>NC_067156.1:7371383-8571383 GCF_903995435.1 Acomys russatus
AATGAAGAAGAAGAAGAAGAAGAGGAAGAAGAAGAAGAGAAGAGAAGAAAGAGAAGAAGAAGAAAGAAGAAAGAAGAAGAAGAAGAAGAAGAAGAAGAAGAAGAAGAAGAAGAAGAAGAAGAAGAAGAAGAAGAAGAAGAAGAAAAAGAAGAAGAAGAAGAAGGGAGATGAGAGGGAGGGGGATGAGGGTAGAGAATACCAATGCAGAAGTATATTATAGATTTTTGATACTAACACTGGGATATCTGTGTCAATTAGTCTACACTTCATTTTTGTAAGATTGTATTTCACATTGAACTCAGGCTCACTGTTTTAAATAGACTATCTAGCCAATGTGGTTATGGAACTCATGTCTTTGTTTCTAGTTCTGAGGCTGCAGCTACATGCTACCACTTCTGTCTTAAAAAAAAAAAAGGGAGTTCAGCATCTGAACTCAAGTTTTTTAGTTGTAGGACAAGCATTTCACCCACTGAGCCATCACCTCGTCTCCTAAGTGAATATATCCTAATTTAATATTTTGTGAGAATCAAGAGTCAGAATAGCTATAGAAACTGACTTGGGCACTATGGAGGATAAGAAGATCTATGTGCTGTCCACTTGTAAGCTGAAGATCCAGAGAAGCCAAAGATATAATTAACCCAAAACATCCAAGAACCTCTTGGAAATGGGATAGGGTGCCATAGAAAAGGCAGAAGTTCCATATTAAACTGGAAGCAAAATTACTAACTAGCTTTGGTCTGTTCTCCACTTACTAATTCTGTATAGATCCTTAACAGACTACATGGTGAGGAAAGATCTGTATTTGATTTACTCTTTCCAATGTGTTTTTGTTCTATATCAAGAAATGACAATCCAGAAGCTTTATTTAATAGCCTAGGGTTTACCACCGAACTGCTAGTACTTTCCTTAATGAACTATATTCTGTGGAAACAGAATCTCTTATTACACATTCAGACATGGACCCACCTAAGCATATTGGCCTTGAAGAGAATTTCATGAAATTAAAGAATTGTTGGAGCATGCTTCATGACAAACTATAATTCTAGTGCTACTGTCATCTTGCTGTGAAATATTTTCACCAGACTATTGGAAATTAAAATAGATTTGAGTATAGATAACCTGTTGATTATAGCTGGATACCTAATTATCTAAGTAAGTTAACTCAGCTCATGAAAATGATGAAAATCCACCATTAAAAACAAAAGTAGCAAAAGTAAAGTAGGAGATCCTCTTGTTCATTTAATAAGATAACTATGCAGAAAATCTGTGTACAAAATGCCACAGCATTGCTATGTGACAGTTTCAGTTGTATGGTATAATAAAAAGTTTACTAATGTTTATGAAGTGATAATTGTCCTAGATAGTTGTGCCATTTCATTACATGATAAAATATCAGGTGGCAGCAGCTTAGAGAATGGAGTACTTATCTTGTTCTTTAGAAAATTTGTGTATTGTGGCAGGAAAGTATGGTGGAGCAGAGCAATTCAGTACACCATCACCAGGAAACTAAGTTAAGATAGGAAGGGGCCAAGGTCAGCCATGTCAGAAGAAGGCACTCTTCCAGTAGCCTACTCTGTCTACAGTTTATTCAGAGTATCAATCCATTAATGGATTAAATCATAAATTACACAAGAGTCTTCATGATCTAGCTTTGCAAACACTCTTGTAGACTCATCCAGAGTTGTGCTTTATTAATGACACTGGCATCAATTCAATTAAGTTGACTTTCAATATTAACTATCATAGCAAGTGTAAATTGAGAGAAAAATATGCAATTCTATGTCAGAAGTTTTTCTTCCTGTAACTAAGCTTCTGGAGGAATGACTCATGAGACTCATTAAATATGCAACTACCTAGGCCATATACCTACACTCCTTGCTGACTATCTCATAACTTAAAATAACCCATTATAGTAATCTACATTCTGTCACATGGCTGGTTACCTGAATCCAGGTACCATATGTCCATTCTTTATGCATCTTGCTGGTTAATCTTGTGCCTTTCTCTATACGAGAATCCTCTCTGTCTACTTAATGTTCTACCTCCTATTTCCTACCTAAGCTATAGGCCATCAGATTTATTACTGACAGGTGCTGCATCAACACAATACACAATATATTCCTTCTACACTTCCATTTTTTAGTCCAATAAAAATATCCCTTCTTTTCCTCCAATAACTAACTAACATACAATAATAATAATTGTTGTAAAACAGTTATGAAAACTATTAGATAAGATTTACATTCACAGTCTATCCATATGCATTTGGCAACTTAGGAAAATATTCTATTACCTATCCTATGTTGGCGACTTTAGAGTTCTATACGTAAATCATTTTCTGTCTTTACTTGCATACTAATCTATAGCCATCTTCTTAGACCTAAACAACTAATAATAATGGTAAGACAATAGCTATTTAGTCTTCCACCCCCTTAGAGACTAGAGAAGGAAATAAATATTACCTAAATATGTAGGAAATTCAGGCAAACAGCATCCAATATTAAGAACTGACAGACAGCTGACTGTCTGGACAGTCACCCAAATTCCTCTATAGTGTGGCAGTATCATTGTTCAACCTTCTGTCCCAGTATTTTTGACAGACATATTCATGAAGCCCGAACTATGAAGAATTTGCTTGCCATGTCTTGGTAGTTGATCTCCCTGCATTCAAGCTTTTCTCATCTGCAGTTAAGTGAGAGTATTTTGTTTTTGCCCAGTAGCAAATCTTCTTTTAAAAAAATATTTATTTATTTATTATGTATACAGTGTTCTGCCTGAATATATGCCTGCATTGCAGAGGAGGGCACCAGATATCATTACAGATGGTTGTGAGCCACCATGTGGTTGTTGGAAATTGAACTCTTAACCTCTGAGTCACCTCTCCAGCCCCAAGCTTGCCACATTTGAAGCGATCTCCTAATGGTGATTCTTTGATAATCAGCATCTTCTTTGAAGTCGAGAGGGGTGATGCCAGGAACTGACATGTCTCATTGCCAGAAAGGCCTTAAAATAATAAAAACATTTTAAATGCTATATTCTGTAGGTCTCTGAGGTTTTCCACAACCATCTATTGACATTTACATGGTGTTTAACCATCTATCTATCATCTTTCTTTCTATCTGTTGCAACTCTGAATAGGCCAACACCCTTTGTTTCTACCTATTCACTATCTTTTAAACATAGGATGTATACTTCTGTGAGTATCTAGACTGTTATGTGGCATGACTATGAGTTTGCTAGACCAATTCTTAACTTGCATTTCTTTATTATCCTAAACAGTTTGTAAAACAGCTTTTAAAAGGACTGAAAATAAAACTTGCATATATAAATGATCTGAAAATGTCCAATATCTTATACAAGAGTAGAAACATCTATATGTATATGTATCAAAAACAACTTGAACTTTGTATCAATATACAGTAATCTATACCAATGTATCAAAATAACCTTATCACTATATGAAAATATGAACATTTATACCAATATGTTAAAAATAACCAATGCATCAAAACCACTTGAGAATAACAATAGTACTGTAGTTAAAGAGCAGATTAAATAATCTACCCCTTTTTCTAATTTTCCTATACTATTCCTATATAATATTTCTATATTCCTGCTTTTTCTTTTTTAACTCCCTTTTCCTTACCTAAGAAAGAACGAAGGATAGAGAAAAGGAAAGAGAGAAATCTCTGAGTAATTTTCTGTACCTTGTTTTTTTTCTGATGAAAACTATTAATAACTTATAACCAACCCCTTTGAACAATAAACAACCATCATCCAACAGAACAACTGAAACCTAAACATCCCAGACCAAGGGAATAGAATGCAACTCTCTTATATTTCTTCCTGATTATTTGGGCCATAGAGGATCTTTTTGGTGGGACAAGAGAATTGTGAAAATGTTTAAGCAAGATAGCAGGAACATTTGTTGTTCAGTCTCTAAATGCTGAGAAAATGCAGGCTTAAATGAAGTCCCAATTGGAACAGTCTGAAAGGCTGGACCAAGGCTAGCTGCTTTTAATTTTTTAATTTTAATTTAATTTTATTAACTTATTCAGATCACATCTCATTGTTATCTCGTCACTTATATCCTCCCCTTTCTCCCTCCCTTCTGCTTTCACCCTATTACCCATTACCTTCCCCTAGGTCTATGACCAAGGAGGACCTCCTCCCCAACTTTATGGTCATAGGCTATCAAGCTTTATCTTGGTAGATTGCTTATTCTTTCTCTGAGTGCCACCAGGCCTCCCCACCACAGGAAGGTGGTCAAATATGGGGCACCAGATCATATCAGAGTCAGTACCCACTCTCCACATAACTGTGGAGAATGTCCTATTCATTGGCTAGATCAGAGTAGGGGTTCAATGTTTAGTACTTGTATTGTCCTTGGTTAGCGTAATAGTTTGAGCAGAACCCCCTGGGTCCAGATCCATCCATCATGATGTTCTTCTTGTAGGTTTCTAGGACCCTCTGGATCCTTCTATTTCCCCATCTCCTATATTTATTTTACCTAGAGTCCCAGTATGATGTCCTCACATCTATCCAAATCTCCTCATAAGTGAAGACTTTCATGGGACATGCTTTTTGGGCTAGTGCCCAATTCTAAGTGAGTATGTACTATGTGAGTCTTTCTGCTTCTGGGGAAACTCACTCAATACGATCATTTCTAGTTCCATTCATTTGTCCACAAATTTTGAGATTTCCGTGTTTCTAATAATAGCTGAGTAGTATTCCACAGTGTAAATGTACCACAGTCTCTTTATCCATTCTTCAACTGAGGGACATTTAGGCTATTTTCAGGTTCTGGCTATTATGAATAGGGATGCTATGAACATGGTTGAGCATTTTCTGGGTATATTCCAAGGAATGGAAGATCTGGGTGTTAGGGGAGCCCTATTCCCACTTTTCTGACATAGAACCAGGTAGATTTCCAAAGTGGTTGTACAAGTTTGCATTCCCGAGTCCAAGATGGCAACGCCCAGCATGCAACGTATCTGATCTACTGCAAAGAGACTAGGGACTTGAATGGAGGCACAGACTGCTGCATTTAGAGAACTGTAGATGAGTGGGGTCCTGCTCATAGCAGACCACTGATGGGCCTGGGCTTGAGTCAAGTAACAGCCCAGAGGTCCTGAACCTATTCTCTAGACCCTCAAATGGAACCCACCTGTGGGCTGCAGCTAGCCTATAAAGCACAAATTCACTGTGTGGGATGGTGGTATACCTGAGCCCCTGGCCTCAGTAGTCTCTGGGAAATTGGTGAAGCTGCCCTTGGATCCCTCAACCCATCCCACTCCAAATTGTGGAGGTCCCCAGGGCTGAGTAGAAACACAGGTGGCTGGGTCCATCAAAAAGAGCCAGAGTGCTGGGCAGCTCACGGGCTGACCTGGGCCCAAACTAGAACCGGACACAATAGACTGAACCTGCAAACACTGGCAGTTAGGACCCAGCTTGGACTGTTCCCACAGGCAGCTTGGAGTGTGCCTGCGGTCTGAAATGGTCCTGTCTCTGGGCCACCTCATACTGATCCTGCACTCCTCAACAGACAGAACCTAACTGGATCAGCTCCCACAGGCCCGGCAGGATCACTCACACTTTCAGGAGAGGCTGGACTCCTCTGTAGTGTTTAGAGGCTGAGCTAAAAGGTGGCTACATCTCCGAGGGTCCTGGCTACAGGGCTGCAGGAAATGCAGACAGCTGGGACCAACCCACCCAACCAGAGTGCTCACATGCTGACCTTGTTCTGCGTCCCAAAACAGCTGATCTGAATCACAGCAGTAAAGTGAAAGGGTCCACAAAGAAACCTACTTCTGCTCACTCAGTATGGAGCCTAAGGTGTAGAGCAAAATCTCCAGGAGTGGAAACCAGATCACTTGCCTGTTCCAGGGAAGAACTTTCTGATCCACACAGGCAAGGGCATCCAACCAAAATCATTCACAAACTATCCACTCTCAATGACCAGTGAAGGACACCAGAAGCTACCTCCCAACATCAGAGACACCAAAACGACAAAAGGACAGCATAAGAATGCAACAACAACAACAACAACAAAAACAAAAACAGTTCATTATCTCTAGATCCGAGCTATGCCAATGAAAGGAACCCTGAGAACCCAAACATAATTAAAATACAAGAAAACGACCTCGAGTCCTTAGTAAGGAAGATGATAATGGAAGAAATGAGTAAGATCTGTAAACAAATACAGGAGGCTGCATCCAAACGGGTTGCAGACATAAAAGAGTCATGAAACAGGGGAGAATGGAGAAACAAAAGGATCCAGAGGGTCCCAGAAACCTACAAAAAGAACATTATGATGGGCAGATCTAGGCCCAGGGGTCCTGCTCAAACTATGGCACCAGTCAAGGGCAATACATGCAGTAAACTTTGAACCCCTACCCAGATCCAGATCTAGTCAATGGACAGGACATTCTTCACAGTTGAGTGGAGAGTGGGGTCTGACTTTCACACGAACTCTGGTGCCCCATTTTTGACCACATCCCCAGGATGAGGAGGCCTGGTGGCACTCAGAGGAAGGACAGCAGGCTACCAAGAAAAGACTTAATGAGCCCTTCATGTCAGTGGAGAAAGGAAGGCATGTCTGACAGTGTGCTTCCTCATCCAAATCCTGTATTGAGTCCCACACTGGCACAAATTCTTCAAGGTACTGAGCACCTTGCTTTTAGATTTTTTCTAAGAAATATGTGCTCCCACTTCAGGATAGCTCTAGTAACATTCAGTAGACCACCTGACTTATGCATGAAGCTGGAGAGGGAATGAAAGGGAGTAGGGAATGTTTGTTGTTTGAAACATGGATGGATATTTCTGATCCCAGTTTCTTAATCACACAGATTATCTGGTCAAGTTTAGTTACACAAAATGAAGCTTAAATTTTTCCTGTTCTCTGTTATTATCTAGCCTTCATTCCTGCACCCTGAGAACATATCTTTGAATAAGATATGATCTATGTCCTGGTCCCTGCACATTTAGGTAACTCAGGTTCCATCAGATGGAAGATGAAATTGTTATGGGGAACTTTGCTGTGTAATGAGTAAAGGGATCAAAATTTCTCCTCACACAAACAAATGACAAAAGTCAGAAAATTAATCGTGTAAATAATGAAAGAATTTGAAAATTTGCCCAAGTAGAGGTCCTCTCCTTTTACTCAACTTCCTCAAATGGTGATATTTTGGCCTCTCTGATGTGCTTTGACAATGTATTTTCATATTTTCCTTTTACTAGTTGTCATAAATACATACATGTGAGAGACTCCACTCATTTTCATTGTTGCTATAAACTCATCTATGTCTGAACACCCTTACATGTTAATTGGATTCCAAGTGAACAGTAGACATAAGTGCATATTCTGAAACTGCACCTTGAGTTGTAATATCTCTAATTTGCCATTAAAGGTATTTCTTACTAATGCCAAAAACCTGGGCTCAGATTTCTATTTTTGTTTTTTATTTTTAATTGTTTATATATACATTTATATTATTACAAATGTATGCAATAAATTACCTACCACAAGAAGAACCACAAAACTATCAGGCATTATATAAATGTTACATTCATAGTGTTTGGGCTATTCATATTTGACAACCTTGAAGAAAACATCTTTCCTATCTTGATAGTCTAAAATTCTGAATATAAATCAATATCTATCATATTCCATCTTTATCAACTTAAAACATCTTTATAGACTAAAAACATCTTAACCCCTAAACAAATAAGCTTAATTATAAAACTAAACTCACTGATCTTCAATGCCATTAGAGACTTGAGAAGGAGTAAAATTGATTACCTGATTATACCAGGAGTGCAGGGTAGCAGATTCCAAAATGAGAGAATGACAGAGATAGTTTTCTGCCTGAGCAGTCACCTAAAACTCTCTATAACATTGGAGCATCATTTTCAGCCTTCTGGCGCAATATATCTGACAGTCATATTTGTGAGGCAGGAACTATTGAAGACTTGGTTACCCTGTCTTGGCAGAGTTTGGCTGTCCACTCTGCCTGCATCCAAGCTTTCCCTTTATTAGGCAGAATTTAGTCTGTAGTAGAAACGAGGCTATTTTTTCCAGTGGCTTGTTCACCACGTTTGAAGCCACCTCCATGAGGAGGTTCCTTAATGCTCATATTCTTATATGAGGTAGGCTGGGTGTTGCCAGGAGTTAACCTGTATTATTGTCAATGAATCGTTAAAGTAAGAAAAAAAATCTTTAAATGACATATTCTTTATGTCTCTGAGGTTCTTGAAGACCTTATGTAAAAATGTTACCGTATCTATGCATAGAAGCGTATCTATCTGTTAAACCTAGGATGTACATCTTGTGAAAAAATAGAGTATTAATTGACATGACCATGATATGATCAACTAAAACTTGTACTGCTTACTTATCCTAAGCAGACTGCAATAACACTTTCAAAGTATTGGAAGTAAGCCGTGTATTATAATTGAGTTGTCTCCAGGGGTCCCGCTCAAACTAAGGCACCAGCCAAGGACAATACAGGAGGTAAACTTTAAACCCCTTCCCAGATCTAGCCAATGGTCAGAACATTCTCCACAGTTGAGTGGAGAGTGTGATACGACTTTCTCACGTACTCTGGTGCCTCACATTTGACCATGTCCCCTGGACGGGGAGACCTGGTGGCACTCAGAGGAAGGACAGCAGGTTGCCAAGAAGAGACTTGATACCCTATGAGCATATACAGGGGGAGGTAATCCCCCTCAGGAACAGTCATAGGGGAGGGGAATAATGGGAAAATGGGAGGGAGGGAAGAATGAGAGGATACAAGGGATGGGATAAACATTGAGATGTAACAAGAATAAATTAATAAAAAAAATAATTGAGTTGTGTGGGTATAATATTTCATATTAGAGTAGAAATGTTTGTCTCAATAGGACAAGTGATAATAACTTAATTAGGGAGTATATCTCAACTCTATAGTTTGGAGAAAAGCATGCTTGTTAAACAATCTTAAAATAGAAATCTGGTTAGATCAGCACCAGATTTCTATTTAAGATTATTTAACAAGCATGCTTTTTTTTTTCCAAACTACGAAGTTGAGATATACTCACTAATTAAGTTATTATCACTTGTCCTATCGAGACAAAAAGATACCATCTGATGTTACACAGTCTTTCTCACAACATTTATGAGTTAGAACTTCCTGAGGCAGTATTTTGCTTCTAGATTTTCTTTTTTTTTAAAAATTTTATAATGACAAATTTTACTTAGATATTTTTAAATAAAGTACAGAGAGGAATCAATACAGATCTCAATAAAACCATGCATATTAAACATGTATATGAAATTATTCCAGTGACATTATAATCTGACTTAATTTTTCTTTTTTACTAAATATTTTTACATATACATTTATATTACTATACATATATACAATAAACTACCTACAGCAAGAAGAACCATGAAAGAAACAGGAATTATATATATGTTAAATTCATAGTGCTTTAGATATTTGTATTTGGCAGCCTTGAAGAAAATATCTGTATCTTGGTGAGTCTAAAATTCTGAATGTAAATCAGTATCTATCATATCTCATCATTATCCTCATTATCCACTCCCTGTAATACTCAGGTAATTAATTTTATTCCTTCTCAAGTCTCTATGGGGTTGAAGATCTGGTAGTTTAGTTTTACAATTAAGCTTAGCTGTTTAGGGGTTAAGATGTTTTTAGTTCTAGATAGATGTTTTAAGTTGATAGTTTCAATATTTTCAGTACACGGCCTTTTGACCAAACTAGCTTAAACGTTGTTGTCGGTCTCCCTTGAGAATTTCTACTGTAAAAAATTGCACAGATTAGCATTTACATACTGGAATACTGGCACTTCCTGTTTATCTTTATAGATCACTTAAAGTTGCCTACTGTCATATTCAATTAAATATTAAGCAGTATAATTTTATGTGGATTAATGTAATTTAATGGAATTCTATGAAGAATTAGTATGAAGCAGGCATGCAAAAACATGCATATGCATTTGACTGAAATTTAATTGTGTGTCACATGTCTATTGTAAGCACACAGTTATAAGTTCATTATAGTTAACCTAAAGTGGTCTTTGCTCACATAGATAGCTAATTTAGTCACCCTTGACAGTTTTATGTTACTAATAATGAAAATCTTTAGTTAAAACAATCTGTCTTGTGCTTATGAGAGCAAAACACACTTATATGTTATAAGGTCCTCATCTTTCAGTTAGTAAATAAAAGTACAGCTACTCTTGCTTTATTTATTCATATACAGAACTTTACTATTGGTATTTAGTAGTGTTTTTTTTTATTTTATTATTTTTTTTTATTAATTTATTCTTGTTACATCTCAATGTTTATCCCATCCCTTGTATCCTCCCATTCCTCCCCTCCCCCCTTTTCCCATTATTCCCCTCCCCTATGACTGTTCCTGAGGGGGATTACCTCCCCCTGTATATTCTCATAGGGTATCAAGTCTCTTCTTGGCTACTTGCTGTCTTTCCTCTGAGTGCCATCAGGTCTCCCCGTCCAGGGGACATGGTCAAATGTGAGGCACCAGAGTACGTGAGAAAGTCGTATCACACTCTCCACTCAACTGTGGAGAATATTCTGACCATTGGCTAGATCTGGGAAGGGGTTTAAAGTTTACCTCCTGTATTGTCCTTGGCTGGTGCCTTAGTTTGAGCAGGACCCCTGGGCCCAAATCTGCCTATCATATTGTTCTACTTGTAGATTATGGAAACAGCCTAAGTGTCCCTCAGTAGAAGAGTGGATAAAGAAACTGTGGTACATATACACTATGGAATACTACTCAGCTATTAAAAACAAGGAATTCCCGAAATTTGTGGATAAATGGATTGAGCTAGAAATGATCATAATGAGTGAGTTAACCCAGAAGCAGAAAGAATCAAATGGTATATACTCACTTATATCTGCATACTAGCCCAAGGGGCATGTCCCACGAAAGCCTTCACTTACCAGGAAACTGAGACAGAGGGAAAGGCATCCTATTGGGACTCTAAATGAGAGACGCATGGGAGAATAGCAAAATAAAAGGATCCAGAGGGTCCTAGAAACCTACAAGTAGTAGTGTTTTTTTAAATGTAAAGTCATAGAATAACTTAGGGTGCATGATTTGTAATCCTGTTATTTTGAAATAATAAATGTTCAGAATTGTAATATATGTTTGGAGATAATTTTTCATTTAATGAATATGTAGTGTAGACACACACATATAAATATATTCTTTATATATAAAGAAAATAATTTAATGTCTTTCATGTTTTAAATTATAGATGCATACACACATATATGTATATAGTATATGTCCTACTATTATATATATATATTATTTATTCATATTACATCTCAATTGTTATCCCATCCCTTGTATCCTCCCATTCCTCCCTCCACCTTGCTTTTCTCTTACTCCCCTCCCCTATGACTGTGCCTGAGGGGGACCTCCTCCCCATATATATGCTCATAGGGTATCAAATGTCTTCTTGGTAGCCTGCTATCCTTCCTCTGAGTGCCACCAGGCCTCCCCATCTAGGGGACATGGTCAAATATGGGCCACCAGAGTTTGTGTGAAAGTTAGTCCCCACTCTCCACTCAACTATAAAGAATGTCCTGTCCATTGGCTAGATCTGGGTAGGGGTTTTAAGTTTACTTCAAGTGCTGTCCTTGGCTGGTGCCATAGTTTGAGCAGGACCCCTGGGCCCAGATCCGCCCATTATAATGTTCTTCTTGTAGGTTTCTAGGACCTTATAGATCCTTCTATTTCCCAATTCTCCCATGCTTCTCTCACCTAGAGTCACAATAAGATGTTCTCCACTCTGTCCCACTTTCCTGGTAAGTGAAGACTTTCATGGGACATGCCCCTTGGGCTAGTGTCCAGATATAAGTGAGTTTATACCATTTGGTTTTTTCTGCTGCTGGGTGAACTCACCCATTATGATCATTTCTAACTCAATCCATTTGTCTACAAATTTTGGGAATTCCAACAGAGAAATATTGAATGGCTGAGAAACACTTAAAGAAATGTTCAACATCCTAAGTCATCAGGGAAATGCAAATCAAAACAACTCTGAGATTCCATCTTACACCCATCAGAATGGCTAAGATAAAAAATTCAAGTGACACCACATGCTGGAGAGGACGTGTAGAAAGAGGAACACTCCTTCATTGCTGGTGGGAATGCAAAGCAGTACAGCCACTTTTTAAAATCTATCTGATGCTATCTCAGAAAACTGGGAATAGGGCTTCCTCAAGACCCAGCTTTTCCACTCCTTGGAATATACCCAGAAGATGCTCCAGCACACAACAAGGATATATGCTCATCCATGTTTATAGTGGCCTTATTCATAATCATCAGAACATGGAAACAGCCTAAGTGTCTCTCAGTAGAAGAGTGTCCTACTAATTTTAAATCAAGGTGAAATAAACAATTTAAACAGATCAATATCCCTTAGTGAATTAGAAGCACTTATTAAGAAACTCTCAACCAAGCCTCCCCCTTTCTGAGCCTCCTCTGAGGAGAAAGGGAAGACAGGAGAATGATGGGGAGGTGAGGTGAGAGGGAGTGATTGGAAGGAGAGGAGGGAGGGGAAGCTTCCAATGAGCCCAAGTCTAGACCTATAAAGAAGAACTTGTTTCTATCTCCTCAACTTATTCCAGAAAATTTGATCTGAAGAACATTGTCTACCTTTTCTTATGAAGCTACAATTACCTGGTACCAAAACCCTCACAAGACATCACAACAAAAGAAAATTATAGACCAATATTCCTTATGAACATAGATGCAAGCATTCTCAATAAAATATTTGCAAAACAAAATCAAGAACTAGTCAAAAAAACTATCAACCATGATTAAGTCAGCTTCATCCTAGAGAGGCAGGGATGATTCAACATACATAAATCAATAAAATTCATCCACCACATAAAAAACTTAAAAGACATCATCTCATTAGATATAAGAATAGCCTTTAACAAAATCCACCACCCCTTCATGATAAAAGTTCTGGAAATACTAGAAACACTAGGGACATATACCTCAGTACAGTAATGGCAATTTTCAGTAAGCTCCACAGCCAACATCATCTTAAATGGAGAGAAACTCAAAACATTTCCACTAAAATCAGGAACAAGACAAAAAAATGCAACCCCACCATGTCTATGCAATATAGTACTTGAAGTTTTAGTTACAGCAATAACACAACCGAAGGATTCAAATATAAAAGGAAGAGGTCAAGCTGTCCTTATGGTGATGATCTGATTTTGTACATAAACTCCTCTATGGCCTTCTCTAGGAAATTTCCATAGCTAAATGACACCTTTGGCAAAATTACAGATTCATTACTAATGCAAAAAAATCAGGAACCTTCCTAAATATAAATTGAAAAACATACTGAGGAAGAAACCCAGAAGCAGTACGTTTCACAATAGCCATAAAAATATATTGAGATAGGCTTAATAGATACTAACGCTTTATCAGATGTTTAATTGGTAAAAATGAGGCCTATAAAAGCTAAAAATAAAGTAACCCAACTTTTATATACAACAAAGGAAAGCATAATTTGAACAAACCAGAAGTGTACCAAGTGGAAAAAATCTTGACCAATTGCATATCTGATAGAATTAGTATCTAAATTATATAATTAAAAAATAAAAAACCCTGAACATCAAGAAAACATACAACTTAAATAAATACTAAATTATAATACTACACAGAGTTCTCAAAAAGATGAAACACAATTGGCTGACAAACACTTTTAAAATGTTCAACATCCTTACCTACCAGAAAAATTCAAATTTAATTTACTTGAGATTACATTCAATGATAATGGGCAAGATCAATAAATAAATGACAGCACACATTGGCAAAGATGCATGGAACAGGAAAAATTTATTAGTTACTATCTGGAGTGCAAACTGATACAGTCATCATAGAAATCGCTGTGGAAGTCCCTCAAAAGTCTGATAATTGGTCTCCTACAAAATCCAGCTATATCATAGGAAATATACCCAAAGGACACTATCTTACTGTTGTGGCATGTCCACCAGAGAATACTAGTCAGACATGAGTTTAAGCCAATACACTTTTCTTTTAGTCAGCTGATAACTACATTGGGTATTGGGATCCCAGTGTAGCCTTGAACTTTTGACAGGGTGAGTTTTTAAGCACAAAAACCATATCCCGGGTTGACATACTCCAGTTAATAAGAATAGTTAGCTAGAAGAAGAAGTACAGAGGTCAAGAAACATGGTCAGTAGATTTAAAACATTCTCACAACTATGCCTTTGATGGATTAGCTCTTGGTCTTCATTTTGGCAGGTGATACCATCTGTGTGGTGAGTTTTATGCCCTGAATGGTACTTCCATCATGGAATCAGTTGTGCTATCGTCTGGGAGCCTGTTACATTACTGAAAAGACACTTGCTCATCTATTTTTATTGCTGCTCATTCCATTATAACAATTGGAAATGGCTTAGATGTCCACCAGCTGATGAATGGATTATGAAAATGTGGTACATTTACAAAGTGAAATATTATTCAGCTATTAATAAAAATGATACTATGAAAATTTCAGATGATTGGATGGAGTTAGAAGTGTTCATCCTGATCAAAGTAATCCAGATGTCAAAAGACAAATACTGCATGTTTTGTCTTTAATGTGGATATTATCTCTTATGTTTTACATATGTGTATTTCACTATGAATAACCGCAGAGGTTAGGTAGGTACTGAAAAACCAAGTGAAATACTTGGGTCTGTATCTTCCAAGGGACAACAGACTGGAGTGTTATAAAGAGATAAAGGAGAAACCAGAAAGGCACTAATGGAGAGGAGACGTATGAGAAGGAAACAGATGGAATATGGGGAGTGACAACTGACACTAAAGGCCGTTCGAGAAGCGATATGGAAGTGGACTGTAGTAGAAGCTTCCCAAAATAGCTGCACATATGAAGGTAATTTAAATGCAGTCACTATATAACAGGAGAGCCAATGACCCTAGGTATCTTATGCCACAAAGTAATATTTCCACAACCAGGAGTAGGCTATATTTAGTCTAGTCTTTATAAACACCTCCCCTCAAAGCTCAGGAATCTCAGGGAAGGGGAGAAGTAAAAATTGTACGAGCCTGAGGTTGTGAAGACTCCATGGTTATAACAGGAATGAAAAGCATATGAGCCTACAGAGACTGTGACAACATGCACAACACATACACAAGTCCAAGCCAGACAAGTTCCCAGCAGTGAAAATTGGAACTGTTTAGAGATTCCCCCCACTAACCAAGATGCTATTAGCATTTGATACCTGGTGGGATAGGGAAAACCAATTTCCTCCATTTGAGCATCACTGGACATATCAACTGCATTCCAGGGAAACCTACATGCCCAGGACTAGTTGACCAACCCAAAATTCAGTGCTTTCTGCTTATTTGTTTGTTTGTTTGTTTGTTTTGTGTGTGCGTTTGTGTGTGTGTGTGTGTGTGTTTGGTTTCAGAATGTTTTTGTTTCATTGTTCATTTTATTTTTAAGTTTGTTTGTTTTTCCTCTAAGTTATTTTGATAGAGAGAGAATGAACATGAAGTTGGGTGTGGAGGCAGGTAGGGGGCGTTCTGGGATGAATTATTATGGAAATAATAACAAAATATTTATTTTTAAAATAAAAATCTAAAATAATCGAGTTTCACATATTTTGATTATTATTGGTTTCTACACACAAATTTTGGGATTGCTATGTTTTTGCTGAGTGTTGGCATTTAAAATATTTTATAATATCTCTTTTCTTGGAAGACTTATTTTTTTCCCTCTGGCATCTACTCTATCTTATATTTATACATCAACCCTTGGAATTTCTCTTATTTCTTTTGATTTACAGTTACATTCTATGGTTTCCATACTTCTTTCCCCAATCTAACTAGCTTTGTAAATATATTTGAAGTTAATTTATAGTAGATAGAATATAGATTTTTGTCTTAAACCAGTTACTATTTTAATAACTATGTATTTTATTTAGAATAATTATTTGTAAAGGGTTGTATTGATAACTGGAAGCTATGATTGTCATTTGATTAGTTATTCTCTATTTTTTTCCTCTTCCAAATATTCTTTTCCTTTCCTTCCTGAGGGGAGTAGAAGGATTTTTTTGACTTTCATTTCAATACTTTTGTATTTCATTGGGCCTTTTGTGTCTTTTTGTCGGTATTATTACACATGCAGAACTTAAAGTGTACTGGATTGTCACTTGTTCAAGTGAAGTTTAGATACCATATTTCATTATATATTGCTTATATTTATTTCTTCTAGTATAGCATGAATATCTCTGCTATTTTTCCATACTTGTATTGAAAAAATCATTTATCTATATCTAAGAGTTGTAAACATTAAGTATAAATTTGAAGATTCAAGGTGTCAAACAAAATTCATCTTATTTGTTTAGTTGCTCTTTTGCCCATTTTATTTTGTTATTTAAAAATTTTTTTATTTGATATACACTAGAATTACCTGGAAAGGGCGAAAGTCAATTAAAAAACTATCTCTATCAGACTGACCTGTGAGGGTATTTTTTATTTGCTAATTGATGCAAGAAGAACTAGCATACTTTTGGTAAATGTAACTGAGCAAGTCAAGGGAAGTAAGCCAATAAGTAGCATTTCTCTGTGTTCTTGTCTTCAGTTCTCCCCTACATGTAGCTGCTTACACCATACTGCCTTGAGTTCCTGCTCTGGCTTCCCTCAATGAATGGTTACAAACTCTAACATGAAAGAAACTCTTTCTTCCTCCAAGATACTTTTAGTCATGGTGTTTATCTCACTAATTGACAGCAAATTAGGATGTTTTCTGATGTTCTAATTCGTTCTCTTTTATCATTTGTTTGTTATTAAAGTACTCTTTGACTATTTTTTTAGGGTAAAACTATCAGGGAAAAACTCTTTTATTTTTTTTTCATGAGCATGATCATTTTGATTCCATTTTAAAGATTGTATTGCTGGCAATAAAATGCCGAGTTGGCAGATTGTTGATTGATTGATTGATTGAGTTCTTGAAAATATGTTTTCATTTTCTTCTGCTCTACAGTTTCTGGCGAGAAAGGTGTGGGGATTTTGAATCTTGTTTTGCCCTTGGTTTTGTGGATTGTTTTCCTTTCCTGTTTTTAAGATGCTCTAACAGTATTTCTTTTCTCTTCTAATGTTGGGTAAAGGCTACTATGATCTGTATTTCTTGGTTTATCTTGTTGGAGATAATCTTAGATCCTTAATTTGCAAGTTTATTTTGTTACTATCTTTGTGAAGCTCTGGAAAAATTTTAGTCACCTTTTACTTGAATTTTTAAAAATATCATCTACCTCCCTTCCTGAGAGTCAAATAGTACAAATATCAGATTATTTGATAGATTGCAAAACACAACTTTCACATTTTCCCTGGATAAGTTTTCTGTATTGCTATATTTGGATCATTCCTTTTCTATCTTCCAGTTCACAAATTCTTTCCTTCCCTTTTTCACTTTATTGTTGAATCCATCAATTAGGTACACTAATCCTGTCCTCTTGAGTACTAAAGTTTCCAGTTGGTTACTCCTAATGATTTTTATATGCATTTTAAGACATGCCATTTGTTCGTTTGTGAGAACTATAGTTTAGTATGATTATTAAAACATTTTTATTACAGCTGCCAGAACAAAACAGACTATGAGGTAACTCATTAAGTAACTGATCTTGCCTTTGATACCTGCAGATTGACTGCCTCATGCAGACTTTTATGTTCTTGTGTGTTTTTGTTTGTTTTCAGAGTGAAATTCTGTTGCTATTAGTCATTTTGAAGAATACGTAGTGATTGTCACTGTTTCGTTAGACTGTTCTAGTCTGTTCTAGTCATCTATAGGGGAAAACTGTTATTTGGGGGCTCTTGCTGCATAAAGATAGGGGTCTAGGGTCCCCACTTAGTCTACAATAGCAGTAAGGCAGAGATGGTTGTGACCTTGCTGGAAATGAGAGGAACAATCAGGTTCTCTGTAGATCTGACATGACACTAATTGGGAGAAGCACGGGCATCTGGATTTTTTGTTCACAGTGCAGTTTCCTGTGGCACTGATAAGATAGGTGGCTTCGTGAGTGCTGAGCACTGACAACAGTCACTACTTCATCTTCTATTTCTATCCAAGCATGAAAGGAGAAGTGTTTCCTTATTACTAGTCAGTCAAAGGTTGGCAACATGGTTGGCACTTCATTCTTGCTCAGCTGAGAAGGAAGATTAGCATCCTCTTCCTTAGCTCTTTTTGTTGCTTGGATTCCTTGCTAAATGCATGACACGATAAAATTGGTTAATGTCACATAGTTTCTTTTATTTATTTATGTATTTATTTATTTTAATTTTATTAATTTATTCATATTACATCTCGATTGTTAGCCCTTCCGCTGTTTCCTCCCATTCTTCCCTCCTTCTCACTTCCCCCCTTCTCCCCTCCCCTATGTCTGTGCTTGACGGAGACCTCCTCCCCCTATATATGCTCTTAGAATATTGAGTCTCTTCTGGGTAACTTGCTATCCTTCCTCTGAGTGCTGCCAGGCCTCCCCATCCAGGGGACGTGGTCAGAAAAGGAGCACCAGAGTTCATGTGAGAAAGAGTCATATAAAGAGGCCACGTAGTTTCTCAACCTGTTTTGTGTGTCTCAGTATCTGAACAAGTTTCAACATCTGTATAGAGCTTAAGCTCTTGCTATGCAAGAAACATTAGCTGCCTTTATTTAATCTTCAATAGTTTCCATACGTGTAATTTAATATGTTGCTGATCAAAAGCTTTTATGAAATATCTTAAATGTCCCTATAGAGAACTTGAGAAGATAAGAAAATGTTGAAATTCACAGCACAGAAAATATAAATAGCTCTTTCAAAGGTTGTTTTAAACAAATTATGGACCAGTCATGCATTTCCCACTTTTAAATTAGCATCATTACCTCCCAGGAAGATGTCATGATATTTATACTATTTCTCATGTATCAGATAATTTAAGTAATTCATAAAGCTGGAAAACTATACTTTTATAGCATGGATTCTTGTCATGTTTTGTTTTCTGTCTGTGTTTTTTTCTGTCTTGAAATATATAGCCATATGACTTCTTTATTTAGTGTGAAAAATCATAACAGAGACAAGAGAAACGATACAGAGTTTTGTCGAGGAAGAGATTCTGCTTCTTCTATTCTATGAATGGAACGACAATGTGCTCTCTACAAGCACTGAAAAATATTAACATTATCAAAGCCTTGAAGAAGAATGTTCTATACATCGAATTATTACAGTTTTTATTTACTCACTTTGTGTAGTTATTACTTCTTGCAGAAGCAGTGGTAACAGGGTTTTTTATTTGAGCAAGGACAATTTACAAGGGCTATAAGGTTGAGAACTACGACTTCCCTTCCCATCAGCAAGTAACCACAATATTGAGGTCTTTACTCCACTTGGACTTGAGTGTTCTGCAGGGTGATAAATATGGGTCTATTTGCGTTTTTCTACTTGTAGAGATTCAGTTTGACCAGCATCATTTGTTGAAGGTCCTATCTTTTTCCATTGTACGGTTTTGGGTTCTTTATCATATATTCAAGTGTACATAGGTGTTTGTGTTTATTTCTGGGTCTTCACTTCGATTCCATTGATCAACCAGCCAAGTTCTATGCCAGTAACATGTCATTTTTATTACTGTTGCTGGATAGTACAGCTTGAGATCGGGGATGGAGATTCCTCCAGAAGGCATTTTATTGTACAGTATTGCTTTAGTTATTTTCAGTTTCTTGTTTTTTCATATGAAGTTGAGTATTGATATCCTATGTCTGTAATTAATTTTGTAGGTATTTTTTATAGGGATTGCATTGAATTGGAGATTATTTTTGGTAGGATGGCTAAGATAGAAAACTCAAGTCACAGCATACGCTGGTAAGGATATGGAGAAAGGGGAACACTCCTCCATTGCTGGTGGGAGTGCAAACTTGTACAACCACTTTGGAAATCTCTCTGATTCTCTCTCAGAAAATAGATAATAGGGCTACCTAAAGACCCAACTATAACATTCCTGGGCATATATCTGAAAGATGCTTTACCATACAACAAGGACATTTGCTCAACTATGTTCATAGCTGCTTTATTTGTAATAGCTAGAATCTGGAAACAACCTAGCAGTCCCTCAACTGAAGAATGCATAAAGAAACTGTGGTACATTTACACAATGGAGAACTACTCAGCTATCAAAAATAAGGAAATATTGAAATTTGCAGGCAAATGGATGAAATTAAAAATGATCATCCTCAGTGGGGTGACCCAGACCCAGAAAAACATACATGGGATATATTCACTTATCAGTGGATATTAGCTCAACATAGATGTCCTCTGAGAGACTCCACCCATGTGGGGTATCTGGACAGATGCTGGGACTACCTATTGGAGTCTGGGTGGAGTAATGAGAGTGGTATGGATGAATGGGTAGATGGAAGGACACAGAGGGTTCAGGAGCCCTACAAGGAGACCTTTCAAGGCTGGTGGGTCTGGGCCCAAGGGGTGTTGCACAAACTGTTGCAACCAAGGACAATTCATGTGATAAACCTAGACCCCCTGTTCAGATGTATCCAATGCGCATCTCATTCTCCGGGGTTGAGGGGACAGCGGGGACTGCCTCTGACATGAACTCTGGTGCCCCAATTTAATAACTTCCCCTTGGTGGGGAGTCCAGGCATCACACAGAGTAAGGAGATGTAGGCTTTCTAAATGAGACTGCATAGGCTGTAGTCATATGGTAGGGGAGGAGGTCCCCTTCTGTCACAGGCCTAGGGGAAGAGAACAGGGTGAAAGAGGGAGGAAGAGGTGAATGGGAAGATACAAGTGAGGGGATAATATTTGGGATGTAATCTAAATAAGTTATAATAATTTAAAATTAAAATTTTATTTTAAATGTTAACCATAATATCCCTTTAGGAAGGAATGGGGCTTCACAAGGCCCTCAGTCATTGTGATACATGTTGAAAAGCCCCACATTGAGCAACTTGTGACTCGCATCATGGCTGGGAGTTTGTGGATATAATGGGTGTCATATCTAAAAGACAGTGTTTCATAATACTTCTTTCCAGAATTTGTTCTTATATTCTTTCTACCATCTTCTACCGCAATTTTCACAGACCTTTCAAAGGGTAATATAGATGCCCCATTTGGGGCTGAATAAAATAGTCACTTATTATCGTCACTTTTTCCTTGACCAATACTCTCTCTAAAAAGAAGATTGTCTACCATGGCTATGAGCAATACTAGTCTGTTTGTATAATAAATCAGGCGGTTTGTCTATATATCCATTTATAGAAAATTGCAAGACTTCTACTTAGGGTTTATGATCTTTTCAGAATGGACAAGCTTTATAGTACCTAGCATAATTTCCCTTCAGTGACTCATGCCTCTGATTCAACCAGAATGTAGTTGGTTGTCCTTAGAACAGTCATGCCACTTTTAAACTTCTAGGTAGGATGAGTGTGACAGCAGAGTAAGGCCAACGATGTCTATTTTCCCACAGCAGCCTACATAGATACCTTCAGCTATAGGAAAGCTAGTTAGTGGGAAGGAAGTTTCCAGCTCAGATCCAGTTTACAGCCTTTGTATTCTACAGCTGAATTATACCACAAATATTTTACAGTCTAGTAATTCCCTGTACATTACAGTACGGTGATTTTTGCCACTTCACACCTAGAAGTGTAAATAGCCTTCAATTACTGAAATACTTAAGATAGTTGTGAACACTAATTCTTTTATTGTGCTTTTAGAAAACTTTACTATTGAAATATACATGATTAAAAATACTGTCAGCACGAAGAACTTAATATAACACGAATTTCGAAGTAAATAAATAATATTCAGCTGTTATAAATGAGCAAGTGACAATTAAATGTTATGTGAATAAACTGAATACCTTGAAATTACTGAAGGAATTTTCCCTGAAAAATAGGATACTTGAAGTGTTATACTAAATAAAGAAGCACAACATAACTTTGAGATATAAAAGTAGATTTTCTTTAATTTTGTGTGATCTTTTGTTTTAATTTTTGCACTGAAACAATCACACTTTCAAAGTTTATATTTTTAAACCTGTTTTTGTATAGTTTTTATACCTATGCATGTGTCTGTTTTCATAGATAAAAGAGATAAGGGCTCATGCATATGTGTTGCAATATTTGTTGTTGGAGCATGGAATTGTTCATAATTATCACACACACACACACACACATATAATTTGTGCTTAATTTATTTTATTGTGTAGGCATCAAAAATTAACCTTGATTCCAGTAAGAGTCATGATTTCAAATGAGTTTATATATGATAGTGGAGGTCATAAGCCATTTACACATCTGTAGGCTATTCAAGTTTCCTGAAGAAATAATCATTTTTTTTTTCACAGAAGCTTTGACTTTGTGCTTTGCTCTGTTAGAACTTTTTCTTAGTAACATCTCTATCCTTTCAGTGTAAGCTCAGGGGGAGGAAAGTGAGAAAAGCTTCCCCTTGAACATTCTTACCATCAAGTTCTAAATATATCCCTACAAGGTCCATAATAGAACCACTTTTAGAAACCATACACAGACATGCTGCTTCATACGTTTATCTATTGCATTACCCCATGTGAGTTCACAAGTCAATCTTTTTGTATGAAGATTGCCCAAAAGTTTTAAGTTACTTTTCTTTGGAAATAATACATGTATAGGTTCACCTTCTCTATGAGCTTAAAATGTTTTGACTCTGTCTTGTGTTATATAGGAAAAACATGTCCTGTTCTCATATAGCTTCTGTTTAGAAGGAAAGCTATTTGAGAGTGCACAGGATATAATTAGACAGTGAAATACAGCGTAGAAAAATACAAGATGGAAACAATTTTAAGCTGTCATACTCATTTGTATGTCACAGGGAGAAAACACCCAATATCGAATGAGAGAAGAGAGAGAGAGAGAGAGAGAGAGAGAGAGAGAGAGAGAGAGAGAGAGAGAGAGAGAGAGAGAGAGAGAGAGAGAGAGAGAGTGAGAGACAGAGACAGAGAGACAGAGACAGAGAGACAGAGAGAGACAGAGAGACAGAGAGACAGAGAGACAGAGACAGAGACAGAGACAGACAGGGAGAGACAGACAGACAGAGAGAGAGAGAAGAGAAAGAAGAGAGATTCTGGCCCACATTTTCAGAATTTTCAGTCCACGAGCAGGTAGCTCTACATATTTTAGGCATGTGATGTGGTCAAAGCATCCTGTTCAAAGGGCGTGGTGGTGAAGAGCTCTTCCCATCTTATGCTATCCAGGAAACACAGGGAAAGACAAAATGTAGACTCTAGTGAGTTAACCTGACAGAGATCAACTTCTTTCAGTCATACACTTTCCATGTCTCCATCACCTCCCATAATGCTATGAGATCATAAATCCACCAAGGGCTTAATTCACTTACTAGCTCAGTGATCCGATTTGTCGGCAGATAATCAGCCTTTCAAAACATGAGATTTATTAACCTAAGCTTTTAGATTATTCATCAAAGTAATAGATATTTAAATTTTATGAAACATTTAAGATTTTGATTAGACTAATTTTTAAATAAAATATAATAAATTATTGTACTTTATTAAAAGCTAACTAAAAAGTATATTACCATATCTCAGGGAGATATTTATGAAGTAATCAAGAATTTGTGATAACATTTTCCCACATACAATAATAACCAACACCACTAATCTCTTTATGATGACAAAATAAACTACTTCCCAATGTCTAAGAGTACATAGACATCATATTTTAAACAACTTAGTTGTTTATATTAAATGTGTGTAAGAGTAAAAGCAGAACCAGAGTAGGGTCAATGGGGATGTGCAAAGGCAAGGAGCTAATTTGAAGTTACAGATTTTGGGTTGTTTTAACCCATATATTTGCATACCCACATGGTATTCTTAATGGATTTAAGTTTTTAAATTTAAAAGTATTTGGGCTGGCTAGTGTCGGTGTTCAGATAAAGGCATTTGAACGCAGGAATCTGTGGAGTCCAGAGGGATTGAATCCCCTGGAACTGGGAACTGGAGTTACAGGTGATTTTGAGCCATCTCCCATAGGTGCTGGGATCTGAACTCAGGTCCTCTGTAAAAAGAATAACTGTTCTTAATCCCTGATGTTTCTTTCTTGCCCTAGAAGTGTACCATTTTAGAATGAAAAAAAAAAACACCTCTAATTTGTTAAAATAATATTATGTATACTGTCATTTAAATTTTAAACAATTCAAAATAGAAACTTGCCATTTTAAAGATAGCTGTTAAAATTTATCTAGATAGTATAAAGTACTGAAGTTTACCCAGCAATTCAATTGAGCATTGAAAATTTGAAGCCAGCTCTTTCAGAAGTAGCTTTGCTAATTCTGTGTTACAGTGGGCTTCAGGATGCAATCATAAACTTTCCATGGAAAATCCACTCCTCTGGGAACGCCTTGGTGAGGATTTTGTGTGCGAATGTAAACGCATGTTTTAATAGACCTTCTGCTGACTAAAATAGGAAAGAATTTTAAAGGTACAGCTGCAGATAGTATGTTTCAGTCTAAAGTGCTTTGAGTGAACAGAATATATTGTTAAGTTCTGCCTGTGTTTAACAGGTTCCACAGTCATGACACCATGTGATGCTTTCTCTAAGCATGTATGCTAATCCCTAAATATCTCAAGCCAGTTGTGATTGTTCAATTGTCTTTAATTAGTAACTAGTAATATTAGTTTGGTAGTGCAGCGAACACAAACATTTCATTATGCTACAATGCATTTGTCATATGGATTTGTAATTTTGTTGAGAATAGTATTTTTTCCTTAGGATGTAAGTCCTTCTGCCTTAAATCTAGTCTTTCATGTCAGAAAAGAGATACCATTAGTTTTAATTTAAGGAATGCTGTTGTCTTCCCATAAAAACTGTATATAATGTAGTTCATTGGAATAAGTATGCAGATCACATTTTTCTCATAGGGCAAGTCAGAGAGCATTGAGAAAATGGCTCAAGAGTTGAGGCAGTCATTTCTTTGCTCCGACCTGCTGACTGTGTATGCTTTCCATGCTGCGACCCAAGGTTTCTGAACTTCAGCACTGCTGTGACGTTGGGCCAGTTTATCCTCAGTTGTGGATTCTTTCCTGTGTGCTAGGGATCTTTAATAATACCAGTGAGCTCCATTCCAGAAGCATCTCATACCTAATATGACTATAGAAACATTTCCAAATATTCCTGAGAAAGCAGAATTACTTTAAACTTTAAAAGTTGTGACTCTTCTAAAACCTAACAATTGTAGGCAGCTCATAGAAATATAGTGTAAACATAATTTTTGTGTAATACTAAGCCTTGGCTATGACAACCAGTGAAAAGACAATGTTTCATAGGTCTGTCCATGTTCCTCATCACTAAGGAAAAATATTGGACAACAAATAGTTGAGGGAGGGAGAGTTTATCTGTCTGCCTGTCTGTCTATCATCTATCTATCTATCTATCTATCTATCTATCTATCTATCTATCTACCTATCATCTATCTTTCAATAATGTATCTATCTTCTATTTATTATCAGAGTGGCATTATTTTTGTTGTTTATTTGTTAGTCCTTTGAGAGTTTCCGACAATGTATTTGATCTGTTCATCCCTCCCTGGACTCCTTCCAGATTAATTTTCATTTCCATTAACATTTACGTTTCTCTCTTCTTCTTAATTTTCCTAAAACCCATGAAGTACAGTTTTACTGTCGATATATTTGTGGATGCATGGATAACCCAAAGAAAACTGCTCCCTCTTGTCCCCCCTCTCTCTCCCTGCCTCCTTCCCTCCTTCCCTCCCTCCCTCTCTCTTTCTTCCCCAACAGCTATCATCTGTCAGTGGCTGATTAGCTAAGGGAAAGATTCCATGTCTACTTCTCTATGTTGGAATTTTGTCTATCCAGATCTTTTTAAGGTCTTCCTTATGCTGTCTCAAATACTGTGAATTCACATGTACAACAAGCCTGCTGTGTCCAGAAAACAGTGGTTCTTTGTAGCTATTCTGCCATCTATGGCTCCTCCAAGCTTCCCCCAAGCCCCATGGCCCCATGATTACTGAGACTCAGAAGGAGGCTTGGATACTGGAGTCCTACTTAGGAATGAGCATTATAATCCTTTTCTCTTTAATGCTTGAGTCAGATTAAGGCCTTTATGTTGGAGAGTATGCCCTACTCTACTATGAAAAGAATAACTACAACACTCAGGAGACGCATACTTCCCATCCCGTACAATTATTTAGTTCTTAGCCCCAATGAAGATGCCTATTTATATGTGTATACATATATAAGCATATGAAGCATCCATATGTATAGATGTATTGACATGATATCTTAAACAAGTCTTTCTGGAAATGGACACCAAAGTTACAAGACATGTGTTTAACCATGAAAAAAGTAAAGATGAGGGGCACCTATATAAAAGATGCTCACGAGCTCGTTGTAAGCCCCTTGTCATAGATATTTCTTAAAAGCAGAAGCTAAGCAGGAATTTAGGAATTCTATTAGCAGAGACAACAGATGTGAATGGTGAGATAACAGAAGATAGACTTGGAGAACTAATTTGAAAAATTCTTGATCAACTAGATGAAGCTCTGGAGGACACGGGGACTTCACGTCCTCACTCAGTGACTGGCATAGAGTAGCTTATCTTGGGAAGGGAGTGAGCTTGGTTAAAATTAGTGTTGTCAGCTGGCATGGACCTAGATTACCTCACAGCCTAAGGTTTCCTGCTGCTCTCCATCTGGCAGCTGGTCAAGAAGTCTTTTCTTCAGCAAGACTTCAGTCTATTACACCTATCACTCAGATGAGATTTCAACCCTGGCTCTGCATAGGCATCCTGTTTGAAGCTTTAAAAAATGCCCACAACCAAATCCTATTCTGGTTTAATTAAATCTAATTTCTAGAGTGAGATATGTATGCAGAATCAGCATCTTGACACTGTCCTCAGCAGGATTGACAGCAGTTGCAGGAAAGCAATTAATGGTTTGGACCTTCCAAAAATAAAGGAAAACATTTGTGTTATTTCATAATCTTCATGGTTCGGTAAGTTCAATTGTGATACAAGGTTTGTATACATTTGAGTTGGTTCTTCCACAGATAATTTTTATATTCAAAGGAGTAAAAAACCACGCACACACAAACACATAATTTCATCTTTATTTCGGAATCCTCCTGGCTTGCTAGCATGGTTTTAAACCAAGAGAGTTCTTTTTCTTTTGGTCTGTAAATGGATCCCTCTGAAAAATTTCGTTCCTCAACATCATGGAAGCTCAGATGGATGAATTTCCAATTATCTGTTTATAAACGAAGTTCTGACCTCACTGCTGGAATGGTCATGCCTAGTGTGATCTCTCTGCCATATGGCTGAGCAAATGAAGTCGTGGGTTGATTCTTCTGAGATGTATGTTGATGCCTTCACTAATTAGTCATCCCCAAATTTATGTCACCAGTATTAGAAGACAGGGGGAAGAGAAAATCTGTACTATTTAGTTATTATTATAATAACTTACTTTGAAACGAAGCCAGGTAAATGTTCTGGTATCTTAATTAGGAGACATGTGAGCAAAATTTTATAACTTTGAATTATGCAAATTAATCGGTGCTGGTTATACTTGAAGGATATTTTTTGTAGCTAACATTTCACAGACATGTGATTTTATTTCAAAATTATTTAAATACAAATATAAATTGCTAGTGGTTTTATAGATATGCTTGTCTTTGGCTCCATTTCCCTAGTTCTCATGGACAAGACCATTTTTATCTTTGGTATTCACTTAGATAGACCTTGCTCTAATTTTTAAGTCTTTAAAACCAATACTGACTCAAGATCAAGGTAACTATGAGATATCTGGAGTCAGTTAAGTTCCATTTTAACATAATTCTTATGCTGATTTCCTTGAATGAAATACTTCTCTCCTTGGAACCCTTTGTTTTGTTTCCATAGCCCAGTATTAGAGCTCTGAAATGCAGATATATCTGAGTTTACTATGATGCCCTGACACTTGAGCTTCTTTGGAGCACAATATTAGTTCTTAGTCCAGCACTGATTCAGGCAAACGGATTTCTCTTTTGTTCCTTCTGCTCCATAAACGGATATTTGAGAGTTGGTCATGCATCCTCAGGTGATATTCTTTAACATGCAATCATGTGCTTGATCTCATGTTCTGATCTGACACCTAGATTCTGAGGAGTTGTAGACCACTGGTCAATTATCTACTTTCCCACAAGTCTTGTACATCCAACAAGTACTGTAAGTTATTCCCACTAGATAACTTTAAAAAACTCCAAAATACAAATATCACACTTTTTTTTGCTTAAATTTTGTATAGTAGCAGGTTTAAATATTGAAATTAGCATTCCAAGGATTATTAAAGCAACTGGAAAAGCTAATTTCTAGCTGAATGATAGACAATGAGGGAAATTCTGATGGAAGAACTCAAGGTCGTTTTGTTCCAAGGTCAGGTGTAAGTGGTTGACGGTTTGCTACTGGCAAGTGATGAGGTATTCAGCGGTATTCATTTGTGTTTTGTGACTTGAAAGAGTGTGGAGAGAGGAATTAAAACCAATGGCCTGCCACAGTCAAGCATCTTTCAAATTTCTGGGTCTTCTCTGGTATTATTAAATTAAGGATGTTTGTGATTGCATTCTCATTCCTGTGGAGATACAGGTAGGCTTTCTGCCATATAAAAATACCACCTACAACATTTCTTCTATAAAATGTTGACACATATATCTTGAATGAAACCATAAGATTTTAATATAAAAGGAATATTTTATAGTGTGGATGTTGAAATAGTTTGTGGAAAATGTAATACTTAAAGTAGAATTGGAAATACATATAGGATTATTTTTGAAGAATACAAAGTTTGCATGAGTAATTTGAGTAAACTATTGATTTTTATCACACATAGTTTTGAGACTTATTTTGGGCTGTTAATTGCTTATTCTTTCTTGAATTGTGTGCTTCACCTGATTGTTCAGTCTGATTTAATTTAAAGATGCCAAATTAACATCTGTAATTTTTTATGTTTTCGTCCTTTATTATTTTATGTTCCGAGAGAATTAAACTGAGGATGGAAACATGTATGCATAGTGGTTATGTATATGTATCTGTTTGGACTTTACTGAGACATATACTATCCGTGAAACTACATATTTAATGCTCATTCATGAAAGAAGCTGGGAACAAAGAGTTAAATAAAATTGTGATTGTTGATAAGTGAAAGCACAGTGTGGAAATCTGGTAAAGAAGGATTCACATATGAATGGTTGTGTGTTCAGACTTTGAAGAGAGTCTACAAAGGCTTTGGCAATTTTCTTCTGGAAAATGTGGGCATTTCTGCAATCTTATGTCATAATAAGTTTAACTTACCATTTGTGGTGAAGGCCATGAGAAGCTAAACTATTGGAATGGAAATGGCCATTGATGTGAGCTGTGAGTACCATACTGGGTCATTTTCATGGTCTATTTCTGTTTTGTATTTGTTCTAAGACATGATCACGACATATACTTTTTTTTAATCCTCGTGTGATATGATGTCTGTGGCATAGTTTATGCTCCATGAAAAGAGCTAATGGATAGTTGTAGTCACTTCCCAGCTGAAGTTGATGGAGATTCTTTCCTATTCTTCTATACACACATGTTCCATAATAATTGATTCACACATTGCATTAATGTATTAGCACCAAATAGTAGTCCTTGAGATATTTTACTATTACTATGTTATGTACTCTGTTTCTAATTTTAAGATGTGTTTATTTTATTTTTAATTAAATATTTTTCATTTTTCATATACATTTATATTATTATACCTATATACAATAAACTACCTACAGCAAGAAGAAGCATGAAGCAATCAGGAATTATATAAATGTTACATTCTTAGCCTTTTGGATATTTGTATTTGGAAGCCTTGAAGAAAACATCTTTCTTATCTTGGTGCATCTAAAATTCTGAATTGAAGTCAATACCTATCATATCTCATCATTATCAACTTAAGTCATCTATCTAGACGTAAAAAATCTTAATCCCTAATTAACTTAGCTTAAAATTGTAAAACTAAACTATCTGGTCTTCAACCCATCAGAGATTTGAGAAGGAATAAAATTGATTACCTGAGTATATAGGGAGTACAGTTTAGTAGCTTCCCAAATGAGAAGATGACAGAGACAGTTTGCTACCTTAGCAGTCATCCAAAACTCTCCATAACATTGGAGCATCATCTTCAGCCTTCTGGCCCAATATATCTGACAGACATATATGTGAGGCAGGAACTATTGAGGCAGTCCACTCTGCCTGCATCCAAGCTTTCCCTTCTTAGGCAGAATTTAGTCTGTGGTAGAAACAAGGACATTTTCCCCAGTGGCTTGTTTGCCACATTTGAAGCCATCTCCATACGGAGGTTCTTTGATGCTCATCATCCTCTTTGAGGTATGCTAGGTGTTTCCAGGAGTTAACCTGTTGGTTTCTAATTTGCAAAGGCTTTAACTTTACAGTTGGATAAGAACTATAAGCATTAGCCACAATTTTAAAAATCATATATATCATATTAAAGTAATAAGTTTATTAAATTTGTAACAGATGGTTTTTCCTTTAAGTGTTTCTGCATTCTAGTGTGAATAGACAACCTAACATACTTTTACTTTATACTTTATAAATTTTACTTATATATTACATATAATTGTACATGAATAGCCTTATTTTAATGTCAATACTTTGAAAATATATGTATGTCCCAATGGCTGTATCAGATCCTAATTTTTTTTCATCAGTTTGATGGCATCTTCCTCTCTCCTCCTCTGTGTCCATCTCTACAGTAAAGGTAAGGAGCTCTCCATATACCTTCCGTGGCTGTCTGTTAAATTTTAAGCTCCTTCAGTGCAAGATGCCATATTAGGCATGATATTCTTATAATGTTCTAAATTTTGACAGATAGACTTCTCCAAAAAACTGTGTATTGGCATAATGTTAAGATAGCTCAACATTTGATAACTTAAGGTTTTTTGAACTATTTCAGACTATTAATTTTGAAATGAAAATGTCCAATGTTGTTTTAGTAAATAATTAACCATGTGAAATAAGTGTAAATGTACTGCATTCACATATCAATGTCTATCATTGCTACAGCAAATATTATTGCTGAGTGTTGACTTTGTGCACCCACTATGTGAATGTCAGATGTGCGGAACTCTAATCGATTCTGAGATACAACTCTTCATTCTCTTCACTTTACAAACGAGGACACCGAGCACAGTAGGGCCAATAATCTTACTCAAGGTAACAGGCTCAATAGTGTTGTTGATTCTCATCTTTTTCTGGGCTTACCACTCACTGTTATGAGAGAAATTAAATAAAATTAAAAGTTTTATCTATTGAGATGTAAAATTAACCTTCAAATGCCAAAGGGGACAAATGTTAGAAGCATTCTGTTTGTACACTGCCATCCACAGTGGGAGACTGAGAAAGTGGATAAGCAGAAAATCCCATTCTGCTTTTTATAGTTATAACATTACCATGTTTTACAGTTTCCTTAAAACTTAAGGACTTAATGTTTCTACAGAGTTACTATTTGGTTATTTTAAGAAAAATAATTATCACATTCAATTAAAATGGATGTGCAGAGATATTCCTATGAAGTAGATTTGACATCCCCCAAATACACAACTACAGGTCATTATTCATCTCATAAAATTCTTCTTTTTGATAGAAATTCTACTTATGTGGAAATCTTGTCTATTCATGTACAAAATTTAAAATTTTAATATTAACGACAAGCATACTGCAGGGGAAAACTTGTTATTTCTTCCCTGTCTATAAAGGAAAAGATAATAGCACATATATAGCATTATATTAGATAAGTCACTAAGTGACAAAAATTGTCATGTATGACAATAAGTACCTTATTTATGTATCTAACTTGTTTTTAATATGTTTTATTTATTCATATTACATCTCAATTGTTATCCCATCCCTTGCATCCTCTCATTTATGTATCTAACTTGCAACCCACTCAATTTTGCTCATTTAAAAATTAGTTTTTACACCATGTTCAATAAATTGCCTATGACTCAAATTCTCCCAATGAAATCTTAACTGGAGTGCAATAGGCAGTCTAGCCAGAACATTCTTAAAATGCCCAAATTGAGGAAAGGAAGTTCATGGATTTGGCCTTTTACTGCATAAAGTCACTTGTAGAATAAAAGCAGAGGTACCATTACATAGTTTAAGTCACCACAGTGACAAGCTCATGGATATATAAGAAGTCCAGGGATTATCTGAAGGACCAGCATAAGGAGCTATTTCTCCAACAAAACTAAACCATTCCAATTTATATGCTGCTGTTGGTGGTGGAGTTAAAGTGTCTGACTCACCATCTTAAGGCATTTGATTGTGATTTCTGAAAAAGCACAGAAGATATAGAACATTAACTTTCAGTTGTCACAAAACACCTCAACTTGAGTTAAGGAGTAGGTTCAATCATCTAGCTTTTGTTATATCCTCCTTCTAAGATCCTATGTCCCCCTTTCTTTCTTTTCAGCTCCTATCTCCATACCTATGTATGCAAGATGAAGGAAAAGAAAGACATCCCTGAGTTTCACCTAGTTTTTTCTCTATATAAGACCAATAATGACTTATGACCACTTCCTGATGAGTATATGCATTTGTAGACCAAGAGAGCAAACAGAAACTTATATGACCCCTCTTAGAGGGAATGGAGCATTGTTTTCTTAAGGTTTCTTCAGGCTGAATTGGGGTAAATAATACCTTGGAAGGGGCCCAAAAAGATTGGACAAAATGGTTAAGCAAGACAGGGATTGCATTTGTGGTCCAGTTTCTAAATGTTGAGAGATTCCAGGCTTAATAGGAGATTATTGTTACTCATAATGAAGGTTATGTCTAAGTCGTTAGTATAGAATTTAGTATATTGATACAAACCATGGGCATGTCAAATACTTGTTTTAGCACAAGATTATATATCCTAAGTCTAACAGAGAGATATGAGGTAAAATAGTTAAATAAAGTCTTCAAAATCCTCAGAGATGGACAGAATATGGCATTTAAAGATGTTTTTATAATCCTAAATTTCTTTGACAACAAGACAAGTTACCTCCTGACAACACCCAGCCGACCTCAAAGAAGATGATGACTGTCAAAGAGTCTCCTTATGGAGATGGCTTCAAATGTGGCAAACCATGCACTGGGCAAAATGTCCTCATTTCTGCCACAAACAGAATTGTGCCTAAAAATGGGCAGCTTAGATGCAGGCAGAGTAGACGGCTGCACTTTGCCAAGACAGGGTAAGCAAGTCCTCAATAGGTCCTCTCTTGTGAATAAGTCTGACAAAGATACTGGGCCAGAAAGCCAAAGATGAGGCTCCAATATAACAGAGAGTATTGGATGACTGTTCAGACAGTAAACTATCTAAGTCCATTTGTTCATTTTGGAAGTTGCTAACCTGCACTGCTGGTTTATATTTAAATTATATTCCTTCTCAAGTCTCTGAGGAGCATTGAAGGCCAGATAGTATAGTTTTACAATCAAGTTTAGTTGGTTAAGGATAAGAACTTTTTAGATCAAGATAAAGAAGTTAAGCCATTAGAGTTGAGAGAGGACAGATATTGAATTTCATTCAGAAATTTAGACCCAACAAGACAAGAAAGACGTTTACTTCAAGCTGGACGAATACAAATAGCCAAACCACTATGAATGTAACATTTATAGAACCCATGATTGTCACATGGTTCTCCTTGCTGTATGCAGTTTGTTTTATACATGTGTAATAAAATAAACATATTAAAAACAAAACAAAACAAAACAACAACACCCCTTAAGTTGGTTTTGTTCTTTATTCTTTCCATCATTCCTTCTATCAATATTTGAAGTTCTTACAAATTTTCATATATACATTTTAGCATTTTAGCATTCCATGGTGTGCCTAGGGAGGTCAGAGGATGACTCTAAGTGATCATTCTGTTCCTCAGCAAACTGGGTACTTGGGATTGAACTCATGTCCTAAGATTTGGTGCCAAGTGAGTTTAGCAGGTGAGATATCTCTCCAGCCTCTGCATTTTTCATTCTTTAAGCAGTTCTTAGAAAACATGAAAATGAGGCTGAACAAAATTATTTTCCCAGTGTCAGATAGTTAACTATTTTAATTATACACTAAAACTTACCCTTACGATATTGTGGAGACATATTATTATACATTTCTAATTCACACAAGAATAAAATCTCATTTAGGCAGAATAGTGTTTAAACTGAACAAGCAGTTTCAGTCCAGAGGATGAGACTAGATGCTTTTAGTCTTAATCCATGTTTATAACCCACTGAAATAAAAATGCAGAGATATAGTAAGCTGAACACAAAACACAAAAATATCAAGAAGATATTATTGTGAAGCTGGCTTCACAATGGTTTCTGGAAGTAAAGAAGAATAGAAGACAGTGTTAAGGGAGAAAATAGAGGAGAGTGCAGAATGTTTCAGAGAAAACTCTAGTAGCAGTGAGAATGGATCTGTCAGTAGAAAAAAATACAACTCTGAGGAAGTATTTATGATGAAGACAGTTGAAAATAAAGGTAATTACTGAAGATCTTGATTCCTTTTTTTCAAGGACCTATTTAATAATATCCTACAAATAAGCAATGCCATTTACCTAAAACTTCTTTGGAAGGCTGGAGAGATGGCTCAGTCATTAAAAGCACTTCTTGTTCTTGCAGAGGAGCTGGGTTTGGTTCCCAGTGCCTACATGGTGGCTCACAAACGATCCATAGCTCCAGGTCCAAGGGATCTGATGCCTTTTTCTGACATCTGAGGTCACCAGGCACACGTGGGGTACACAGATATGCATACAGGAGAAATACTCATATATAAAATAAAATGAATCTAAAATAAATTAAGGAAAAAATCTTTGAGAGGGAAATAGACTGCTACATTGGCTGTTAAGATCCAAAGAACAACACATTGTCACCTGGCACCTGAGGATTGGCATGCACATGAAGTTCCAGGAAACTTAGCCTTTGCTCTGTACATGCACATATACATACATATATACACACATACATACATATATACATATGCACACAGATACTGATGCATATGCAAACACACACACACACACACACACACACACACACCAACAGACAAATATAGCACTTTTTCAGGTGCATTTTCCTTGTGCATTCATCATCCCCCTGTATCTACTCCGACGGCTGATTTTTGCTGTCATTTTGGGCTAAGCCTCCAAGTAAGATGCCACACAACCCACTCCCACCTGCAACCCTCCCGAGGAGGATCTCATGCTCATATAGATGATTAGAGAACTACCTGGCCTAATCTGTAGTAGTAGACAAAGATTGTAATACAATTTTCAATTATTAAGTATGTGAGGCGTAACATGTTTGAGGTTGGCTTTCTCCTGGAGCTGACTCTGGGATACAGCATCCTTGCAGAATATTGAAGAGGAGGGGTGTATCCCCTAACAATTGGAGCAGAGGCTGTCTCTCTCTGATTCTGTTGCTTGCCTTTGGATCCCTTTCCCATAGCTGGGTTGCCTTGTCTGGCCTCACCGGGAGAGGATGTGCTTAGTCCTGATGCAACTTGATGTGTCAGGGTAGGTTGGTACCCATGGGTGCCTCCTCTTCTCTGAGAAGATAGAGAGGGAGAAATGAGAGGAAGGGATGTGAGGGTGGGACTGGGAGGAGAGGAGGGGGGCTGTAATTAGACTGTATGTAAAGCGATAAAATAATTAGTGAAAAGAAACAAAATAGAAGAAAGAGGGAACTCTTGAGTACTGAAGGTCAAGGGAATATTAGTAGGATTCTGTAAAGGACTAAGTAAGGCTGTGATACGACAAGGAAAGCTTACCCTGCAGGGATCTCAGACAGTTTGATGATCAATCAAAGTCTTTGGCATGAGGAGGGCTTCGTGTTCCTGTGTTAGCCAGACAGTGGACATGAGCTAACTGCCTCAGGAACTCTGTGACCATTGGACACACAAATGCAAACAGCATAACAAATCTAATGGGATACAGCATGCATAGAGAAATACATCTGGTGACTAACATCTAAAGCATTTACTATGCGTCCATGTATGTGGTGTGTAGGTGTACATGTGTAGAGGTCAGAGGAAAATTTGCAGAAATCTGTTCTCTCCTTCTACCATGTGGGTCCTGGGGACTGAACCCAGATTCTGAAGGTTATTAAACTTGGGAGCACCTGCTTTTGCCACCCGGACCATCTCACCAGTCTTTCAACATATTTTACAGCAGACATTAAGCAAGAATGCCTCCTGCCCTGGAACAAGAAGCTGCCTTTGGGATAGATGCCTGAAAATAGAATCTTGGTAAAGATCCGCCAATACTTTGTTCCATTGTGCAGCCAATAGGTGTGATGTGAGGAACCCGTGGTGCTCAACAGGAAGTAAAGATAGGAATGGCAGTGTAACAAAAATAGAAACACAAGCCTATCAGCTAATGCTCCAAATGCAACCGATAGAATGAGGGAAGGGAATATGCAACTCCCAAGCTGTTATATAGCAACCTTCATTCTTTTATGATTCCAAACTAATACAGTTAAGGAGACTGAGAATGGAAATGAAAGGTTGTTATCTGGAGAAGTGGAGGTATTATCTTGAAAACCAAGGACATTTAGGAGGATGACGCCACTGTAAAATAAAAAGCCTTTAAGCTATGTGCCTGGGTATGAGTTTTTCTTAAATGTTACAACTGATTCACTTTTAAAATGATCATCAGAAATCATGCTGTGAATAGCATCTTCAAGGAGTCCCAGGACGGGAGCATGAAGAGGCAGCAGGACATTTTTTGCTCGCTAAGGAGTTAGAGGTGCACTAGCAGTTAAAAGCTGCATAGGGGAAAGTGGGGAGAGAGTCACTGAAGAGGTGTCACCAGCAGAGTACAGGCTGTGGATTTGGAAGGTAGCTATGCTCATGTCTCTATCCCCAAAGCAAGGCTGTGGATTAGAGACTGGAAATGTATTTCACACCAAATACAGCCTCCTCCTGCTGCCTGTGAATAGCTCCCAGTAGTGGATGTGGATGTTTCAAAAACCACAACAAATTAAAAAGCTGGGCCTGGTGGGACAAAATTATAATTTCAGGTACTTAGACAGAGGATCGAAAGTTCAAGGTTTTCTGAAACTGTAGAGACTGGCGCAGTCATGAACTCACAGCAGCTACGGCTGCATGAGCAAGATCAAACAAACCAATACTCCATCACTGAGGTGGGAGGAGCTCATGTGCCCACATCCCTACCGGAAGAGCTTTTGACAGCTGACAGCTTCCATGGGAGGGAGAGTGAGATGCTTTAATGTGTGGTCACTGGTAGATCAGCCATGCTTCAGTGCTTAGCTGCCCACTCAGAGGCAGATGAACAGCCAAAACTGAATGAATGGGCTTGAAAAAGGAAAACAAAAAGGACAGAGGTCACAAAGTTGGGAGAGGAGACCCTGGGAAGAAATGGATTGTATACATGCATGAAATTCCTAGAACTAATAAAAGCATGTTACAAAATGAGTGTTTGCTGCTCTTGAACTGGATCCAAATTTGATTCCCAGCACCCATGTCAGACTGCCTCAAACTACCTCTAACTCCAGACCCAGGGCATCTGATGCATCTGGCTTCTTCAGGCACCTGTATTGATGTATATATGCCCATAAGAAAACTGGCGGCACTCAGAGGAAGGATAGCAGGCTAACAAGAAGAGACTTGATACCCTATGAGCATATACAGGGGGAGGAAATCCCCCTCAGTCACAGTCATAGGGGAGAGGAATAAGGGGAAAATGGGAGTGAGGGAGGGAGGAATGGGAGGATACAAGGGAGGGGATAACCGCTGAGATGTAATATGAATAAATTAATAAAATATTAAAAAAAAGAAAATTAAAAGAAACCCGAATCTTAAAAGTACACGAACCAGAAGGGAAAACTAGACAACTCAACACCAAACTCAGAGCACCCAGGATGTGAAAATTAAAACTAAAATGGAATTTAGCAAAGAGAGGCAAATTTTATACCCAGTCACCTGAGACTCTCTACTTCCTTGCAAATTATGAGACAATTAAAAAAATTAATTTAGCAAGTGTTTCTTGAGTGTTTATGTTCCAGGCTGTGTTCTTCCTGACAAGAATGCAGGATGACTAGTTCCCCAGTGGAGTTGCAAGTTTAATAGCAGAAAGAAGGCACACAAACCAATAACGACAACGGCTTGTCCCAGTTCCAATTCCAATATCTATTTTTCAATGTTTCCATCTTCTAATAATCATCCATTTTTTTCATTTTATCTTTTTATGATTTAAAGGTGCACCTTCCAATCATCTTTATTTCTCTACTCATGGATGAGGCTTCAAATTATTCTGTATATTTGACTTCATAAAGGTTATTAGAGAACCAGTTGCAATACTCCTCAGGGGGAAAAAAAATAAAAATTCTGTTCATTTGCATTTTATTTTTCTTAACTTTAATTGTCTCCTTTCACTGTAAATAAACAGAAAGATTAATTGTTAGAAAGACTTAAGGCTCTTTGGGGCTGCTCGTCATCTGTGGCTGGGAGTTTTGTTCATTTGTGCACCATTTCTCTTCAGCACATCCCCTATGGTTGTCTGTGGTATGTGCTCTTCGACTTCTTAATTACTCTGACGAACTTTCAACATGCACCACATTAAGAATATGTTTAAGATTTAAAATTCTTTTTTGCATAAAAATAGGTATGAAATAAACATTGTCATATTTAATGTTTTTGTCAACACCTGAAAATAAAGACAGTTATTAAGGAATGGCAATTTGAGAAAATTATATTGCTACATGATTAGGGAACTGTCTATTTGATTGCACATTTAAATGAAGTCAAAGCATTTCTATGTATCTGTTGGACACCACAAACCGTGTAATTAAAGGAGTAGCTACCAAATAGTTTGGTGGTCAAATTATTTCCTATTGGTTAATATTTTAAATCAGGTCTGTTAATATAACCACAGCAAGCTTTTCTATTACTATGAGGTTTCTTTAGGTAATATAGTAAGAGCTAGGAAATATTAAACAAAAGTTTCAAAATAAGAATGTAAAATTACTGTAACCACGTAAACAATATATTCGTGCATGTGAACACTCCTTTTGATGTCATGAGAATGAAAACTTATATTGCATATCATTGTGAATGGGAACTCCTTTCTCACTTTTATGAACTTTAATGATATCTCTCTTTTCTAAATAAAATTTAAGTTTTCAAACATGCAGTACACTTTTAAGAATTTTCTTGTTTTTAATAGCTGAGTAGTATTCTATAGTGCAAATGTACCACAGTTTCTTTATCCATTCTTCTACTCAGGGACACTTAGGCTGTTTCCATGATCTGGCTATTATGAATAAGGACAGCAGGCTACCAAGAAGAGACTTGATACCCTATGAGCATATACAGTGGGAGGAAGTCCCCCTCAGTCACAGTCATAGGGGAGGGGAGTAAGAGGAAAATGGGAGGGAGGGAGGAATGGGAGGATACAAGGGATGGGATAACCATTGAGATGTAATATGAATAAATTAATAAAATATTTTAAAAAAGAATTTTCTTAGGAAAAATGTATATCTTACTAATAAAATTTATAAATAATTATTATTTTACTAGAAAAGATAGAAATAGCATGCATTAGGAGCTAAATTCCTTCTCCCCTGGACCAGTGTGTTTGCAGTAGAGATTTTATGTTTTGTCTACAGTTCTTTACTTTCTTGACTAAAAACATAAATTTAAGTTATGAGTGATATCAAATGGCTGACAAACTCAAGCAGCCTGTGTTTTCTATCCAGGGAGTCTCTCTGAATATATTTATATAGAGCACAGCCTTTTATCACATTGGATCTCCGGTGGCTGCGTGAAGAGTAGGGACCCAGCTAATGTAACACTGTGTGGATTCTAAAGAAAGATTATAAAAGGCCCTTTCTTCACAGTCTTATCTCCTGGGCCACATATCCTGATGAGAAATCAGAATATATACCAGAGAGAAAAAAGAAAGAAAGAAATGAAGGGAAAAGCCTGCAGAGCAGAAGCCAGTGAATAGTAGCTGAAGCTCTAAGAGCAGCCAGCATCCTCCAGTTGGCCACTGTAGGAGAATCCCAGCATTATCATTCATCAATGTGGTCCTCATAAAGTGTTAACCACCACCTCCCAGGATGCATTGGGCCATTTTTCCTTGAGTAATGTCTGATCCCCAAGAACAGAGGTAACTCATTATTACTGCTACTGTCAGCCAGTGTGTTTTATGGAAATTTGCTTGGACCACCAACTCTCTACAACAGAATGTTATCTTTCTGTGACAATGAAGTTGTCAGATGTCTGAGCTATTGTGAGGAAATCCCTGAGCAGTCACTACAGACAGTACCAATAACTGTCTCGTGAACCAATAACATTGCATTTCTGGAGACTTTTATTTTTTGTACATTTTAGTGATGTTTCCATCACTGGCCAGCTCATTATCTCTCTTGCTCATCCTTCCAGGAAACAAGCTGATGTGTCATTATGAAAGATGGTGACACATCAATACACCTGTTGTGATTGATTTGAAATGTCTTATAAACAAACAAATTTTAAAAACCACATTTACACAGTTGTACAAACTCAAACCTTGAGACATATTTTCTGCATGAATTTTGAAAAATATATTCCTTTCACTTAGCAGTCTGTAACTTCTTAGGTATAGAGCATTGTATGAATGGATATTAATTCTCATTTGGACCAACCACAAATAAAATCTGTGCTTAATGAAATCACAGAGAAAAAGGAAAGGTAGTTAAGTTCTACCGTGAGAACATAATTTTGAAACTTCATCTTAAAAATGGATTCTTAGATTTGATAATCAAGGATAAAAGTAAGCTTGGTGGCTCAAAAAAAGCATAAGAGACAGATGTGTTTTTGAGTACTTTTGTCAGGTAGCTAGCTAAAAAACATGGTTGTAAGGCAAACTTTCAAAAGCAGATTTCAAATCTTGAGTATTACTCAAGAACTTGCTAAAGTAAAACAAAATTACAGAAATGCTGATGTAAACAGGTGACTTTAGCTCAATAAGCCAGGACACTGACAATGAGAAAATACACACATTTTGTTTATGCAAAATGAAGGCTACTTGAGGAGGCTGGCAGTTTCTTGGCCCCCAGTCACAGATGTTTTTCTGATGCGAAGATTTTCTTATTACTCACAGCCTGTTTATGAACTTTCCATGAAAGACCAGACTGGTATTCATTACTTTAGGAGTATTTTCTACATCATCACAAGTTCTGTCAAAAATGCTGTTTCTTGTCAGAGTTATTTGCTAAAATGTGCCTGGTGGCATTCACAAAAAATGTTTCTTACACCAAAACTGAAGGAAAAACAACAGCCAAACCTAGGACACTCAGATGCATTTTTGGAAACTAAGCCCGCAATAATTGCCGCCTTTGCCAGTTCCTTCTGCTTTAGAGATTTTTATTGCTTAATGCTCAACTGCTGCCTGATGTGTCTAGAGTTGCTGCGTGCACTTCTGAAAAAGTGACTACTCTTACAATGTTTGATTTCTTTCAACACAGAGAGTATAGAACTATTTTGTGTCTGAGACAACATCCAACGTACCACATTCTGAATAAGACTCTAGTTCCATATGTACTGTATCAGCCAGAGAAGCAGGATAAACATTGGGTAATACACTAATAATTAACAGGAAAACAGAATGTCTGTCTGTGTGTGCATGTACACATACACACACACAGAGGCATGTATAGGATTCACGAAGAGTGAGATCAATAGAAACAAGCAATCTTGAGATATATTTGTGCTAGATATAAAGCAGTTTTAAAAATAGAAACTAGTTTTATTTTGCTGTGTGATTATGGTGATGACTTCATTTCCCAGGAAGCTCTGCTTCTAAAGAGACACTGATTTAAAAAAAAAACTGTATATAGTTAAAGTATAGAACTTGATGAGTTCATAAACATATTTATTGTAAACTAATCACCCAAATCAGGATAATTTACATATGCATCAGCTTTCAGAGTTACTTTATATTTGCTATGGTTGACCTGCTTAGCAAATTTCAGTTCTGCGATATGCTAAGCACTGGTGTCAGTCCCTGCAAGGGAAAGCAGCCATCACTTGCCAGATGTACAGGAGAATGGTAAACACCACAGCAATGTTTTCTGCAGAGACCTAGATCTACCTTTCTACTGCTGAGGCCCTTTGATATAGTTCTTCATGTCGTGGTGACCTCTCAACCATATAATTATTTTATCACTACCTCATAACTGTAACTTTGCTACTGTTGTGAATGATAATGTACATATCTAATATGTAGGATATCTGATATGTGACCAAATGGACTAAACCCACAGGTTGAGAAATACTGTGCTAGTTGGTATTGCACATACTCAGCTGATACTATTGGTGACCAGTGAGATGAGCCACACATACAGCTGAAGCAACATTATTACTCATGAAGAAGCAGAAGGAGCTGAATTCTAATGAACCAAATCCCTGAAACTCAAAGAAGCTGCAAACACTCATTCTCACATGCAACTGAAGGACCATAAAGGACCCTCTTCTAAGCTTTATAATCTTCCAGATCTTAGAGATTGCTAAGCTCAAGCATAGAGGACATCCTATTCTATGGGGAATGAAGACAATGTTACCCCAAAAGCTAATAGCTCAGAGTCAGTTAGGAAGTCTCCCTCTTACGCAGCTCTACATGCTTGCCTACAATTATCATGCTACATTTGGTCTCCAGAGCCTATTCATCTTGCATACAAGTTCATGTTTAGAAAGAAATCAGTAAAAGCGACTTTAGGTGTCAACTTGCCAGGGCTAAAAGATACACACTACAAAGCATCATTTTTTGGTATATTTCTGAAGATGTTTTCTGTGGGGCATGTGGACTTTGCCACCGGTGAAATCGAGATGGAGCAAGAGCAAGGTCAAGGCATGTCCAAACCCTGAAAAATCTCAATCTTGAAATAGGCAGGAGTAATGCTCTCACCTCCCCACCCCACCCTGGCACATGTAGCTCTGTAATTCTAACCCTCCCTATTCTTGAGGTAGTCACATGCCTAGTACCTGGAATTCTTCTTCATGAAAATAAAGCATCCTGATACCTATAAATAAATATCTACCCTGAAAACCCTTTCCCACTCACCAAGGTTCATATAGCGCCTGCTAATCCCAAATAAAGTGCAGAAGTTCTTTCACTGAATATCCTTAAACAGGGCGGTTTCACCGAATATCATTACGAGAATTGTGACACTAAAATTCTTGGAGTAGGTTCCTCCCATATCCCCCAGAACTTCCAGGCAGACCCGAAGCCTGCAGACTCGCTCAGTCATGCTCTGCTTCATCCTTTCCAGCCCAGAGAGCAGCAAATGCCTGGACCCTCCCGGAAAGAAGTGGAATGTGGAACCACAGTCTTTAGGAGAAACAAGCGTTTGAAAAGTAAATCAAGCGAGGATCTCCATTACCAGTGAGAACTTGAGTGGACTGAAAGACAGAGGAAGGACAAGTTTGCTCCTTGACCTCACCTGAGCCATGTTCCTCTCCTTGTCCGTGGTTACTAACACTCTGGATTCTTGAGGGTTTTTTTTTGTTTTTGTTTTTGTTTTTGTTTTTTTTTTTTTTTTTTTTTTTTAATTCAGACAAGTATTTCAACCCTACCTCCCCACACGCACAAACCCATCCCAGTTTTTCAGGTAGTGTCATGTTACATGGCTGGCTTTCCTGATTTTCTGATTTGAAGACAACAGATCTTATGGAGTGCAATAGAAGACAGCCCATTACATGGACTTGTTACTGAGATGGATTTGAATGCAAAGGATGCAAGCTCAATTTTGAAGCCCTTGTTCTCCCTTACAACGAATTGTAAGGACACATGAGTAGTTACAGGAAAGCAGAGAGACAGGTGAGACCAACTGTGCTAGACCTAGACCAAAGTGTACTGCAAGAAAGGAAAGGAGGGACACCTTCTGATCTTTTATGAGCACAGTACCCAGTGCTCCCATATTTGTACATCCCAAGCTACTCTAGGACAAGTTCTTAGGAAGCTCAGGTGGGGAAGGGCTTCCGGTCCCCCATTGGTTTTGCACCTCATGTGTGCCTTTCTTTGATCTCTTTCTCCACCTTATTCCTTATTCTCCTACCTCAGTATCTCAAGGAGAGAAGAAAGAAGGGGGAACTTGAACTATATTAAAAGAAATGAAATTAAAATTCTCCATGCTTGACAAAATATATAAGCATAAGGAAGTATAAAGCTAAATGAACTATGGACATAATGAATCCAAAGAAATTCAGACTGCGACACACTGTAGTAAAACCTTGGCAAACTAATCATGGAGAAAAAGTATCTTCTGAGCAGTGAGACAGAAGCAACACTTTCTCAGCCCAGAAGGAATGAAGCAACATCTATCAAGTGCTGAAAGCAAAGACCTATCCACTGAGAGCAAAATGTAACATGAAAATATTACCAGAAATGCAGGGGAAAATTCAAGATCTTTCAGATGAAGTAAAACAGAAATTGTTTATTGTTTAACAGCAGATTTACTCTGGCAGAATGACTAAGAATACTCTATGAGCAAAGAAATGATAAAAAGAATTCTCAGCATATCAGAGAAAGTATGACAAGCAAAAGATACATAGTCCAGTTTTCTTCCCTTTATTTTTAAATACATGGTTCATGGCTCTGTAAGAAGTTTTACACTGGTAGATGGGGCACTAATAGTGTGTAGAGGAAATAGTAAAAGTAATTATCAATGAAAGAAGAAATGAATATAAAGGCATATACCATAGCATTTGGCTGACAGAATGATAAAATTAATGATGAATAATTATGTTCATAGTGCAATTCACTCAAACAACCAGTGGGAATCTACATAAAGAGAAGAATTTAGGATAATGTCTGAAAGCAGAGTCTTAAAAGTGATCCAATGGCTCAGAGGAAGGAAGAATAAGGAAAGAAGAAGAACAAACCAAACAAAATGACAGATGCTAGCCATTCTACGGCAATAATTGCATTAAATGTACATGTTTTAAATTCAATAATTATTATGCTGAATTGGAGAGCCAAATTTAAAATATGATGCTAAACCATGATATCTGAAAAATGTAATAGAAGAATTAAAAAAGACATTATACTAGCAATACTCAAAACAAAGCAAAGAGTGTTGTGTACATCTCAGGTAAAGTAGTAAAGAAATTTGATATAGGCAGAGAAAGACATTGCCAATTGGTAAAATGATCAACCAGCTACTAAAACAATGTATAGAAAAAGAGATCAATCAGTAAGAACACAGACCTCGGTGTATTTAAAACTGATTAATCTTACAATATTAAATTGTATAAATCTAGTACAATATCTAGATGTTTCCACTAATGACTATTAATAGCTACATAAAGAAAGTCAGCACCAGCTTTAGGCAGTTTAGAAGAAGAAACAGCATTTTCAAGTCTGTTTTAGGAAACTAGCATTACCCGAAGTCAACGATAGAGATAGCTATATGAATAGAAAGAAAGGAAAAGTCAAAGAAAATAGAAACAAAAAAGAGAGAACTATAGAACTAGGAAACTACTGAACATAGACATATTGATTATTAATGAATACAATAGAACTAAATATAGTTTTAATACTTGGTAAAATGTACACAAGATTGTAAAGTGAGGTTTAAGACATATACAATTAGCTGGAGATGGGAAGTCTGTGCAGTCATCTATCTCAATATCCAGAGATGTCAAGAACACATGCTGATGTTGATAGATGTAAAGAAAAATCTGTAACAATGCTCCCCATGAGATAGGAAGGAGGGTGGGCTTTTAATTAGGTAGTATCTATTACGAAGATACTTTCCCTGACGGGTTCAGTTATTCGTGGAGCGGCGAGGAGGGTGGCGACCTGTGAATAAAGAATGGGCGGGAGAGAGACAGGGGCCCAAGGAAACACTGCTTGTCAAGAGCCGTTTATTGTAAGGGGGTATTCAAATTTAAAGTGAGCTTCGGGAGGGCGGGGGGGGGGTGGTAGGAAGGAATGCAGTGGAAAGTTACAAAATCTTCTGGGCCAGGCCCCAAGAAAAGCAGGTGTGGAGTGGGGCGATTATTCAGAAGTCGCAATACACCGATACACCGAATGTTCTCTTTCTCAAGGTCAGGCTGGATCTTTTGTGGTTGCTAGGCAGAATAATTATCTCAAGTATGCAGACAGCTGTGGCTTTCAGCCAGCAGGGCCTCTCAGCCACTGGGGCAGGTCAGGCAAGGTCCTATGGCTCCTGACAAGATACAGAACCCATTGTTTGGAGTCTTGAGCTTGATTTGGCCCCAGCTCACCACTGGTACTCAGCATGATGTTGGAATGGACCCCTAGCCAGGGAAGTAGCCAGTTCTCATGGCTTAAAGACTTTCTGGACCTACAGTAAAACAGACCATGGGACTTTGATTGAGAGAATGACTCAGAAGAACAAATTCAGAAATTGATCTACAAAAATTTCCTATAGGTCTTTTGAAAATGTTTAAAAATGTTGATTGAGAAATGATTTTCTTTCCCCAAAATGGTGTTGGGGCAATTTGGTATTAGGTAGATAAAAAAGGCTTAAAAATAGACAGAAAAAATATTTGTCTAAAACATGCAGCCTAAATGAATGTCAATTCAAAAGAGATCACAGAATTGATACAAACAAAATATATAAAAATGCTTAGAATTAAAAAGAATAGACTTTTATAGCTTGAAACTAGAAAAATGGGTTGAAACTTGAAATGTAAAGTTCATAGAAGATATTCTGGAGGTATTGCTCTCTTTAAACCCTTCTCAGTTTTCCCCATTGTCTCTTAATGAACATATGTTCACAGTACTTGAGTAAAAAGAGAGGAAGAAAACACTCATATGTTGAATCGCATTGAAAACCTCAACAGTAAAAAAAAAAAAAAAAGATTCTTTCTGTAGAAGAAACTATAGAAAGAAGTGGCAACTAAGTTATGAAAATGTGTTTAACTTGAGTGGCCAAAAGAAAATATAAAATAAGAACACACTGAGATGTAACTATATATTATCATAATAGCTAATTAAAGAAAGGAAAACAGTAATGTTACTAAAAATGTAAAGAAACTAGAACATCCATATGTTGCAGGTGGCACTGTCAGCTGCTCCAGCCATTTTGAATACAGTTGGCAGTCATAAAAGAAAACCAAAGTGCTAAGCCTGCAACTACAGCTCAACCCAGGAATTATATTTATAAGAATGGATTCCAATAAATGAGATCTTAGCTTTACCCTCAACTCTTCTCACCAGCATTTATAGCAGTATTCTTTGTGATGGTTCCAAATAAACAACTCAGAGGTCCATGGCAGAAGACCACATACTGTAATTTACATATTGATGTAATTTATGGAACTTTCTAGAAACAAAATTACTAAAATAGACAGCAGATCAAATGGTAATGGGTGGTGGGGTCTCCTAGTGGATCAATATGCTCCCCAGTGATAAACAGTGGCTAACAACTTGATTGTGAAACTGTAGCAGAGATTGGCAAGATTTAACTGCTAAGGAAAATCAGATGAAAAATGGGGGGGGGGAGAGAAATGGGAGGATACAAGGGATGGGATAAACATTGAGATGTAACAAGAATAAATTAATTAAAAAAAACAAAATAAAAGGAAAATAGTGAAAGAAAAAAAAAAGGAAAATCAGATGAGCCTCATCTGCAGAGTTCACACAGTTGCTTATAAATCACAATTACTTTCGATAAACAACTTAGTACAAATGACTTTCTTTTTTTCTGTGGTTCATATGTAAGAACTCTGTATAGAGATGGCTAATGTTAAGGATAACTTTATTGATTTAGTTATATAGTTATCCATTAACCTCTTCCTGCTTTGTAGAACAATAAGTGTCAATAAGAGCTACATTAGAAGAAAGTTATGAATTTCTGATTCAAGTGTTCATTTAAATTCCAACAATACGATTGCATTTTTCTTATGAGGATTTTAAAACACAGGTGAAGGAAGGCACACAGTTCTTCCACATGAGAACAGGTTATATGCTTCAGCTAAGTTGTTTTCCATCCCCAAAGAGCACTGACATCCATTCTACCACACTTGTGTGGACAGCCCAATCTCATAGGTTATAGGAGTCTCTCAATTCTATTATCTCTTTATTTTCAGCAGAACTGTAAGTAGTTGTTGTGCTGTATATTATTATCTTCTGGTTTTATTTCTTTACCCAAAGTAATAAAACAGGACATGAGGGTATTTAAGTGAGCTCACCTAAGTGCCCGTGGTTAACAAGTATTACAAGTTCTGGAATCTCACCTTTGAGGAACCTTTTTCAGATTCATGGTGCTTCGAAGTGCTAACTTCCTTTTGTTCTTAGCTTCTCATATATAATAGTAACGTTGTCAGACTGCAAGAAGTGTGAATCTGTTCTTTCGTGAAAGGCGCCACTTTTAATATAGAAGGCTTGACCCTTTTTGAAGCACAATACGGTCAGCTGTGTCTATAAATTTACTTCTTAGTTTTTGAGAGAAAAAAACTTGGTTAGTTCTGTATGGTCATGAGAATTCAAAGACATCCACTCATTTTCATTTGGAAAAATAAAATCAAGATAGCTACATCATTTTAGAGTCCCATTTAGCATACTGTTTGGACAGCAATAAATAATTCTAAAAGAATAAGAGTAGATCTTGTTTTGACCTAAAGCTGATTACGTTAAAAGAGACATGGGAATGACCCTGAATTAAGAGATGATTAATTTGCTCAACATTTTAAGGTGAAATTATTTTTCCCATCAGGGAAAGGCAATATGGCCCTGTCGTCTGTTTGTCTGGCCCAGCTTTGCCCTTTTGCCTCTGCAGTTGGACTCAAGTGACATTCATGACCATAGCTTCTTCCTAAAGTTTCTTAGGTTTATCATCTTACCACTACAAAGACTCTGTATCCCAGCTCTAGATTCTCGAGGCTTAGAAACACATTGTGTCATACATGTGAGAGTTAATATTAATATTAATAATTAAGAGTGAAATGAAAGAATGTGAGTACACATTGGCCGACTTACTGAGAAAAGTGGAAAAATATCACATATTGATGTTGTTAAAACTTCCACACACTGCAAGTTACCGTCGTTTCTTATGATTTAATAATTTCTTTAATGACTCTGACATCGTAGAGAGACACAAACATGTTGATACTTATTTTTCACAGTAAAGCACACAGCCTATTTGCTCACTGTTATTCTTCAATTTCTTCATGTTCCTTCCAGCCAAGCCCAGGTGAGAACTAGATGGTCACATGCTAAGACAAAATGCTTAGAAATGAAGTGGCTACCTACACCCCAGGGCACAAAGCAGGCCATTCGTGGATAACTGTGATCCCTGAACAAATAGGAACATTAACAGAGCAATAGTGCAGCTTCTTTCTTATAATATGATAATATTATGCTATTATTCTTGGGATTTTATCAAGCTGCTTCATAATCATTGCTGGTTGTAGGTAGAATGTGTCTAAATCTTTCAAATATCAACATAGAATCTTCAGTGAGTGAACATCTAATTTGTAAGTTGAGTTTGATTTATGACATCTGTATTGCTGTGACAAATTTCAGAGAAAAACCAAGAAAAGGGTGAAATATTTATTCTGGCTGAGAGTTTTAGAGGACTCTGTCCATCAGGCTGGGAAGGATGTGGAGGAAGGCAGCTTGCCTGATGGTAGATAGGAAGCACACACACACACACACACACACACACACACACACACACACACACGAGAGAGAGAGAGAGAGAGAGAGAGAGAGAGAGAGAGAGAGAGAGAGAATACACTTATTCTGTATGGCTTCCTTCTTTTTTCATTTTATTTCTATTCATGTCTGTTCAGTTTATTATGTGGTGCCACCCACATTCACGGGAGGTCTCTGCTTCGTCAATGATGTCTGGAAATTTCCTCCAGACACACAGAAGTGTGTTTTACTCATCTCCCAGGAGCTTCTCAGTCTAATTTATTTGACAATCAAAAACTATCACATCCTCTCACTGTGCTCACCAAATGACCCTCTGTGAGAAATTACTTGTTTCTTTTTGCAACATAAAATGAAACTTATATATATGGAGTTGCTAAGTCAGTTTGAAATTATGTAAATGTGTCATACATGCTGAAATGATCAAGATTCATCCCGGGGTCATGCCAAAGGCACATTTCTAACTAGATTTGGTAGCTTTGACCATCATTATCTTGGCTCCAAGTACTAGAAAGTTTGTCTAATTTTATACCCCTTCTTATTTATAACTGAAAAATTCCTTTATTTGACATCCCTTAATTAAAAAAATGCTCAATAAGAATATAAAAACATAAGTAACAATACTAAACTCTTAATTAGTATTTATTTATGAAATATCAACCATGTTTCAAGTATTGACTTGAACATAGGTTGAGTTTTTGGCTAAAATATAACATGTTTTGTTACATTTGAATTTTAAATAAGCAATAATATTTTTCCTTCCTTCCATTTCTTTCTTTTCTTCTCTCTCTCTCTCTCCCTCTCTCTCTCCCCCCTCTCTCTCTGTCTCTCTCTCTCTCCCTTCTCTCTCCCTTTCCCTCTCTCTCTTACCTTCCTTTCTTTTTTCCTTCCTTCTTTATCCCTTTCCTTGCTTCCTTACTTTTTTATTCTTTCATGAAGTGTATGTCCCATGCAAGGATTTCAAACTTTTTCACATGTTATCATTTTAAAATGTGATGAACACTTTCTACTCTGTGCTAAAAGAGACTTCAAAAACTTTGATAAACAAAACATTATATGTCTTTCATATTTATAAAACCATGACATAGAGTTTTATAGGGGTGAAATAAACACAAATCATCCTTAGCCTCAAAAAAAAAAAAAAAAAAAAAAAAAAAAAAAAAGAATTACAGGCAATAGATATTATTTTGATTAAAAACTATAAAAATAAAATATATAATTACCAACTGCGGTAATAAGAATTATGTAGTTGATATCATGTTAAAATAGTAAATATGTTTGAATAAAAGCACTATGATTAAAAGTTTTTGAGCAGGATTTGTATTGCTGTATTCAGAAAGGGGGAAATGGCCATCTACTGTATACAGTGTTGAAGGTCAAATGGGAAGGTACGTAGCAGACGAGACTAGAGGTACTCAAGCATCGCAAAAGGTACACAATTTTGGAGTTGATAGAATTCATTCGTGGGAATCTCTGCATCACACAAAACATATAGAGTTGGAACAAAAACATTTTTCACATAAAATATTACAGAAATTTGGACTAAAGAGAGCATTGGATATGGAGGAAGGTTTTTTTAAAAAAATTTTATTTTATTAATTTATTCTTATTACATCTCAATGGTTATCCCATCCCTTGTATCCTCCCATTCTTCCCTTCCTCCCATTTTCCCCTTCCTCCCCTCCCCTATGACTGTGACTGAGGGGAACCTCCTCCCCCTGTATATGCTCATAGGGTATCAAGTGTCTTCTTAGTAGCCTGCTATCCTTCCTCTGAGTGCCATCAGGTCTCCCCTTCCAGGGGACATGGTCAAATATGAGGCACCAGAGTACATGGGAAAGTCATAACCCACTCTTCACTCAACTGTGGAGAATGTTCTGACCATTGGCTAGATCTGGGTGGGGGTTTGAAGTTTACGGCCTGTCTTGTCCTTGGCTGAGGCCATAGTTTGAGCGGGACCCCTGGGCCCAAATCTGCCTACCATAATGTTCTTCTTGTAGGTTTCTAGGACCCTCTGGATCCTTCTACTTTGCTCTTCTCCCATGCTTCTCTCAACTAGAGTCCCAATAGGATGTCCTCCCCTCTGTCCCAGTTTCCTGGTAAGTGAAGACTCTCATTGGACATACCCCTTGGGCTAGTGTGCAGATATAAGTAATTGTACACCATTTGACTCTGCTTCTGGGTTAACTCACTCATTATGATCATTTCTAGTTCAATCCATTTGTTCACAAATTTCTGGAATTCCTTGTTTTTAATGCCTGAGTAGTATTCCATAGTGTAAATGTACCACAGTTTCTTTCTCCATTCTTCTACTGATGGACACTTAGGCTGTTTCCATGTTCTGGCTATTATGAATAAGGCTGCTATGAACATGGTTGAGAAAAGTTTCTTGTTGTGTGCTGGAGCATCTTCTGGGTATATTCCAAGGAGTGGAATAGCTAAGTCTTGAGGAAGCCCTATTCCCATTTTTCTGAGATAGCACCAGATAGATTTCCAAAGTGGCTGTACTAGTTTGCATTCCCACCAGCAATGAAGGAGTGTTCCTCTCTCTCCCCATCCTCGCCAGCATGTGGTGTCGCTTGGGTTTTTGATCTTAGGCATTCTGATGGGTGTAAGATGGAATCTCAGAGTTGTTCTGATTTGCATTTCCCTGATGACTAAGGAGGTTGAGCATTTCTTTAAGTGTTTCTCAGCCATTTGATATTCCTCTGTTGAGAATTTTCTGTTTAGTTCCAAGCCCCATTTCTCAATTGGGTTATTTGGTTTGGTGGTGTTTAATTTCTTGAGTTCTTTATATATTTTGGATATTAGACCTTTGTCAGATGTAAGGTTGGTGAAGATCTTTTTGGAGGAAGGGTTTATTGACAGAATAAGCATGTGAGAATTAAAATAAAAACGAGAATAAGCTATGAAAGCTATAGAAGAAAAATAATTAAGAATGACTCATTCTCAATGGTTGAAATACTAAAAAATTAGATGAAAGGTGTGGAGGCTGTACTCTATGGCTTTGGAATCCTATTTTATGCTCCCTCGGGGTCACACACACACAGAGAAAACAGCTAGTAAGTTAGACAAATGAGCATGGTTAGAATAAAAGAATGGTAACTGAGAATTTAAGCACACAGCCTTCCACAGTTAATTTATTTACTGTAGAATAATTTCTGAAGATGGTAGGTTAACCACATTGTCAATTATTTAAACATGTAAAATATTATTTTAAAAGTTATGCACTTATTTTTGAGAAGGATTACTACCCTGTCAATCCACAATTCTTTGAATAATTTAATTATGGGTGAGGGTATTTCATGCTAGTAAACCAGAGGACATACAGATTTATCTTAGACTTTTCCTGAAATTATAGAACAGAATCTTTTGCATGGCCAATGAAAGTGTAGGGGACCTATATGATCTACACCTTGTGAAGGAATTCTCATGGGCTGGGTAACATGGTTGAAGATCTTTAAGGTGTATAATCAATAGATGTGTCCTAAGTACTATGACTCCTATGAGTCATGCCCCTGAATTAAATTTTCCCTGGAAGTCATATTTATTCTCTGTTGTGTAATCTAGGAAACTCATATCACTTTTAATATGCAAGAATAATTAAAAGAATTTATGTAGGTATAAAAAAGATTGTATAAAAACTGAAAACAATCTCCTTCATGATTAAATGCATTCATTGTCTTTTAAAAAATTTGGGAGCTGGTAAAACATTAGGGTTTTGAAGTTTGCTTGTTTGTTTGGCTTTTGTTTGTTTGTTTGTTTTATGATGGACACTCACTAATGTCATCTTGAACATGTCTGAATTTGTAACCCAAAGTAGGAGGAGCCATGCTCTCTACACCTTGTTCAGGTGAGCTGGGTACTCTGCTTGTTTTGATAGAAGAGCTCATCCAAGGGACAAATAATAAGTGAAAATAAATTTACTTTGTATTAAAAGAAAAGAGGCTGGAAACACAAGAGATAAAGTCCTTATAACTGTTTCCCCATAATCAGATATCACATCTGTGTCGACGTACTTTTAACCAACTATTTTTATTTCGGATTCCTTAAATCTCTTCCTTTCTACTCCACTCCAACCCCTGTAATACCCCAACACCAGGTAGGAGGGAAAGAAGGTTAGTGGGGAGAGGGACATATTTGTCCTTAGCTGCTTCCTGCTGTTTAGGGTTCCTGGGTTCCTTGGGGGCAAGTCTAATCTTGGTCTCAGGATATCTCTGACTTCTCATCACACTTGCCTCTTGGGAGTATCATACTTCTAGAAAATGGTGTCTGCTGAAAGCTACATGCCAAGGAGAAATATTTAAGAATTTATGTCAGTGTCACTTACTGAAAGCTAAGTACATACTTACTATAATCAGCATATAAAATACTAATTATTACTAGCATACAAAATAATAGATTTGGTTCGCTATTTCCAAACACACACACACACACACACACACACACACACACACACACACACACACTCATTTACCTCTCTACTGTCTAGTCCTCTCCCTTGTTCCTCATTCTCAGTATTCTACAGGCCTTCCTTTCTCTCTCTCTCTCTCTCTCTCTCTCTCCCTCTCTCTCTGTGTGTGTGTAAATGTTTATCCATTCATTCAGTGATGGGCACCTACACATGTGCCTTGTAATAGGACTGCATACATATGACTGTGCAGCTGTATCCTTTATATTCTTACATCATTTCCTTTTAATATACACCAGGAATAGGAAAGTCAAAACAAATGGTTCTACTTCTTGTGGAGAAACAGAAATATGAACACTCTCTCTAAACTGTCTTGATTCTATTTCATAGACTCACAATTATAATCTCTTAAATCCCTTTTTCATTTGCCTTGTAGTGTGGATATGTAATTAAAATAAGCATTAAGTAAGATACCTCAGGGGAAAGGTTAAAACTATGTATTTATATAATTGCACCCACTGAAAGCCTTGTAAAGTAAGTTCAGACAATGAAAAGAGATGTTTTACATGATTAAGAAAATTATCAATAACTTGACAATGTGTCACTTTTACAATTAAGTGAATCTGTTTAATCTGTTAAACATTCTTTTATAAACCTATAAAATCCTAATAAGGTACCTTTCTAGTGTTACCTGGTATTCTGAGCTTTTTTTTATGTTTATTTTTGCTTTTATTTTTTACTTTTATTGAATGTCTATGATTTACACGTCATGCTCCAAAATCTCTCTCCTTCCCCCAAGTAAAATAAAACAATAGACCAACAAAAAAGTCTTGTCACAGAAGCTGTAGTGTATCACGCAGTATAACCTTTTGTCCACATATGTTTACTTTCAAATGACCATTGCTACAAGTTATGGGTCTGGTTTAAGGCCTACACTATTGTTACTGGATCCTCACTGGGACTGCTGCCAGATATCCTGTTTTTCCCGTGTCAAGGAGATTGTTAATCTTTGAATCTGCAGGCCCGGCCCCTTTGTGTGTTCCAGCAGGTCATATGTGGGATAGATGTTGGGGTGAGGTCCACTCAGAGCCCTGGATCTGGGCTCACTCCGTTGTCCTCAAGGCAGGGCCCACTCTCTCCCTCCTGTCTCATCATGGTAGGGACAGCAATCCTGCTCCCGTGTCTTCAGGACAGGAACCACTCTCCTGCTCCCATTCCTCTGCCATCATGGCAGGGCCTGCTCTCCCAACTCCTGTGTCCTCAGGCCAGTGCAGGATCACCCGTTCCTGTGTCCTCAGGACATGGCCCACTCTCCTATACCAGTGCCATCAGGGCAGGGCCAGCTTCCATGCTCTCCTGTCATCATGGCAGGGCCTGCTCTCCCAACTCCTGTGTCCTCAGGGCAGGGATAGCTCTTCTGCTACTGTGTCACTGTGGCGGGGCCTGCTCACTTGCTCCAGTGTCATCAGGGCAGGGCCAACTTATCTGCTCCCATGTCCTAGGGCAGGGCCAGCTCACCAGCTCCCATGTCTTCTGAGCTTTTTATTACTGTGATAACATACCTTAGCCAATCAGTTAATAAAGAAAAAGGCACATTAGAAGTTTCATCCTGTGGATATGCCATTATGTTTCTCTGAGTCTTTTATATTTTAACACAAGCATGTGGCAGAGAAGACCTAGCTCTCCTCTGTGTCCCAAGCAGCATAGTATGAGCAATGAAGGAACAGGATTGTGGACCCCTTTTAAGAGAACAATCCTAATGATCAAAATGCCTCCAATTAGGTCATCTCTAAAGGTCCAACCAGCTCTGAATGGCATCACATGCTGGGATCAGAACTTTAAGGCATGCGCTATGGTGTATTCCAGATCCAAACAACAGCAGGTATAAATTCCTGGTGTATGATATCAGTGTAAACAATGAGATACTTACATTTTGTTTGTGAACTTAGTCCCTTCTTGTCTGTTCTTTTCCATTCTTCCTATCTTCCTTCCTTCCTGCCTTCTTTCTTTCCTTTTTCTTTTCTTTTCTGTTTTTATTCTATTCTATTCTATTTTATGTTTTTTAGCTCACCTGCTCCCACAGTGTGAACTAATTGTCCTGTTTTCAAGGCCACACTATCAGAGGTTGGATTTACAGGAATCCATACTTGGATGGAGGATAGCATTAAGGACAATTATTGAGGAACATTATCAGGATCTATGCCTGTGGAAGAGCTAACGTAATCAGAATCTGTTTGTGAGAAAAAATGGGATCTTCTATGGTTCATCCCATGGAGGGAGCTGTGGAAACAGAGGAACCAAGAGTTGCCCTGAGTTGTTGCTGGGCAAATTATGATTGACGGGGAGTGTGCCTGAAGGTAGATTTTGACTTTCTTCCAAGGTTTTTCTTCAGCTGGATCAGTTGCTAGGAAAGGCTGACATCTGATGAAGATCTTCTGGAAACATCCCTAACAGTTAGTGGAATCTGAATGGTGCAGAGGCCCACACTGTTTTATAGGAGTTGCTAATACGGGGCCAGGTACCAATTCTTTTCTACTTATTTCAGTTTAGAGTAGTTTCCAGTTAGATTTGAAATGAGATTCTCAATGTGAAGCCTAAACCTTAAGTCCCAAGAGATGAAAATGAGATTCTGCCTCATGTACATTCCTGTAATGTCTGATAATTCACTTGGAAGCCTGCAGGAGCTGGCCTAGGAATTCCTTCCTTTTGGCAAGTTCAAGTAAGTTCTTTGACAAAAGACCTATTTCTCTTCTGCTGTAGCCCGACTCAGATCTCTGCTGCACTCCACTCTTTCTGCCTCACTGTCTGAAGGCTAGTATTTCCAACCTACTTTCTTTCTTTACTGTTGCTCCTCCTTCTTTAACCCCCCCTTTCTCTTTTTTGCTTCCCCTTCCCTCCTCCTCTCTCCCTTTTCCTTCTCTTGGTCTATTATTTCTTCCTTTTCTCTATTCATCCAAGAAGGCCAGATTGTTTGATATGACATTTAATTTCTTTGTACCTGGAGTCTTGGAACCTTAAATACCCACTTTCTCCTACAATTTGACCTCATGCGATTGCTTAGAGGTTCTAATAGGGTTGAGCAACTCCTTATATACCCTGGACCCAAGAACAGTCTTCCTACCTTGGGGAAGGCCATCTTATTCCAAAGACTATGCTTATTCTGGAGAAACACACGGGGCAATTGAGTAACAAGAGGAGAAGGTAACATGTGCTCACCCAGCTAGGTAGTGTTTTCAAGCCTGGTGATTTGGGTATGGCAGGTGTTGCTGCCAGATGGCACTCACATCTACTTTTTGATGTATTTTTAGAAAAAAATTTACTTTTTTTTTTGCCATTTTCAATGCCTTCTGTTAAACAATTTAACATCACTAATTATAAGATCACTAACAGTTAGACTATAAAATAGAGTACTAAGAGTTTTATTTGTTTTCTTATATACTGGCCAATAGAAATGAGAAAAACAATTCTTTGTAGTTGACAAGTTTTATGAAGCCATTATTCAGTTAATTAATTACTTAATTGGATAACTTCCTTATTAAACTCTTATTACATTTGATGTTAGGGTCAATTATTTATTTCATGTATGTCTAGGCTGAGGGTTAAAGTTGAAGAAGATTCGTACCTGAGACAACCAGATAGAATGAAGGCTATCCAGTTAAATCTGGACTTTAGATAATCCATAGTTTTCTAGTATAGGTATATACCACACATGTCAGTAGTATTATAGCAGTAATAATAATAATAATAATAATAATAATAATAATAATAATAATAATAATAATAGTAATGATGATGATGATGATGATATTAACTTATCTGATATTCAAATGTAACATGTTTTGTTTTATTCACTTTATATCCTTGCTATAGTCCCATCCCTCCTCTTCTTCCAGTCTAATAATCCTTTCATCTCCCCCAAACCCCTACCCTATAACTCAGAAAAAGGGAACCCCTTTCCCATCCACCTTGGCTCATCAAGTCACATCAGGTCTGAGCGTGTCTTCTCCTCCTGTGGCCTGGCAAAGAAGTCCTGCTAGGGGAGAGTGATTAAAAAAAAACTGGCAATAGATTCCATATCAGAGACATCTGCTGTTTCCATAATCAGAGGACCCACCTGAAGTCTGAGTTATCTGTCAGCTACATCTGTTTGAGGTCCTAGGGGCCAGTCTATGCATGGTCTTTGGTTGGTGTTTGAGACTCAGCAAGCCCCTCCGGGCCCTGGCTCTGTTGTTCTTCCTGTAAAGCCCCTGTTACTTCCAGGTCCCTTTCTCCTTTCCCCCATTTTTTCACAAGATCTTCTACACATCCTCCAATGTTTGGCATTGAGTCTCAGCATTGGTTTTGAAGTACTTCTGGGTAGAGCCTCTCAGAAGACAATTCTGCTAGGCTCTTGTTTGTAAGCATAGGAGAATATCATTAATAGTGTCAGGGGTTGGTTCCATTCCATTGGGTGGGTCTTCGGTTGGGCCAGGTATTGGTTGGACCTTCCCTCAATCTTGTTCTATCTGCTCTATCTTTCTCCCTACACATCTTGTATGTAGGGAAAACATTTAGTAGAAGCTTTCATGGGTTGGTTTGTGCTCTCTCCCCATAATAAGAGTCTTTTCTATCTAGGGCTAGTCCTCTTCAGTCTCTATGGACCCCGAAAGTAGGAGTCACTGGTAGAGTTCTCCTTATATCCTCCCAGGAGTCTACTTTGCCTTGTGTCTCCACCCTTTCACAGAGATGAAACCCTGCTCAGAGTTTCTCTTTTCTCTACAGGACTTCTATCTTCCAGCCCCTGCTATCCAAAGGTCTGATCTCCACCCTCATATAAGTGAGTACATATCATGCTTTTTATTTGATATTCAAATGTCATTGTGCCTCATGTATTTGTATTTGCAAACTCGCATGAGGAGGCAGCTACATCAAGAAACTCGTGAAGTTGGTTTTGTCTATTGTCTGCAATGCTTTCCAGATAATAAGCAATAATCTGAACTTACTCTCTACTTACAGATCACATTGAAATTATATCTCTAGTTGACTTATAAAAGGTCTTAGAAAAGAACCTTAGTGCTAGGCATCCACACTATTTTTGATTTAGCTATCCTTTAAAAAAAAGTCTGATTTTTTATCTCAGGTCTCATCTCTTTTTTCTGTGCATTCTCTATATTGTAAATATATATGTCCAAAGTTTCACTTACTACTGAATTTTGAATCCAGAATGCATGTTAAGATCTGAGTTGTTTCCCAAGCTACAATGGCATATTCTAAATTCTTACCAGAAGCCTGAGCTTAAGTTTCCAGCATAAATCTTAAACTCAGAACATCTGAAAAATGTATCTGTCTGTCTCCAGCACAGCTATTGCTTTTTCTGCTCTTGATGTTAGTTAAGGGCAAACATTCTTTGTCTTCCTAATTACTGTTGGTCAAATATATTCAGGCATCATGTGTTTTTCATCTTAGAATGTGGATTCCAAGATGCCTGCCTTGATAGTGAATCTAGAAGAGGGTTCAGGACTCCTATTTCCATTTTGTTTTATTTTATTTTACTAGTCCTGATGTAGCAACAAGATGTTAGCTTATCAGGTTGGAGTGACAGCTCAGTGGTAAGAACAGTGCCTGCTCTACCAGAGGACCTGAGTTTTAGAACAAGAACCCAAATAAGACAACTCACAACTTCCTATAACTCAGCTTCAATGTGTCTGGTGCCATCCTCTGGGTTGCATGGACACCTATACACATGTGAAATACGTGAAAACATACACACACAAATAAAAATAAATCTTAAAATTGTTGACATTCATACTTTAGTTAAGCAGATCATGTTTATTAACAATTAGACCAAGGCATTTTGACACTTTATAAATGAGGACTTTGACGTTAACCCTTTAATTGTAAGGCAGGTGTAAAACTGCCTAAAGAGTGACTCAGTCACAAAACCACCAAATTTATGTTACATAAGCATTGAGAAACTTTCTGCACTGTAAGTTAATTGGAGTATAAAATAAAAGATATATGTTTATAAATATTTTCAAATGAAATATGTATTTGCAAAAGTTAACTTGATGATTAAACTATCTTGGGGTGTTTCATAAATACCTTTCAAAATCATTAAATTCAGAAAAAGGACACACTTGTATATATGTGTGTATTTAAATTTTAATTATAAATCTGCATTCACTCACTTATCATCTATCACTTCATCATTTACTCATCTACTATGTATATCTAATTGTTTTTGCTTAGGAGAAAAAATGATATGAAAGAATCAAGAACTATCCTTCTATAATAACAGGAAATGTTTTTCTTCACTGTGATAAGACAATTTTCTGACTGCTAGTCTATGCCATTTTTATTTGTCTAATTATAAACAGGCAATCAACATTCATCTTACAAGATTAAGGAATTTTAAATTGTTATTAATAGAATTTTATGCTTTAATGTTTATTTTATTGTTACGTGTCATAAAAATGTTAGCTTAGTAATGATTTTCCCACTCCATTATTCATTGAATAGTTCCTGAGGCTGTGATGATGTCCATGGTTCATACTGCGACTAAAGACCATGTCTGGGTCCATGGTTCTACTTGAACCAGAGCCTGTGTTGATTTCTGCAGTCTGTGCTACAACCTAAGGCCCTGCAGATGTGTGTGGTCTGTGTTGCCACTGACACCATGTTGATATGAGTGGCTTGCTCTGCCAGCTGCCACATGAGGCTATTTTGATGCTCTTGGCCTGTGTTGCCAATGAGTGCTCTGACTTTATCTGTGGCCACTGTTGTGGCATAGGGCTGTATTGATGTTGGAGACCATGCTAACGTCAGAGATCATGTGGATGTCTGTGATTTGTTCTGTCACCAGAAAACCATGTAGACATTTATGATCATGCTCCAGCCAACTGAAAAGAACAAGGAAGCTTCTTTTTTTATGGCATCAGTGACTGTAGACTCATAGCTAAGAAAGAAGAACATAGTAGGTTTCTGTGACAACACCTATGCTCATACCCCAAATGTAACAGCCTAGAATGAAAGCCAAAGAAGAGAATTCTTAAAAACAGTGATAAGGATGCTGAAGTGTAATTCTCCACAATTGATGGCTTCTGGTAGGGATGCAGGTGATGAAGGACTTAATTTTCCTTAAGTGGCTGACCACTGTAAATTTGACCATACTCTAGTGAGTATATGGGCAATGCAAATTAATCTTGTTTTCCCTCTTCCTTCTTATCTTCATCTTTGTTTTCCTCCTCCTCCCCCTCTTCTGTCTTCTTTGGTTGGGAGGAAGTCAAAGTGGTATGAGGGATGGACCTGGGAGGACTTGGATATGAGTGGGATCAGGCCTTATGAAAAGAAACTTCCAAAATAATTAATAAAAATATGAAAAAGAGTTCTTGACTATGAACTACATGGAAGGCATAATACTATGCATAAGTGATAAAAAGATAACTAAGATGGAGAGACCATGGGACACTCAAGTAGCTTTAGGCTTATATCTCTTTCCACCCACCCACTGCTTACTGGCCTGGCCCATCTGGGACACATAGAGAAAACAGGCAGTGCTGAGTATGGTGTTGGCCATAACCTACATTTGCCCCCATCCTGAGAAGGACTGTGGGACACCTGAGCAGCTTTGAGCTTAGATATCTCTCTGCCCACTGTTTACTGAGTTGGCCCATCTGGGTCACAGAAAGTGAATCAGCAGAGGTTAGTTCGGCTCTGACCATAAACCACATTATCCACCATACCAAGGAGGCCTCAAAGGTGTCTGAACAGTTTTTGGCTTGGAGCTCTTTCAGACTACTCCTCTTTTGCCTGATCCAACTGGAATATAGACAGGGAGCCCAGCAGAGCTGAGCTGAGTGCAGGCTCCAACACCCATCATCCACTATCCTGAGGAGGCCTCTGGGGAGACCTAACAAATAGTCTTCAGCTTGGAGCTCTCTTTGCCTGCCCGGCTATTGTGGGACACATTAAGCAAGCCTATTGGAGAAACCTCTAGGCCTGCTAATACGAGAGACAACTGACTAGAAGCCAGCACAAGAATAAAAGCAACAAAACTCAGAGCCATTTGACACCACTGGAAACCAGTGGTCTTACCACAGCAAGGCCTGGAGGTACTCACATATCTGAAGTGTAAGAAGAAGATTTTACATCTGAGGTGATGAAAAGTGATAGAAGGCCTGAAGGAGGAAAATAAATCTCTCAAAGAAATACAGAAAAAATACATTTAAACAGATGAAGGAATTGAATAAATACTATAAAGAAGTGGGAGAAATAAATGAAATAAATGAATAAAACTATTCAAGACCTAAAAGGGGAATTAGAAGCTACAAAGGAAACACAATCTGAGGCAATTGTGGAGTTGGAAAACCCAAGGGGAGAGAACAGAAACTCAGGTACAAGCAACACCAACATAACACAAGAGATGGAAAGGAGAATCTCAAGTGCCGAAGATTCAGTTGATGTTATTGATATTCAAAGAAAATGTTGAAACAAAAAGTTCCTGACACAAACATTTAAGAGATCTGGAACACTATAAAAAGACTAAACCTAAGAAAAATAAGAACAGAAGGAGAAAACTCCAAGCTCCACAGACCAGAAAATATTTTTAATAAAACCACAGAAGAAAACTTCCCCAACCCAAAGAATGAAGGGCACATAAACATACAAGAAGCCTACAGAACTCCAAATAGATTGGATCAGAAAAGAAAATCCTCCTGCCACAAAATAATCAAAACACTAAATATACATAACAAAGAAAGAATATTAAATGCAGCAAGAGTAAAACGTCAAGTCACATATAAAGGCAAACTTATCAGAATCATGCCTGATTTCTCAGCATAGACTATGAAAGCCAGAAAGACCTGGACAGATGTCATGCAGACAGTACGAGACAATGCATACCAACGCAGACTACTATAACTAGCAAGACTCTCGATCACCAAAGATGAGAAAAACAAGATATTCTATGACAAAACCAAGTTTAAACAGTACCTAGCCACAAATCCAGCCCTACAGAAGATACTAGAGAGAAAACTCTAATGCAAGGAGGCTAACTACACCCAGGAAAACACAGTTAGTAAATAATCAAACATCTGCAAAAAAAGTAAGGAATCATACAGATTCTACCACTGTCAAAAACCAGAAACTAACAATCACTGGTCATTAATAGCTCTCAACATCAATGGCCTCAACTCCCCAATAAAAAGACTCAGGCTAACAGAGTGGATGCAAAAACAGGACCCATCATTCTGCTCCATACAAGAAACACACCCCTGCAATAAAGATAGACATTTCCTCAGAGTAAAGGGATGGAAAAAAGTATTCAAAGGAAATGAACCCAAGAAGCAAGCTGGAGTAGCCTTTCAACAAAATAACTATCAACAAAAACAAATCAAAATAGATGGGGAAGGACACTTAACAGATATCAAAGGAAAAATACACCAAGAGGATGTCTCAACCCTGAGCATCTATGCTCCAAATGCAGGAGCACCCATTTTCCTAAAAGAAACATTACTAAAGCTTAACTTATTATATATCCAACCCCACATATTATTAATGGAAGACTTCAATACACAACTTTTACCAATGTACAGATCATCGAGACAGAAACTCAATCAAGTAATAATGAAACTAACAGACATCATGAATGAAATGGATCTAATAGATATCTACAAAACATTTTACCCAAACACAAAAGAATATACCTTTTCTCAGTACCTCACAGAACCTTCTCAAAACTGACCATATGCTGGCTCACAAAGCAAGCCTCAACAGATACAAGAAGATTCAAATAAACCCTTGTACCTTATCAGACTTCCATGGAGTAAAGCTGTATCTCAAAAGCAATAGAAACAAAAGAAAGCCTATAAACTCATGGAAACTTTACAGCTCCCTACTCAGTAACCTCTGGGTCAGGGGTGAAATAAAAAAGAAATTAAAGACTTCATAGAATTCAGTGAAAATGAAGGCACAATGTACCTAAACTTATGTGACACATTGAAAACAGTGCTACGAGGAAAGTTCATAGCACTAAGCATCTCCATAAACAAACTGGAGAGATCCTAAACTAGCACGTTACCAGCACACCGGAGTGCACTAGAAGAAATTGAGGCATGCACACACAAGACTGTTTAATTTGTTTACCTGATTTGATTCAATTTTGGTAATTGGTAGCTATCAAGAAAATTGTACATTTCATTTTTAAATTTTGTGACACAAAGGCTTTTGAAGTAAGAACTAATTTCCTCAATGTATATCTTTATGTCTCCCTTTTAATTTTTGATTTTGTTAATTCTAGTATTGTCTCTCTGCCTTTTAGTTAGGTTGGCTAAGGGTTTGTCTATCTTGTTGATTTTCTCAAAGAACCAGCTCTTGGCTTTGTTGCTTCTTTGAATTGTTCTCTTTGTTAATAATTTATCGATTTCAGCCCTGAGTCTGATGATTCCCACTACCAAATACTTCAAATCCAGGGAGAATGAGCATTAAAAGGAATAGGTTATCATTTAAATACTACATATGGAGTGTGAGCCTTTGACAAGAATTACAGCAGCAGAAAAGGGTCAACCATGTCCCCATCAAGGAGTTCAACCCTGCATATGAGGAAGAGAGACAAATGAGGCCCTGTAGATCTTCCAAGTCATCCTTTGAGACATTGGCAATTTAGAAGAAGAAACCTTAATCCTTATCAGACAAGCAGCCTCCTATAATTCTTTATTAAGAACATCAATGGTGATATTCTATATTGCTAGCCATTTTAAGTGCAGTTATGTCTAATTCTAGGGGAAAGGAAGATATTAAAGTAGAATAGTAAAGTTGATTTTTAAAAAACATTTTGTAGATGTAGACTGAATTTACTGTTATAATTTACAAGCTTACAGTGGTTAATATTTTCATATAAAGAATGAAATATAAAATTCAAATACTGGAAAAAATAGCAAGATGTACTAAAAGAAATTAATAAGATGGAAATTTAAAACAGAATAAAAAATTTAAAAATGTGAAAAAAGCAAACAAAAATGTTGAAATGCCAAATCAAAAATCAAATTCCCATTTCTAGCTATAGACAATATAGTGGAAAAACAAGTACATATTCCTGAGGAGTTTGGCTGTATATGGACTTATTATTTGTAATGATCTACTTCCTATACATTTGTTGATGTTGCTTTGAGACACTGTTACGCTGATGTCTTAGAATGCATGGAAATCCCACCTTACGCAGTTGAATGCTGAGATTTCAGGGTTCTATAAACCATCTTTTAAGATTGATTTGTGGTTTTAAAATTATTTAAAAACCTGACCTTGGACTATGAATGACTGGAGTCTTAAACATATTTGTTGAAGTATTCATGACAACATTTTTGTGGGCAATTATACAGTTCTACACTTTATGCTCATTTTTTTCAGCTATGGCTTTGTATTTATGAACTTTCATTTCTCTTACTGTGTCTTAGCCTTCTAGCTTTGTCTGAGGTGCTCAGAGAGCAGAGCAGAAACTGAGAAAGTTAACATGATGAACAGTGATTGTGGACAGAACTGAGTTGAGTTCAAGAGAGACAAAATATGTGGCTTTGATGAGATAGCTAATCTCTCTGCTGAAATTGCATATAATCTTAATACCCACCACCTTGATTTTCTATGAGGAGAGCAGTAGATAATATATAATAAGGCCTAGCATGGAGCTTTACAGAGTTTGCATGCTCAGTAAATGCTAGCACCTATTCCTTCCCCTGTTTCCCCAATTTATCACTGGATTTCCACATTTCTTGCATGACTTCCCATGGCACATATTAATCCCTTCTAGTTACTATAATGTGCACATCTGTATCTGTTACTCTATCTCAATTTCTTGAGAGGAAGATTCACACTTCCAGCTCCCCAAGATGCTAAATTCATTTTCCTTAGAATAATTTTCTTCCTAGCTTACAGCTGTGGTATGTGAATTTTCTTATTTATTCTGCTTTTGACCTTAACAATATGTCAAGTGGGAGTTCTTAGCAAATACTCTTCATGATTTTGTGACTCAATTTTATACATATATTTAGTTTATATAAAGCAAAATCAGTACTTTTAAGTGGAGCACTTTTATAAAATAATCGCTACAAAGAATTATTTTTAAGATACAGGTTTTTATGCTGCTCACACAATATAGACAGTCTAGTTCCACACAGCATTTGGAAAATAAAAGGGGGCTATATCATATTGTTTTATTTTGTGAAAGAATAAAGCACATGACTTTTCTGAGAATAACTCCTCTTCTATTCTGTACTCCAAGGTGTGAAATTTTATCATGCTGAGGGAATGATTATACCCCAATGTACTGGGCAATGCTTACTAAGATTATGAAGAGCTGACTGTGCATTATCAAGGGAAAGAGTATTACATTGAATAAAAGCTTCTTTGGATTGACTGGACCACAGACAGCTTGAAACTGAGTAAGATCTCAGGCTGAACAATACGAAACATTGGCACTCTGGGCACAATCGGTAACAGCCTAATCCTGTTGATATTCTGGGCTCTTTTATGTGTTTGTGAGATAGTTCTAGTGTTCTTTATCATGCCTCCCTACAAAGACCTCTTTTCAAAATTGCATCTTAATATATCTTTTAAAACTTTTTATTGTCTCTTTGTGAGTTTCACATCTTGTATCCCAGTCCCATGCATCTATGTGTCCCCTCATATCCACCCTGTGTCCTTACAACCTTTTCCAAAAATAAACACACACACGCACACACACGCACACACATGCACACACATACACACACACACAGTCAACCCCACCCCCCACCAATACCACTACCAATGACAATGCCAATAAAAACAAAGCATAGAAATCATCTCACCAGGGAAACTGTAGTCATAATGTGTCCCACAGTATCTTCCTCTGTCCACACATCTTCACTTGCAAACATTCATTGCAAAGAGAGTTTGAGATCTTTGGCTTCTGTGGCACTATCAATACTGGATCCTGATCTGCACTCTTCCTTGTTCTGTTGTTGTTGCCCTGTGTCATGGAGATCCTACAGATTTGGAACAAGACTGTCGCTTTCAAGTGTCCCAACAATTGGCAGATGATATAGATTTGGGGGTGGGCCAATTCAGATCCCTGAATCTAGGCCAGGGTGGTAGCTGAGCTGGTGAGCATGCTGGCTCTCCCTATTCTGCAACCTCAGCTACTTTGGCTAGGCCAGCCAAGGCTCCCATAGCAGGAGGCAGGAGCACCTCTGTTGTTCTCACCTGCATCCATTCCTGCAAAGCCAGCTTCACTGTGCAGCCTAGTCAAGGTCAAGCCCGCTCTCCCAAGGACGCAGCCTGGGAGGGGCTGGGCCACCTCTCTTGCTCTCATACTCAGGCATCCTTATCAGGGCCGGGCCCACTGTGTTGCCCAGGTGAAATATAGGGCCGTCTCGTCTCCTCATTGCTGCAGCCAGGGAGGTGGGAGGGCTAACTCTCCTGCTCTCATGACTCCAGTGCCATTTCTCACAGATACTGTAAATTACAAGTGAGGAGGGGGAAGGACGTTACCCACCCCATACTCATGTTACCTCAAGATTGATGAGCCCAGGCCACTAGGGTCAGCTCTGATGTGCTGTAAAGATGGGGTGCAGGCCCAGTGTTCTGAGTGCTGCTGCTGGCTCACCCACAATCTCAGCACCATGGCCAGCTCCACTGTGCTACCTGGGCTAGGTGAAGAATCCAGTCTCTAGAATACTGCCATAGGTGAGAGATGGGGCCAACTCTCCAGAGTGCTGTCTCCAGTGAAGGGCATAGTCAGTAATGCACAGATTCTGGGCATTTACATGGGCCCTGGTAGCTGTCCTGACCAAGGACATCACCATGTTGTCTAATGGTAATATGAGCCATAGACTTTGCCACTGGCCCCTGCCAGTGCATAGCCATGGATTCATACATGGACCTCAGTGGCAGCTAGGGCTTGGACCTCACCAGGGTCCCAGGGGAAGAGCTGGCCACTTACAGCACACTATTCCGCATCACCCTCAAGTCTCCAGTTCCATCTCTCTTCATAATGCTCAAACTGATTCATTTCTTTTCTCTCTCTCATCTGACCACCATATAAGTGGCTTGGGTGACATCCTCCATCTGTGCTGTGTGACATGATGGCACATGGGTGTCTCTGGCCCACCTATGCTGTGGAGTGCAGGTCTTGGGTCATGGTGGTCCTCAGGTTTCTCTGTATGCCTTCCTTCTTCCGTGCTGTGCAGCCTATATTTGATTTGATTTGATTTCTATGAGTCCCAGGCATATGTCCGCTTTGGCCACCAAGCCAGGCATCAAACTCAGATGAAGAAAGGACTGCCAATTGCCATTTGCTTTACTCCCAACGGATATAAGGGCACCACCACCAAAGGTGTCTATTTGCTCATTGCTGGGGTGGGAGCATCATCTTAATCCATCATAATCTCACCTGGTTTCATTGGTTTTAAAATTTTTGTATTTAAATAAATAAACAAGCACAATTTGGCAAAGCATAGTTACAGTGAGTAAGCATTTTAAGAATTAGTTCGTTGGTTTTGTAAGTTGCTATTTAAACAGTTTCTATCATCATTGTTAAGAATAAGACCAAACCTGGTGGTATAGGGTCAATATCGCTGTGTCATTTGGGAACCGATGAATCACAGGGAAACAGAGGATAAGTGCTACCTAGCCTTTTTATTCTTTCCTGGCATCCCCTGCAATGTAGTGTAATAATCAAGACAGCACAGCATCAAGATTGACCACTATATTAAAGTTTGCTTGGTTCTATTCATTGACTTACTCTTCTTGCATAACTGTGAGCTCCACGCATGCAAAGACAACGCTTGTCTTCCCCATGATGTTTTCCCCCAGGTTTCTGACATGGAAAAAAAGCTCAGTTAAATGTTTATTGACTAATAGGAAAGGGATGAAACAAAAAAGGTTTATTTTTTACTCTTTTCTCATTGCTGATCATTTCCCCACAATTGCCTGATGTTTGATTAACCTCAGTCATTGACCACCAGCAGCCTTCATTGTTCCAGAACCACCCCACTGTGAGCACAGAAAACAGCCATACTGATGGGGTTGTTGTCCAATGTTCACCCTCACCCAAGCTTCTCCTCTGTTGTACTTTCCACACGGGTTTCTGCCTGTATGCTTCTTACATGACTCCTTTTTTTAAAAAAATTAAAATGAGATCATTTTATTATCCATATTAAAGCCAGTGGACACATGATAAGATGGTTCTGGCCACAGTGACCTTGGGACTATGAAGTAGCTCCAAGGAGCCTGAGAGACCCATGGAGTCTGAGGGGAGACACTGCAGCAGAGGACTCTGCAGAGCCCAAAGTATATCTGGAACAACTTAAAAAGGGCGAGTCTTATGGATAGATACATTTAAAAAGTGGACTTAGGAAATTGAAAGGAAAGGTGACAGGGAAGAGCCACACATGCAAAACTAGAGGCACAGCAGCAAAGGGGATGATGGTGATATGGAAGCTGGGCCTCAGCAGACAAAGAACATGCCATTACTGAATAGGGCCAGTCCTAGGCCCTGTGTCTGGTATATAGCATGGAGCCAAGCTGCTGCAGCCATTGCTGCTCACTCTGCTCTGAGAAGATGAGTGTAGGATTGTAGTGCTAGCCACTGGCTGGAAGGAAAATCACCAGCTGAGGCTCAGGGAGGCTGACATCAGGGCAAGGCAGATGAAACCATTTTAGAGCTTGTTTGAAACCTGCCTTCAGATGCTCTTACTAGCCACAAGCTCATCCTGACTCTGGGCAACAGTGGGATATCTAAGAAGGATCTCAGCAATAATCCAGTATTTATGGTGCTTCAGAAACTAGAAATCTTGAACCAAACTATTGACTCATTGTAATAAGTATTTGCATGTAAAGCTGTTACACACACACACACACACACACACACACACACACACACACACACACACACACTAGTTTGTAGTGCCACTACAACTAACAAAAATTCAATGGAGAGGTAGAAACGATGGCAGAATGGAATGGGATATGTAATGGAGAGAGGGGGGAAATAGAGAAGTGACTTTGGAAACAGGTGTAAGAGCATGCTGCAGTAGGCAGGGAAGCATGTTGCTATTGAGTAGGCCCAGCAGAGTGCCATGCTGCAGCTTGTGCAGGGTCTGCCTCTGAGCTTGCTGCCCAATGGTGCAATTTCCCTGGCTATGAGCAATGACAGGATGTGTGGTACAGAGAATGAAAGATTCATATACTGGATGACCTTGAAGGTCCGTGCTGCCATCAGAGGACGTCTCGGTGTCTGTGGTCCATGCTACCACCACAGGTAATGCTGATGCCTGTGGTCCATGTAGATGTCTGTGTTCTGTGCTTCTGCTGGAGGCTGGGTTAGCATCCATGATCTGTGTTGCTGATAGAGGCCTTACTCATGTCTGTGGTCTTTGCTGCCACCTGAGGCCTTGTTGATGCTTGTGGCTCTCGCTACAACTGTGGGCCATTGCCACCAAAGGCCATGCTCATGTCTTTGGCCTTTGAAGCAGCTGGTTATAATGGAAAAGGAAGCTTCTTTTGCAGTGTCATATGTGGCTACAGACTCAGTTGAAAAAGAAAGATGTTGAAGAATTCTGTAACAAGTTCTCCAACCCAAAGAAACATTTTAGACAGAAATCCACTGAAGAGAGATCTTAAAATTTGTGATAAGGATGCTGAAGCATCGGACTTTACAGGTGATGGTTTTGGGGCTTGGGGTGAGGTGGAGAAGGACTCAGTTTTCTTTACGGGATGGAACTGGGAGTTTGGACATACACAATGAATATGTATCAACAACAGAAATAGGAATTTGTGTGTTCTTTCTTTCTTTCTTTCTTTCTTTCTTTTCTTTCTTTCTTTTCTTTTTTTCTTTCTTTCTTCCCTTTTCTCTTTCTTTTTCTCTTTCTTTCTTCTTTCTTTCTTTCTTTCTTTCTTTCTTTCTTTCTTTCTTTCTTCCTTCCTTCCTTCCTTCCTTTCTCCCACTCCCTCTCTCTTGTTCTTTTTCAGCAGGGGATGACATAAGGGTGGAGGGACGTGGGAAGACTGGGAAGTGAATATGATTGGTATGCATTGTGTGATATTCTCAAATAACCAGTAAAACTATGTTGAAAAAAAAAAAAAGAACCAAGTCTTGGCTCTTCAGATCCTCAAAATAATGTAAACACTGTATAATGTAGTATTCAACAAAGTCCATATTTTTTTTTTGTATTTTCTCACAAGTGTATTCTTTTCTACAACTACAGTACATCCTAGATTTAGTACAAGTTGTAAATCTATGATGACCACTTTGAACTTGGACTTTAATTTGTTCTTTGAAATGTAGCTAAATATGTTATTGGTAATGCTATTTGGAGTCTACACTATGTTGATTTGGGAAAAAATAAGTTAGATCTCTTGAAATTTACCATGGAAGATTAACATTTCTATCATCAAAATACAGAAGAAAAGTAAAGGAGGGTAAAATGACAATCAGGATGTCTGTAAAACACATAAGAATATTACCTACCTAAATACATACATATATATATATATATATATATATATATATATATATATTATAAATACACATATATAGCTTAGGTTTCCCCTTCTATGATGATAATGCTTCCTCCAAGAGCCAAAGGCCATCTAACAAACCCTCAACACTAGACATAAGAAGCCATATTTTACGTTGTTAGTTAACGTTATCTGAGATACTCCCAAAATATTACAAACTATTTTCTTATCCTTGGTTGTCCTCCAGAAGGCCAGTCCCTACTGCATAAGAGGCAATTAACTTCAGAACCAGAGTTCAGAGGCCCCTGAGCTAGAACTGAGTTGAAAGCCTCCTCCCTATAGACTAGCATCCCTGGTACTGAGGGCGCCATGATAGTATCTAACAGAGAGAAGCAACCAAAAGTCCTATGTAGATGACACCTGTAAACTACAGGAATGATGAGCACATCAAGACCCTTAGGGTGCATTAATGGCACATAGAACCAAGAGCTCTCTAATTGGAATTAAGCCCTTTTCATTAAGAGAGAAACCCTTTAAGAGGGAAAACATACCTGGTGTTGCAAACCTAGTAAACCAGTCAGGGCTGGTAAAGCCCTCTATGCTGGAAGAGAACCTACAGTTACCACTTTTAATAAGCCAGCAGAATCCCTAACTGAATTCAAATTATGTTCTTATATTCACCATTCCATCAAGGAAACTTTTCTTTGCAACAGATGGAGAGCATTACAGAAAATCACAACCACACAGAATATATCAATGCGGAGCTCAGTACCAGTAGTCACGTCTACGAATTAACTTTCCCGCCAAAGACTCAAGGAATTTTGCAGAAGAGGGGAAGAGAGATTGGAAGAGTGAGAGGGTCAGGGACATTTTCTGTGAGACTTTTTCTCCTAGTAATGTTATAAGCTACAGACATAATTTCCTATCAACACAATGGCCTAAGATTTAGGTGAATGAGGAGTCAACAATCACATCAACAATAAACATGCCAGAGTAGGATGGGGAAAGCCCCAGAGTCCTCAACCCTTTACAAAGAACTACAGGCAACAAAAGAATACCGAGAGTGGGAGAAATAGTCTTCATCAGAAAGACCATATCAATTGGTTATCCAACACCAAATGGTCAGCCCTGAAGATATACATACAAGTCATACAATACGGACTAAGCATGCTGCATCTGTCTTTATGTATCTAGGATTACATGTGTACAAACATATACATACATGCATGTAACAATGATTAATGAAAAGAAGAAAGAAGGGATTTACTGAAGGATTTGAAGAGGGCACAGGGCAGTGACGAATTATGTAATTATAATATAATCTCAAGAAAGAAATACTTTAAAAAAGATTTTCATCATCAAAACAACAATGTTGAAGTATAAGTGAAAGAATTTGAAGACTATGCTATTTCACAGTTGAACTGCAAATATCGACGCAAGGAACAATGTTTTCCTCATTTAAACATAATATTTTCTAACTTAGTGGAAACTTCAGAAGCAATGGCAATTTTGTGGCAGTGAACATGTCATAACCACAGAAACTAAGTCCTGGAACCAACTTATTGCTTTTGGCTGAGGTAGTACACTGGTGATTGCAAAGACATGTTTCAGGACTCCCTGTCTGCATCAAGCATTGCAAAATTTGGGGAACGAGCCATATCTCTGTGCTCACATGATAATACTTTCCTTTTTCCAAACTAACATAGTTTTCATGGAAATTAATTTCACTTTGGCATAATGTCACATTTGGATTTTCTGGTTGGCATATCTTCTTTCATTGCTTGATTTTGATTAGCTGTGGGCACTTTGGAGATTATGGTAAGGGAGATCTGAGAATAGACTGTTTGGAAGAGAGTCAAGTGCTTTGCCATTGCCTCAAAATGCAGTTCTTTCATCTAGAATACACTCCACATAGCTAATCAATTCCAATGCCACCAAAAGTGGCAAGGCCAAGGTTATGAAATTCCTTACTGGTCATGACACCATAAATACAGTAAAGAGAAGCAAAATTTTATACACAAATGCATGCACATACAAATACATGTGTACATATACATATATATGTACTCATTTAAAAATTATTTCAAATAGCAGTGTAATTATAAAAAAAGCTTGATGGTTTTCAACAAACTGATAACATCCCTTAATGAGAATAAGTATATTTTACCTAATATTGAGGAAAAATGAAATTACTTATCTATGTATACTCTATTTAGAAGACAGTATAAATTTTTCATTGAAAGAGAATTTGGACAAAAAGTGAAGAAAACAAATGCAAATGTATTTATAATGCTAATTAACAGAGATGCTCTGCTTCATTTCTATATTTTGTGATATTTATAGGTTGCTTACTTTAACAACATTGGAGTTTGTTGTGATTTACTTTGTCATTTTACATAAATATTCTAATTTAATGTTCAATTTTGCATTCTATATTAAGTATACACATTGTATTACATTTTAATTTATAGCTTTATTTTGTTATCTTAAAAAAAACATTATATTTTATAAAATGCTTCTGCAAATTCAGGACCAACATGCTCCCAGGTGTTGAAATGGAAAGTCAGGAACCCACTTTTGTGCAGCGTGTAAAGAAAATATGCATTAGAGTACAGTTTGTGCTAAGAAAGCAGTAGAGCCTGCTCAAAGCAACATCTCCTGGACTAAACTGTCATTTGAACATTGAAATGAAATACTGATTAGAACATTCCACATAGTTAAAGTCATTGTGAAAAGAACACTAGAGAGAAAAGCATTAAAGGCAACATTCTTGATGCATTTTGGAGGTTGCATCATCTCACTGCTTGAAAAATAAGAGAAGATAGAATCCTGCTCTTCTTGTGTGAAAAGTAATTCAGGGTAAATTATAGCCTCCACGGAAGAGGAATAACTCCAGATAGAATGGGAGGGCGGAATAAAGCCCACCAACCTGACAACATGAGGAATTATCCTTCCCAGCCAACATCTCTTGAAAGGAAATCAAGCAGGTGAAAGTTGATGGACAGCTCCTCAAGTTCAGAGATGTGACATTTTTGTGGTAGGGTTTCCTGAAGGTGCCATGTTAGCAGTGTGGTCTTCCTAGGAGGGAGTGTTTGAAAAAGCCTCTCATAGTCACTTCAGTAAATCCCTGTCTTTATCATATCTCATTTAAGTTGACAAATACCTTCTTTAGTTCCCTGTCTTCATAAACCATTTCATATTTTCAGAGTCTTCTGACCATTTTTTGTTGGCAGAAATGAGGGTGAAAGTAGGAGTTTTGATGCACGTTTATGTAAAACAACCCTACTTGGAGATTCATTTCAACTAAAAGTCTCCTTTAGTTTAAAACAAATGTTGGCCTTGTAGAATGTTAATGGAGAACCTGCCTCATATTCCATTCTTTAATTCTGAATCATACACATCACCATAACATCCTCTTCTCTTTTATTTATATTGCAATATAACTTTCTGTGAGTCAATCATGATTCAGAACCCATCATTAATAATAAGAAAACTGCATTATAGTTGATATCTTTTTAAAAAGACTTATATATTTATTATGTTTACAGTATTCTGCCTGCATGTGTGCCTTCAGGCAGAAGAGGGCACCAGATCCCATTACAGATGGTTGTGAGCCACCATGTGGTTGCTAGGAATTGAACACAGGACCTCTGGAAGAGCAGTCAGTGCTCTTAACCTCTGAGCCATCTTTCCAGCTCCTAGTTGATATCTTTTTACTTCAAACACTAAACAAAAGTAGTTCATTAAGAACTTGCTTATTTTCTCCTAGCCTGGAAATAGTTCTAACTGCCCCTTGTTTTCTATACGCATGCTAATGGGCAAACTCATTCTTTTTTTTTTTTTTTTTCTCTTTTGTCAGAGTTTTTTTTTTTTTTTTTTTTTTTTTTATTAATTTATTCTTGTTACATCTCAATGTTTATCCCATCCCTTGTATCCTCCCTTTCCTCCCCCCGCCCCATTTTCCCATTATTCCCTCCCCTATGACTGTTCTTGAGGGGGATTACGTCCCCCTATATATTCTCATAGGGTATCAAGTCTCTTCTTGGCTACTTGCTGTCCTTCCTCTGAGTGCCACCAGGTCTCCCCCTCCAGGGGTACTCTGGTGCCTCACATTTGGCAAACTCATTCTTATTACATCTAGTTCTGCATTAACAACTGGTTCGACTCTGAATAAATTTTATTGTGAGCCCCTCTGAGAATCAGAGCATCATTTAAGAATAGAAAATTCTATTTTTATCCTAAGATAAAATTTTATCCTAAGATAAAATTCTAAGATAAAAAGAACTTCCACATAGTCTAGCCACTGACAATAAACAAGGATCAACTTCTCTTTCTCCCAAAGGACAGTTAGCACTCCATTAGTTTTGAATTTAGACTTTAGAGATAATTGCAGCCTTAAGCAAATGGAAGGCTTTGACAAGTTTCTGAGATATCTGCGTGATCTGTTCCTTGACACAATACGTGAATCCTTTCTTAAGCGATAAGTAAACACAAGACAAATGCAGTCAAACAAGATATCACTAATGATTTGGAAATGGACCTTTTTCTCCATTTAAGTAATCAGGTATCCAGTTACCTATTTTTTTAAAAAAAATAAAAACTAGAATATTGCTGATATTTGACAGAAAAGAGGAAGAAAACAATGAAACAAAAGACAACAACCTTGTATATAATTTAAAAATTACCATTTATCTTCAAAATAAATAAATACCAGCATATGCTGCTGTGGCTGAGAGCATACACGCAGGCAGCTGGCCAAGTCAATTTCAAGACCTATTTCTACCATTAATTAATTTGAACAGTTGGGCAAGTCATATTTATTCCTGAAGCTCATGCATCTTCATTTCTAAGGTATGATGATGACTCTTTATTCTATACAGATCCCAATCAAAACCAGGGAGTGTTCATGACATGTTTCTTAGTCAACAGAAAACAAATTGAAACCATATTTTTATTTGTATATCCATGGGAATGCCAAAAGCAATTTTATTGTAAAATTGTATCATTTTTATGTTTTTTTTTGTTATGCCCACACACTAGACTTCCTGTTTCTGACTATTTTAGGGATTTAGAGTGTTTGGAGTATATATTAAATGAACATCTGGAATGGTTCTGTTGGTCAAATGGTTTGGGAAATCATCTCAATGTATATAAAACTTCTAGCGTGAAAATGAATCATGCATGCAATTCTACAGCTGACATTTCAGAAGCAGCCAAGAACACCATCTATTCATTTAAACATTTTTACATTTTCACATTTTGTGTGTACGTGTGTGTGTGGTGTGCACACATGTGTGTGGGTGGGCATGTGCAATTGTGTGTGTATGCATGTATGGTCCTAAAGGTGATGTGAAATGCCTTCTTCAGTTGCTTTTGACCTTATCTATTGAGGCAGAACCTATCAGCTGAAGCTAAGGCTCACCTATTCAGCAAGTATAATCTGTCAGCCTGCTCTAGAGATCTCCTGTCTGAGCCTGCTTTGGTTTGGGATTCCAAGTTGGGCCAGGTGTCCACTCAGCACCTATGTGTATGCTGGGGAGATGAACTTTCACATCAGGGTTACATGGTAAGCAGTTTACTCCCTTAGTCATGTCCCAGTCCTTATTTCTGTGTTTTGTATGCATGTTTGCTGGTAATGTTTATTTCTTAGTTTGAAAATGGGTAGAATGGAGAAGAGTGAGAAAGAAAAGAGAAGCCCATCAAAAATCAGAGAACATGGATTAGTTGGGAGGTAGGGAGGACCTGGAAGGAGTTGGGAGAGGGGAAGCATCATGACCAAAATATATTGTAGGAAAAAATTTAAATAAAAAATTAAATTAATAACAAGAAACCTAGAATAAAGTGTGGAATGAAGTAATTGATATTTTCACATAAAATGTGATAACTATTTTCTTGTACAATTCAAATTTCATTACATCTTTCACATAGTTAATTTTATAATATGCTATACATTTTCACAAAATTTACATTGTTTTATTTGCAAAGTGGCTTAGTTTACATAAACAGTATGTGATGTATCCTTTTAGCCCACATGAAACATTGTGTTCTTAAGATTCATCTGAGTAACATATGTGTATCTATTTTTCTTATAATTACAGAATAGAACAGACTACATTTTACCCATCTACTTATAGTTTGGTACATCTAAGATATTCTAGATTCCCTGCCAGTACAAAGAATTCTAGGTAAACAGCTAAGAGCTTTGTGGTATAAGTTTTGGAAATGGCATACTCATGAATTCTGGGTCATGGGATCCATGTGTATTTCTCAGATGACCTGATAGAATGTTGTCCATCACAGTACAGGAGTCGACACTCCCATGGAGACAAGTTGCCTCCTGACTCTACTAGAATCCATCCATAGTAGGATAGCCATTCCATTTCCCTAATATTTTCAGCACCATTTCTCAGGGCAATCATGTCTTATTGTGCACTTTTTTTGGTATTATAGACTTTGAGTCTTCTATATAAGACAATTAAGTGGGGAGAGTTTCCTTTCTGAGAAGTGAGATTGGTAAGTGGTGATTCTGGATTTGGATAGCAAGCCCATACTTTTCAAAGGAACCACACTGGGCATTTTTAAGGCTGTTTTCTCAACTTTCAGAGCTTCTCTCTGTCAACATTTACAGCTGAGATATTCTTATCTAACCTAGTTTGTGAAAGTTCTTTCTCAGAGTGAAAGTTGAAAGGAGAGGTTGTATGAGCACAGAAAGTGCTTCAGGCATATCTTCTCCTGTAAAAAAAATTACGAAGAATAAAAGGGAATATGTAACTGAGGGTCCCATTAGAGGTGATAAAAGCTAGGAGAGAATAAAGGAACTTTAACAACGTGGGGTCACCCCAAGGATGCCTAGCAGCATGAATCATGTGTGGTGTCATAGAAACAGACAGGTTTAACTGTGAAAGTCCATGGGACAATGGATGCTTGGTCCTCTCTACCTAGACAAGCTGCCTTGGAAAGTTTACTTGAACCCTAACATTAAGTGAAAATTATTTTAAAAATAGTTGAAAAGGGCTTCAAAATATCCTGTGAGAATTATAAATAACTAAACTTGACTTTAGCATCCAGAGTGTTGGTTAAAAAAAATAAAAGTTTCTTCCAGGCCAATTGCACACTTCACTAACCAAGAAAGAAAATTTACTACTACTTCTTCAACTTCTCTCCCTTTACCCACTAAAAGCATCTCTGAATATCTATTAGCTAGAATTTCCAGTGTTACTTATCTGGCTACTTGTGAATTTGATTTCTCATTTTTGGGTTGATACTCGTCCATTTCAGGATGTTACATGCATGTCTAGCCTAGTTCTTGTCTTGTCTTCCAGAACTTCCTAACCCATTTCTGTAGAATATACATTCTGTCATGTTGCCACTGAAAAGCAACTAACATGCAAAATTGCTACTGTTTCTTAAGATTTTTCCAGTGGAGGATTGTGGCATGGCTTTTACTGGAGAGACGTAAGGAAAAAAATCTGTCTGCCCCAGATCAAGGAAAGAATCCTATCATAGTCTATATTAGTCAAGGTTCTCTAGAGTAGCAAACTTATAGAATGAATCCCTCTATATACAGAAAGGGACTTATTAGAATGACTTATAAACTGTGGTCCAGCTAGTCCAATATCTGCCTAAAACCAGAAGGTTCAAGGATCTAGGAACTCAGTCCATGTGGCTGGATGTCTCTGGTTTTATATATACCTTGGAACCATGAAGAAATAGGCTATATTGACAGGGAAACTATGGACTTGGACAAAGAACAAAGTTTCCATCTTCCATGGCCTCATATAGGCTTGTGGCTGATTTGAATTGGATGTTCCAAGCCTAAAAGATCTGGGTTAAAGTTCTATCTTCCTACATCAAAAATCTGGTTCATAAGTAGATCTTTCCACTCCAAATTATGCAAAAACCCTTCATAAGTATGCCCTTCATATTGGGTTTAAGTTCATTGCAGATGATATAGTCAAAGTGACAACCAAGATTAATTATCACTTAATCCAACCTACAAACTAATGAGGTTATTAGGGTTACTCACAGGAGCATGGGCCACATAAATTCAACTTCACTTTTATGAAGTATACCATAAGCATGCATGTTTCTCAAGAGCTGAACCAATGACCAATCTAATCCTAGACAGTTGTTTACCTCTTACACTACAGTGCCACTGAGAGGGCGTCTCCTAAGAATTTCATGAAGGCATTGTGAAAGTCATAAGCCTACCCATTTCCTTTACTTTGGAATTTTGATGGGCTCAATCTTCAGGAAAACCTGCCACTGATTACAGTTGCTTTGTGTCAAGACATCTAGGGTCATTTTCAGACAGATGCTCTACAATGAACTTACCATTGACACAGACTCTATCAGATGATGAGGTAGGTGTTCTATTATCATATCTCCTTCCTCCTCTTAATGACATTTCTCTACTCTGGCATGACTTTTCTTTATATACCTTTTCTATCTGGCTAGATTGTATTCCCTGCACTTGACTTTCTGGATAAATTTCATTCCTTACAGAATATTTCTGTCTGAGATGATCACCTACTGCTCTTTTATGCATATTTGGCTGAACTATACAGCTTTCTATAATACCTCTTCCAAAACACGCATGAAAACTCAGTTAGTTACTTTATAGAACTTGGTGTACACTTACATTTTTATATATATTGAATAATATAATATTAATATTCTACACTAAGGTAAATATAATATTTTTACCTTTGTGTAAGCTGTGAAAATATTATTTAAGCCAAGCAGAATTCCACTGCAGTAAAAAAATGATGTGAGGTTAATAATACAATATGAGGACTGATGAAATTTTAAGAAAAAAGATCAGCCACTCAAGTTTATATCTTTTTTGTAATGTCCAGAAAGATCATGTTATTTTACTTTTATGAGAACCTTAGGAAAGTGAATATGTACAGTCTCTGAGCTAATATGCTATGGAATAAATTTCTTAGAGGTTGTTCACATCAGTGTTGAGAAACTGATATAACCAACAGTGATGACATACAGAACAGCATCAAGAATTCAATGAAATCAGAAACTAAATAGCCTAGAAGAACTCACACTTCTAAAGAACTTACAAGGGTAGAGACTGGAGAGGTGGCATAGTAGGTAAGAATGCTTGATGTTCAAGCACAAAGATCAGAATTGGACGTTAGCGCTCATTTAAAAAGTTGGCCATGACCTTGCATGAGCTTATAATTGCTTCTCTGTAACAGAGATAGGACAAGTTCATAGACTTGTATGATGCATTCTTAGTTCCATGTTCAAAAAAAGAGCATTGATACTGATAAAACAGGACCACTATCCAATTTGGTCTCTGCTTGTATGTGAGGTGCACACCTATACACACATGCACACACACATGCATACACACACAAATGAGCAATTTTTCATAAATGTACAGAATATTTGCAAAAATCCTACTATAAATATTTTGATATTTATGCCAATTTTAGCTTTAAAAGGAAAGTCATTACAAACTGAGGGATTGGAAAGCTTTATTTAGCAATGTAAGAAAACAAATGCTCAATGGATGCTGACAAGAAAATAAACATCATAAGCAGGGGTCGTGTTCAGTACAAAAAAAGGAATGTTGCCAAAATTGAATACTGGTTGTTTCTCTTTTCTTATTTTTTGGTGTCTTTCTGTAGATGACATATTTAAGGAAATGATTTTTGCTTCCTATCTTAGAAGAACTTTTATGTAAAATTTTCAAAAAATTGCTACTATTGATAGTTTAACATCAAATAGATCACATATCAAAGGACTGCCTTCACCAGTTTTCCCATCACAGCAAGAAACATATTTTTAGGTAACCTAAATTCTGCTAAGCAAAGTTTGGAGAGTGTTTGCTCTTTCTTTTCCTTGTTTGCTGGCTGATATTGAAATCTGATTTGAGCCAAACTAGGAAAGGACAGTCAGCTTTCACCTTTGGTACCATTCTCCTCTCTCTCTGTGTCTTTATCTCTGTGTCTCTATCTCTGTGTCTGTCTGTCTGTCTCTCTGTCTCTCTCTCTGTCTCTCTCTCTGTCTCTCTCTCTCTCTGTCTCTCTGTCTCTCTCTCTCTCTCTCTCTCTCTCTCTCTCTCTCTCTCTCTCTCTCGTGTGCTCTCTCTCATGCTTTCTTGACATAATCTCTCATCAAAATTCATATAAATAGCATTTCAGATCCCTCAAGACTCATGCTAATACCAAGGCAATCTGGAAAGAAGTTCATGTTAACTTGCTTTTCCCTAAGATTTCTGCACCCTCTGTTTTTCACACTATTAGGTTGTTCTGGTTTTGACTATGACATCTTTCAATTCTATGGCCATTCTTCTACCAGATCATGCATCATTTGTTTTCTTTCTCTTGTCCAAAATTTTTCTTGCTTGTTTTCAAATATCTCCTTAATATTTACTTTATTAAAACAGTGCATGGACTTATATTTAAACAATATGTATAGGATTGTAACATCTTTAATTGAAAACTAAAAATATTCCAAAGCCCTCAGCACATCTCATAAAAGTCAAGACATTTGGCTCTCCTGAAGTTCTTCAACATTGATTATTGGCCCTCACTCTTACCTCTTATCACCCATGGGCATTTTGTCTTCTCCCAACCCATTCTCAACGCTTTGCATATAATTTTCCTTCTGTTGGAGTCACCTATTACTTCACCCACATGAATAATTCCTATTCATTCTACAAATCTCAGGCCAGTTAGAGCATTCTCTATGATCAGCTCTCCTTCTCAACCATATTCTTTCTCCTGTGCTGACCTAAACGTCTCCCAGCACATGAAGTGTTGTAATATATTAATTTCTTGTCTCTCACAGGATGTGTGGCCTGTCATTTCTGTAGTTATAGGACCAGCATATAGCAGTTTCTAAATAAATGATCAGGAGACCGTATAGTGTGAAATTTGAATTTCAGTAAAGAATTGTTTCAGGGATCCTCAAAATAATCTAAATGTGCCAATGATGTTATTTCTATAAGTTCAGTACTCTGGCAATAGAGAGAATTTGCTAGTAGGTATATGAGCCCTGGGAGGCTTACTCATGCATGTAACATGTTGAGTTCTTCTCATTCTCTGGCACTTTCTTTTACCTGAGAATTTGTTGTTTAGAACATTAGTAAATATTTTCTGTAAAATTTCAAATAATTATGAAATTAATATTTATGTACTGATCTTACCACTCTGCTGTATGTAAGCAGTCTCAAACAATAGAGTGGCTATAACTTGCACCTAAAATGCTACCCAGAAAGCAGTCCGAATTGGGACTTCTTCTGTAATTTTCCAATCCTTGGTCTAAACTGGGGTTTAGATGAATATATCTAGGTTCCTAGTACAGATTGTGGGTTAAGAAAACTTCCAAAATGTGACATTCCAACATTCCAGATGTTTTTGATGAATAATAATGCATTTGTGTTGCTCATACATGATAAAACTGCTAAAAGGACATACAGTGCTTATTCTCACTGGGCCCCAAGTGATAAATCATTCCAATAAAGATTCTGTGGTTCTCACACACCCTAAGCAGTTCTATGAAGACTTCCCTTGAAGTATAGTAGACATTATGTCCACTTCCAAACAGCCATGGAAACACACAACAAGTAAAAATTTCCAGAGTGTGGGACTGGCACTTTATGGAACGAAATACCATTTTGCTTCATCCAGAGTACACAGTCTTCCAAGCTTTCCAAATCATTGGTATAGGGAGGAGTTATCACTAGATGTCTCCCTAGACAGAGCTCCCACAGCTGGGTGGTGTTGCTGAAGAGTTTAGAGTGTGGTTCAGTATTCCTTCTCCAACTCCAGGATTTGTAAGCATCAGTTTGCAGAAAGATTAAAGATGCTCTGGAAGAATATGTAAAGAAGAATTGTTTTTGAAAAGATTAGATTATATAATAAGCTCTTCAGAGACATGAAATAAGTTTATATTATATTTAAAAATGGTGCTTGGTTTAGTGAAGTGTAGACCTTAGACTTTGGAATTCTTTATTTGTAGCACATTGCCCACGGCTGTGTGGAAGGGACCCGAATGTCTACTATACTTAACTATAAAGTAATATTGACTGCCTGGAGTATCTCCAAGAATTAGTATTCAAAAATCATAACTGGTTAGAGATGAGTGTATATACTATTTTGGGTGTGAAAGGACTCACTGTGTCTTGGGTTTCTCAAAATCAAATGCAGTTTCAGATACATAGAAGTCTTAGTTGCTTTTATTTTATTGTTTTCGTGTGGAGGTAAAATAGGACTGGTAAAACTCAATGCACAATTGATTCAATTGTTCAGTCTTGAATTATAATTTTCTTGTTTACCTGCATCCAGGTTTTCTTGCCTTCATACATGTCTGAGGGAAAGAAAGCCTTTTCTGTGAGATGTCCTTGGCCCTCACCTTCGCTGTCATTCAGCTTCAGGTCCGAGCTCCTGCCATGGTGACTGAGCACTTTTCAACGCCACACCTGCCAAGAAACAACTGGTTTTTTTGGAGCTCTTAATTTGACATCCTAGAAAACAGATGATCTGGAGGAAGACTGTCATTTTATCTGGGAGGACAAACTCAAGGAAGGTCATAAAACTTTGTGAGAGAGATAAGCAAGAACATCCAAAACATAAGCAAAAGCGTGTGAATTAAGAATCCCTGCATTTGAACTCTCCTTTGTTGACAGTGTCGTGAGTTTTGGAGTTATTTTCTACAGATACGTTTTAAGTGAATCCCAATATCTAAAACACACCCATATCATCTCCAAAATGTTAATAACTTACAGGAGAATATGCTAGAGTTGCTAGAGTCATTTTTAACCTGACCAGTTAATTTACAGTTCATCTCCTTAAATAAACAAATGGAATTTAAGGTCAAAATCTAAACACCAATGTCAGGTAATTTGTTATCGGTACTTTCTATAGTAGGCAAGGTCAACACAGGCTGTTACCAGCTTAGAAAATAAAATACTTATGTGCTGGGAATTTACTATATTTGTGTTTCTATTTTTGTACTGTATCTAAGTGTGCCATTTTTCTTTAATTAGAAATGTAGTGATTTTAAATGATCAAAATGAATGTTTTCACTTTCATTTGTGATATATTGTTTTAAACTTAAAAACAGGGCAAGAGTTTTAGTGTACATCTTATAAGCTTGTATAAGCATAATAATGGTGTAATATATTACCCTATTAATAATTAAATAGCAGGGTGAACTGGTTCATATCATGCATATGAAGCCAGTATTAGTTTCATAGTGAGAGCCTTGTCTCAAAATAAATACATCAATAAGTAGATAAATACATAGATAAATATAGCAACATCAACAATGGAAAATTGATCAATCATGACGAAGAAATAGTATCAATAGAATAAATTTAGTATCTTCTTAATTCTTGACCTCATTAACAGGATTTTAGCTTTTAGCTAAATGTATCATTTGTATCATTACATACTGGACTTTTTATATTACATTTAAAATAATAAAAATAACTTTTAAGTGATCTTGAGAAGAGAATGGACTAAGATAGCATGTCTAGTTTACGAATAAGAAAACAAGTATTAGAAAGCCCTAGTGACATCTAAGTTCATATAGGTCAAGGTGGTTGTCTCAGGCCCAGAGCCTAGTGCCACTGGCTGCTGATCATGGTCTGTCTGTCATCTCCACTGTTAGGTGGAAACATGTGTCCAGGAGTGGAGGGGTGGCAGGGTAGCTTGTGAGTGAAAGACAGAAGCCTTTCAGTTGTGTTTCACTTTCTTTGGGGAAAAAAAAAAAAAAAAGAGGCGGGGAGGAGTAGGAAGCTCTATTCATAGGAATATGAAAAGTGTGCCCATGGCTGGCAGTCCCAGTGCCTCAGTGAATATATGTTTGTTATAGGGGCTTTTTTTTTCTGCATAGGCTGAAGAAGCTGAGTCTCCCAGGAGATAGAGTCGTTTCTTCCTTCCACAGCATTCATTCCAGAAGCAGCAGGCACATCCCAATAGTATGACTATAAGGATGTAGGAGGTTAGCAGCCAAGGAAAATCCTTCTGAAATGAATCAATATAATATGCCCTCTGACAGGTGCATTCAAATACATGGACTGAGTGCTATTGCTACTCAGTGGTTACAAGGCAGTGACTGAGAAGAAAGTGGGTGGTGTAACACACCGACACTACAGAACAGTAGAAAGGGAAAGCAGGCATAGCTCACACAAGCTTCATTACTCTTTGTTTTGAAACCGATGATGATGCATTTCTTTTCCATATGATCTTTAAATATCAAAGTTATATTAATAGGAAATAAAATCAGAGTAATATTTTCCAACTACTCATAAGAGAAAATGGAGAGAAAATTTCAAATTTTGTAAACGGTCTTTAGGGGATCTGTAACGAAAGCCTCAGGAGTTTGGAGTCACTCCCACGCCAAAGCCTTACCTCCTGAAATGTCAGTGAAGTCGGCTAACTGGGCTCACACACCCAATAAGGCAATGAAACTCAGAGGTATCTTGGCAAGGAAAAGTTTTTTTGATGAGTTAACTTGTGTGTGTTTGGGGTGGGGGTGGGGAATTGCCTCAGCCCTGGAAGCTGGCAACAGAGGGAGAAGGCATTGTCTGAGCCCTAGCTGGTCTTCTGAGGACAGTCAGTGAGGATCATTGAGGTTTGGTCTTAGTAGTCTATACCTAGATGAAGACATTAGGGTCTATGTTGGATTTCCCTGAAAGATAAAAAATTCTTTGGTCCTGACAGCCTGGGGCCTCCAGTATTTAAGGATTCATTTTGAGGGATGCTCACTAAGTGTCAGACTGAAGTAGTGAGTTTGTCTTTGCAACCAAATTCACAAACTTAAGAGACTTTATTTAAAGCTAGTGTATTGGAGAGACTGAAAACCTACTTTCTATCTACTTCTGTGTGTTTGAGTTTTGCTGTGTTTATGTATGAAGTTCATGAGTGAATAGGGACACAAGGGTCTATGTGTGTTTTTTTTTGCGACAGGATGCTCTCTGGCTTGAAGCTTGTCAGCAGAACAGAGTGGCCGGCTAGCCAGCCTCAAGGCTTTGCCTGTCTTCTCTTCCTAAGTGCTGGACAAAGACACTCCAACATGCCTGCTTTTTTTTTTTTTTTTACTTTTTTACTTTTTTTTTTTTTTTTTTTTTTTTTACTTTTTTTTTATTAATTTATTCTTGTTACATCTCAATGGTATGCCTGCTTTTTATTGTGTGTTCTGGAGCTCAATCCTGGGTCCTTATGCTTGCAAAGTGAGATCTCTATGGACTGAACTGTTTCCCAATATAGCACATGCTTAGTTGCTCAGGATATTTGCTTTGTTTTTCTTCCAAATAGCATAGTAAAAAAAAAAGTGGTGACTATAAAAAAATAACTGATGCATATTTGTAAGCCATCCCAGTTGCCTTTTCCTGAATACCTGAGGATTCACGGATTTTCTACAAACACACACACACACACACACACACACACACACACACACACACACACTACTGTAGTCAAGCCTTTTTCACTGGGCCTGGGAATCTCTGACAATGACAATGTACAAGGCAACCGACTTTACTTGAAAACTATTCATAGTTTCCTATTTCTGCTCTTGGTTAGAGAGCAGTTCAGACTTGATACTCTTATCTTTCCTAGCCACCTCATTGCCCAGGATGCAATTGGACCACTTCTGAGGTTTCCAGTCCTTTGGGCCTATTACTTAAGAAAAGATTCTGCTCTTTGCCAGTTCAAAGAGCTATGGATGCCCTTGGATCTACTTTAGATAAGCAGGAATCAAATGGGAAGTGCTTTTTGATGTTTGCTCATTAGTTGACTCAAAGCAAAAATAAAAAGGCAATTTCTATATGAAACTGGGTTTCCCTTTACAAGTATGTTACTAGGTAAGTCTTGAGGGTCTCAAATTCCTAGCTGTCAATCTTTGTGAGGGACTCCCAAAGACGAGCCTGGTAAATGGGTGGAATATGTGTACTTCAGCGTGCATAACGAAAGACTATTATTGTGAAGGCCTTTCAGAGAGTGACTGAGCATTTTAAAGCCCAGCTCCTCCACCACCAGTCACCAAGCTTAATGTTACCACTGGAGTCCAGACTGCTGTTTAAAAGGTATTAAGAACTAATCTGTGCCAACCAAAACCTTTTTAAAATATGTTCTTTCTCCAAGTGATGGAAGCAATCAAGACTTTGCTCATAATAAGACTGTGGGTGGAAGGTAACAGTCTAACTGCTAGAGGGTGGGGCAAGAGGAAAACACTGAAGGAAAAGGCAGCCATTGCATCAGTGTAACGTTCTTTAAAATGCAACTCCTGGGCATTACACTGGGACCAACATCCCTGGGAAGATTTTTTTTTTTATTCCAAGCATTGAGAAACAAAGCAGTAAAGATTCATGAAGCAAACTCCAATGAAATCTTCATTTACAAAATGGCAGTAAATTGGTAAATGAAACTGCTTGACATCTACTCTGGAACAATTATTTGTATAATATAACATAGATTTTATAAAAATTTGCTTATATTTTCTAGGTCTTAAAATAAATTGTTCAAATACAGATAAACAATGGGAAGACATTAATTGTCACAGTAAGTTAAATCATCTAAGATTCTCATTGTTATTTATGTGTGATTAATCCCATTCAAAAATAAATTTGCTTATTTAAAAACTTTACCTCTCATTGTGAAAAAGTCATTTTTTTCCTGTGGCCTATGTACGCCTACTATTATTTTCTTTGATTTTAACCAACCCAAAATGACAATTCCTAAGTAGTGTATCATAAGGAAACAACTTGATAATGTTTTCAATATGTTTTGTACTCACTCTGATGCCAGCTTTCAGGGATGTGACCTTCATATGGCATAAATTATTTAATCTGCTCATATTGACCCACCCTTAAAATTTATATTTAATAGAGTATTAAATATTACTAATATTTTTAGTGAATATAGCATGTTAACCCATTTACTGTATGGATTCCTTTATATATTTCTAAACTATCTTTAAAGTGACATTTGGAAAATATAACAGCATGAAGCCAGGCATAGTGGCAAAATCCTACTCTGTACACTTTTTGAGATGAAGGCAAGAAAAATCAGATTTCAATGTTATCTTTACACAGTTTAAAGCCAGCCTGGACTCCATGACATTCTGTCAAAAATGTAACTCCAAGCAAAATCCACCAAATTATAAAAATAAATAAATTATAATAATATGATACAAATGCAACTTTTGTAGACTCAGGTCTAAGAGACTCAATGCTCTCTTTTTACTTCATTGGACACAAGAAACACACACAGTACACATGCACCTAGACAGGCAAAACACTTACAAATGCAAAATAAACAGAAGTCATTTTAAAAAATAGAGCAAATGTAAATTTAATTCAATAGTTCCTGGCTACTAAAAAATATCTGATGTGGATATATATTCTTTTCTAATCATGGAAAAGGAAGACAGAAAGCTTTTGTTTAAAAGGAAGAGTCTCTGCAGGTCCTATACAGTCTGTGGGTAAGATTGTGTCTGCACTGGGAAAAGATCTTCACCAACCCTATATCTGACAAAGGTCTAATATCCAAAATATATAAAGAACTCAAGAAATTAAACACCACCAAACCAAATAACCCAATTAAGAAATGGGGCTTAGAACTAAACAGAGAATTCTCAACAGAGGAATATCAAATGGCTGAGAAACACTTAAAGAAATGCTCAACCTCCATAGTCATCAGGGAAATGCAAATCAAAACAACTCTGAGATTCCATCTTACACCCATCAGAATGGCTAAGATAAAAAATTCAAGTGACCCAACATGCTGGCGAGGATGTGGGGAGAGAGGAACACTCCTTCATTGCTGGTGGGAATGCAAACTAGTACAGCCACTTTGGAAATCTATCTGGTGCTATCTCAGAAAAATGGGAATAGCGCTTCCTTAAGACCCAGCTATTCCACTCCTTGGAATATACCCAGAAGATGCTCCAGCACACAACAAGAAAATTTGCTCAACCATGTTCATAGCAGCCTTATTCATAATAGCCAGAACATGGAAACAGCCTAAGTGTCCCTCAGTAGAAGAGTGGATAAAGAAACTGTGGTACATATACACTATGGAATACTACTCAGCTATTAAAAACAAGGAATTCCCGAAATTTGTGGATAAATGGATTGAGCTAGAAATGATCATAATGAGTGAGTTAATCCAGAAGCAGAAAGACTCAAATGGTATATACTCACTTATATCTGCATATTAGCCCAAGGGGCATGTAACACGCAAGCCTTCACTTACCAGGAAACTGGGACAGAGGGGAGGACATCCTATTGGGACTCTAAATGAGAGAAGCATGGAAGAATAGCAAAGTAGAAGGATCCAGAGGGTCCTAGAAACTTACAAGTAGAACATTATGATAGGCAGAATTGGGCCCAGGGGTCCCGCTCAAACTAAGGCACTAGCCAAGGACAATACAGGCAGTAAACTTTAAACCCCCAGCCAGATCTAGCCAATGGTCAGAACATTCTCCACAGTTGAGTGGAGAGTGGGATATGACTTTCTCACGTACTCTGGGGCCTCACATTTGACCATGCCCCCTGGAGGGGGAGACCTGGTGGCACTCAGAGGAAGGACAGCAGGTTACCAAGAAGAGACTTGATACCCTATGAACATATACAGGGGGAGGTAATCCCCCTCAGGAACAGTCATAGGGGAGGGGAATAAGGGGAAAATGGGAGGGAGGGAAGAATGGGAGGATACAAGGGATGGGATAAACATTGAGATGTAACAAGAATAAATTAAAAAAAAAAAAAAGAATGTGTCTGCAGTACTGCCTTAATATTGTAGTCCAGATTGCTGTTGCTCTATAGTCACAGGCCTAGGGGAGGGGAATAAGGTGAAAGAGGGAGGGAGGGGTGAGTGGGAAGATACAAGTGAGGGGATAACAATCCAGATGTAATCTGAATAAATCATTTAAATATAAAAAAGATTGTAGACCAGACATGAAAGAAGACATTTCACTTTACATAGAGATTTTAGATGAGAAATGTGCTTTCTCTTAAAAGTTGGTAGTTGACATCTCATAGGATTGGAAACGAGCTGAGTTAGGAATTGTGTTCTGGAAAAGTAACATTCTGATTTACTATTTTTTAAACTGCTGAAAACAACAATAGGGCTAATCAAAATGAAAGAAACAAATTGATATTAAGTAACCACTTGTGTCTAGTGACTGCTATACACACTTTAAGAATACCTTTCCATCTAAGTAAAGGTACCATTTATTTATATGTATTTATTGAACATTATAGCCACAGAGAGCACTGACGCTGCGAACGTCTCAAGAGTGAAATCTAGACCAATCCTGTCTCGTTGGTACATGTGATGGAATATTTAGTGCCAATTTAGAAAAAAGCAAAGTACAGTTGAAGTCTGTCAGGATATAAATTACATTCATCAAATTAGTACAGAGCTGGCTATTCAAAGTCACCCACCCATTCATCAGAAAAGGGTGCATGTTCCTGAATAGTGAAATTCACACCTATTCAGTGGAGGTCACAGGGAAACTGCCTATTTGGGGAATAGTTTAGAAAAGGAGTATGTATTCTTCAAATTTTACAGATACCATTTTTGTAATTAGGAGATTCCGTATTAATTTTAGCTGAGCTGAACTGAATGTTTCAAGACCCTGAACTGAGTGAAAATTTTGGTTTCTTAAACATGGTTTCTTTTTTTTTAAAATTTATTCAGTCTACATTTCAATTGTTATCCCATCACTTGTATCCTCCCATTCCTCCCTCTCTCCCTCTTTCACCCTATTCTCCTCCCCTATGTCTATGACCAAGGGGAGCCTCCTTCCCCTACTATATGGTCATAGACTATCAAGTCTCATCTTGGGAGCCTGCTTATTCTTTCTTTGAGTGCAACCAGGCCTCCCCATCAAGGGGAGGTGGTCAAATATGGGGCACCAGAGTGCATGTCAGAGTCAGTCCCTGCTCTCCACATAACTGTGGAGAATGTCCTGTCCATTGGCTAGATCAGAGTAGGGGTTCAATGTATACTGCTTGTATTGTCCTTGGTTCATGCAGTAGTTTGAGCAGACCCCCCCTGGAGCAGGCTCAGACCCATCTGTCATGATGGTCTTCTTGTAGGTTTCTAAGACCCTCTGGATCCTTCTATATCCACATTTGCCTAAATTTCTCTTGTCTAGTGTCCCAATAGGATGTCCGCACATCTATCATGGCTTCTTAAACATGAATAAGTTATTGTTTTAATTGGAAGTGTGGGATATGGGGCTGCGTCAGTTTGTTGACACCTATTGACTATGATTGTCTCATGCTCTAGTAGTGGCATGATTTTTGCCAGCTGTGGATAGTTTAATTCTGGGGATGCTGGAGAGGATATCAATGGGAGATCCCAGAGAGAACCTGTTGTGGCTGCTTCCCTGCTGCTCCTCCCGTCCCCCACTGCTTGCTGATTTCTGCTTCTATGTTTGCTATTGGTAATTTGCTGCTTTGCTGGCTTGCTGGATATTCTGACAACAGAGATTGGACTTGTCCCTAGGACCTGATTCATCTGATCAGAAGGAAGTAGCCCAAAGAAGTCTATGCCTCCTTTCCTTTCTAATCTTCTTTCCTGCCTTCCTAGAGTTGGGAGTTGGAAATGATTGAGGTGCAGAATAGTAGTAGATACGATCCCCTCAGAATAACTTAAAATGTACACCTATAGATTACTACACTGACCTTGTTACTGGTCTTTCAAAAACCAGAATATATATATTTCCATTTCTTGTTATAATCTGCCTGTTATGACTGTCAGAGATCACCAGCTCCAGAGTAAAAGGATAAAATTAGGGGTTTCTATGGAAAACAATGAATATGGATAGATTTAGAGAATTTTAATCAACCTAATTCAATCAGTTTACAGTTTCTCATTGACCTACTTTAATACCATCTTATGTATTTATTAAACTACCTAGCCACCTCTGGCCTATTGTGGATTAAAAATATAGCTATAACTGACTTTTCATATCTGTCAATATTGTAACTGTATTAGTTCCTTTATTTTGCTATGATAAACATCATGGACAAATTCACTTATATAAGAAAAGGTTTGTTTGGCTTGCCATTTTAGTTAGAGAGTCTGTAATTGTAAGGGAGTCATGAAAGTACATGACCTGAGTACCAATCTGCCTAATCATCTCTTTTGTCCATATGTAGGAAACAGAGAACAAACTAGAAGTGGGATGGTGCTATACACTGTCACCCACACCTCCAGTGATGCACTTCCTTTAGCAAGGCTCCAAATTTCAAACATTTCAAAACATCCTCAAATATAACTAGTAGCTGGGGACCAAGTATTCAAATACATGAGCCTGTGGGACACATTTCTCAGTCAAACCATCACACGAAGTAATGATAATTTACCACTTTACATTGTAAAAGAAACTAGGTTTAAAAGTGATACCCTTTTTGCACTGTTACCACCACTAGTGGTAAAGCCTAAAACCCTACCTATTGGGAAAAAATAAAAATGAAATCCAACACACTATATCATGCCTAGATAGAGACATGATATCCACCTGAACAGAATAAATCATGTTTGACATATTGTTCTTTCTTCGCTGTGGTTCTTCTGCTACTGAATGATCCATTTGCATTAACATTCCCTTCAGACCAACGAGGGGCGTTTCCATAAACATATGTCTCAGCCAAGGTGGATTCTGATACTACAGAATCTGACACTACAGGGTGGACCTGTCAAGGCCACTTTATTTCCTTGATCACACACATCTACACTAGGAACAGCAATAGACATGCTGAAGTTTTGTTCTGTTAAAGAAGATTAACCGTGGCAATAGCTAATATTCATAGTAGCTCTTCAAAATGCAAGTGGGTCTTTCCTTGCTTTTCTATAACTTTGCATAAAATTCATGAAAAATACATGATAATTAAGACGGTCAACTCTCCTTTCAATATCATGTTCTTTTTGATATATTTAAGAAAAGAGTAATACATTAAAATTTTTCTGTGATTTTTCTGAAGAGTGGGAATGAATGATGTGCTCGTTGCATGATATTTCTATTTTAGCTTTGTAAGAAGAAGCCCGACCCCTCTCCATCACACTGAGCCTCATCACCACACTTGTAACTTCTTGGTATCTTGCCAGCCATTGCTCTCATACTGTGGTCAGCACCTCTTTGAGACTTTAATTTTCATGTCCATATAACTAACAAGCACCTTTCATAGGTTTAATGGCCATTTTCATATTTGCTTTCAATAAACAGCTGATTGGTACACTTGACAGACTGTGAAATATATTTTATATATATATATATTTTTTTTTCCTGGTGTGATATGATTATAGTCTTTTTGACTTTATTTTTTTTATTAATTTATTCTTGTTACATCTCAATGTTTATCCCATCCCTTGTATCCTCCCATTCCTCCCCACCCCCCATTTTCCCCTTATTCCCCTCCCTTATGACTGTGCCTGAGGGGGATTTCCTCCCCCTGTATATGCTCATAGGGTATCAAGTCTCTTCTTGGCTACCTGCTGTCCTTCCTCTGAGTGCCACCAGGTCTCCCCCTCCAGGGGACATGGTCAAATGTGAGGCACCAGAGTACGTGAGAAAGTCATTTTTGTTGAGTTATAAGAGTATTATAGTGTTACTAGACAGTAACAAATGCTGAATAAAACTATCGTGGCATGGGGTTTACAGGTACATTTTTTCCATTCTAACGAGTATCTGTTCACTTTCTCAATCACATCTTTTGACATACAGAAATTCTAACTTTTAAAAATTAAGTAAAATATACTAACCATTTTGTCATTATTTTTAAGAAATTCAGGACAAATTGACCGCAGCAGCCATTTAGATTTGGTAATGTCTTCCCATGCCCTCATTTCCAAAGCAGTTTTGCTATACCACAGGCTTTCTGGTTGGTGGTTTTCTTTATTTCCAGCATTTATCAGATGGATTGGGTTGTCCCAGCATCTTCTGTTTTCCATAGATTCTGATAAAAACTTAGAAGTCTCACTTTTGACAAGCCATTTCTCTTCATGCTTTTCTTTGATTTTTGTTTGACAATAATGTGCATCAAGTGTGTGCCTTTTTTTAGTTTAACCTTCCTGAAGCTGATTTCACTTTCTCAATTGATTCTTTTGACATACAGAAATTCTAACCTTTAAAAATTAAATAAACATTTTGCCATTTTGTCATTATTTTAAAGAAATTCTGGATGATTCACTACCACAGCCTTTTAAATTAGATATTTTTCATTAAAAATTTTTAATATGTTGATGATGTGTGTGTGTGTGTGTGTGTGTGTGTGTGTATGTGTGTGTAGGTATGTGTGTGTGTGTATGTGTGTGTAGGTATGTGTGTGTAGAAATGTAGACAGTTTCAGGCTTTATTTTTCACATATTCCTTTCTGGTCCTTTCTTTTTCTCTTTTCCTGTAATTTTCACAGTGCATATGTAGGTACAGATGATGGCATGCTTTGCGTTCTATAGGAAACAATTTGCTTTCTTCATTTTACTCCTGTAGATCAGACTTGAAATATTAAATATTCTTCCAACTTTGTCTGAATATTTTCTCTACTTGTTCACATCTTAGTTGTGATTTCTGTTGGTTTTTATGACTGTGCCAGAGATGCAACTTGATTTTTAATTAAGAATATCCCCTCTCCTTATATTATGCCTGGACAATTTTATTGTTTCTTTTCCCTCTTAATTTTATTTTCTTGTTTATTTCAAGAATATCTTGTATAGCCAGGTTGACCTTAAATGTGTAGTGATCTGTTTTCCTCAACTTTGTAAGTTATGAGATCACAACCTGGACCACCCACCCAGTTTTGCATCTTTGTTCATGTTCTTGGGCATATTTAACACTATTCTTTCTAAGTCATTACCTTGTTAAGCTGATATCCAGACTTTCCCAAAAATAGTTCTGGCAAATTAATTTTGTTCTTTTAAAAGCAACACTTTTCCTATCTTTGTATTTCTTTTCATGATACTAAGAAAAAGAAGAATCTGAACAAATTGGAGCACATATCTTATTTCTTTTATTTAAATTTCTTCAGAGCCAAACTGGTTACATAAAGCAGATTAGTGGTTATCTAGATTTGGATAAAAATTGTTATAGACACACTTTGGAGCATAATGGAAATTTCTGTTTCCTTTCTGGCAATGATTTTATGATCTTTAAGTATATTAATATGGAAAATTGCATATTTTAAAATTATTCTGGTTAATGCACATTGGTTATATCTCATCTCGATGAATTTGTAAAAATAGGATTTATAAAAAAGTCTGTGCATAAAAGATGTATAAACATAAATTTAAACCTCATAAAATGGTATATTACATCACAATCATATGCGTATGTGTATGTGTACATATGTGTATGCATTTATGTGCATGTCTATGTATATGCATGTTTATATTACATGCATACATATGCACATATGTGTGTATATATGTCTGAGTACTTATATGCATAACATAAATGTTCCTGCCCTTCTCCAAAATAAACATCACTGCCTGAAATAAAATTTGGTAAATTTTGGTATATGTTACACTAGTGAAAATATCCATAATTGAAATTATACTGAGAAGTGAATAAGGCAAGGTTAGGGTTGCTCAAGCTATTTAAAGTGAAAATAGTAGTGGAAGAAACATTTTCTTGTAACTTATTATAAAAAAATAGAAGTCATGGCTGTGGTGTTACCTGTGTGATGCCGCAGCAGGTTCACTGTAAGTAGGACTTAGATGTATTTGCATTGGGGCCCAATTAAAACATAATTTCCTGAGTCTTTCCCCCATTTTTTCAGATTTCCATTTTCTGCTTTTCTTGTATTGAAAAACAAAGCCTTAGGGTTGGGATAAGCACATGAATAATGGTTGGATGCCTGGTTTCTTTTTATTCTTTGAACATTTAGTACATGTATGCAATGTATCTTAATCATATCCACCCTGACACCTTCCCCTCCCTGCCCATCAACATTCCTCTTCCCAAACTTCAAGTCCATAGGAAAACTATACAACTAAGTCCAATTAGTGCAAGCTATGTAGGCACCCATGGCGCTATCCACTGGGCAGGCACAGCCAACCAGTGGCTCCCCACCTGGAAAAAGCAATCTTCCTTCCACAGAATATGTCAAAAGTCAATTGCTCCTCAGCCATGGTTAGGGCATTGAGAACTCGTGTTCCTTCCATTGTAGACTTCGTAACTGGCTTGATCTTGTATAGGCTTTGTGAACGAACTACACATGCTGTGAGTTCATGTGTACACCATGTCTATAGTTCAGCACTTTACAACACACTCTTCCTTTGGTACTTACACTCTTTCTGACCTCCCTTACCCTAGCCTTGATGATAGCAGGTGGTGATATAAGTATCCCATATATAGCTAAGCACTTATTAAGCTTATTATTAGCTCTTTGACCAACTCTGCAGTTCTACATCAACTATTACCCACTTCAATATGAAGCTTTTGTAATTTTATTTCTGGGATGAAAATCATTATTTTCTTTTTTTAATGCTACAATTCATGGCAATTATTTTAAATAAATGGTTTATTTTCTTTTTTATTAATTCATTCATATTATATCTCAATAGTTATCCCATCCCTTGTATCCTCCCATTCCTCCCTCTCTCCCACTTTCCCCCTACTCCCCTCTCCTATGACTGAGGGGGACCTCCTTCCCCTGTGTATGCTCATAGGGTATCAAGTCTCTTCTTGTTAGCCTGCTATCCTTCCTCTGAGTGCCACCAGGCCTCCCCATCAAGGGGACATGGTCAAATATGGGGCACCAGAGTTCATGTGAAAGTCAGTCCTCACTCTCCACTCAACTGTGGAGAATGTCCTGTCCATTGGCTAGATCTGGGTGGGGTTCAATGTTTACTGCATGACTAGTCCTTGGCTGGTGTCATAGTTTGAGCTGAACCCCTGGGCCCAGATCTGCCTGTCATATTGTTCTTTTTGTAGGTTCCTAGGATCCTCTAGATCCTTCTATTTCCCCATTCTCCCATGCTTCTCTCAGTTAAAGTCCCAATAGGATAATTTCCCCTCTGTCCCACTTTCCTGATAAGTGAAGACTTAATGGGACATGCCCCTTGAGCTAGTGTCAAGATATAAGTGAGTATATACCATTTGAGTCTGCTTCTGAGTTAACTCACTCATTATGATCATTTCTAGTTCAATTCATTTGTCCACAAATTTTGGAAATTCCTTGTTTTTATTTTATTTATTTATTATTATTATTTTTATTATTAATTTATTCTTGTTACATCTCAATGTTTATCCCATCCCTTGTATCCTCCCATTCTTCCCTCCCTCCCATTTTCCCCTTATTCCCCTCCCCTATGACTGTGCCTGAGGGTGAGTACCTCCCCCTGTATATGCTCATAGGGTATCAAGTCTCTTCTTGGTAACCTGCTGTCCTTCCTCTGAGTGCCACCAGGTCTCCCCCTCCAGGGGACATGGTCAAATGTGAGGCACCAGAGTATGTGAGAAAGTCATATCCCACTCTCCACTCAACTGTGGAGAATGTTCTGACCATTGGCTAGATCTGGGTAGTGGTTTAAAGTTTACTGCCTGTATTGTCCTTGGCTGGTGCCTTAGTTTGAGCAGGACCCCTGGGCCCAAATCTGAGAAGCATGGGAGAATAGCAAAGTAGAAGGATCCAAAGGGTCCTAGAAACCTACAAGTAGAACATTATGATAGGCAGATTTGGGCCCAGGGATTCCTTGTTTTTAATAGCTGAGTAGTATTCCATAGTATAAATGTAATAGAGTTTCTTTATCCAATCTTCTACTGAGGGACACTTAGGCTGTTTCCATGTTCTGGCTATTATGAATAAGGTCAATTGAAGTGACACCACATGCTGGTGAGAATGGTGAGAAAGAGGAACACTCCTTCATTGCTGGTGGGAATGCAAACTAGTACAGCCAGTTTGGAAATCTATCTGGTGCTATCTCAGAAAACTGGGAATATGGCTTTCTCAAGACCCAGCTGTTCTACTCCTTGGAATATACCCAGAAGATGCTCCAGCACACAACAGGGACATATGCTCAATCATGTTCATGGAAATGGTAAAAATTCTGTCCTATCAATGTCAGAGAATTATATGTCCATTAACTTACACAGTTAATTTTCATCTGTTTATCTAGTTGTACTCTCTGGTTTCTCTTTTTCTTTTTAAAACATGGTGTCTGATTTTGTGTGTCAACTTGACACTAGCTAGAGTCTTAAGACAGAAAGGAGCCTCAGTTGATATCCATCTGTAATGCATTTTTCTAATTGGTGATCAATGGGAGGATGGCCCAGCCTACTGTGGATGATGCCATCCCTGGCCTAGTGGTCCTGGGTTCTATAAGAAAGCAAGATGAGCAAGGCAGTGGAAAGCAAAGAAGTAGGCAGCACCCATCCATGGCCTCTGCATCAGCTCCTGCCTCCAAGTTCCTGCCCTGTTTGACTTCCTGACCTGACTTCCTTCATGATGAGCAGTGATGTAGAAGTGCAAGCTAAATAGTTATTTTTCTTCTCAACATGGTTTTTGGTCATTGTGTTTTGTTGCAGTAATAAAAACCCTAAATAAAACACCATCTATGCGCACATGTGTCCATTCATCTAAGGCATGGTAGTAGGAAAGCAAGAAATGCTCAACTGTACAGTCTAGACACAAACCTTTAGAAGGTAGTTTGACAGTGAGACCATTAACAAAATAGCATTAATAGCTTCTCCTGTTACTCTTGTTGCTATCTTAGTAGATGCAGGATCAAAATTTGGTCCCTGCCTTCCTAGGAGCAAAGTTTAAAAGGCAGTCTTGAGAAAGACAGTTAGATAAGGACACATTGCAGCTACAGTAGTGTGAAAGCCAAAGAGATACCCAGAAACAGAGCATGGGATCACCCACTGAATGCAATATTGGCTCTAACAATGTGGAATATGGTACTGCCACTCAGAAAGTTATTATGTTATTATCTGTGAAGCCACTGCTCCCAGTATTTTCTCATTACTTTTTTTTATTCTGCTAACAGTATATTCTTGCACTGAGAAGGTTTTGTGTCACCCAAAGAAAAATGTTTCCTTTGAATATTCTTCATGATTCATAAATCATATTGAATAAACTAAAATAAATATCTCCAGCTTAAAGGAACTGTACAGGATTTTAAATAAAAACTATGTGTTTGATTTACTTCTTTTAATTAAACAGAATTCTTTCATGTTTCACATCATTAAAAGAGTAACACAGATTGTGTTGTCTTCTAAATGACTTCCTTAGCTTGAACTGCTGTAACACATTGCTAGAGGCAGGATGGTTGGGGAAAAACAGATGTACATTTGTCAGAGGTTGGAAGTCTGAGATCAGGATATTAGTATGGTCAGGTTATGGGCAACACCTTTTTCTGGGTCCAGATGGTTAACTTCTCGCTGTTTCCTCACCTGACAGAATGGCTGCTCTGGTCTTTTACTTTCCATCTAGTGACCTTCCTGCTCTCATGAGTGTCCAACCCTCATGACTGCATCCAACCCTAATTTACAGAGGCCATGCCTCTAAATACCTTCTCTTTGAGAATGTTTGAATCTGGAAAGCATGTACATTACTTACCCACGCCATTCAAGCAATGCAATCTGAGATATGCCCGTAAGAGATACATCTTTTCAACATCTTTTTGCACATGGAGAAGGACATTCTTGTTGTCTCATTTTATGTAACTTGTCAAATTCAGACAAATACATTTCTGGTCATTCTCTCAAAGCAAATTCAATTTGTTCATGGAGAGAGTGGCATATGCAAACATCAGGCTTCTTTAAAAAAAGATGGAGGATTATAAATGATTCCAGAATTTGACTGGCTGATGTGAACTAATGACAGCAGACCATATGATGAAATGTATTTTTAATTAGTTTTCAACAATGTTAAATGCTTTTTATTATTTTCATATATAATGTTCTTGATCACATTTATCAAAATTCTTCAAGAAAATACAACATTTTACATAGAAACAGATGAGTAACTTTGTAGACAATATATACCATTGTGCATAAACAACATGCTTGTTCTAAGTACAATACAGCATTCCTTATGATTCTTTGTACCTTCAAAAGGGAAACATTTTTCTTTGTTACTAGGTTAAAATGGGAACCATGGAAATTTCCCATCTCACTGAGGAGTTTTGTTTTGCCTTCCTGTTTATATATATATATTAAAATAATTTTTATATAATTACTTCATTTATTTATTTTTTGACCCTCCAAACCCTTCCATATACTACCTCCCTTTGATCTCTTTCAAATTCATAGATTTCTTTCCCTGAACTGTTGACACACCCCTAAATACATGAATACAATTTGTTTGTTCTGTATAATGTTACTTATATGTATGTATTTAATTGTTTTATTAACAAGAACTTGAAGTGTAGCCTACTTTAGGTTAAGAATGACTTAAGTGGTGAGTGGATGTTAAATATCCAATTTTAAGTCTAACCTTTGAAATAGGATGCATTTGATTTTAAGATATATATCCTAATATATTATGTAATATAAATATATAACATAAACTGAGCACTGGCACTTTAATTTCAGTGAGTTGAGGTGAAATCTTTGCTCAGATCTCTGGGAAAAAAATATTTTACAGTACGGATTGCTTCTTCATGAGTAGGCAGAAGTTACTGAAGGTGAAGGTGAAACAGTGATTCTAGTCACCTATTACTACTTTAGGTATTCATAGGCACATAAGAGATTAAGATTAAGGGGCAATATTTATTCTTTTGGAGACCAAGAAAGAAGAACCTCCATTCCTGTCGTTGTCTCTACCATAACGAAATTAAGGAGCGCGGCCTGACTGTTAAGTCCCTCTGCTTATTGCTGCACTGTACAACGCCTTGTTCATGGTGGTTCAAAATCACCTGGGCAGCAGTCATGGGGTTAAAGACTTGGTGTACTTATGATTTCAGGAACTCTGATATCTCTTTTTCTAATTTATTGAGAGAGAGAGAGAGAGAGAGAGAGAGAGAGAGAGAGAGAGAGAGAGAGAGAGAGAGAGAGAGAGAGAGAATACGCTTGTGTGTACGAGTCCAGAGGACAGCATCTGGTGTCATTCTCAGGAATGGTACACATCTTCTTTGAGATAAGGTCTCTTAATAGCCTGAGCTCATCAAGGAGGTTAGATAGGCTGACCAAAGTGCTGAAGGCTCCTGCTGCATCCTCCCTACATAGTGCTAAGATTACAAACACAACCAACCAACCAGGCATTTTTTGCACGGATATTTTGCAAGCACTTTACAGACTGTGTGTACTGTCTCCCCAGTCCCTTGACATCCCTCTTAATGAAAAATAAGTCTGCACAAATAGGGAAAGTTCAAAGCAATATGTCTCTAGATTCAAACCAGAAAAGGCTGATAATATTTCTACATCTGAGTGTTCCAAATATTTTGATTTTGACCAAATTTAATAAGGAGGACTTCTGGCACACAATTGGAGGATACTCTAAGTCGCCTAATCAACTGCAACACAGTTCATTACAAAAATTAAAGAAAATCTTTATGTATGTATGTATGTATGTATGTATCTATCATCCATATTTCTATCATCTACTTATCTATATTCATTAGGAGTATACAATACACAAGTGTATTCACACATACACATACACATGTGCATGTGTTTGTAAATATGTTTTTCTCTGTATATGCTTCACAAATTCTACTCTCGGTTATCCGCTCTTGACTGAGGTCAGGTGTTTTGAATGGTTAATTTTATCACCACCTGCATTCCTGGTTCAGGCATTTTTAGGAGCAAACTGCTATGTAAGGTCAGGCACCAGTCTGTGAATATAACCTTATTTAGAAATAAAGTTTCAGCATTTCAATGAACTTAAAGTGGAAGTACTGAGTTAGGCAGGACCTTTAATCTCCCAACTGGCATCTTTAAAACAAGAGGGAGGAAGTTTACATGTAGTAAATAGACAGATGGAAGGAAATAAAGCCAGTTTAACATGGAAACAGCAGTCGAAGTGATGCAGCTACAAGCTCGGGTATGAAGGGCACTGCTCAAAATTGGAAAGGAGTGAGAAGAATCTTGCCATCAAACATTCACAGCAGGAACATGGGTCAGCTGACACTTTGACTCAAAACTTTGATGCTTTGCACTACAGAAACATGAAATACAACAAACTATATTAAAAATGGCCTTAGCCATATTTCCAGTATCAAGTACTTTGGGCTACTAATGGTATATGGGCTAGCTAGGTGTGAGAATTTATGCACTTATTGTTACGCTCTTCACTGAAGAATATTATGCGGGAGCCATTCTTCCATCCCTTAGAAAATAGGACTATCCAGAAGCTGAGTATAGAGCTGCCTGAAGCAGAACATTCAACCATAGCCTCCATGGGCCATCCATCTTCTCATACTGGCACCTGTGGCTTGGAAACCCCAACTACCCTCAACTGCTGGGAACACTGGGGTACTTGAAGTGCTAGCCTTTGGCTGCAGTTAGTGTTCAGACCAGTGAACTATCAGTATGATCGCTGACTCATGAAAGCATCTGCACACAGCCACAGTCAGAAGACAGCAGACATCTAAAACATCATTGCCTACTGACGAAGTGCAGAGGCCAGATTTTAGAGAAAGAATAAGGAAAGAAAGAAATATTAAAAAGTCAATGAGATTTGTATTAAAATATATTGTCCTGAGCTAGAGAGATGGCTCAGTGGTTAAGAGCACTGTGTGTTCTTCCAGAGGTCCTGAGTTCAATACCCAAAAACCACATGGTGGCTCATGAGCATCTGTAATGGGATTCGATGCCCTCTTCTGTCATACATGCAAATAGAACACTCATGTAAATAAATAAATATTTTTAAAAACACATTGTCCCTGTGTGCTGTGTTGTACCTTTGTACCTTCATATTTCTCTGTGTTTTCTGTCACATGCTTCCATAAGCACACTATCCACAGGCTGAGGTCTATAGGTAGACTGAGATTGTGAAGACACTGCCAGCTTGAAGACTGCAAAACGGCAGCAACACTTATTATCCTCATTTCCTGCATGTGCATGCCTGTGTGATATGAGCATCTATCTGGCTCTTAGGTGAGGTTCTAGATTTCTTGACACTTCTTTACTGCTCAGGAATCCAGCTTCTCTCCTGATTAAGGCAGGCAATAAAGTTCTGCACAGTAGTCAAAGTACATACAGCTTAAAGGGATAGGTTATCTGGGCAGCTAAAGAGACCATGCCATTGAATATTTACCCTTCAAATATCTTCTCTTTCCTTGTGGTCTTTTTACACAGGATTTCTGGAAGGAAAGCTGTTATTCCTTTGTTCCTGTTTAGGCTCAAAGCTCAGCTTTGCCTTTTATATTAAGGAACCTTCTTAAAAGATGTATAGACCATGTCACAGAATTTCTCCCATGTTTTCCAGCTGCTGTGCACCATTTCTCTTGGCACTTCTTTTCTTTAATCATCTCTGGCACTGCCTCCTGCTTCATGCTGCTACCAGAAATAGCCCACTCAGCAGCTGGTCTCTGAGGAAGAAGGTTGGTGCTAATCTTGCCACGTGACACCTCTCCTGCAGGTAGGGGGGATCATTTTGGCAGCATTTGGTGGCAAAGGAATAGGTTAGGTGGTACTGCAAAGTTGTACTTGCCCAAATCCTAAAACACTTTACCCTGGGCCTCAAAATAGTCCTCCAAAGAGCATTTTTTCTGTACTTTTCTTGGCCCCAAGAAGTGCACTTGGGAAGCAACCATAATTAAGTCATAAAAATAGCAAAGAGAGCAAGGGACGTTATCTTGGGCCATAAAATGTCTTCCAGAACAAGTATGAAGTCCTGAGTTTGATACCTGGCAACCAAGTCATAAAGCTGGTAATGGGCACAAATGCTTATATTCATAGAACAAGGAGGCAGAGGTATGCAGGTTCTAGTAATTCACTGACAGCCAGCTTGGCCTAATAGAAAACCTCTGTGTCGGTGAAGAGGCTTTGTCTTCAAAACAAGGTCTGTTGGAGTTGATCTCTGGCTTCCACAAACATCGACACATCACTTAGTAACAACATACACATACACACACACACACACACACACACACACACACACCACAATTACTGTACGCTCTAGGAAAAAAAAAGTGAAATCAGATTGTTTCTTTGTGTATCTATGGTAACAAGGTATCTTCCTATTGATTGCTGTTATTCACTGAGAAGAGAGAGGTGAGATATTTGTGTTTAAATATTTGAGTGCTTTTCTGTAATATTGATTACATATTGATATGCTTTCCAGGTAGGAACATATTCAATAGAATTTCTTAAGCAAAGTATCAAAATTTCTTTGGCTTATCACCTTTTATTTATTTATTTATTTTAATTTAAATTTTTTATTATTAATTTACTCTTGTTACATCTCAATGGTTATCCCATCCCTTGTGTCCTCCCATTCTTCCCTCCCTCCCCTTTTCCCCTTATTCCCCTCCCCTATGACTGTTCCTGAGGGAGATTACCTCCCCCTGTATATGCTCATAGGGTATCACCTTTAAATGCATTTACTGAGCTTCACTTTCAAGGGTCTTTGGATGTGCTTTCTATGTGGCACTAGGTCTAAGTTACTTTGCAAGATACTAAGCAGTTAGCATGTGAAGTGGGTAAAGGAAACATTTTAAAACATATTTATTGCAGAGACAGAGCTATGAAATATATTGGTTCCAAGAAACTCATGTATTTTCTGGCCAGTTGTTAAAATATAGCAACTCACCTTAATTCTCTATAGAAAAATATGATTTCAGCTACTGTCATAACTATCAGCTCCATTGTTACCATCCAACCTTATTTCAAACATTACCCAAGATCCTGTACCAGAAGTCGCTCTTGACCTGAGCTCTGCATTGCACTTGCCAGAAGTTTGACTTTTCATCAGGGCTTTGGCATGAATGAAAGGAATTGCTAAGGAGTCTTAGGATGGCCGTCTTCTATAATCTCTTTAAAAATGGTCACCAAAGCTCCTTCAAGATTTCACTTCCAGTTGGATGGAGAAATTTTCTCATTACTCTAGTGTGCTACATTCTCTGGTGTAAACTCCACTTCCAGCAATAGCTAATGGGCAGTACACAGTGTGAATTTTAAACGCCGCTACTCACAGGGATACCCAGAGGACTGGGCCAGAGCCCAGCAGGAGTCTGCTTGGCACTAAGAGTTAGAGAATAAAATAGCACATGATGGCTACCATACCTACACCAGTTGCAAGGCCGTGGGTCTGGTTCAATTTTAAAGTTTATGATTTGCATTAAGAGGAATTCCAGTGCTGTCTGGCTTAGTATACCTTCCAAACTGATGTGAGAAATACCAACGAGGACATGTACTAGAAGTGAAGTAGTTTTACAGAGTGACAATGGCATCAGATGGTAGTCTTCTAGGCATTTCCGCAGCAATGGATATCTCTCAGTCCCAGGGTAGACTATGGCCAGAAGGACAAACACATGGAAATACCATGAGGAGTAAAGCCCCAAGTACAAGAGGTGTGAAACAAAGCGCAGCCAGCTGTCAAGGGCCACCACTGCTGGATACTCTCCAGTCTCTGTGGGATGCAGGGAAGTGTGCATCAGGCAATTGAGGAAGGTATTTGTTCATTTTTATTTATGGTTTCTTACAAGTGTTTCCTGTGTATGGCTGAATCATGACAAATACCCTAAACTCTATGAATATGTAACTAGCAGCATGGAAATTCAACTTCAAAACACATATATTAATTATGCACTGTATCTATATGACACCACAGTAAACGATCATTCCAAGGACAATCTGTGTGCAATCTGTTTCATAGCATATGTAGTAAAAAGGTGAAAAAAATATGGAAAGGATGGCTACTTTAATAGCGTTCTGATACAGTCCTGAGGGAAATTTAACACTCTCTGGGACAGATTTCTAGCATGCTTCATTTTGATTTTGATGGAAATTTATGTTGGTGGGGAAAAAAATCATTATCTTTTTCAAGGAAGTGGTTGCCAGGTGTTGACTTAATGATATGGTAGACGCTAAGAGTGGGTGAAAATGGCCAGGGAGTGGTTTTAATAAGTGTGAGTACAGTTCATGAAGATTTTGCAGGCTGAACAAAAATTTTGAATGCTTAATAATTTTGGAAAGCTTTTTGCAAGGTTGACTCAGACAGCTGCAATTATCTGTCCCTTCCTACGTGCTTGCCTGAAAGCGAATGCTCTTTTTTAATTGGGTGAGCAGTTTGAAATTGGGGATTTTTAACGGACTGACTTCACTTTTCTTATTTTAATTCACAAGACCAGAATGTCTTCTGCTATCCATTATTATGTGAGCTACAAAATCAAGTAATATCTATTTCAAGGATGCATGAAGCTGCATCTGCTTTCTATCTTTCTGCTTTTGCTTGTCGTTACTCCAAGTAGATGTTTCAAAAGCCAAAATATATAAAAAAAATATGAACATCTTAAATACAGAATGCTTAAAGAATCTTTCACTTTGCACTTTCTTAACATAGAAATTGAAGGTAAATACTCAAGCTTATTTGTGTGAGGATGTGGAGGCCATGAGTCAATGGTAGGTGATTTCCTCAATTACTTTCTCTGGCATGTGTCATCTATGCATGTTTATTTCTATTCTATCTCTATTTATATATCTCTCTATCCCTATCTATAAACTGTTTATCTACCTATTATCTGTCTGTCTATCATCTCTATCTATCTATCTATCTATCTATCTATCTATCTATCTATCTATCTATCTTCCATCTATTATCTGTTTATCATTGATATACTTTTACTTGATGTATATTGAATGTGTGTTTATGTGTCATAATTCCTTATATACACTAGTGTGTAGATGAGTGTTTGAGGGTTCAGATGTATTTGTGTGCATGTGAAGGTAAACTTCAGAAGTCAATGTCAGGTACCTTCCTCAATCTCTTCTCCACCTTAATTTTGAGACAGAGAGTCACTCCCTTTACCTGAAGTTTACCTAAGTGACTTAATTATCTGGATAGTGAGTTCCCTGAAGCTGCCTGTTTCTGGCAGTGCAAGTAAGACAAGAGCATGACTTGTAGCCCAGATGTTGTCATGCATGCTGGAGTTCCTACCTTACACATGTGTCCATGCATTACTTGTCTACTGACTGGTCTCTCTCTTTAGCTTGTCTCCATCTTACTCAATCTGGAGTTCATAAATTCCTACAGAATGGCAGGCCAGCTGCAATCCCCCTAGCTCTGGGATCACTGGCACCTGCGGCTCTACCCAGCTTTTAAGTGGGTGCTGAGGATTCAGAGCTAGGTCCATATTGTTTTGCTTATCACTTTACATACTGAGCCATCTCCTTTGCTCCAGTCAACTCCATTTTAAAAGCTAATACCAATTCATACTACCAACTGTGAAGTTTTGTAGCCTTGTCAGAGTAAGAAGGACGATGAAGGTGCAAAGAGTGTATTAATTAGATATATTCTGAAATATGGAAATATATCAGTTATGAACTGAATGGCCATTCTAATAAAAATATAGACCCATTAGAAATAATCTGTTGGGAAATCAAATAATAGATATGTAAGGGCAAGATTTTAGACATTATTGAAATATGCATTGAATCCAGCTATTGAAACCACTTGATTAACCATAAAAGAACATTTCCTCTCCAATGCCATCATTTCACAAAGATTTTCTCAGAAGACTAATTTCACATCATTCTGTAATGTGCTGTCTTGAAGAACTATTTCCTGCAAGCATTCTTCAGGAATATATTTTTATCTAAATGCCAAAGCACAGGTGGAATAGGGAAGATGGCTTACTAAAATTTGAGATGAGCCAAGAATAGACATTTTCTTGCAAAACATCTAATTTGAAAACATATAGGTATAAACATCAAAGCTGTTCTAATAGTACTGAGAAATGGAGAAATTAAAGAAAATCAGGTGGAAACATTATGGTAAACTTTAAAACTCTAATATTATTTTTGACTTGCCTTTCTAACGGATAATCACAATCATCATAAAATATATATGAATGTGCCTAATCTACTATTGACTGTCATTCTTTATGATCATTTTGGATGGATAAATGATTTTATGTTCATGGATACACTGTATTTTTCTAAGCCTCTATTTTTGAACATAAAGCTACTTCCAACAAGTCATAATTATGAGTGCTATTGTGAAAATTCTGCCAAGAACACTGCCAGAATCCACAAGCCCGTGGGTCTATTTTTATGGACATATAACAATAGGTAACCTCCTTTGTCTTGCCAATTACTTTGCTTGCCAAGTAACAAGACTGATACGGTTACCAGAGTGGTAGTGAATACCAAATATACAGTTGTGGATGAATTCTCTAAAAATTAATAATTGATAAAAAGAAACATATTTATCTATCAAGAAAAAGATTAAAGATTGGCTTTGTAGCCTAAGACTTACATGTGGAAATAAATCTCTATTCCCACATACATTTAAGCTTGAGGAGTTTTATGGTAATATGTTTAGTAAAAATTACAATCAACTCAATGGAAGATTAAAAATAGCTGTATACTTTTAATGGTTGTTATTTTACTGTAAAACTTAAAAGAAAATGACATCTCATATTTTCATATCTGTTGGCTATTTATAATACATTTGTGCATACATGATTAATTTTACTCTTTCCACAGAAAGCTGTGAGTGCTATGTTTACTTCAAAGGAAAGATGCTAAGGGTCCATTTATGAGCATATACTTAAAAGCATATTTATATTTGTAAAATTAGTGAATGTTAGAGATGAAGGTTAAATCCAAGATTTTTTCATGTGCTAGGAAGAATCTCATGATGTGTGATTACAAAGGAAATCGTGAAGTTGCAATTCCTCCCATACTCCTTTCTTTCTTCCCTTTGCCCTGCCTGTCTCCTTCATGTCACTGTCACTCTCTCTGTTACTCTGTGCCCTATGGTACCCCAAGACACCCCACTTCAAGTCACAGGTAATTCTTTTACCACAGGTTAATTTTCACAGAAAAAACATGCAAATGTTTGTTGGAACTGTTTTTACCAATTAGATATTTTTATGGAACTTTTGGTTTATTGATGAAACTTAATTTATAACTAGTGGCAGAAGACAATTGCAATCCTCAGGATTTAAAAAAAATATTTTTTTTAAAATTGATTAATTTTAATTTTTTGATGTTTAGTTCTCACTTGGTTTGGGAATGACATAGCAAAGGGTTTAGAAGTGTCTACTACACAGAAAGGTCAGGTAAAGAGAAATAACAATATTTTCTTCTCTATAAAATTTTAATTGGGATGAGTCACTGTATTTAGCTGGTTTTTTTTTCATTTATCTCTTAAACAGCTTTATAAATACCTAGGCATTTTTAAATGGAATGGTATCTCTTTTGGGAAGAGGTATTTCTTCTTACTATAGCTATCTGAGCAGCAGTGAGAATCATGTATTACTAACGGGGTAGAAAAATGCTTGATTAGGATGGTGAAGTGAGCAGTTACACTGGTCTCTTGAGCAGAGGGAGAAGGCTTACACTTGTAAGCCCAGCATCCAGCAGGCTGACACAGAAGGATTGTGGAGTCTAGCTAGCCTAGGCTCGAGTGATACACCCTCTTAAAACAACTTCTGTGATAACATAAGCCTTATGAATCTAACACCTATTATTTGAAGATTTGGCCAATTTTAAGCAAACCATATAGCAAAGTTCTTTTCTTCTTTTGATGCAAAAGTACATCTTTCAACTCAGAGGGATTAAGAGTTTATTCTGAGAGAAATGAGTGACCAGGGCCCAAGGCCATGGATTCAAGTTGCCCCAAATAACATGTTCCAAAGTGGAAATAGTTTCTTTAAGTTTTTAGAGTTACAGTAAAAAAGAAATTCTTGCATACAGGTATTTTCCCAAATACTTAGTTGGAAAACAAAGGAAGAGGGTTTATTGCAAAGCAGAGATTACTCTGTTTATGGTTTTAGATATTGTCTGATGGCATTCTGAAACCTTTTGGTTGGTGGAGCCCAGTGAATTTAATACACTTGAAAAATTTTATTGGAGACTTAGTGGGATTTTAGGTCACAGAGAATGGCAGTAAGTGACTATTAAAAAGACCAGATATAGATAAAGATAATTTGGCTCTGCATCTACAGTGTTTCAGCTCCCTAAAATCAGGAAGTTCAAAACAGTCAGTCAGCATCATAAAATCTTCAACAGGGGAGATTTTCTTTTCTTTTCTTCTTAAACTTTAGCTTATGCCTTCAGTCAAAATAAACTTATTCAGAGACTGATTTTCAAATCCCAATAGCATATCAGTTCAAAGTGTCAATTTCTTTCTGCATAAGGCAAAGAAAGCAATATTGATGTTGATGTCAGACTCCTAAAAAGGATTGTATTCATTCGAATTGTCTCAAGCTTCCTGTAAATTTCGGTAACTAATATGAGCCCCTGTCCATCTTTCCTGGATTTGAATTCGACCACTCAGAGGGCAAACCTAACAGGAGGTAAGACGCACATGCTCTTTCTTGCTTAGAGGAAAGGTAGCCAGTGGCACTACAGTCCTGGAGGCTGACACAGGAGGAATGTGAATTTTAGGCTAGCCTAGGCGAAAAGAGTAATGTGCTATCTCAGAACAATTTTTAGAATAGTAAGACACCAGGACACATAGTGGATCAGAAAATGGATACTTCTATTTAATATAAAAATTCTAAGTAAATTAAAATATGTTACTTAGTCTCAAAGAGGAACTTGAACTGTTTTGATATTTTGCATACGTGATCACAGATGCACTCTAATTACTGATGTGAGGCTTATGAACATGTTTTAATGAGTAGGTGAATTTGGAACCACGGAGTCCTTAAGTAACAAGATTACACTTTACCTGTTAAGTGTCAAAAAGGAGACAATTATGTGGAGGAGTGGGACGTCCATAGCAATGATAACAGATGATTTTATGATGACATTGGCAAATGGATGTATATTTTGATAAAAAGATATTATGAATATAGGCTAATAAAGAGCCCAGACTTGTATTCCTCCTTGGAGAAAAAATTAAGTCACTACTTCAGTGTTAATGGTAACTTTATACAGTGTCACAACTATGAGTAGTGAGGATCTGGTACATAGTTATTAATGCAATAGTGATAATGTTGGATTCTTATGGTATGAAATTGAGGAGAATGCTAACCATGAAAGAATTTAAAACATGATAGTTTGAGAGGATAAAGGCCTATAAAAATGTCCAATTGAAACTTACTTTGTAAAATAACTAGACCATATAATTTAAAAAACTGAGTCTGCACACTACGGGCACTGCTTTTGGATTGTCAATTGGACTAGGTGGGAAAACTCTTGCTGCACATTTTAGATACAGGACCTAGATAAATTAAGCTGAAATTGAGATAAATCAAGCTTTTCTTTTTGTCTAGTATTCGTAATGGTGGAAGGTGCTATGCTAGCAGCTGGAGGGATAAGGCCATCAGTGCTGCTAATCGCAGAGTGTTATTTAAATTTAATAATTTAATTTAAGTTTGTTTCATTTTGAAATTTTAATTAAAATACTTTTAATTAAGTTAAATTAAATTTGAAAATTTTAATTTCAGTGTAAATTGTAATTTAATTTAAAATTGGTTTGTTTGAGAGAGAAAAAGGGAGTGGAGAGAATGGATTTGGATGGGAGGAGAGGTGGGAGGATCTGGTGTTAGTTGGGGAGCGGAACCATAATCAGAATATATGGTGTTGAAAAAAATCTATTTTCATAAAAGAAAAATAGAAGTAAAATTATGAAAATTTCAAATAAAACATGGCTCCTTTGCTTTTACCACAGACATGATTTTGAAGTGTCCCACCACACCCAGCTCCATTGCTTTTCTTTTTAAGAATTTTATTAAATTTTTATTTAAGTCTTATTTGTCATAAAAATTTGTGTTCATAATCCTAACATTGGGAAATATTCTCTGGGACAACACAGAACCCATTTAATACTCTCCAATGTTCCACACTTCAGCAACTGTAACATGAATGCATGCTTGGAGTGATGTCTAACAGATGGAGGTCTGAATCATTAAGAAGGAAAGTCTATGCCTATGTAGAAAGAACAGCTGCATTTGACCAAGATCCACTAACTCCTCCACATCTTTGACCCCACATTGCCCACCAAGAAAGTGACATAATACTCACAAACACTCAAACACACACACACACACACACTCACAAGCACACACACTCAAGGGCACACACACATATTAAGCTTTGAGCTCTTTACAGTGAATAAAATGTTATGGTAACAACGACTACGTGACTAAAAACATATGTAAATGTCATTTGCATTGAATAAAACAGTAAGACTCCTCCAGAAAGGCTCCTCCATAAAGAAAACCAGGTCTTAATGTTCTCTCTATTACTGCTGTAGCGTTCGGGAGATGTCATGTTTTGGGCTCTATGTACTGAGGAGACACCAAAATAAAATATTGTTAACTATAATTAAAGAAAATAGTGCAAAAAAAAAAATAGATACACGTCCAATGACTAACAAGTCACCAAAAATTCAGTAAACAGAATAAGTGCATAATTGACATTAACTGACAATTACTCTCTCTGCCGTGGATGCAGTTCAGTGATAATGTGGTTGGCTGGCATGCAGATGTTCTTGGGTTTGTTCTGCAACACTGCAAACAATTTGTGTGTCTTCTCTCTCTGTGTGTGTGTGTATATATATATATATATATGTATATATATATATATATATATACATATATATATATATACATACGTGTCTTCTGTGTGTGTGTGTGTGTATATATATATATATATATATACGTGTCTTCTCTGTGTGTGTGTGTGTATATATATATATACGTGTCTTCTCTCTGTGTGTATATATATATATATATATATATATATATATATATATACGTGTCTTCTCTCTGTGTGTATATATATATATATACACACACACACTCACATAGGGAGGATGACTAAACATTTGATTTTGTGTGTAAGACCAGTTTTGATAAAATTTCTTCTACTGCTTATTATATCCCTTTCTTTCTCTCCGATCGTGTCTATGTTTCATGCAGTCATAACCATTTAGAAAAGTTTACTTACTAATTACAAAATCTGTTGTCTCTGAATCACCATTAATTGACTTTTTCCCCATTGAGCACATTTTATTGCTCTTTTATGCTTTATATTAATGATCTTTTCACTGTGAGAAATTACTCCAAAATTTAAAATGTGAAGCAATGAATAGTTACCACCTCACACATCGTCTGTGGATCATGGGTGTGACTGCGGCTGTGGCTCAGGGAAACCTGTAAGCATGCGGATAGACAGACAGGGTTGTAGTCCTTTAAGAGACTGGACAGCCACTTTCATGTCCATGTACTTGGCTGTTCATAGGGTTCTTCGACTAACTGTTCACACATGCCTCTTTCTATCTACTAATACAAGAGGATAGCTGATGATTTCTGACTAGTGATATCTGCAGATGAGAAAGACAGGAAAGAGTAGGAAGGAAAAAGAGATGGAGAAGGCAAATGGAACTCCAAATAAGAGAGAGAGAGAGATGGAAACATTGAGAGAGGAAGGCGTCAGAGGAGGGAAGGAAGAAGGAAGGATAGAACGAGAGAGAGAGACAGAGATAGAGACAGACAGACAGACACACACACACAACACAGAGAAAGAAAGAGAGAGAGAGAGAGAGAGAGAGAGAGAGAGAGAGAGAGAGAGAGAGAGAGAGAGAGAGAATATATTCCGTAATCTAAAATTCATGCTTATTTTGAACTAATGATCCTGCTTGCTAGGCCTGTGGAAAGTTCTGGGAATACAAGTATGCACCACCACATCCAGCTGGTATTTTAATAGTTTCCTTTCAGGTGTAGCACTCACCTTCTGCTTTCTGTTTATCAAAGTCTAGCTATTTCAGTGAGAAATGTTGACACAGGTGGCATGAGTACCAACCACCAAAGATCACTGGCAGTCAAATCCTACAAGCATAAAACAGTTTTTCCTCACATGCCTCCATTGTAATTTCCCATTTTAAAATATCGCATACTGCTCTTAAAGACAATGGAGTCTTATTTGTGATAGCTACCTTTTTGTTGGGACAGTCTTATGGAGTTTCTTTTGGTAATACATTTTAATTTTAAATTAATTTCTCGATTAGCAAGCAAAGAAGGCTCTTTGCCCATTTTGCACTTTGTCTTCTTCTGTTATATATGTTCTACTACCTTTGATTTCATCTGTCCTAAATCTTTTAGACGTGTTGATCCCTCTCCTAGTTACCGTTCTCTTTTTATTTCTTATATCCACTTAAATGGACACATATTCATATAAAATGTTGGACTAATCTTATAAACCAGATGTCTTGAAACCCTTGTAAAGAGGGCATCAATACTGTCAATATGATCCTTTTCTGAAGATAGTATGATCTGTTGTTAAAGTGTTGACTACAGAGAGTTTTAACATAGATGTGGTTCAGTAAAGCCTCGTTCTGCTAGCTTTAACAGGCCTCTGGGCTCTGAAAAATGCCAGATCATATATGCACCCTACACATATACATGCACTTTTATGCATAAGTGTGTGAAATAATGTGATACTACACTGTGCATTAGAACATACAGCGTATGCCATTGATGTAGGTGTTATGAGAAACATCTTAACCTATTTTCTTTACATTGTAAATTAAAATTTATAAATGCAAATTGTATGAAAACAAAGTTTTAGTTCAGATGTCAGATGTTTTGTAAATGAGGTAATTATTAGTTAAATTATCAATAAAAAAGTAGAGGAATAGAGAACAATTTTTTTCTTTAAATTTATTTTTGAATTTATTCTCTTTAATCAGGATCATATCTCCCTCCTTTATCTCCACCTAGTCTCCCTACCTTTTCTCAGCTATCCCTCTCTCCTAGTCCTCAGAATAGGAGTGCACTCCTCCCCTACCAACTGACTCCAGACTATGAAGAATCATCAGGAGTGTCTGCATCCTCTTCATCTGTGGGCAGACAAGGCTGCCCTGCCAGACAGAAGTGATTGAAAAGCAGGCCACAGAGTTCATGTTTGAAACAGCTCCTACTGCCCTTACTAAGGGACCCACATGGAGGGTGGACAGCCTATTGGCTACATATGAGCAGGGGTCCTAGGTCCTCTTTATGCATGGTCCTTGCCTGGTACATCAGTCTCCCCTGCCCACCCTGGGCATGAAATTTGCAGCAAATGGATGGAACTGGAAAAAAATCATCCAGAGTGAGGTAACCCAGACCCACAAAGACAAGCATGGAATATATTCACTTATAAGCAGATATTAACAATATAATACATGATAACCATATTATAATCCACAGACCTAAAGAAGCTAAGTAACAAGGAAGATCCTGTGGAGGATGCTTACTGTTCATTCAGAAATGTAAATAGAATAGATATTGGAAGCAGGTGAAAAGTGGGAACAGCTTACTGTAGAGGTCCTTTGAAAGACTCTACCCATCAAGGGATCAAATCAGATGCTGAGATTCATAGCCAAACTTTGGACAGAGCACAGAGAGTCTTATGAAAGAGTTGGGATAGAAGGATTCGGAGGGGACAGGAACTCCACAAGAAGAACAACAAAGCCAACAATTAGAGAGCAATTGTAACATATGTTTAAAAGGATGAAAATAATTTGGTTATTAATCTTTTAGTTGTTGCTTTTTGTTGCAGTAACAGCATGGACTAGGTTTCTATTCAAACTCAATGTCATTGTGATATGCTGTACTATACAATTTTGCATAAAGAAATACAAATGGAAGAAAGCCAATCTCTAATGAACCAAAGAGGCTTTGTTTGAAATACTATTTTACAACTCAACTTGAATCATATTTTATTTTATAAGGGTCTTTGTATCTTTTAGACACATTTTCATTGGCACACAGCACTAGGATAGTAAAATACTAAAAAGAATCACAAAATTTCACATAAACAGATTGTGGTGTCATCTCGCATTTTAAACCTTGCTTAAGGACTTTGACATTAATATCAAGTTAATGAACTTACTGGTCTTCCACAACGTGTTGCTTCAGCATATTTTGGACAGGTAATCTTAGATTCTATTTGATACGGATCCAGAGTTATACTGGTAGTTGCTCAGGATAATTTAAAACTAAGTAGCACATTTCTCCACGAATGCATATCCTTATGTAAAAGCTTTTATAACTGTGGCAAAGCAAATAGTTCTGCGTTACGGCAAATTTTATTTGCTTAATTGTTCTAAGGCAAAGTTAACATTTGTTGAGCGAGAAGACTTATTATTCCAAAAGCAGAGCGGAAGGAGAGTTCGTGGCGAGTGCTGTGGATGTTAGATAAGGTGCAGTGACAGGCAGCACAGCACCGGCTGTGCTCGAGCTTTCTTGTATGATTCCTTCTTACTACGCTTTGTTGCTAAATGGAAACTTATTAAGCGCGAAGAAAACTCAGACCAAAGATTCAATTACTTCCCTTCACAGTCACCATGATAAGCGCCCCACTTTTTTTTTTTTTTTTTGCTTAGTTTGAAGATACAGGTCCCAGGATAAATCATTTTTGAGCATCCAAAGATGCTTTACTTAAACAAATTTAGATATCGGTGACTGTAGTTACAACTATAAGGAATAAAGGACACATCGGGGATCTTTCTCTCTCACTAAGTGCATTCCTCACGCTGCTCCTGCTGGGTTGGTTCTGAGCTAGCCAGAGATTGGCTCACCAGCTGGGCTTCATTAAACCAATTAGAAAGGTGACCTTTTCAAGCAACCAGTAGCTTTTAGAAAATGCAAAAATTATAAGGTTGCCTATGTGAAACATTGACACTGAACCACGGAGTTGGATAAAATGCCATTTAGGACTACAGATATGGAGTTTTACAGTAGATTTGCACTTCAGTGTGTGTACTGGATTCCATAAGGCACACACAGTAGCTGTTTATATTATGGTGGAGTTCTGACTGTTTCACATATAAAGTCCCAATTATGTGAGAGATCTGGAAAAAAACTGATCAACAACTATTACAACACATATCATCACAGCTACCAAAGACTTCTCTTCATCAAAAAAATATAAGATTCTTTAGTAGTATGTATTTCAAAAAGTTATTTACATGTTTGCTGGTATTCATTAATAGATCAGTCAAGATTTTAAAGATTTGGATTTATAGCAATTTGAAAATCCTTTAAAAAATTCTCCAAGGAACCATCACTACAAAATCAAGCAAAAAGCCTGAAAAACAAATAGAACAAAACATGGCAGTACAGCATAATAGATTAAAAGTAGATTCCTGAGATAGATTAAAAGATGTATGGGACCTTTATAAATATTTTAATTCCATTACTTCCTGCCTTGCTCTTTGAAAAAAAAGGTAATAATTTCAGTCTCATAGAGATATTATGAGGAATGACAAATAATAAGTTATGTAAAATAGGGTTTTACTAGAACATAAAGAGTTCTCAAAAATATTTGCTGAATGGATGCACAGATGAATCTTCCTGCAAGGCTTTATCATTAAATCACTTTTCATTACAAGGATTAGAGAAAATGACATTTTCTCTGTGCCAGCCACCTTCATTAATTTATTATGCTTCTTTACTGACTGAAAGGAATTTTAGTCAATCATCAACTTTATTCAATACACTTATGATTCTAAATTATAGCTATATTCCAAACTGTAAACACAAACACAAATCATGAGAAAGGAATGTTTGCATATTGGAATAAATTGAGACCAATTTTCATATTGTTCAAAATATTTACAATTGAAAAAGAACACATCAATCTGTTTGTAATGCTTTATCTATCTATCTATCTATCTATCTATCTATCTATCTATCATTTGTATATCTTTCCACTCATTCATCTATCTGTCCATCCATGTATCTATCCACTATAATAATCTACCTATCATCTATCCATTTTCTACCATTTACATCTACTTATGTATTATCTATCTATCTATCTATCTATCTATCTATCTATCATCCATTTATTCATCTGTCATTCCACTTTGATCTATCTCTTGTATATTTGCAATCTAATAATCATATAAAATTAGTCAAAATGTTTGTATTTAGAGTTAAACGTTAGTAGAGGGAAATGAAAGAAATTTTATGAAGAATGGGTTTAGACTTCAAAATAGTGAGCTTTCATTTCAGTTTAATTTCCTTAGTCTGTGATATTGTGAATTGAATATGATAAAAGTGTGTCTTTCAAGGGTCAATATAATGAAATTTACTATCTGTTGTGAAGTATGAAAATAGTAAAAATCTACTCTACATTTTTAGATATGCTCTCTTAAGTTAATAAGATCAGATAAGACTATGGGGTCAGAGTCTCAATGATTGAATGTTATTGATGTTATACCATGAGGTAGAGAAGCCAGAGGAAACACAAATAATTCTTGTTTCTCATCATAAGATGACCTCTGCTATTTCAGACTGTAATATCAAGAAAGGTGCCATTAGTCAAATGGATGAAACTAGAAAATCATACTCACTGTGGTGACACAGACCTAGAAAGACCAAATAGTAGGTATTTATTCATATAAGGATATTAGCTGTTAAATAAATATTAACAGAGCTAAAATATGAAGACCCAAAGAGGTTAGGTACAGAGCAAAGGATTAAGTGGAGATGCATAGATCTCTCCAGAAAAGAGAAAAGGTGGACTGGGTCAAGGAGACGAGAGTAATAAGAAAAGGAAAGGAGTTGGTGTTGATGGAGATAATGCAAGGAGAAACTTCTAGAATTGAGGGACATTTGAGAGGTGGTATGGAAACCTTGTATAGTAGAAACTTCTGAAAACATATAAACATGATTCTAATGAAGGCTTCAAATAATGATGGATGCAGAGTCTCAATAGACCATCTGTTACCAAACAAAGTTTACAGTACTGGGATTGGGTTATATCTGATTGAGTTATTGGCCAAAGGGGTCCCATGGAGTTTTCCAAACAACGAGACTGTTGCTAAGAGAATAAGTTGCTCTCCACAATTTTATTTCAGTAAGCCCCCATTGTTGGAGACAACATCCACAAAACTCATAGAACATGAGAGGTTGAGCTGGTGTCCTTCATATCAGAAGGTACTTTGAAGGCTACCATAAGAGAAGCATAAACAACAACCCAACCAAAATTTTTTGATCTACAGTTTCTCCTCTCTACAAAAAATGCTAGAGAAATAGTGGCATAAAATTAGTAGGAATAACTAGCCAATGTCCAATTTGACTTAAGTTCCGCTACACAAGATGGAACCCATACTCAACACTTCTTGGGTAACAAAAAAAGCAGAGACTAGCTAGCCCAGAGACCTAGGGTAAAACAAAATACTACTGGTCTAAAAAACATAGTAACAATATGACTCCTAATGATATCTGCTGTATTCATAGATCAATGCCTTATTCAGCCATTATCAGAGAGCCTTCCTCCTACAGCAGATAGGAGGTTCACATGCAGACATGAGAGAGAGAGAGAGAGAGAGAGAGAGAGAGAGAGAGAGAGAGAGAGAGAGAGAGAGAGAGGAAAAAGAAGATGAAGAAGAAGCAGAAGAAAAAGAAGAGGAAGAAGAAGAAGAAGAAGAAGAAGAAGAAGAAGAAGAAGAAGAAGAAGAAGAAGAAGAAGAAGAAGAATGGGTGGAGGCAAAAGAGAAGGAGAAGCGAGGAGGGAGGAAGGAAGGAAGAGAAAAAAATTGGAACACACAGCTATAAATGGGATATTGGACCCTTCTGGAAGAACAGGTGGAGAGAATGTAAGAGCCTATAAGAGTATAGAGGGAGAGAGTACTCCAGGATAACAAGGTTACATAAATCAATTGAAGAAAAACTCATATGAACTCCCAGGGCCTGCATTGATCTGCACTAGGTATATATAAGCTTCCAGTTTAGTATTTTTATGAGACTCCTGAGTGTGTGAAAGAGGGGATCTCTCTGATCCTTGTGCCTTTCCTTGGGGTTCTTTCTTTTTGTTGGTTTGTCTTGTCTTACTTCTATGTGAAGGGTTTTTGATGTTGTTGTTTTATATTTATTTTGTTATGCTTTGTTGTTGCCTCTTAGAAGCCCGTTCTTTTCTAATGACAAAAAAGGGCATGGTTCCAGATGGAAGGAGATGTGGAGAGAAACTGGAAGAAAATAGGAAACTGTAATTAGGATGTAATTTATAAGAAAATAATCTACTCTGAGGTCTGGAGAGATGGCTCCTAGGTTAAGAGCACTGACTACTCTTCCAGAGGTCCTAAGTTCAATTCCCTGCAACCACATGGTGGCTCACAACCACCTATAATGTGATATGATGCCTCTTTTGGCCTGCATGTGCACATGCAAGCAGAGCAGTACATACATAATAATAAATAAATCTTAAAATAAGAAAATAATCTATCCTAATAAAAGGGAAATTTATAAAACAAAAAATTTGCATTTCTCTGATGACTAAAGATGTTGAGCATTTCTTTAAGTGTTTCTCAGCTATTCGATATTCTGCCACTGAGAATTCTCTGTTTAGTTCTTAGCTCCATTTCTTAGTTGGGTTATTTGGTTTGGTGGTGTTTAATTTCTTGAGCTCTTTATATATTTTGGACATTATACCTTTGCCAGATGTAGGTGAAAATGACTCTGAGATTCCATCTTACACCCATCAGAATGGCTATGATCAAAAATTCAAGTGACACCACATGCTGGAAAGGATGTGGAGAAAGAGGAACACTCCTTAATTGCTGGTGGGAATACAAACTGTACAACCACTTCAGAAATCTGGCGCTTTTTCAAAAAACTGGAAATAGGGCTTCCTCAAGACCTAGGTATTCCATTCCTTGGAATATATCCAGAAAATGCTCCACCACACAACAAGGACATATGATCAACCATGTTCATAGCAGCTTTATTCATAATAGCCAGAACCTAGGAACAGCATAAATGCCTCTCAATTGAAGAATGGATAAAGAAACTATGGTATATTTATACTATAAAAAAACAAGGAAATCCCAATATTTGTGGACAAATGGGTGGAATTAGGAGGGGAGTAGGGGAAAGCGGGAGAGAGGGAGGAATGGGAGGATACAAGGGATGAGATAACAATTGAGATGTAATATGAATAAATTAATAAATATATGTATAATAAATAAATAAATCTTAAAAAGGAAATGATCATACTGATGAGTTAACCCAGAAGCAGAAAGACTCACATGGTATATACTCACTTATAATTGGGCACTAGTTCAAAAGGCATATCCCACGAAAGTCTTCACTTACCAGGAGATTGGGATAGATGTGAGGACATCCTACTGGGACTCTAGGTAAGAGAAATATAGAGATGGTGAAATAGAAGAACCCAGAGGGTCTTAGAAACCTACAAGAAGAACATCAGAATGGGTGAATCAGTGTCCAGGTGGGTCTGCTCAAACTGTTGCACTAACCAAGGACAATACAATTAGTAAACATCGAACCCCTACTCTGATTTAGCCAATGGACAGGACATTCTCCCCAGTTATGTGGAGAGGGGGGACTAACTCTGACATGAACGCTGGTGTCCCATATTTGATGACCTCCCCTTGGTGGGGAGGCCTGGTGCACTCAAAGAAAGAATAAGCAGGCTACCAAGATGAGACTTGATGTCCAATGACCATAAAGCATGGGAGGAGGTCCCCCTCGGTCATAGACCTAGGGGAGGGGAATAAGGTGAAAGTGTAAAGGAAGGAGCAATGGGAGGATACAATTGATAGGGTAATAATTGAGTTGTAATCTGAATAAATTAATAAAATAAAAATTCCATTGATTATAGCTTTCATAGCTACTAATGCAAGATTAAAATAAATACTACTAAACTGAAATGAAAGGGTAAAAGGAAAACATGTATTAAGTTACTTAATTGTTCTACATAAGTGTATTTTTATTTAAGGAATTATATAAACATATGAAAAAGTGGAGATAAAGGATGAACTTCGTAATACTGACATCAAGACTAAGATCACTAGTAACAATAAAATATCCTTTCAGACCCGTTGTGCCTGACAGCACTAACTTTTGCTAAAGATGAAGAAAATAGCTGCAAGATGCAAATTTAAGCAATGTATACGCTTTCAATTTTATTGCATGATGCATAACCTAGAAATCTCTAACATGATGTATTGAAAAAGGCAGATGAGAGGATGTTTACATGCAAAATTGTTTGCCAGGGAACAAAATAAAGCACAACCATATGTTCTGTTAGGGAGTGTAAAATTAAAGCTACACTGTTGGGTAGAGAAATGAATTCCAAAAGTGAAAGTATGGAGGCAAGGGCCATTTATATAGGTGCATAAAACATATAAAGAGAAAGAATAAGTCACAGAAGATTTACCATGTTATGTCAGGTGTGTGTGTGTGTGTGTGTGTGTGTGTGTGTGTGTGTGTGTGTGTGCTATTTTATATCTTAAAGGCTTGAATATATAGTAAAAATTTAGATACATATTTTAGAAGGAAAAGTGTAAAAATCAATGATGTGCTCTTTGGAAATGCGAAAATGAGCATGTATATTGGGAAAGAAAATTGGGTCAGGGAGGAAAGGAATGTCAGTTCAAAATTACTTATACAAATATAATAAAAATAAAATAGCATGCTGATGGATTCTCTACAGTGTCTCTCTACACAGTCTCTCTAGGTTTCCCACACATGATATAAGAAACATGAAATAGTTACTCTTATTTATTCAGACCTCAGTGTATGCCATTTTACTTTACCTGGGTTGCATTAAACTGGAAAAACTTCCTATGACAATTGATTACTATGTTACCTAAAATGTATTAGAAACATTTGTTTGACACCTACTTCATAAAACACAATTTTTTAGAATCTGCACTAGCATGAGATATAGCCTCTGACTTTCTTTTTTTTAAATTTTTTATTAATTTTTTCTTGTTACATATCAATGATTATCCCATCCCTTGTATCCTCCCATTCTTCCCTCCCTCCCATTTTCCCCTTATTCCCCGCTCTTATGACTGTGTCTGAGGGGGATTACCTCCCCCTGTATATGCTCATAGGGTATCAAGTCTCTTCTTGGTAACCTGCTGTCCTTCCTCTGAGTGCTACCAGGTCTCCCCCTCCAGTGGACATGGTCAAATGTGAGGCACCAGAGTATGTGAGAAAGTCATATCCCACTCTCCACTCAACTGTGGAGAATGTTCTGCCCACTGGCTAGATCTAAGTATGGGTTTAAAGTTTACCCCCTGTATTGTCCTTGGTTGGTGCCTTAGTTTGAGCGGGACCCCTGGACCCAGATCTGCCTATCATAATGTTCTACTTGTAGGTTTCTAGGACCCTCTGGATCCTTCTATTTTGCTATTCTCCCATGCTTTTCTCATCTCGAGTCCCAATAGGATGTCCTCCCCTCTGTCCCAGTTTCCTGGTAAGTGAAGGCTTTCATAGGACATGCCCTTGGGCTAGTATGCAGATATAAGTGAGTATACACCATTTGATTCTTTCTGCTTCTAGGTTAACTCACTCATTATGATCATTTCTAGCTCAATCCATTTATCCACAAATTTCGGGAATTCCTTGTTTTTAATAGCTGAGTAATATTCCATAGTGTATATGTACCACAGTTTCTTTATCCATTCTTCTACTGATGGACACTTAGGCTGTTTCCATGTTCTGGCTATTATGAATAAGGCTGCTATGAACATGGTTGAGCAAATTTTCTTGTTGTGTGCTGGAGCATCTTCTGGGTATATTCCAAGGAGTGGAATAGCTGGGTCTTAAGGAAGCCCTATTTCCATTTTTCTGAGATAGCACCAGATAGATTTCCAAAGTGGCTGTACTAGTTTGCATTCCCACCAGCAATGAAGGAGTGTTCCTCTCTCCCCACATCCTCGCCAGCATGTGATGTCGCTTGAATTTTTGATCTTAGCCATTCTGATGGGTGTAAGATGGAATCTCAGAATTGTTTTGATTTGCATTTCCCTGATGACTAAGGAGGTTGAGCATTTCTTTAAGTGTTTCTCAGCCATTTGATATTCCTCTGTTGAGAATTCTCTGTTTAGTTCCAAGCTCCATTTCTTAATTGGGTTATTTGGTTTTGTGGTGTTTAATTTCTTGAGTTCTTTATATATTTTGGATATTAGACCTTTGTCAGATGTAGGGTTGGTGAAGATCTTTTCCCAGTCTGTAGACTGTCGCTTTGTTCTCTTGACAGTGTCTCCTGCCTTACAGAAGCTTTTCAACCTCATGAGGTCTCATTTATTAGTGGTTGACATTAAGGCCTGGGCCGTTGGTGTTCTGTTCAGGAAGTTGTCTCCTGTGCCAATATGTTCCAGGCTCCTCCCCACTTTTTCTTCTAAGTGACTTAGTGTCTCTGGTTTTATGTTGAGGTCTTTAATCTACTTGGATTTGAGTTTTGTGCAAGGTGACAAATATGGGTCCAGTTGCATTTTTTTACACATAGACCTCCAGTTAGACCAGCACCATTTGTTGAAGATGCTATCCTTTTTCCATTGAATGAATTTTAGCCTCTGACTTTCAAAAGCCTATTAAAATGAGGATCAATGCATTTAATGTTGAATTCTGCCTATAAAATTTCATAAAGTGGTTATTAACAAATGGTGTTCTCTGAGCACTTTCTACATGTTTTTCCATAGGCACACATCTAAAAAGCCAGTGTATCCCATGAAAGGGGTAGCTTAAGAATAAATAAACAGACTACATAACATAAAGTACACATATAATTTTTAAATATTGCACTTGAGACCTATGATGGCTGGCAGTGTAATTTGTATTGTGTTCTTTTGTTTTATTTTTTTAGTAATTTTTTCCATCTTACTTGGCTTTGCTATTTCAGTCTATCCAGATATAAATGAAATAAATGCATGCATAGAAGTTTATCCATTTAACATCTCCTTATTCCAAAAACAGTGCAGCGGTTTCTGCCAGGTCTTGGTTGTTTACTGAGGTTTCGGAAGTTACATGAGAATGAGGTATGTTTCCTGTGATGCATTTTTCTTTTGGAAAATTACAGTCCATGTAATGCAGTTTCTGATTACAATAACCTCTGGGGGAAAAGCTACAGATTATGACTGGAGATATTCACATAGAGTTCACAACCAAGAGCTGAAGAAAAAGAAGAATAAAGGACAATTTGACTACTTTTTAATGATAGCCAAGGGACGTTGGTGGAAGCAAATTCACATTTCTATTTTTAGAAAGTAGAATTTATATAAAGCACAGAAAATGACAACTCCTTAAACACCGAAACCGGTCAGTCAGTTGGTTGATTTCTCACTTAGCTAAAAATATACCAGAAGGTGTGTGCATGTAGTTGGGGGTAGCTATGGCCTGCTCTTGGTGCTAGTAGTTTAACTGTAAATGCGAGATAGAGAATTTCAGAGCTGAGGCATGATTGGACTGGTAATGAGAAAGCCTTGCGAAGCATGTTTCTCAAAACTGAGCTCATGTTCAAGACTGTTTTAGATGTTGAAAAGGAGAAATGCCATGAGCAGAAGGCAGGTCTTGATGGACTCCAGAGGGGTAAAAGTGAGGCCAAGTATGTTCTGTGTTCTTCCTGGGTGCTACAGGGATGGAGGTGGCAGAGGCAAGAAGGGAGCTCCACCCGTTCCTTTTCAGAGCAAGCTATCACGAAATACTCAGTACTCCTCAGTGAAACCGTGTGCTCCTCTGCAGGAAACAGAGCACATTATGGTATTAGCCTTGGGAAATCTTGCCAAGCCAGAGTGCACCATTCTTATTTTTCCCTGAGATAAAAGAAAGCCTGCCAAAAGCTGAGCTAACTTGTTATGGGTTTCTTGTGGGTACTGGACTTTTGTTACGGTTTGTATGTTTTAGAGTTAGATATTAAACATATAGTTTCAAAATACATACAGAATTTACCTATTTTGTGAGAACAAAAACTACATTAAGGCAAACATCTGGGGCTAGTTTCCACTTGGTGCATTTAGAGCAACAATTAAGGTCTTGAGTGGGACCATCTCACTGTAAGCCTGGAGATCATAAGGAATACAGAAATGAGTAGGGACCACAGCAAGCTCTCTAAAATGGGTGCTTGCAGACTTTCAGATGCACAATATAGGGTATAGAGTCATTAGCTACTGATTTCCCAATCACTTTAGAATAGGTGATTCACACTGTATCCAAGAAAGCATTATAGGGCTTCGTTTCTTTTCGGAGAAATTCTCTCTCAGCCCAGGTTTGGATGCAGAGGTGGCATTCCACATAAGCAGTTGCTGTTTAACTCTTCCCCTGAGCACCCTCAACACACTCCATGCTGGACACTCATCTGATAGTATGCAGATGCATAATGTTTGGGTCTGAGAAAACATCTTGGTGGATTCTGAGGTGATTGTAGATTTAAAACAAAATTAGGGTAAAGAGCCTGTGGTGAAGTGTATCAGTGTGAAGCAAAGGCTGAGCAGTACTCTGCTATGCCTGGACTGTGCAAATAGCTTGCAGTCACTGCAAGAAGCAGAAATTACTTATGGCAGGAAAACCACAAGGAACAGTCACAGATGTCCTGGAGATGGGGACTATTTGCCTGGTAAAGTTGGTTTAGCATTGTGAAGAGTAGTAAGGACTGGTATCAGGATTTATCACTATATCAGTACAATATTGGACTATTAATTTCCTACTCCGTAATATGCTAAGACATACATATATTTGTGGTCATAAATAAGAGTTTATATATTAACAATAATCTTTCACCTTTATTTCAATTGAAAAACATTTTTCATACACTATAGACTCAATAATGGTTTCCCTCCCCCAAATCCTCCCAGATTCTCCCACCTCTTCACCCATTCAGATCCACACTTCTTTAGAAAACTAACAAATAAATAAAGACCCAAATAAGAATTTTAAAAAAGAAATATGTAACGCACACAAAAACCATAAAAACGCAAAATCAGAAAACACAGAGCATAAGCAAAAGACAATAAGATCAAAAAAGTGTCCATACAAAGCAATATGAGACAAAAATTCTAGAAAAACACCATTTAGTTTATTCTGGGTTGGGCATCTAGTGCATGGAATAGGACTTATCATTAAGTGTTGTTTTTTTAACAAAATCTCAATTTTTAATTATCATTTTTTTCATGAGCTTGCAGGGCTAATACAGAAAGAAGAGTCTGAGAACAGATCATATAGTCTAGACTCTAAGTTTCTGTATATTTTAAAGAAATTTTTATAGACATTCCAAAATACGGATCACAGTAATATGAAAATCTGGCTCCTGTGTCCTAAGCTATAGAATTGTCCAGTTGATATGACACATGATTGGGAATCTGATAAATTAATTTTTGGAAGAAAATTATCCCATCCACTAGTGTAATTTTAAAAAATAAATATAGGATATATTGTGATAGTATAATTCTCTTCCCCAAGTTCTCCCTGATCCTCCCTACTCAACTTCACATATTCTCTCTCTCTCTCTCTCTCTCTCTCTCTCTCGCTCTCCTCTTTCTCCTTCTGTCAAAACAAACAAAATAAAACCCAATATCAAATAACGAAATGCCAATAAGACAAAAGGTTCCCAAACCCTCCCCCAATTAAAAAGAAACCTAAAAACCAAGTCAGGGAGTCTTTGTTTCTTTGTTTTGTTTTGCTTTTTGTCCAACTTCTGGTCATGGGATTTGCCTTTTGTACCTGTGCAGGTCCTATGCACGATGGCATTCTGTGTGAGTTTATCTGTGCATCAATTCTGTTGAAGGTGGAAAACACTGTTACCCCAAAGTCATCTACTAACTCTTACAATGTTTCCAAAGTCTAGCTGGTGCTAGACTACACTACAAGCTAGACTCTACCTACACTAGAAGGTGTTCTGAATGTTACTGAAGGAGAAAAGGAATCATCAGTACCACTTAGCTTCAAATCCCGAGACCTACAGTGGCTTGCCTGCAAGACATAGTGGTGCAATAACAGCCTAAATGCTATGGGAGTGACCACCACTTTAAAAAAGTATTGGACTTAAGGCCAACCCCAAGAGATGGATCTATCACTGACTAAGGCAGGCTAAAGTGGCAAGAACCTGAGACTAGATAACTCAAGGGAACACTGCAATAAAGTGACTCCTAATGACATATTGCTGTATCTGTCAAGCAGTGCCTCAGTAAATCTTCATAAGAGGAGCTTCAAGAAATAGGTGAGAACTAACATAGACACACAACAGGACAATGCACAGAGTAAACGGTCTGTTATTTATCATATCTTTTCCATCCTGTATGGTATATCATGTTTAATAAAAGGCATTATAATGTTATTATGGAATAATCTATTTGAAAATTGGCTACACTGTAAATTCAGTCCAACATAAGGGATTGGTTTGGGTGTAGAGTCTGAACTTTGCACTGTTCACCTACATGTAATGTATTCATTTATGGTTAACAACATATAGGTGAAAGTTTATACAATAGTGTTGGTAAATTTTTGGAAATATTTATGTGTTTCTGCCCAAAACTGGAGTTCACTATCATCCTCAGGGAAAACAATAATCCTGAATTATTTCACATACCATTTTCCTGCCATTCATTTTTACTTTAACACTTATGTTGCATAATTGACTGTACATGTCTCTATAGTTAATATAGCTGGAAGCATTCTGAATGAATTCTTTTGTTACTTTAGTCAATACTCTTTGACATGCTAAAACTTTGGTTGACTTATTTTTATCATATTTGTATGCCATAAAATGCTTCAGTGTTGGCTTTCTGTTATGGAACTTTGTGTTGTCTGTAGAGTCTTTTAACAACAAGCAGTCCTTCTAGAAACATTGTTATTCATGTCTCTGTATATATATATACATATATACATATATATATATATATATATATTTCATGTGACATTGCATTTCCTAGGATTGATTTATGTGAATAGAACTTATGTATTTTACAATACACCTACCTTTAGATACTACATAGTACCTAAATATGATGCAATAGGATGATACCAGTTTGTACTTCTACAGAGCAATGATGCTGAAAAGACTTTCTGTTTGCATGATGTACACAAATCCACCAGTTAAATATAAAAATCCAGAAACTAATTTTTGATAGTGTGGGAACTTGATTTAAGATGTGATATATAGAATATTACTCAGCTATTAAAAACAAGGAATTCCCAAAATTTGTGGACAAATGGATTGAACTAGAAATGATCATGATGAGTGAGTTAATCCAGAAGCAGAAAGACTCAAATGGTATATACTCACTTATATCTGCATACTAGCCCAAGGGGCATGTCCCATGAAAGTCTTCACTTACCAGGAAACTGGGACAGAGGGGAGGACATCCTATTGGGACTCTAGATGAGAGAAGCATGGGAGAATAGCAAAGTAGAAGCATCCAGAGGGTCCTAGAAACCTACAGGAAGAACAGTATGATAGACCGATTTGGGCCCAGGGGTCCTGCACAAACTATGGCACCAGCCAAGAGGCAAGGACAACACAGGCCATAAACTTCAAACCCCTACCCAGATCTAGTCAATGGACAGGACATTCTCCACAGTTGAGTGGAGAGTGGGGTGTGACTTTCACAAGTACTCTGGTGCCTCATATTTGACCATGTCCCCTGGATGGGGAGACCTGGTGGCACTCAGGGGAAGGATACCCTATGAGCATATACAGGGGGAGAAAGTCCCCCTCAGTCATAGTCATAGGGGAGGGGAATAAGGGGAAAATGGGAGGGAGGGAGGAATGGGAGGATACAAGGGATGGGATAACCATTGAGATGTAATATGTATAAATTAATAAAAAAAGATGTGATTTATAACAGATCAAGAAGAGATGTCGGGTAATTGTTCATGCACAAGGAGAAAGAAATGGTCTGGGTCTCAGATTACAATTTATACAAGAACATATGTCACTTTCATCAGTATTAAGGGCTTACATGTTAAAAACAATAGTATAAAAATTTAAAAAATTATATAGCAAAATAATATTATTACTTCCGCCAAAAAACACTTCTTAGTGAACATACGTACTAGGTGCAAATTGAGTTGAACTTATGTGGTCTATTATGGATTGTTTGTTAAGGACCGCAGAAAAAGAAGAAAAAGAACAAAGAGAGCATTAGAGTTTTACATACATATATGTATATGTGTATATGTATATTATGTAAGACCCTAATATATATTATATATATATGTATATATAACATATATACATATTTGTATATATATGTAAGACCCTAATACAAACATGCACACACACACACACATGTATATGTAAAACCCTATGGATAAATTAGGATAGAATCAAGATATTTTCTAGCAAAAGTCACTGATTATTTTTATGTACGTCCAAATAGTAAATACAAAACACTTTGTGTGCAACATCTGATCTATCAAATATATGTATGTATTTCTGTTCATATATGTGTATTTATGCATATATATGTTAGCTGTCTCTTTAGCTCTTCATTTCTTCTTTAAAAACCAAAACTTTACTGTCTTTAGTCCTCAGATAAAATTCCACATATCATTGTCCAGGAGCTCCTGAGTGGGAATATTCCTGGGCGCTTTCTCAAGCATGCACAAAAGTAGGGATCAGGGAAAGATTTTTACTTTTTTTATTTTTTAAATTTCCATTGGTCTGTCCAGGTGTTCATTTCTAAATCAGGCCCCTGAAAAACTTGTGGGCTCTAGGACTGAGGATCAAGCCTCTCACAATATTTAAACCATCTTTAAAAAATCTATTTGATCTATCTTGTCACCATTCCCTTTGTCCCTTGAAATTTCTTTTAGTATGTAAGCCACAAATTAATGGGGACAAGAAGAGCATACCAGGGAACAACTGGGGCCAATTTTTTTCATGACTGGATTTCCCACTCCTATAGCACTTTCCTCAGCCCACACCCATCTTGAAAGTATGCTCCTGGCATGTTCCTTGGCAGTTATGACAGTGGGTACTACATTTTCTGGATATATTCCCCTGCCACACACTCAGGCTGGTTCCTTATCCCTGGGAAGGAACCAAGAAGGAAAGAGAAGAGCACCCAGTGTTGTCTGATCCTAATTGGCTGCTGGGTTGGTAATACTGAATATTCATATTACACATATGCTTAAGGTTAAAACAGAAACTTTCAGATGACAGATGTTCTAGAGAGAAAGCCCATTTGGAGGTCTGCTGGGAAGTACATGGGATCCCATTGGCCTCCCTTGGCCTGGCATGTTTTTGAAGTCAAAAGCATGCAGCAGGGATCATGGCCTTCGTAGTCAGCACTTGCAAGCCTAATATTTTTATTACATCTAATAGCTAATCTGTTGGCTCCAGTCAACAAGTTGGTCTCTGGTTGGTTCATGATATGTCACTCAATTTAAAGGTCACAAACTTCTTAGTTCCCAGCTAACATCCAAGGATCCTCTCCCATATCCATCGAGGAAATATACTTATCTGACTAGAACACTGGTTTAAGTCATCTGGAGAATGTCAGAGAGTGGCAGGTCATGGGCATGTGGGCATCCTTCTTTGAGCAGTAGGCTTTCATGTCTGACCGACTGGCACATGTGGTGGTGGTTATCTATAGCCACTTATTTCAGTAGTAATGCTTTTGTATTTCTAAGTACTAGACACAAGGGTCCAAAATACTTGCATCAAGTCTGAATTTGCTTTCTCTGGCCAGATGACAAGAAACATCTGCCTCTGTCACATTTTTTTTCCTTTCTCAAATAAATGCTTTACCTTGAATATGCCTGCAGAGTTCATGCTACAGCTGGGTATATCCTTGCTGAGGTTGTAGAGGTTTTCTCTTTGATACAAGTACTGACCAAGCATTTGCTCTTAGAAACTGAGCCAGGGAGCAACTTGCTATACAGCTTGATGCATAGACAGTCAGATCCTTTCGATCCTTCAGGAAGCCAGAGCCTTTGCATTTCTTTATCCAGCTGTAGAGGTCAGCATTTACTTGAGGTCATATTTTGACAGGAACCAGATCTTGACCTGTGATAGAGCACCTTGTTGACCTGTCTGTAACTCATGACTAAAGGAAGGAGCTATGAGGGATGACAATCTGAAAGATCAGAATTGTACTCTACTGATGAGGGAATTAAAGCCCCAAAGCAGTTAGAACTGGCAATCAATTAAAGATAAGACAGAGTCTCTAACCATCCCATCCGTCAGTACAACTCCCTTTGATATTACCAAGGGCCTTTCTGTGGTCCAGCATGTTGGTTGTGGTATGGCTTCAAGATTAGTAGGATAAGCTTTATATAGAAGAAACTCTTTTATTTCTATCTATCTTCCATCTATCTATCTATCTATCTATCTATCTATTATCTATCTTCCATCTATCTATCGATCTTCTATCTATCTATCTATCTATCATCTATCTTCTATCTATCTATCTATCTATCATCTATCTTCTATCTATCTATCTATCTATCTATCTATCTATCATCTATCTTCTATCTATCTATCTACCATCTATCTTCTATCTATCTATCTATCTATCTATCATCTATCTTCTATCTATCTATCTATCTATCTATCTATCTATCTATCTATCTATCATCTATCTGTCTTCTATCTGTCATCATTTTGCTTTCTGGAATGAGGAAAGAGTAGCTCATCACAGGCACAATAATGTTATTTTTATTAAACCCGTCTTTGAAAACCCCATAAACAATTTTATCAAGAGCCAGTTCCCAAGCAACCCACTTTAGAAGACAACAGGAACCAGTTTGCCGGCTCAGTTATTCTGGAAATTTCTTTGGGAGGGAAAAGCCCTATCAGCACCTTCTTTCTAAATTAAAGCCAGAGTTAGTGTGGGGGAGCTGCTGGTTTCCCATATGTTCTTGTTCTCCTTACATAAAAGCCTCCTGGGAATGCAGTAGCAAGTTCCCAACTTTGTAGAAACTTTTACTTAGAGGAAACCTTGGTACTGGGGAACTTTGCCTTATTTCTGATAGATGTGAGGAAGGTCAGTTGGTATTATTGACCTAGGTGTAATAATGTCCCTCAAGGCTAACCTTTAAATCTTTATGTGCTCCATAATTCAAGATATGCAGAACATCTTGCTTTTTCTTTAGAAATATTATAATGTTCCATAAAGCTATAATAAAAAGAGTGGCGGAAAAGGGCAAAAGAAAATTACCTTCCCTCTCCACCCCCCCACCCCCCCGGTACAGACCTATAGGGCATTCAGATGCTCAGTTTACTCAAATAATGTCCTTCTGTCAGTCTGCAGGGACTTTCCTAAAGGAAATATTGCATAACAATATTGATTTGGAATGTGGAATCTCTTTATCAATCCAAAGAATCACATTTCCCCTTTCATTAATAAGATATAAACAGGTATCTTTGCTTGACTGAGATTAACACTTCTGTGCTGCCAAAATTGTTTATTAGAGCCCAAAGGGTGATTCTGGAAAAGCAGCTTCCTAGTGTGGTGTTTTCATTAGCTTTTATGAACTCAATTATTATATTCTAGGCTACTTGCATAATGAATTACAGATATTAGACCTTGCTTTCCACCCCCTTATTTTAAATTTTCTGGTGAATGTGATGCATAAAATTTTGACTTAGCAGATTAGATCTTAAGCTGTAGTTAGTAACGTTATCATTGCGATAAATAATGAGAAACCAAAATTTGGTCTCTCTGGAGCTAGCAGGAGGACCCACTGGAGAAAGGATCATGGCTCTTTCTAAGGAAGAAAATTCTGTCGAGTCCCCAGAACCCACATAGTGATATGAGAAAACCAGCTACCATAGTTCGTCCTCTGACTTCCACACTTGTGCCCATTCACACAAAATAAATATATAATTGTATCTCTTTCATTTATGTATACATGCTTATATGTGAGCATAATTATAATAATGCTAATGCTACCATCACCATGGGATACAGCAGAATGCAGACAACGTCACAGCTCACTTAGTATTACAAATTGCTTCATGTGCATAGATACAATAGAACGTTCAAAAATAAATAGTGTTTAGAAAATTAGGAAAATAAGCTGAGTTGGTGGTGCACACCCATTATCCCAGCATTTGGGGAGGCAGACACAGGCAGATCTCTGTGAGTTCGAGACCAGCTTGGCCTATAAAGAGAGTCCATGTCTACACAGAGAAAACCTGTCCTAAAAACCAACCAACCAACCAACCAACCAACCAAAACCAACAATAACAAAAAAGAAAATTAGGAAAATAATATTTTATATTCTGACAAAGGGTATTTATATTTTGAGAAATATTGAACACCAGAAAACTCATAAAATAATGTAAGAGGTATCTGATTCTGCAAAAAGGAAGAGTAATCTCTGATAATGCTTTAATTCTTCATTATTCTAGTGATTTTAACTATAAGCAAAAGCCAGATAAGACAAATGGATCACACCTTATGAAGCAAGGATGAAAAAATAAAATTATTTTTGTAACAGATGATGAGTGATAAGGGAGAATTAGTAAAATAGTTAGCACATATATGACAGGGTCACAAAAACAATTCAAGGAGTCTAGATTACTCCCAGGATTAACTTCAGTAATAGATCGGAAGACTTCTCACAATAAATTATAAACTATGTCTCTAAGAAATTAAGGATGCCCTAATTAAAACACTATTTAAAAAAAGTTCATGGAAAAGGCAGTAATATTGTAAAAATATCTCATTTCAAGTTAACATAAATCTTAATCAATGTTATATATATTTATTTCATACATTGGAGAACCTAAGTATGTTGGGTTAGAACAGATGCAAGGCCCTAGTCCTCAGCACCATTTTTTTAAATGAGAAAAAGTATCTCTAATTAAAATACGTAGTTTTGATACTAGGATAGACTATCTCAGTAAAGGCAAGGGACCAGGCAACGGCAAGGCTTATCCACTTCTACGGGAAGCTGATATGTAAGAAGAACAAAACAATTATTGGAGACATAAAGTGGCTATACATCACAGTGGGTCACCAAAGTAAATCCAGGACCATAATGATCCATAAGTAAAACTCCAAATGTTAGTATTAAAACACTCTTCTAGCAAGCTTCAGGTATGGGAAAAGAGGTTTAACAAGCCATGACAACCAGCGTTGATTTGCTAGATTGATTAAACAGACACTGTTCGCTCTTCAATGGAAAGCACTATCAAAAAATTAATAGGTAACTAATAATGGTAAGATTGGAGAATATATTCCTCGTATATGTTACCAGATGAGGTTACATTAAAATTCTGATTTAATCAGTAGTTATAAAGTTATAGAGTCAGTAGGTAAAACAGATTTGAAAATTGGAATACAGCTAGAGAATATGGCAAAAGTAGTCGCAAACGTACTGAGCAGCAGAGCTGAAGGAAATCATGCATTTTATGTATAATCCATGCTCGTCTTTTCTAGAAATGGTGTGAAAATAAAAGACAAATAATTAATAGCATTTCACACTCATCAGGTACTTTTTCTCAATCCTTACAAAGTTTGCTAAGGAATATGCATAGAGGAAGCCTTTGTAGTACAAATTGTTTCACTTACTCCAAGGAAGACATTTGCAATGCTTATCAGACTTCAAACCCCGATGCCAGGTACATATCTGTATCACATGTGCCATGGAGAAATGCAAAAGGAGGTTATGTTGACATTGATTATAGCCTTGATCATAAATAGAGTATAAATCTCTGTATATTCAAAGTACCATATAGTACAGCCATACAGAGAAGAGAAAAGGTATTGTGATTGGCATGCACTGATGTTTAGAGACACCACACTACATAACATGCATAGCACGACGTACGTGTCCAATACAGCAACTTCAAAACCCAACGCACCGTATCATCACAGGTAACCAATTATTTTATTGCTTCGCAGGAGAAGCAACATCCTGTAAGTAGGCCATAGAAGTTTGTAACTAATGTTTTAAACAATGAGAGGGAAATAAGCACAAGGCATTACTTCCTTGAAATGTTAGGAGGGTTGTGCTGCATTAAGAGCAAATAGCATGCAGTCATAGGCAGCTATCTAGGACCTCTAATTACACATATATTCAGTTACTTAAAATATCAAGCAAATTTAATAAAATATTGACTCAGAGATGCACAAAATTCTTGTCAAGTATATTTTTATTCTTTCCAACTTTCTTCAACTTTTCAAAATTAAGATCATGTGTAATATCTAGATTTAGTGAGAAAATTGAATTTAAAACATCTAAATATTTTAGATGGAAATTTTAGTTTACTCTTTCAGTCCTTCATGTTGGAAATTTTATGGTTCTGTCACTTTATTTTATATTTTCACTATGTGTAAGATTACAGGATTTGAAAACTAGAAGATATTTCAAATATTACAAACCATCTACTCACGATTTTATAATAAGTTTGGAAATTGAGAAGGCAACTTTAACATATTTTGTAGATTTTTTCCTGTATCCAAACTATCTCCTTGATTTAAGTGTACATTTTCCATCCCTTAAGTAACTGTTATTTCAAGTTGATCACTAGGAAATTAATTAGATTACAAGTATCTGAAATAATCTTCCCTCTATAAGTGGTGTCAGATATAAGGAGTTTATGTTCAGTGCCTAGCAACTATATGCTTAATTACACTTTGAAAAACGTCCATTTAAATCTATCTGGTGCTATCTCAGAAAAATGGGAATAGGGCTTCCTCAAGACCCAGCTATTCCACTCCTTGGAATATACCCAGAAGATGCTCCAGCACACAACAAGAAACTTTGCTCAACCATGTTCATAGCAGCCTTATTCATAATAGCCAGAACATGGAAACAGCCTAAGTGTCCCTCAGTAGAAGAGTGGATAAAGAAACTGTGGTACATTTACACTATGGAATACTACTCAGCTATTAAAAACAAGGAATTCCCGAAATTTGTGGATAAATGGATTGAGCTAGAAATGATCATAATGAGTGAGTTAACCCAGAAGCAGAAAGAATCAAATGGTATATACTCACTTATATCTGCATACTAGCCCAAGGGGCATGTCCCACAAAAGCCTTCACTTACCAGGAAACTGGGACAGAGGGGAAGGCATCCTATTGGGACTCTAAATGAGAGACGCATGGGAGAACAGCAAAATAAAAGGATCCAGAGGGTCCTAGAAATCTACAAGTAGAGCAATATGATAGGCAGATTTGGGCCCAGGGGTCCCGCTCAAACTAAGGCACCAGCCAAGGACAATACAGGAGGTAAACTTTAAACCCCTTCCCAGATCTAGCCAATGGTCAGAATATTCTCCACAGTTGAGTGGAGAGTGTGATACGACTTTCTCACATACTCTGGTGCCTCACATTTGACCATGTCCCCTGGAGGGGGAGACCTGGTGGCACTCAGAGGAAGGACAGCAAGTAGCCAAGAAGAGACTTGATACCCTATGAGAATATATAGGGGGACGTATCCCCTCAGGAACAGTCATAGGGGAGGGGAATAATGGGAAAATGGGGGGGGGGAGGAATGGGAGGATACAAGGGATGGGATAAACATTGAGATGTAACAAGAATAAATTAATAAAAAAAAAAAAAAAAAAAAAAAAAAAAAAAAAAGAAAAACGTCCATTTAGGTCTGTGTGTGTGTGTGTGTGTGTGTGTGTGTGTGTGTGTGTGTGTGTGTGTGAAGAAAACAGTATTTTAGAAAGATATAGTTGTGGTGTACACAGAGTTTAGACTTATAAGCACTGTTAATAAAAGCTATGTTTTTTTGTCAAAAAAGACAGAGGCATGCTACACTATTTTACTTATAATTTTAGGGCGTGAAATATATGTGGAAATGGCCTAGTTTCTTCTTTGTTGCTGTGATAAAACACTATGACCAAAGCAACTTATGGGAGAAATGGTTTATTTTATTTTAAAGTTCAAAGTCTAGTCTACCATGGCAGGTGAGACAGGCCAGCCTGAGCTTCAGGCAGCTGCTCACAGTATCTTGGCAGCCAGAAGAGAGTGGCTGATGTACACATGCCTGTCCTCAGCTTGCTTTCTCGATTTTACACAGACCCCTGCCTCAAGGAATAAAGTGTCTATGATACTTCCTCAGAGGCATGGTCAGAGGCTCACTCTCAGGAGATTCCAAATTCTGTTAAACTGTCGCAGTCACCACCATAAGATGTGAGAGAAGGGAAGATGTACACGCAGTGATTTCATTGTGCACCTTAACTGTATCCTGCGCTTACTAAGTCATTCTAAGCAGTGAGTTTCTTAGACCCTTCAAATGTGTAAGGGTGTTTTTCTGAGAAGCATAGGCTATTCTTAAGGTCCTACAATTCCCTTAGGAGAGTCACTTCATCTTAAACTATTGGGCATTGATAATTTAAATAGTGTAATCTAACCCATTTGTATCCTACATGCAGACATACAAGGTATTGGTCCTATTTAGTCCATCATAATGTATAGCAAGAAACCTTGAAAAGTCAGCTACAAATTTAGTGCTATGTTTATAGCTGAGAAAAATGAGTGCCAATATTTGGCCAGGATAATTAGAAATGCAGACTGTTAGTATTTGGAGATGCCGCCCATGGGTTAATCTATGTAATGTGCCTTATCTATTTGTAAAGGCTACATTTTACAAATAAATAATTTTTCATAAAGTCGATCATGGCAATCCAACTGAAGCATTCTTCCAAAAATAGTTGGAATAACATTCTCATATCTCCCAGGGTAGGACTTGCTCCTTTTTTCCCTCTGCTTTGTCTCATTCACTTGCTATTTTATTTTAAACAAAAGCCATCATTGACTTTTCTATTTTGTGCTGAGCTGCCTGTGAGCTGTGTAAGGCTAGCTTATGTATCAGGGCCGCAATACATGTTTTCAACTCAAGATATTTTGTGTGTTTTCCATGTGTTGGGTCCTTCGAGTAAACTCTCCCATAAGTATAACATGTTCTCCATGTTCTGTCATGAACCTGTCTCATGGAAGACCAACACTGATGGCTTTTCTGCATTCCTCCTTTAGGGGTGTAACTAGTCTCTCTCTCAGATGTTCTAATGTACAACCTTAATTTTCCTAAAGCTGCACAAGCAGGATTCAGGGAAATCACTGAAGAACTACTTTGTAAATACCCTAGAGGTATACTATTTCCAATTTCTCGACCCTTCTACACATCACATTTTCATATATATTTGTTTTGTATGGGAATTCCTCCAAGCACCATGAAGTGTTGACTCTGGGGTAATAAAAGAGACCTCTAGGCATATTCCTTGACTGGAGGGCTAACGAAGTGGGTCTCTGCCATTTTAATTGGCTTTTCTCCCAATTCTGGGCAAGGTTCTCTTTGTAAGCAAAGAACTTTCAGGTGTATGCATTGATTCCTGTAACACTCCTGATTTGGAGAGGGATCAAGAGACCATCTGTGAAAAGAGTCTTAGGTTTTCAGCTGGGAAACCTTGAAGAAAATCCTTTCCAATCTAGATATTCTTACGGATTATTTTCTCATAAATCAGAAAAATCTGACTCTGGGTTACTCACCATAAAAGGAAGTTGTTAGCCAGGTGTGATGGCACATGCCTGTGTTCCTAGCTACTCAGCTAGTCAAGGTAGGAAAGGAAGATTGGAAACTTGAGATTCCTCTGGGTTGGATGGCAAGTTCAAGATCAGCCAAGGGGACCTAGAGGCCTTTATTTTGAAGCAGTGTCTGCCTCTAGGTCGAGCACTTGTGTACAGTTTGTAAGGCCCTGTACACCAGCCTTGTTACCTTTTTTTTTTAAGTTGGAAAGAATTAGCAGAAATTATGCTAAAACTTAGAGACATAAAATAGCCTCTGAGATACTGGGTAGCAGCCGCACGTGGTGGCGCACGCCTTTAATCCCAGCACTCGGGAGGCAGAGGCAAGCAGATAGTTGTGAGTTCGAGGCTAACCTGGTTTACAAAGTGAGTCCAGGATAGCCAAGGCTACACAGAGAAACCCTGTCTCGAAAAACAAATAAGAAAGAAAGAAAGAAAGAAAGAAAGAAAGAAAGAAAGAAAGAAAAAAGAGATGCTGGGTAGCATGCAGGAACTCCTGGGTTTGCAAACTTCAAGAAGGCAAAGGAGCAAGACTGGGATTAAAAGAAGGATTACTTGAGGCATAGACAATGCAATTAGCTCCTTGTGGACATGGCATTCTTTAAACCTAACTTTCCCCGGTGACTAGGCACAACAATTGGATATTGAGAATCAGCACGTAAAGTCAAAGATGGAGACTATGAGTGGAAATAAAACGTTCTTTTAGAATACCGAACAGAGCTTGCACAGTCGTCAGATCTTCCTAGGAAACAATGATGTGCTGTAAAAGCAACGCGTTTTCCTCTGCATTCCGTGGTGACCTGTGATGTTACTGAAGCAAAGAGCCGGAAGACAAGGGAGCCGTTTAGAAGAGCTTTTCCCGATTGTCCTTGTGGATACAGGGGACACAGCCTGTTGATAGGATGGAACAAAACACAGACATGAAAAAGACAGTATTTAAAAATAAAAATGGGTCTGCCTCTAGGGGAGAACAATTGAATATGACTGTGTAAATGACACGATGAAATTATGCTGGTAATTTCCCCCTGCTGCACATGTAAGTTATGCAGAGAATATTGGATTGCTGGCTTCACTGTGGTGAAAACTGCATTTTTGCTTCCATGCCTGGCAGAGGTGAGGGCAGTGCTGAGAACCAGAGAACCAGAAGCTAACGGATTTAACAAATAGTTCGAATAGCACAGGGTCTAGAGGACTGCATCCTGAGAGCTAGAGGTAAGAAAGATGTACATTTTATGTAACCTGGAATTTGAGCTACAATGTTGCAGGTATAGTAAACTTACTTAACAATCTCAGCTAATGGTTTGGTCTGAAATGTAGTTAGGTCTATGTTGACATTCCTCGTACAGAAATTAAAAGCCTTACTTAGAGATTTGTTACCAGTGCAACAGAAAGACAATACTGTAAAACAAAGCAAATGAATGTCTTCCTGACTTATGAGGTCTCTTGATAGTATCTTTACACCAATAGTTTTTTTCATGTTATAGAATGATAAATACAGCTTCTTCTTGGAGCATCATTTAAGAAAATATGACAGAGAGGGCTTGTAAAGTGCCCAGGAAATATGCCTGTCTGAGGTCACTGCTAAGTTTTCTACTTTTTACAAGCCATGTTTTGTTTACTCATCTTATTCACTTTCCCTTAGCAGAAACAAAAATGAACAGTGACTATTGAAGTCATCAATTAAACTGCAGATATTTAATATTTCTCAGAAAAGAACATCATCTTTCTTTCTTTCTTTCTTTCTTTCTTTCTTTCTTTCTTTCTTTCTTTCTTCCTTTTTGACAAGGTTTCTCTGTGTAACAGTCCTGGCTATCCTGGACTCACTTTTGTCAACCAGGCTGACCTCAATCATCATCTCCTTAAGAGGTTATTTCTCTGAAAATATTTATTAAACTGGCATGAACAACAACACTCGCTCAACTATGTTTATAGCAGCTTTATTTAGAATAGCCAGAAACTGGAAACAACCTTCATGTTCCACAGATAAAGATTGGATAAAGAAAATGTGGAATCCTTTTATTTTGCTATTCTCCCATGCGTCTCTCATTTAGAGTCCCAATAGGATGCCTTCCCCTCTGTCCCAGTTTCCTGGTAAGTGAAGGCTTTCGTGGGACATGCCCCTTGGGCTAGTATGCAGATATAAGTGAGTATATGCCATTTGATTCTTTCTGCTTCTGGGTTAACTCACTCATTATGATCATTTCTAGCTCAATCCATTTATCCACAAATTTCGGGAATTCCTTGTTTTTAATAGCTGAGTAGTATTCCATAGTGTATATGTACCACAGTTTCTTTATCCACTCTTCTACTGAGGGACACTTAGGCTGTTTCCATGTTCTGGCTATTATGAATAAGGCTGCTATGAACATGGTTGAGCAAAGGATACAGAGGGTCCTAGAAATCTACAAGTAGAACAATATGATAGGCAGATTTGGGCCCAGAGGTCCCGCTTAAACTAAGGCACCAGCCAAGGACAATACAGAAGGTAAACTTTAAACCCCTACCCAGATCTAGCCAATGGTCAGAATATTCTCCACAGTTGAGTGGAGAGTGGGATATGACTTTCTCACGTACTATGGTGCCTCACATTTGACCATGTCCCCTGGAGGGGGAGACCTGGTGGCACTCAGAGGAAGGACAGCAGGTAGCCAAGAAGAGACTTGATACCCTATGAGAATATATAGGGGGAGGTAATCCCCCTCAGGAACAGTCATAGGGGAGGGGAATAATGGGAAAATGGGGGGGGGGAGGAATGGGAGGATACAAGGGATGGGATAAACATTGAGATGTAACAAGAATAAATAAATTAAAAAAAATAAATAAAGAAAGAAAAAAGAAAAAAGAAAAAAAAGAAAAAAAAAAAAAAGAAAATGTGGTATATTTACACAGTGGACTATCACTCAGTTATTAAAAACAAGAAAATCTTGACATTTACAGACAAATGGAGAGAACCAAAATGAGGTCATTCAAACCCAAAAAGACAGGTATACTATATAGTCACTTATAAGTGGATATTAGCCATAAAATACAGGATTACCATGCTACAATTCACAGATCCAAAGAAGCCAAGGAGTTCCGAGGGAAGATGCTTGAGTCTCGCTCAGAACAGGGAATAAAAGAGACATCTAAAGTAGGTGGAGGGAGGGAACTTGGTGGGAAAAGTGATGGAGAAGGTAACAGAGAAGGAGATCAGGTGTGAGGAGATCGGGGAGCAGGGTAGGGGGAACAGGACCAGATTGCTTTACCACAGAATTGTATCAGATTTTCAAAGAAAAGATAACAAAAATACTCCTCAAATTATGACATAAAATATATATAAAAAACATTTCTCGATTGTTTAATGAAGCCACAGTTACTCTGATACACAAACCACGTAAAGACTCAATATATAAAGATAATTAAAGACCAATTTCCATTATGGACATACTTGCAGAAATACTTAATAAAATATTTGCAAAATAAAATGTAAAAATATGTAAAAAAATCAAGTAGGCTTTATCTCAGAGATGCAGTGATGTTTCATCAAAAAACAAATCAGTAAATGCAAGCCACCATATAAATAAAAATCAGTAAATGCCACCATATAAATACACTGAAAGGAAAAAATATATGATCATCTGACTAAATGATGAGTAAAATCCAAACCTCTTCACAACAAAGGTCCTGGAGAGATTATGAAAATATGGGACATACCTAAACATAATGAAGGCAATTTACAGAAGGCCTATACCAATGTCAAATTAAATGAAGAGAACTCACAGCAATTCTACTAAAACTAGGAAGATGAAAGGTTGTATACTCTTTCCATATCTATTTACTACAATGCTTGAAGTTCTAACTGGAACACCTAGAAAACCAAAGGACATCAAGGGATACAAATTGGAATGAAAGAAGTCAAAGTATCGGTATTGACAAATGATAAGATAGAATACATAAGTGACCCTAAAAGTTTCATCAGGCAACTCCTACAGCTAATGAACACTTTTAGTATCCCTCCTGTATGCAAAGGAGAAGTGTGCCAAGAAAGGAATCAAGAAAAGAACACTCTTCCTAATAACCTCAAAAATACAAAATATTTTGAGTAAACCTAATCAACCAAATAAAAGACTTGTATGATAAGAACTTCAAGTTTTTGGAGAAAGAAATTGAAGATCATATCAGAATATGGAAAGATTGTACATGCTCATGAATTGGTAGGTAGTAAAAATGACCATTGTACAAAATCAATATGCAAATTAATCACAATGTCCATCAAAATATCAATGTAATTCTTCATAGACCTTAAAAGAACAATTCACATGGTCATATAGAAAAGTGAAAACTCAGAACAGCTAAAACAATTCAGAACAATAAGACTTCTGGAAATATCACTATCCCTGATTTCAAATTGTACTACAAAGCTATATTAATAAAACCACATAGCATTGTCATAAAAACAAGCACATTGATCAACCCAGACATATACCTACACGCCTGTGGACACATGATTTTATACAAAGAACCCAGAAAAACACTGGAAAAAGGAAAGCATCTTCAACAAACGCTAGTCAAACAGGATAGCTGCATGTAGAAGAATGCAAATGGATTCATATTTACCATCCTTCACAAAATGCAAGTCCAAATGGATCGAAGACCACAAAATAAAACCAGATACAGTGAACCTGATAGAAGGGAGAGAATAGCCTGGAACTCATTGGCACAGGAGACAACTTCCTGAGCAGAACACCAATAGCACAGACACTAAAATCAACAATTAATAAATGGGACCACATGAAACAGAAAAGATTTTTAAAGTAAAGGACACTGTCAATTGGATAAACAGGCAGTCTATGGAATTGCAAAAGATTTTTTACCAACTCCATATTAGAAGGGGTCTAACATCCAAAGTATATAAAGAACCCAATAAGTTAGATGTTTAAAAACTAAATAAGCCAATGTAAATATTTGGGGTGCAAATCTAAACAGGGAACTATCAGATTCTCAAATGGCCAAGAAACACTTAAAGAAATGTTCGACATTCTTAGCTGTTAGGGAAATGTAAATCTAAACTGCTTTGAGATTCTATCTTACACCTGTCAGAATGGCTGCTTTCAATAGCATTAGTGACTGCTCATGTTCACAAGGAAGTGGAACAAGTGGGACACTTCTCCATTGCTGGTAGGAGTGCAAACTTATACAATCATTGTGAAAAATCAACATGGCAGTTCATCACAAAATTGGGAACCTGTCTAACCTAAAACCAGCTATAGCACTCACTCATGGTCATATACACAAGGGACACATCATCCTACCACAAGGACAGTTGCCCAACTAGCTTAATTGTGGTTTTATTCAAAATAACCAGAAACTGGAAATAAACTAGATGTCCCTCAACCAAAGAATGCATGAAGAAAATGTGGTACATTTACATAATGGAGCATTACTCAGATATTTAAAAAAATAGCATCATGAAAATTTCAGCCAAATGGATAAAACAAGAAAAAAAATCATCCAGACTCAGAAAGACAAATGTGGTATTATTCACTTATGGGTGGATATTAGCTGTTAAGTAAATGAGACCCAGAGATGCTAGGTAAAGAGGACGGCTATAGGGGGTGATGCAAAGATCTCTCTGGAAAGGAGAAACAGAAATGACTCTGTGGATGGATCAGGATGTGGGGGGCAGGTGGGGACAAGCTTAGGAGGGATTAGGTGTTAGGAGATTGGGGAGAGAGATCGAGGGGAGAGAAGACTAGATTAGGGGCATTTGTGTGGGTGGTGTGAAAACCCAGTGCCTTGTAAAAATTCTGGAATCAGTGAGAGTGACCACATGGAGACCTCTTAGCAATAAGGGATACTGAGGCTAACTGGCCACCTTCTGTACCATGCAAGGCTAGAAGTATCTGTATTACACTCTGTTTAGTTTTTGGCTGTGGAGGTCCCATGGAGATCTCTAAACAACCCAGGCTGGTGCTAGGACAGAAGGTCCTTCTCTGAAAATTGACAGTGGAACCCCATTGCCAAGAACAACATCCACACAGCTCGTTGAACATAGAAATGTCAAAAGGGAGCAAGCTTGGAACCTTCACCCCTATATTCATTCCAGGAAAAAGGTACTCTTCCAACTATGGAAATATAAACCTGGCACCAAGCTAGCCTCAAAACATGCTACTTACACTTTGACCTACCTGCAGGATGAGCAAGAGTAATGGTGGCGCAGAACTTGTAGGAGTGGCCAACCAATGTTTGATTTGGCTTGAGATGCACCCCTCTAGAGAGAGCCCATGCCCTACCTTGCCTGGATGGCTAGGAATCAAAGACTGGATAATGAAGAATCCCAGGGTAGAACAAAACATGACTGGCAAAACAAAACAAGAAACTAAACTAAATTAAAGCAAAAATACCAAAACAAAACAAAACAAAAACCAAAACCAACCAACAACAAAAATATCAATGAAAAAAAAAAAAAGAAAAGAAAAAGAAAAAAATCAATGAAATGATTCTGCTTTACTCATAGATTGGAGCTTTATCCAGCCATCATCAGAGAGACTTCCTCTGCTATCAGATAGAGGTAGTGCAGAGACACACAGGCAGCCATTGTATATAGAGAGAAAGTGTAAATCTGAGGTGGGAGTCAGAACATCAGGAGGACATCAGCAGAACATGGCTCACTGAGTAAACTAAGCAGAGCTCATTGAGACAGGAATGGCAAAGACTGGTCCTCTGCATAGATGTTATAGCTGTTAGCTTGGTATATTTGTAGTACTCCTAACAGTGGGAGTGGATGTATTTCTGACTCTTTTGCCTGATCTTGAGGCTTTTTTCCTCCTATTGGGTTGCCTTATCTAGCCTTAATATGAGGGCTTTTGCTTTGTCTTATTTGTGTCTTGTTTTGTCCTGTCTGGCTGTCATCTCTTGGAGACCTGTTCTTTTCTGAATAAGAAATGGAGGAGGAGTTGATCTGGGGGATAGGGACAGTCTGGAGAGCTAGGGGGAGTGAAGGGAGGGGAGACTGTGGTTGGGATGTATTCTATGAGAGAAAAATCTATTTCCAATAAAAATATTTTTAAATAAATAAATAAAAGACAGTTGTTTGTAAAAAAAAAATGAAGGTTAAGTATGTTTCTTGTGACTGCAAGTGTGTGTGGCTATTGATAGTCAAGAGATGGCATATTCTTGTCAGAGTAAGAACTTTTTTTTTGTTTTTGATTTATTTATTTTAATTTTTTATTAATTTATTCTTATTACATCTCAATGTTTATCCAATCCCTTGTATCCTCCCATTCTTCCCTCCCTCCCATTTTCCCCTTATTCCCCTCTAAAAAATAGAAAAAGGGCAAAGTCCCTACCACAGAGGCCCGATAAAAGAGTTCTTCACCGTATGCACTACAAATGACATGAAAGGACCGAGAAAGAAAATTCAGAAAACACTTTATTTTCTTTTGGTCCTTCCTGCCTACTAAGTTAAAGGTGGGGCTATCAAGAGAGAAGTAAATCCAATTGTGTTATCCTCATGTGCCTTCGTTATGGACAAGAAAGAAACAAATTGTGGGCCAGCTACGAAGTGCAAGTACATGAACTGACTCATTCATATTTTAGTTAAATGTTCTCCATTTACCTTTTATGCTGTCATTGTATGATATAAATAGGATTGGCAACATGCATAATAATCATTTGTAAAACATTTACTAGAAATTCACAAGCTGAGAATGAGATTTCCAAAAGGGACACACTGCTTGTTTTTTGTTTTGCCTTTGTTTTTGTTTTTTTTAACGTGTTGGATGAGTATCCCTGAACATTGCTTAGGGCTTTGCAGATGATGTAGCCAGCCAAGCATGCTCTAATGAGAATCATATCACGCTTGGGGATTTTGAGTCCCCCTCCTACTAGTTATATGACCTTGGATTAGTTATTTTTTCTATAGCTTTTCTCAGATTGGAAATCCGGCTCGGGAGGGCTTTAGTGGGAAAGGATCTGGGGGATGTGTACACATTGTACTCAGACTCAGAAGAGGGCCGCCGCTGTTAGAAAGTAACTTCTTCTTTGGTATCATGTTTTCTGCTCTACCCAAGCATCTGAAACCCTGTTGGTTGCACATTCAATCAAGAGATGATTTTTCAAATAACAAATTCTCAGACTCATTTCTATCCCAACACTACATGAATCAGAAGACTACAAGCCTCATGCAGGAGACCCATTCAGCACACACCTATGACGCTTAATGAGTCGTGTGATAGACTTAAAACATTTTACTGCCACTTCTTTTTAAAAAGAGTTATTTGGTCAAATGTGAGGCACCAGAGTACGTGAGAAAGTCGTATCACACTCTCCACTCAACTGTGGAGAATGTTCTGACCATTGGCTAGATCTGGGAAGGGGTTTAAAGTTTACCTCCTGTATTGTCCTTGGCTGGTGCCTTAGTTTGAGCGGGACCCCTGGGCCCAAATCTGCCTATCATATTGTTCTACTTGTAGATTTCTAGGACCCTCTGGATCCTTTTATTTTGCTGTTCTCCCATGCGTCTCTCATTTAGAGTCCCAATAGGATGCCTTCCCCTCTGTCCCAGTTTCCTGGTAAGTGAAGGCTTTCGTGGGACATGCCCCTTGGGCTAGTATGCAGATATAAGTGAGTATATACCATTTGATTCTTTCTGCTTCTGGGTTAACTCACTCATTATGATCATTTCTAGCTCAATCCATTTATCCACAAATTTCGGGAATTCCTTGTTTTTAATAGCTGAGTAGTATTCCATAGTGTATATGTACCACAGTTTCTTTATCCACTCTTCTACTGAGGGACACTTAGGCTGTTTCCATGTTCTGGCTATTATGACCATGTCCCCTGGAGGGGGAGACCTGGTGGCACACAGAGGAAGGACAGCAAGTAGCCAAGAAGAGACTTGATACCCTATGAGAATATATAGGGGGACGTAATCCCCCTCAGGAACAGTCATAGGGGAGGGGAATAATGGGAAAATGGGGGGGGGAGGAATGGGAGGATACAAGGGATGGGATAAACATTGAGATGTAACAAGAATAAATTAATAAAAAAAAATGTTTAAAGCCGAAAAAAAAAAGATTTATTTTCAGTTAGGTATTTGCTTTTGTGGCTCTGCTTGTGTGTATGCACATGCATGTGTGCACCAGCAGAAGATAGTAGAGTGTATCAGATTCTGTGGTGCTGGAGTTACAGGCAGTTGTAAGCCAGCAGACAAAGGTGTGTGGATGATGAACTCAGGTCCTTTCAGGAACAGTGCATATTCTTGATTTCTGGGCCATCTCTGTTGCCCTTGACAATCACTTACAAAGGAATCTTGCCTGAACTATAAAACATGTTCATGGAAGAGAAATGACAGGTGGGGCAAGTGGCGGAGGTGCTTAATTTTGACAAAATTTTTAGTTTTAGAGTGTGCATATTATGAGGATAGGCTAGAAAGTAGATATGTGATTTAAAATATTATTGGGGAAAATAATAATTTATCTTCCTCTTTCTATAAGCAGGTTTTGTTTTATAACTATAGAAAGCTTTACTCTTAATATCATATGTATATTAAGGGGAATCTTTTTTTTGTCATCACGTGAGGGTCGAATGCCCAAATGTGCTAACTTATATGACATCTGTAGAACATATCATTAAAAATAATATTACAGAGAATCATGGGATTAAGGCCCCTAACATCCATCAGCACTCTAGAATTAGTGTGATAGGAATAATACATTGGGAAGTCTTCCCAGCGACTGGAAATCAGGAGAGATGGAAGAGCTCTGAGCACTGCCAAGAAGCAGTGCCTTGCTGAACATTCAAGACAGGAAAAGAACTGTGGACCAACTATTTCCCAGCCACAGTTGAACTTGACCAGGGACTTACCACAGATTTACTGCTATGAATTTGACCATTGATGTTTTGTTCTTATGCACAGACCTGATGGATATATTCATGCTCCCCATCTATGAAGCACTTCTGTTTTTTTTTCTGACCACTTTCATTCATACTTGAGACGATTCACACACAGCAGTAGAAAAGAACACAAATGACTCAGTACAAATAGCTTCCCAGGTGTATAGGCAGTTGTATTGGCAGAGAGAAGAGTGGTCCAAGGGACTGCTTTTCTTTTGAACAAATGTCACTATTACTTAAATAGACCATGACCAGCACAGTACAATCAGGCAGACATAGTTTCCTGGTGACTGAGCCCTGTAATAAGGAGCAAGGTCCCTGCAGTCTTGTCCAAATTAACTAAACAAAGAAAGATTTCATCGACACTGTCTAATACAAGACCAAATGGACTCTCTGTAGCCCGAAGGGAGGGCTCTTACAGGCACAGCCCTGGCAGAAGCAAGTGTCTTCTGATTTGAATCATGGGACAGCAGACCAAGTGTCGATATAAGAATGCACTGAAGAGCGAAATAAGCACTGTCTAGCGAATTCAGGGAGCACACCCTTGACTGTGTCTGCCCTCATCCTGTCCAACAACTTACACAACAGTTACATTTGTGCATTATTTTCTAAAGAGGAATGGGCTTGGAAATTGTGCCAAAGAAACATGTTAGTTCTCTGCCGTGGTGACCTCGGCTAAAGCATAGGATGTTTTAATGTTTCTTCTCTCTTAGAAAAAAAAATCCTATTAAAGACCTCACCTTGATGAGATTTCGGACTTAAGTAACAATTAAAAGATACTCTTCCCTTGAGAATCTGGAAAGGATATAAGCTGCTGTAGAACACAAGGTCAGTCTGTCAGCTGATGCCGAAGAATTGTGCTTGTAAGTTTTAGGTTTAGTTACTCTGATTCCTGATCTTCAGGCACTGAAAGTATTTGGTCAGCAATATGTTAACAGTTTTGACACAGACGTTCCACAGAAGAGTTTCCTTGATGTGTTTGTCATTAACGGTCCTGTCGTTTCATTCAGACCTATTGAAGAGTTCCCTATGGCTCAAAGTCAGCTTGCCTGATCTGAAACCTCGGCTATTTCATTTGGCTGTGCATAATTTAACTCCCAATAAAAGCACCAAGGTTGTTATGGAATGCTTTTTTTTAGCAAGGTTAGCAAGTCCCACTTATTTTGGTAAAAAGAACAGAGATCTGCATTAGAAAGTGAACATTTGACACAAAAAACTCAAGTGGTCCTCATCATGCAGTGGAGTCCTAGAATTTGCTGTAGAAATTGGAGATAAATAACGAATCAAATAAAGGTCGGGGGGGTTATGACAGTTTCATAATGACTAAATTTAGAGACTTCTTCTATTACAGGAGTGTATGAGGTGGCAGTTGTTAGCTTTGTTAAACCTGGTTGCTTAGAAACCACTGACTGATTAGAAGATAGTTGCTATCTACGTCTATAATTATTGTGATTACTATTACTGCCATAGCTCTTGATGGGAACTTGAAAATGGTATTATGGTGAAGTATTCCACAAACCTATAAAATCACATTACATAGCCCAGTACAAAAGATTTATAATGTCCCTTCCTTGCCCTTGGAAAATGGGCTCATTTACAGAATAACGCAATTATTTTCTTTCAGCTTGCATTGTGTTTTTCTTTCAAGCCCATTATGAATTAGAGTCCAAGGTTATTAACAAAGATGAGAGGAAGGAAACACAAACCTTCTGAGTAAAGAACATCAGAGGTTTATCCTCCTGAGGTTTCTATCTCTTGATTGAGTAAGTGGCAACTTTCAAAATCTCAATGTGAGAAACGCCAAGCCCATTTATTTTGCTTGCGATTGTATTAGTAAGTAATAAAAGGCATGGAAATAGATTACATTTTTATTTATTTATGCTGACGCATAGGACAAATTCACTGAAATTGTCTCTGTGGGGATACAATCTAGGTGGGTTTGAAGCGGGAGTTTAATCATTTCTATTTTGTCCTTTAAACAAACGAAATCACTGCAAACAAAGCCAGTACACCTGCATCATTTTTGTTGCATGTGCACTTGTGTGCAGATAATCCTTGTAACCAGGAGCCACCGATGCTGGTGCAGTAATTACAGTGGGACAGAAAGAAAGCCATATTCACTGTGGAGAAAATGGAAGGCAGAGCAGGTGTCCCCACTCCCAGCTATTACAGCACACATACACGGCAGTTCATATACACCTGGGTTTCTCTAAGGCTTCTTGCAGAGGAGCTAGGGTAATTCTTATCTGACACTGGTAAATCAGGTGTGTATAAACACACTAGCCCAACTCTACCATCTTTAAAAATTACCCGTAGAATTTTCTCTTTGTGTGTATGTACGCGTTCATCTGTGCTTGTGCATGTGGAAGCCAAGGGTTGACCTCAAGATTATTTCTCAATCATATTCCACCCTTTCTTCTGTGAATATAGTCTTGAAGCTCACTCATTTTTTTTTGCATTTTTTAATTAATTTATTCTTGTTACATCTAAATGTTTATCCCATCCCTTGTATCCTCCCATTCCCCCCCCTCCCCATTTTCCCATTATTCCCCTCCCCTATGACTGTTCCTGAGGGGGATTACGTCCCCCTATATATTCTCATAGGGTATCAAGTCTCTTCTTGGCTACTTGCTGTCCTTCCTCTGAGTGCCACCAGGTCTCCCCCTCCAGGGGACATGGTCAAATGTGAGGCACCAGAATACGTGAGAAAGTCGTATCACACTCTCCACTCAACTGTGGAGAATATTCTGACCATTGGCTAGATCTGGGAAGGGGTTTAAAGTTTACCTCCTGTATTGTCCTTGGCTGGTGCCTTAGTTTGAGCGGGACGCCTGGGCCCAAATCTGCCTATCATATTGTTCTACTTGTAGATTTCTAGGACCCTCTGTATCCTTTTATTTTGCTGTTCTCCCATGCGTCTCTCATTTAGAGTCCCAATAGGATGCCTTCCTCTCTGTCCCAGTTTCCTGGTAAGTGAAGGCTTTTGTGGGACATGCCCCTTGGGCTAGTATGCAGATATAAGTGAGTATATACCATTTGATTCTTTCTGCTTCTGGGTTAACTCACTCATTATGATCATTTCTAGCTCAATCCATTTATCCACAAATTTCGGGAATTCCTTGTTTTTAATAGCTGAGTAGTATTCCATAGTGTATATGTACCACAGTTTCTTTATCCACTCTTCTACTGAGGGACACTTAGGCTGTTTCCATGTTCTGGCTATTATGAATAAGGCTGCTATGAACATGGTTGAGCAAAGTTTCTTGTTGTGTGCTGGAGCATCTTCTGGGTATATTCCAAGGAGTGGAATAGCTGGGTCTTGAGGAAGCCCTATTTCCATTTTTCTGAGATAGCACCAGATAGATTTCCAAAGTGGCTGTACTAGTTTGCATTCCCACCAGCAATGAAGGAGTGTTCCTCTCTCCCCACATCCTCGCCAGCATGTGGTGTCGCTTGAATTTTTGATCTTAGCCATTCTGATGGGTGTAAGATGGAATCTCAGAGTTGTTTTAATTTGCATTTCCCTGATGACTAAGGAGGTTGAGCATTTCTTTAAGTGTTTCTCAGCCATTTGATACTCCTCTGTTGGAAGCTCACTCATTTGGCCAGGCTGGCTGGGCAGCAAAATCCTGGGCTCCACCTGTCTCTCTGCAGGGCACGGACTGTAATGTTGAACTTTTTCTTTTTAGCATGGATACTGGGGGGATGAAGTGGAATCTTTGTGCTTGCATAGCAAGCTCCTAATTGACTGAGCCATCTCCCTAATTCTACCTTTTTCTTAGGCTAATACTGAGAACATGCAGCAGATTCCCTGGAAGTCACAAAGGCCCTCCCTGCATAGATCTTATGGAAGGAAATGTCTTGTTTAATAGGTGCCTACTGACTGATTAAGCAATGTCTCATTTTTTTTAATGGTCACACCTGATGACAATTACATTTTATCTATGCAATGGGATTGTAGAAAAAAAATCAATTAAAATATTTTGATGGACTCTGGAAATTTCCATAATTAAATGCTGTGTTTATTGTACTGGTATAAAAACCATTAGTAAAAGTATCTTAGATAACCCTAGAGATAAAGGTGGATTTGTGTGGGGCTATTGTCTTCCTAATTTTGTGCCTGTAGATGGGGCCTGCTCTCTCCAGGTAACCTGTCATATTTTACAGCTACCTATTGGATTTCTCTGCTTTCCCACTGATGCTAGATCTTTCTCTGTTGTCTGTCTAAAAACTTCTTTCTATAATCATATAAAGGAGAATCTTTATTGAACTTTATGAGGCACATTTGATTTTTGTCTTAGTTATGGACTGTAGTAGTTGTTCTCTAAAAACCTGACAATAAAATTGAAGATTCCTAACGCCTTCTCTTACTGTGCATTATGAAAATACAGTTCCTGCTAGACATAACTTAGTCCTCAGGAAAAGGGAGTGGACCTCTCGTTTCGGCTGTTCCCCTATGTGGCTAATTTACAACAGCCAAGACTGCTGGCTGGAGTGTCTGGGAGTATTTGCTGTCTTATAATGAAACTCTGAGAAGATAATGAGGACAACAGGAATAAGATCACATATAAAATAATGGTAATTAAAATGTAATGGGATATGAGTACAGACAGAGATCACTGCTAAGCATCAAGAGGTGCTCCCTGTCTTTATAATGGGCTCTCTAAGAAGGCTTTTTTTTCTTCTTCCCCTGAAGCAACAATAATGAGAATGCACTGAAAAACAAAAACAAAAACAAACAAACAAACAAAAAACCCCCAAAAAACCCAGCAAGCCTCAAAGGGTGGCTCTTAAGATTTTTTTTTTTTTTTTACTAAAAACAAAGAATGATTTATTTTATTGGCATATGCTTTTCCCCCCTGCATTTTCCAGTGATTGACAGGCAGAAGAAAGTGTCAGAGGCCTGGGAAAAGGCATTCTAGCATGCGTCTGGGAACTGAATTTGAGTCTTCTCAGAGGATAGGCAAACCATCTTAACTGCTGAAGCACTTTTATATATTTTCTTAACATAAATGTGTATATTGTATTTATATGTTAATATAATGTATGACCATTATAGAAAAATGTTACTCAGCAAAAAATATGTAAAGAGCATAGAGTGCTACAGGATACCAATGTGAAGGTGACAGTCAGTGGTCCAGCTGGGTTATTAATTGACTTTTTATTTATTTACTCAAAATACCTAGACAGAAATTTGAATAAAGACTTCTTTTTTAATTAAATATTTTTTATTTTTTACATATACATTTATATTATTGAACATATATACAATAAACTACCTACAACAAGAAGAACCACGACACAATCAGGAATTATATAAATGTTACATTCTTAGTGTTTTTGGCTATTGTTTTTGACAGCCTTGAAGAAGACATCTTTCCTATCTTGGTGTGTCTAAAGTTCTGAATGTAAATCAATATCTATCATATTTAGTCATCATCAACTTAAAACATCTATCTAGACCTAAAAACATCTTAAATTCTAAACAAGCTTAATTGTAAAACTAAACTATATGGTCTTCAGCCCCATCAGAGACTTGAGAAGGAATAAAGTTAATTTTTAAGGTAGTAGGAGAAAACTGGCAATAAAGACTATTTTGTCATAACAAAGTTACATTATTTTTCTTTTATTTATTTGTTTATTTCTTTGTTTATTTGAGACAGGGTTTCTCTGTTTGGCGTTGGCTGTCTTGGACTTACTTTGTAGACCATGCCAGCCTCGAACTCACAGAGATCCACTTGCCTCTGCCTCCCTGAGTGCTGAGGTTATAACAGTGTGTAGCCTGCTTGACCCAAATTTACATTCTTAAAATATCATTTATTTTCTTCTTTTTAATACGCCTCTCAATTTATGATTGCTTTGCATTCTCAGGCTGTAGTTTGTAAACCGTGCTGATTATTTCAATATTAAATTATTAGCATGAGTTAATTGGAATTCTAATTGCCAGAAAGGTGAACATTGTATTAATCACAAATTCCAGGAGAGATTTTAATTTGATATTGCCAATGACACCAACATAACAATGCCCTCTTATTTTAGGTGTTGCTTGTCTGTATAATTTCCTTGTCCCTAAGGAATTTCAAATCATGATCTGTACTGGAAGTATTACAATACTTCTGAATAACAGAGTGTATGATGGTATTAATATACAAACAATGGTCCATGTTGGATCTGCCCATGCTGATAATCAGGGTTTTATTGCACAGAACTTATTTCTCTAATTGTAGGAATGTCTTTATTGGTATTTCCTTATGTAATAGGCCTCTCTCTTATGCGAAAATGTTTCACAATGATCAGAAAATACATCTTTAATATATAATTTCTATATTTTACTTGTCTTATAAATATCAAGTAAGTTGAACCTACCTGTTCAAATTTAAGCCGTTAGACATACATAACTGGAAATTATTAATGAAAAAAATGCTTGCAAAACTATTTTAAATACCTATTATGGGATTTAGTTACAACATATTTCATTAAGAGAAAGAACACAAGTAATAAAACTAAGAAAGATTATAATTGGGTAAAGCAGTTAATTTTTGAACACTTAGCTATAAATGTTCCTTATATTTCTTAAAAATGATACTGGACATTTTAATCCTCTGCAACCTTTGTTAAACTTGGAAGCTTTATGGTACCAATTCAAATAGATTCTATCTTCAATTTTGGGTGTTTCTGGACAGTTATGGGAAAGATAATAACAACCTATATCTATATGAAGACATTAGATCAATCAATCTGTTAATTAAAATGTAAAAACTACCACTTTAATTACTTATTATTATACAACTTTGTTTCATCTGTATATTTTATAAGAGATAAACCATTTGTTATTTTAGCTGCAAGATAAAGGGAATAAATATCAAAGTGTGGACCCAAATATAATCCTCTGAGATTTTTCTGAGCATTTGGCCCAGTATCACACACATTTGAAGTAGTATACCCTGAATCACACACATTTAAAATAGTATATTTTCTACCTCTTTTGCACCAGTTTGATGATGTGTTATGATTCTATGAGTTAACATAGTGATCGCTGCTGTGTGTTCTTTTAAACTTATATGGTGTAAGGTGAAATGATCACCCACAGGCTGCCCTTGTCTATATAGAGGAAAATTGGATTATATTTAAATTATTTCCTTGTCACATACCCCTAAGCAGAGCATTGACACATAGGTTTGTATTCACTTATTTACTGAATTTTCATTAATTATTTTTCATTTTCTTCTTCTTTTCTTAGCATCAAGAGAGTCAGCAGGAGCCGGGCGTGGTGGTGTACTCCTTTAATCCCAGCACTCGAGAAGCAGAGGCAGGTGTATCTCTGAGTTCGAGACTATCTTGGTCTACAAGGAGAGTCCAGGGCAGCCAAGGATGACATAGAGAAACCCTGTCTCGAACAACAAGAACAAGAACAAGAACAACAACAAAACAACAACAACAACAACAACAACAAAACACAAAAAAAGAATTTGTAGGAATATCAAGGTAAGGTTTCTCATTAATGGATGAATAAGTTACCAAAGGAAACCAGGGGAGCATCAATCCCTTTGTGTAGGACCAAAAATAAGCCATGAGAGTGGAGGTAAACATCACAGGTTGATGCCAGTCATCCTCCTTAGTAAGAGGAATGCTGCAAAAGTGTGACATTCCAAGGATTCAGTTCTAGGACTTGAGACTACAGGCTCAGCCTCAGCTGCACAACAAATTTGGGCCAGCATTGGCTATGTGATGCTCTGTCTCCAATATCACACCAAACCAACTAATCAGACAAACACAAATTTCAAATTGGTAAGGGAGTAGTTTCTGCTACGTGGAGAAAGAAGTCTTCAACAATTATCTTAAGGCTGGAAAACCTTGTCATCCTTTGGAGGATCAATACCTTTTCAACATGTGAATAGAGTGTACTCCACATTATAAATCCAAAAAAAAAAAAAAAAATGGGTAAGCAAAGAATTGCAGAATCAGGAACAGCAGCAATCCAGCAGACTCACATATCAGCAATAAGGTGTGCAAGTAAAGCCACACTCCTTTTCCCTTGGACCACATTTCATATGGGCTGCTTCTGGACATCATTGTCCAGTCAGGAGGAGAGTGCTCTTTCTGCAGGTAATTCCTGCTGTAAAGACCCTCCCAGAGCCATTCAGAATGGCACATATCAATAGATTCCAGAGCCAATTCAAATAAAAATTCACATGTGTTTTCAATGTAAGTACTTTGCCCAGGTCATACTGCTATCCAAGGACACTGGAGTCTGAATCTCAGCATTTCTGACGTCAAATTTCTTGTTGACAATATGAACTCCTACCACAATATGTCTGTGAAAATGCAACAGCTGAAAATATATGCATTGCAATAATTGATAATATTATTATAAAGAGAAAAGGCAGCATCAAGCTAGCTTTAATTTTAGTTAATAAAGATAGACTTTTTCTGTTCCCTGCGTATAAATGCTTTTCATTGCGTAGGATCTTTCCTGGTGTATGAATTAAAATATAATGCTAGCTAATATTATTGGGTCATAGGATTAAGCATATACCTCACTCTGTCAGGTGCTATATGTGTGTAGAGCAGTGAGATTGGTTTCATGTTTATAAAACTCATGTCATTGAGATACAGACTAGTGATTGCATATTAAATTGAGAAAATTCTCAAAGGAGTGATGATATTCTTAAAACAATGTGCTATTACAGTTCAGACAATAAAGGGATTGCTCCTTTAGTGCTGATGTAGGAAGTATAAGCAGCCACATGGTTTAGGAAGTTTAGGTTGGTCAAAAAGAACTCAGATAAAGATGGCTGCCATAGATTGGACTTGGGCTCGAGCAATAGCCTTGACTCTCCGGGTAGCAACCACTGAGACTAAAGGAGTTTCTCAGGGATCATTGATAGTTGGGCTCAGCTGCTAATTAAAAATGTCATTCTGTTTCAAGATGTCTTTTCAAGATGTGAAAATCTCTGTTTTCCTCCTTGATGGTTGACAATAATAATTAATGCATAATGAGGAAACTTAGCAGAGTTTGACAACATGTTCTTGGGGAGGAACTTGAAAAGGACTTCAAAATAATTATCTGAAGCATATTGCAGCAATATTATGATGTGGCAAATAGATCAAGAATATTTAAAATGAAAATATGTCCAATTGCATGTTATACTTTAAACTAAAAGACATATTTTCACTTAAAATTGTTATCAAATCTTAAAGTTAGTAGACTGAATTGTGTTATGGTATTTTCATACACACATGCCACTGTATTTCTTTCTAATTTGTCTCTCTATCTGACTTCTTTCTGCTCTGTCCTTACCACCGTCTGTCCAGTACTTCCCACTCCTGCTTTCATGTTGCTCCATTGGTTTCTTTCCCCTGCTTTTTCCAATGTCTTCTTCCCTTCTCATGATTTCCCCATCAAGCTGAAACACACACATCAGTAAACACACACATACTTATACATTTAAATCTAGGTTTTATATATGAGGGAAAACACTCAACATTTATCTTTCTTCATCCAACTTTCTAGGTTAATATATCAATTTTCAGTGCCGTCAAATTTTTGCAAATATTACTATCTTATTTTTCTTTATGACTCAATGAAATTTCATTACTTTTATATATGTTTTATTTATCCATTCATTACTTGATGGACACATATCCTGATTTCGGTTTCAGGCTTTTGAGGGTAGTGCAGCAGTAACTGTCGATTTGCAAGTCTCTGTGGTGTGTTAAACTTCAGTTCCTCAGGACTATACTCGGGAATGGCATAGCTGGGTGATATAATAGACCTGGTCTTAGTTTCTTGAGAAATCACTAAACTAAAATTTCAGTTTACACTCCCCCTCAGTGGGTAAGGGTTCTGTTTTCTCTACTCCTTCCTCAGTATTTGTGTCATTTGTCTTCTTGATAAAAGACCCATTCTTTAGAGTTTATAACAGGACTTCTCTGGACTGACCTTCAGTTGAATAAAGACATGGAGATTTATTAATATTTGTAAAAGCTTAGGCTAATAGCGAGGCCGACTCTCAGCTAGCTCATACAAACTAACCCTACTAACCATGGTGTATGTCCTGCTATATGGCCAGGTCCTTGCCCCTCCTTCTCTCTCTGAACCCCAATGTGGCGCCCGCGCCACCACGGTACCGAGTCGAGGGCGAGGGACTGCGGATTTAACTCATGCGCGCGCGCACACACACACGCACGCACGCACGCACGCACGCACGCACACACGCACGCACACACACAGCGGGTCCTTTGTGCTAAGAGAGCAGCAGCTGTGGCAGCAGCCATGGCAGCGTTTTATTATTCTTCCCAGAGTTCCAAAGAGCCTTCTTATAGGCAGCAAAACAGGAATCCTCCTCCCAGGTGAAATCCCTCAAGAGGTGATTGCACACAGGAGGAAAAGTCTTGAGGATGGGAGGGGCACATTCTCAGAGCAGTAAACATGACTAGCTAACCAAGATAAACACAGACATGGAAGCTGCTAGAAATAGGACATGAAACAGCAAGACAGGCAGGCAGCCCAGTCAGGCCTGGTTCCTACACCCCAATACATCTGTTAGTTACCCATATCACAACAGCCAATCCTACCACACCTGATTCTTTTCCGGGAACCCCTCTGATGGGACAGAATTAACAGAAACACACCCTCAGTGTACAAAAGATTACCCCAACAGATGTTAGGCAGAATCTCAAAGCAACTTTAATTTTCATTTCCCTAATGACAAAGGAAGTTGAACACATTTCAGGTATTTATTGGCCATGTGTACTTCATTTCTGTACAACTGTCTATTTAGCTCATTAGCCCACTTACTGATTGGATGCTTTTTCAAGTGTTTAATGCCTGCAGTTTTAAAAATATTCTAGAGATTCTCATTTTAATAAAAAGTCAATCTTGCTTTATATGGTTTGTCTCAAGTAATCAAGGCATATAAGGAAAGTACCTAGCAGAAATATTAATATTAAGAAAAATAAAAATTAAAGTAAAATATTAACAGAGTTATAGTCACATTATGGTTATAGCTCACAAAAGACTTGTCCATAATTGATCATTATTTACATAACAGCACACCTTAAAAATATATAAGACAAAGATTCGCAATTTAGCAAAACTGCTGCAGTAGTACAATTATGGAAGCTTGGGACTCATCTCTTAGAACTTGTGGGGTTTAATAGACTGCAAACGACTAATGCAAGATGGAGTGCAACCTAGCGAGATTTCTTACAAACGCACTGCAGTTAGAGGACTTTAAGTCTCATACAGTCATCTTACTGCATATAGACAAGCCCAAATTAAGGTAACAGTGAAAGGATCTAAAGCAATTCAAATGGATATTTTTGGATAATCATTAATTTCCTTACAATATAACTTATTTCACTATAACTTGATATAATTTTGCTTTGAATGGATTTAAACAGGAGGCTAGAAAACTGCTGACAATTGAATAATTAGTTATCCATAAGGAACTGGCTTCAGAAACCAACTTTGCTTGAGACTCTAACTGGGAGACGCCACTGCTAGGGAGGATCCCTTGGGAACTCCAGAATGAAGGAAATTCAAACTATTTCCTATTCCTTAACAGGATCAAAGTATGTATGTTTCCTAAATGAGACTTCTGTGAGATCAAAGCAAAGTATTAGGGCTTGTCATTTAGTGTAATTAATTTTAGCATATCAGGGCTTCTGGGAAATTCTCTATCCACCTGTCTGGGAGTTAGCTGGGCAGCATGGAAGCTGTGTCTACAGGACATGCATTGCTAAATTTTTCAGATGAAAGGATAAAATCAGACATTTTTTTCTGATAGAAAAATTATGGAATAAATACGAGTTCATCCAACTGTGGGATCCTATGGTACATTCATCTTCACTGGTAAAATAACACAAAGATGTTTTCCACAATGGGTCTGTATCTTTCATACTTCAACAAATTTGTAGGATCATTCTGTTTGTTTCTTTTTTAATTCCTTATGAGTGCATGCTCAGATGGTTTTCATTTATCTAAAACCAAAGCATATGTGATTGGGTATTGCTTTGTTCTTGCTCAGTTTTATGTTTATTAACAATGTCGTTTCTTCATCTAACTATTGCTACATCCAGCTCACTCTTCAGGAAGCATCAAATATCTCCAGTTTTTTACTTCATTGAGAAATCTCTCAGTTTTGCCCTAACACTTCAAATAAGTTTTCTTTTGGCTGTCGAGGTCTTTTGACCATCATTTGCTCTTGGTTTGGGAATGGGATCTGTCTGGCTTTCCCAGCTGCTTGTTTTTTTTTTTTTTATTAATTTATTCTTGTTACATCTCAATGTTTATCCCATCCCTTGTATCCTCCCATTCCTCCCCCCTCCCCATTTTCCCATTATTCCCCTCCCCTATGACTGTTCCTGAGGGGGATTACGTCCCCCTATATATTCTCATAGGGTATCAAGTCTCTTCTTGGCTACTTGCTGTCCTTCCTCTGAGTGCCACCAGGTCTCCCCCTCCAGGGGACATGGTCAAATGTGAGGCACCAGAGTACGTGAGAAAGTCATATCACACTCCCCACTCAACTGTGGAGAATATTCTGACCATTGGCTAGATCTGGGAAGGGGTTTAAAGTTTACCTCCTGTATTGTCCTTGGCTGGTGCCTTAGTTTGAGCGGGACCCCTGGGCCCAAATCTGCCTATCATATTGTTCTACTTGTAGATTTCTAGGACCCTCTGTATCCTTTTATTTTGCTATTCTCCCATGCGTCTCTCATTTAGAGTCCCAATAGGATGCCCTTCCCCTCTGTCCCAGTTTCCTGGTAAGTGAAGGCTTTTGTGGGACATGCCCCTTGGGCTAGTATGCAGATATAAGTGAGTATATGCCATTTGATTCTTTCTGCTTCTGGGTTAACTCACTCATTATGATCATTTCTAGCTCAATCCATTTATCCACAAATTTCGGGAATTCCTTGTTTTTAATAGCTGAGTAATATTCCATAGTGTATATGTACCACAGTTTCTTTATCCACTCTTCTACTGAGGGACACTTAGGCTCTTTCCATGTTCTGGCTATTATGAATAAGGCTGCTATGAACATGGTTGAGCAAATTTTCTTGTTGTGTGCTGGAGCATCTTCTGGGTATATTCCAAGGAGTGGAATAGCTGGGTCTTGAGGAAGCCCTATTCCCATTTTTCTGAGATAGCACCAGATAGATTTCCATATTGGCACAGGAGACAACTTCCTGAACAGAACACCAACGGCCCAGGCCTTAATGTCAACCATTAATAAATGGGATCTCATGAGGCTGAGAAGCTTCTGTAAGGCAGGAGACACTGTCAAGAGAACAAAGCGACAGCCTACAGACTGGAAAAAAATCTTCACCAACCCTACATCTGACAAAGGTCTAATATCCAAAATATATAAAGAACTCAAGAAATTAAACACCACCAAACCGAATAACCCAATTGAGAAATGGGGCTTGGAACTAAACAGAGAATTCTCAACAGAGGAGTATCAAATGGCTGAGAAACACTTAAAGAAATGCTCAACCTCCTTAGTCATCAGGGAAATGCAAATCAAAACAACGCTGAGATTCCATCTTACACCCCTCAGAATGGCTAAGATCAAAAACTCAAGCGACACCACATGCTGGCAAGGATGTGGGGAGAGAGGAACACTCCTTCATTGCTGGTGGGAATGCAAAGTAGTACAGCCACTTTGGAAATCTATCTGGTGCTATCCCAGCTGCTTTTAAGAAGGCATCAGCCAGGCTCACTGTTGCCTTACCTTTCTGTCCGTGTGACGCTGTTAGATAACTTCATTGTTCATTTGTTGCTCTGTGTTGCTTCCTTATGAACTTTTAACACTTCAAAATTTTGAGGAATTTCAAAGCTCAGTATCTTTCATCATTTCTAGAACATCTTCATGTCCTGATACTCTGATTGCAGATGTCAGACTCATAATCCCATCCCATCCCATCCACTCCTAATATCCTTAACATGGTCATTATTTTATATCTTTTTTGAAATTGGTTTACTATTTGAAAACCATTACTATCTCTTACATTCACCATTCACAGAGGCAAAGGAAAATCACATGATCAAACGATCCTGAAGCCTATTTAATGACTGGACATGCTCTATACTACATTTGTAATGTATACAAGCATTGAACACCATCTATACTAAGGTGTATTAAACACTTTAACAATGGATATTATTAGGATTTCACACACATAGGCACACAAACACACACACACACGTGCATACATGCAAGAAGGAAACATGACATTTTCCTGCCACAGAATGAGGATATCCACTATTTCTGTTAAACTTGAATTTAGAAATAGTGATGTAGAAAACTAAAACAGAGGCATTCAGGTTGTCTGCACTGTGTTTAATAAGATTATTTATCGGGTCCCTTGCTCCTCCCTAAAGTAAATCCATGGCAAAGCAATGGCTTGTATCTTGGGGAATTTCTAACAAGTTATGTTACAGCTAATTGCCATATTCTTTGTATGGATTCGAATGTGTTATTAATCATATCCAAAACTTTTATACATGTAAATTGTGAAATTACATGTTTTCTAAGGTGTTGTTACTTCTCTGAGAGGAGTCAACTATTCTCTCTCCTGTGTAATTTGCTGCATTTGACCGGCTGATGCTTGGTTTTGGATAATTTGCATGTATTTACAAAGGATTTTTGTCATATCTCATTCCATTTTCTTGCAAACTTAGCATCATTATGATGCTAAAAATGTCTCAATTTTAGTGTTATTAGCAATTGTTTTAGAAAATGCTTGACCTTAGGGAGTATTTCTTACATTGAAGGCCTTTTTTCCAAGGCTCCCTTCAACTCCTTGCCTGGATTTTACTCAGTATACACAAGTTACGCATCCATTAACACACACAGTTATGATAGCTCAATCTCCAAGGGACCCATTGACATCATAGAGAATGACTCAGTCCGAGGAAGATGAGAAACGTACACTCATTCTTGTAGGTGTGCAGTCTTTAAAACTATCAAGGGCATGAAAGATACTCAAGGACCATGAAAATATCACAGATCAGAGGAAACAATAACAGATTATGATACAATAGTAATAATAATTATAGTAATTATAATTATTATTTTCATCACAGTTAAAAAGCCCTTGAAACAGAAATTCAACCCATGAGATCCCTAGGCTGTATTTTAATTAATCATTGTTGCTTTTTCTGATTGGAGGTCTTTGAGGGTTCAGAAGAGTGCCTTTGTCCCTGAAATCTGTGCTGCATCATAACTCTGGCAAGCTCCTATATGTCTCATGTAAAGATTGATTTAAACAATAGAGATGAGGCTTATTGTATGGCTTGTGACAAAGGTTTCTGTCACTAAGTCTGATGATCTGAATTAGATACCTGGAACCCACATGGGAGAAAGAGAGTCCTGACTCTTAAACTGTCCTCTCACGTCTGCATTGCAGCCATGGTATTTGTGCAAGCATTCACACACACACACACACACACACACACACACACACACACACACACATGAGTGAACGAATGAATAGTGAATGAATAGATGAATAAATGAATAAATAAATAAATAAATAAATAAATGTTACAACAAAAATAGAGTGAGAGAATGAAAGGAAACTGCAGGGACATACCATGCAGGAACACAGGCACACTCACACTCACAGGGCAGGAACACACACAGGCACACTCACAGGGCAGGAACACAGGCACACTCACTCACAGGGCAGGAACACAGGCACACTCACTCACAGGGCAGGAACACAGGCACACTCATAGGGTAGGAACACAGGCACACTCACAGGGCAGGACCTCCACGCAGATGATCAAGGGTTCTGTGTCTTATTTTTTACTTTTTCTGTCACATGCATTGTTTTCTAGTAATTGATTTGAAGTAATGATTTTTTTATTTTATAATCAGGAAGGGCATTCAGCAGCTTGCATTAAATATGAAGAAATGTGCAACATGTATGAGATGTAATATGCCAACAAATAGTAACAGAAACTACATTTTAAGAAAAACCTTCAGAAGTGTATTTGTTGTCATTATGTAACACTTCTTTAAATTAATACATGTGTTCACACCTAGTGAGAAGAGTCTCATAGGTTGGAATAGGAAATGGTGGTAAACAAATCTCTCATGTAAGACCTCTGTTTGTAGGCAGGACGTTGCACTTAAGAAATGCAATAGATAAGCACTCTGATCTAAGCTTCAGAGACTGGAACATGGGTTGGTATGATTAGCTAACAGTTTTACATGAGTTACATTACCTCTCTTGGCCTTCATTTATCCACCTCTAGATAAAATATAGAACTCATAGAGTTAAAGATTAAATAAGAGTTTATAGAACAGGTACTTAACACAAGTTCAAATTTAATGCAAATTTCATGAATGTTGGCTATTGGTGAAAGTCTTGTATTAAAGAAATAGGGGATTTATTCTCCAAATTAAAAAATAAATATATTGAGTTCATTCATTTTGTTCTGTGAACTAACAGCTTTATTTTTTAATGAGCAATTACTGATTTTGGGGAAGTGATTTTTCAGCCTCCTAAGGACTGTGAGCAATGCAGTCATTCTCATTGTTGGTGAGATTTCTCAGCATAGCCAATTATCAGTCATATACAGAACTTCTGACATCTCTTCCCATCTTTCAAAATTCTGTAATTCCATTGTGTTACCATTTACATTTTCAGCTGGACTCATGGTCTCTCCACATTGTACAAACACCCTGTTTTCTTTGACTCTTCATGGATTCTTTAATGAAATTTTCTTTTCTTCCTTGTTATGTTTCTAGAAATTCCTCCCCTTTCCAAGGTGTGATGTATGTCCACTTCTTCAGGTAACATTTGTGTATCTGGCCAGTTTGAATCAACCATATTCTTTTAATATGCATTAACTGCATACTTGATTCACCACAAAGAATTCCTATTATGGAATCATGAGCAAGAAGCTCAAAAAAAGGCATATATAAACTTTGATGTGCCACACACTTCTACTGTTTGGAAAGGAAGGATCGCATGAGTCTTTAAAAGTGGATGCATTATAGTTCAGAGTAAAACCACATCCTCCACGTCTTAGAGCATGGACATTATTCATGGACCTTCCTGGTAGCATAACAGGGCAACTAAAGAAGTGTACAGTATGGCTTAATGAGCTATGTGAGTGAAGATTCAATTAAGGAGTGTCCATCTAAATCAACTTTTTATTTATTCTTATGTTGGTTTAAGACAACTCCATTGTGCCTTTTGCATCAACATTACTTATACATCCTTTGCCTGCTCTTCTCTTTAGAAAGTGCTTACAGATAATAGCCTGAAAGTTACACACTAGGCAGATAACTGAGAGTTTTATATGGATCAGACCTTGGCATGAACATTAAGGCCATTGTAAGTAGGTGTCAGTAGACCTCACAGAAGACAAATTACCCCTCCTATTGCCAACCACAATTTTCTTAGGCTGGAATGAGTCTGAGAAACATTAAGCATTGAACAAGATCTAGTAATGACTAGAAACTATAATTTCTCTTTTTTTCCAAAATTGAAGTATTATCTTTGTGGTCCTTTGCTTTCTTTGTAAACCTAAACCAAATTATATTAAGACCATGAAAACAATATTCTGAGAAAATTTAGTCTACTGCTTCAGTGTAGGCATTTTATAGTGAGGATGTTAATGTTTGATATCTTTGTAGACACTGAATGAGTAACTTACAATATTTTCTTTTTAAATTTATTATAATTTGTTCAGGTTAAATCCTGATTGTTATCCTCTCACGTGTATCTTTCTTTTCCCACAGGAACAGTCCCTCCCTCTTCTATCCTATTCCCCTCCCTTAGACCTCTGATCAAAGGAGCCCTCCTCCCCCACCATATGGAAACAGCCTATCAGGTCTCATCCAGATATCATGCTTGCCCTTCCTCTGTGAGCCCCTGGGCCTCCCAACCAAGGGGAAGCGATGAAATTGGGGACAGCATAGTTCATGTCAGAAACAGTCTCTGCTCTCCCCACAACCATGGAGAATGAGCTGTTCATTGGCTAGATCTGAACAGGAGGTCTAGGTTTACTGCACGCATTGTCCTTGGTTGGTACAATAGCTTGTTCAGGGCCCCCTGGGTCCACCAACCTTGACGGTATCCTTGTGGGTCTCCTGAACCCTCTGGATCCTTACATGCCCAAATTCTTCCTTACCACTCTCACCTGGAGTCCAGTAGTTTGTCCCAGTATCTGTGCTGATCCTCCATAAGCATTTTCATTGTTAAAACTTCCTCGAACCATAGTGAATTCATGTCCTAAGCTATGAGTTCTAACTATGATTTGTTCACATTTTATGAACATTTAAATTAATCATTTGATTAATTCAATCTCTCCATAAATGGAAACAAGAGGATTTGAAAAAAAAATCTATACCTGTCAATCAATGAGACATTTCAACTTGTCACTCAGGCAAGCAGAGTGCTATAGTGATTGATGATATGCAGTTTTAAATATAAAGCCACAGAACATTACATTCTTAGTGATAGGACAAACATATTATGAAAGAAATTTCCTATTTCTCATAACTCTAAGGCCAACTAAAGAAAAAAAGACAAAAGACAATTAGAACAATTACAAATGGAGCGATGCCCAGAATTTTAGCTGTACCATGCAATAATGAACATTTTTGAGATTTTTCTAGGCCTTGAATATTAGCAAACTTTTTCTTGCCTAAATTGTTGCTAGATATGTATTTATAGTAGTTCTTAAAATAATACAACCAGCACACACATTCTTGATTAATGTCATTAGAATCTATTTTGTAAAACTGTGATTATACCATTTAAAAATAGGTACCTGATATTCAGCTCTTAGGGCACCATTAAAGCATTATGTGGTAATGTTGCAGAAACATGTGACTCTGAAATTTCTGTAGCATTTCTTAATTTATTTCATTGTCTATGAAAAGTCCTAATGAACCACTCAGTCAATTGGATATACACATTTTACATTGGAAAGGAAAATATTATTGAATTCTTTTGGGGGAAATTCTAGTTCACTACATTAGATTTTATTTTATTATAATTAATTTCTAGGTGAGTTACTTTGAAGCTATTTACATATTGAACAAGTTCCACTCAATTGCACTGTCCACTTACAGTAATGAGCTTGTAAATTGTTTTTATAGCCTGCCCATACTATATTTTAATGATAACATCTACAAAGTGATATGTCTAACACGACACTAGGCTGCATCTGAAGTGACCATGACCAGTCAACTTTCAGCCTTAAATGCATATTTCTCTCTTCTTGCTGCTTTACAGATTTATCACAAATATAATTTGACTTCAACATGGACTATAAAGAATTTAAATCAAAACAAAATGAGTGCTTTAAATGTTTACGAGAATTAGAAAGTAGTTCCGAAAGGATTTTTTATTTCTAAATTAACTAATAACTTACTGTCTCAGTAGTAGATCTGCATTGTTAACAATGGACAGCATTTATAAACTAAGTAAGTCCTAATGAGAAGCAGTGGTTCCACACTAAGGGCAAGGAATAGAACTTAAAACTCTCTTGTAATTCTACCATTCCCTTCCTTCTCTGATTTCCCCAAACCCACCAGAGGAGACATTAAATATTAGAGCTTGATGTGTCCCTGGGACAAAACTGACTGTGGAGATGAAGAAGGATCTAGATAGAAGCATACATATAAGTTTCCATGATTCATAAGATGACTACTGTGGTTAAAGAGAAAACATGTATTTGAATCCGGAAACAGTTTTTCCCCCCTGTCTGAAATGGAAGCACTGATTTGCACGCACATCTTAAGAGTCATTACTGCCTCTGTTCCTTGCTGTCAGAGACACCGCTCTGCCGGGGTCGGTGAAGGATCCCAAGATGGCTGGGTGTAAACTTGCTCTAAAAACCATTGACTGGGTAGCTTTTGGGGAGTTTATACCACGAAACCAAAAGGCAATTGCAAACTCCCTAAAGTCCTGGAGTGAGACCCTCCACACCAGGTTGGATAATCTGTCCGAGACACCACCAGCGATTGACTGGGCTTACTACAAGGCCAATGTGGCCAAGGCGGGCTTGGTGGGTGATTGTGAAAAGAAGTGTAACGCCCTGAAGATCCCTGTGCCTGAGGATAAGTACACGGCCCCGGTGAACCATGAGGAAAAGGAGGATATGAAGAACTATGCTGAGTTCGTGTCTGGATCCCAGGTCAGGATCCAGGAATATGAGAAGCAGCTGGAGAAAATGAAGAACATAACTCCCTTTGACCAGATGACCGTTGATGACTTGAATGAAGTGTTCCCAGAAACCAAGCTAGACAAGAAGAAGCACCCATACTGGCCCCACCAGCCCATCGAGAACCCGTGAGGCAGGCCAGGACTGAGCCCCGGCCGCACTGAAATAAAACATTTACACAGTGGGGGAAAAAAAAAAAGAGTCATTACTGCCAATAAAATGGTGACTGTTACTAAGTTTTCAGTCAGTTAATATTTTAAAGAAGACGTCTGCTCATAGAAGAACACAAAGAATAATGATTTAACTCCACTTTTCATTCAATTCAGCAACAGTGTTTATCAAACTTTGGGTGAAGAAATTTCCTTTCTGCAAAGCTTGGTGTGACTATGTCAATGTGCTCCAGCTCATATTTGCCCCTTCAGTCAACAGGAAGCTACCATAGTACATCCTGTAGCTGTCACCTTGAAATACAACAATCTATCCAGGTAACTATTTTACAGTGAACCATACTGTGAAACATAATTACCAAAATAATTTGAAAACATTTTTAAGTGGTCAATGTGGGGTATTTTAGTTGATGAAGCACCAATGCTTCCAATTCAATTCATAGTATAGTTCAGAGTTGGGAAATGGCAGCTGAAATTGATTTCAGAAGAATGCTGTGTTGGAAGGGCGGGAGCATGTGACACCTTCTTCCCTTGGAGCTGCTTTCCTACTAGGAATAAGATGATGCATCTCATCTTCACAATGCAATTGGCTTAGACATCAACATCTACCTATCTGCACCTGACCATAACGAGAAAGGACATTATATCCCCAAGTGTGAGTTCTCAGAATTGTACTCATCAAGAGTCTGTTGTGGTGTCTCTTTAAGATTTCCTCACTGGCTAGCCACACAGGTATACCTATCATTTGGATCTTTCTGGCATTTCTTTCCCTATAATTTGCAAACCATTGCTTTTCCAATTCTACTAAACATTATTCTCTTAGTATTCTGAAGAAATTTGAATTTGAGATTTGCTTTATTAGCTAGAGGAATTTCCTTAAGTAAAAATATTCTTGACACTAGACAATCAATATAGTTGATTAAATCAATTAATTTTGTTATAAATATTTAGATTAATGAATCTGTGCCATTAATTATGCCAAAGCTACTTTCTTCCCTTCCTTTTCTTTTCTTGACACTTGTCTTGCATTGATAACATGCCTGTTTTATTTGTGGATGAGTTTCTGGCTTTGCAAAAATGCACTTGGTGTGTTTTAATTGATTTAAATAATCATTTTCTTTAGTGTTCTAGTTCTCTTTACTCATGGTGATGCCATCTCTCATGCTTACTCTTGTCCTGGTGAACTTTCCACAGTCTTCTATAGCATTCAGTTCTTGGCATGGTAAAAGGAAAAAAGATGCACACTGAAAAGATGAAGCAAATATCCCACAGGGTAGGTATTTTTGGAATAATCAGACTGACTGGGAATTGAAAACAAGTACAACTGATGCACAAAACAAGTCCAACAGACGTACTGGGAAGCATGTGTAGACTGCTGGTTATCATCTTAATTAGCTTTCTGATATGTGAAAATATGCCTAAAATAATCTACTAGAAAGAGAAAAGATAATGATGCATAGTTTCAGAGGCTTCAGCTCATGGCCTAGATGTTTTGGAGACTTCCATGAGTCCCTGCACAGTGGCCCATGTGTGGGCCAGGGAAAACTGCCCACCCTGTTTGGTAGTTGCAGAGGAGGAAGAAGCTGGGAGGAAGACATGAGGAAAGAGTAAAAAAGACAGAAAGAAAAAAGCAATAGGTTAAAATATACCCCCATAAAAGAATGTATACAAGAATTGTTCAAATTTCTGCTTATATTGTTTTAGTGTGTGTACATATAATGAAGCATGTGTGTATGTGTGTATGTGTGTGTGTGTCTGTCTGTCTGTCTGTGAGAGAGAGGGAGGCAGGGAGAATGGAGGGAGGGATGGAGGGATGGAGGCAGGCATATTCATTTGTGTATGAGGGCCCTGAAGCAGCATGATGTGCTCATGGCCATTAGATGATTCCTGGTTTAAAGTTGAATCTCTAGTTCATGTTTTCGGCACTGATCTAAGAGCCGCTGGCAGATTCTCCTGTCCCTGGTATCTTCTGCAGAAGTGCTGGCATGTCCCTGCACCAGGCGTTTTACATGGGTTTCTGGATCAGAGCTCAGGTGGACAGAGGTGTACAACCATTGTTTTGACTCGCCATCTGACTGGCACTCTCTGGGTTCCTATGAAAGCAGAAGAAAACAAAACTGAAAAAAAAAAATCAAAGTGAGAAAGGACCAACTCCTTCAAAGTTAAATTATGTACTCATGGAAATTAGGATTTTACAAAATTGACTGGAATTTGTTGCTGGCTGCATTGCCTTGGAAGAAAAATAACAATAACGAAGAAGGAAAAAATGTGGTGTTAGGAGCTGACACCCAACTCTGAAGTTCTGTCTTCACTATTGACCTTAATATAGGTTAACTGATAACTGGGCTTTCATTTTCTCCACTCTTCAACTCCCAGACTTGTGTCCAGTGTCTTCATTTTATTATGTACTATAATTTATTCAATTTATAACTGGATTGTTATCCCTTCACTTGTATCATCCCATTCCCAACCTTCCTCCCTCTTCTGCCCTATTCTCCTCCCCTAGACCTCTGATGGGGTGCCCTCCTCCCCCACCATCTGACCACAGCCTATCAGGTCTCATGAGGATAGCTTGCTTCTCCTTCCTCTGTGTTCCCACAGGGCCTCCCTGCCAAGGGGAAATGATCAAATCACCAGCAACAGAGTTCATGCCAGAGGCAGTCCATGCTCCCACACAAACTTGGAGAATGAGCTGTCCACTCAGTTTTATTTAATATTCTTATTATGTTTCTTTTTTTACATATACATTTCTATTATTACACATGGGTAAAATAAACTACATACAGCAGGAAGAACCATGAGACAATCAAGAATTATATAAATGTTACATTCATAGGGATTTGGCTATTTGTATTTGGCGACTTTAAAGTAAATATCTTTCCTATCTTGTTAGATCTAAATTTCTAACTCCTGGCAACACACATTAATTATATCTTAACAGGGGTCTAGGTTCTCTGCATGTATTGTCCTTGGTTGGTGCATCAGCTTGTGTAGGGCACCCTGCATCTAGATCCTCTGGTCTGGATGGCCGCCCTGTGGGGCTCCTGAACTCTCTGGGTCCTTCCATCCCCTCCCTGTTCCATAGCACTGTCGTTGAGAGTCTTCATAATTATATTGGTCTTTCTTAGATAAAATGAAATTTATGTTCCTATTGTGCAGATTTATGTCACCATCCTGCTTTTCAAACCAGCATACCACAAAGACCTTCTGAGAACCAGAGTGACTTGACTTGAAAACAAAAGGATTCTGAAAATGACTGAGCACAGCGATGTTGAAAACTTGTAACAATGTGTTTATGCTCCACAGCTAGTGCAGAACTTCTGCAGTTGGGCTGTCCTGCTTGCTAGCAAAAGACCTATGTAAGAATTCGTCTTCTACAGCACAAATCCCACCTCTTCCTCCTACTAAGCTTGTCTGGCCACAAAAGTAAAAAATTAGCCTGGCAATATCTTGATGTTAGCTCCTGGTTTTTGACACCACAACAGAGTGATTTCAAGAGGGAGCTAAAAGATTACCTGGGAGGGATTGAAGGAAAGAAAGAAAAGGGTGTCCAATAAGATATCTTTTAATGAAAATGTAAATAAAAATAAAAATTACATCTGATAGAAAGAAATTAGTTAAAAAAAAAAAAACCTAAAAGTTGAGTCATAATAAAGAACTAGAGGGTGTCTGATAATGAATAGGCAAAAATAGAATGAAATTCGTATTTTTCCTATATGATTTATTAACTGTTGGTCTGAAATAATGATAGCAAAAATATATTAGGTAGTGACAGTGTGTGGATAAGTAGAATCATTGACACCATTGTCATAAAAGATGGGATGGAAGGGTCGGAACTGTCTATAGAAGGCACTTGAGCTACCTGTGCATGTCACAGCAGCATCAAGTGAGGTGTAAACGCGCACTGTGCAATGCAGGAAAAGGACAAACTACTTAAAAAGAAATATCTTTGATCTGCTAGGGGGCAAAGTGGTGCTCAATTTAAATTAGTGGAGGCAGAAAATGGAACAAGAGGTACCATGCTGGCACTTAATTTAAAAAGCTAGAGTAGCTTTATTGGTTTCAGGCAAAACTAACTTCATAGCAAGTAAAATTATCGAAAATAATGAGGTGAATTTACTTATATGATAAAGGACTTAATGCTCTACGAAGATGAAACAGACCTTAACTTGCATACTTTCAATAACAGAGTGTCAAAATAACAGGAGATAAAAACGGCCAGATCTGGCAAGAGGAGCAAATGCCTCCTCTTCTGAAGCTGGAGATGTCAACATCTGTCTCTCTGGAATTGATCAGCCCAGCAGACAGGAAGGAATTCACTAAGACATGATTACTACGCAGTGTTTTCAGTGTCTTTCAGATCCTAAGGCCTCAGACAATACTCGCTGCTTAATAGGGTGATAGTCACTCCATTTTGTTTGGGTCCATCTTCTATAGAGAAAAGTAAAGAAAAAGACTGAGAAGTGGCTGCGTGTGTGAGGAGGAATTATAACAATGCATGCCTAATGATGCCTAGTGTTTGAAGCCGAGAAAGCAGCTTGCAAAATGTAAATACACAAGCTGTTGCAACTCATTTTTTCTCAGTTTACCCTCGTAAAATGAGTTTGAATATAGAACTCTTGTGTCTAGTTCATGGCTTTTTTGTTTGCTTCTCTGTTTAAACAAAATTGTAACTGAAACAAACAAGCTGAATAAAAATATAAAAAATTAAGTCTGTAAGCAAGCTTGAACAATGTATTTGAACCTTAGCTTTGCAAGGCAAACTCAACTCATTACTTAATCCTATGTTTAGTCTCACATGCAGGTTTTTATTCTATTTTAACAGTATTTTATTCTAAATACCTATGACACAGGAATCAGTAAATCCGCAAGACCTAAATAGCCCCCTACACCGAGCCTCTGGGCTCAACTGATCTTTAAGATACAACTAGAGTTAGTCCTTCATCTAAAGGAATCAATCAGTGACTCTGGTAAAGGCAAGGACGATCAATTGTTTTATTTAGTTTTTCCAGTTGTATGTTTTAAGACTTTATTGTGAAACAGGCCTATAAATGTTGACTGCCAAACTGCAAAAGCAAAAGTTGGTACACATTTTCAATGTGATGTCAATTAGATTTTTAGTTGTATACTGTGAAAATTGAAAAAAATCAAGATGTATAAATATGTATTATTTATGGTTGCTTTCAGTTAGGAAACAACACACACACACACACACACACACACACACACACACACACACACACACCTAAACAAACTGGTGGTATCTTCTTGAATCCATGAATATAATGAGTGAATTGGAACCATGGCTTGGGTTATTGAAATGATAAATTGTTTTAGGTCATTTAAAAATATGTTGATACAGCAAAATGCTGCTAGAATGGCACTGTGTGATTCTGGGGAACAGATACATATCTGTTTAATGTTTTCTTTTTTAAAAAATTATTTTATTAATTTATTCTTGTTACATCTCAATGGTTATCCCATCCCTTGTATCCTCCAATTCTTCCCTCCCTCCCATTTTCCCATTATTCCCCTCCCTTATGACTGTTCCTGAGGGAGATTACCTCCCCCTGTATATGTTCATAGGGTATCAAATCTCTTCTTGGTAACATGCTGTCCTTCCTCTGAGTGCCACCAGGTCTTCCCCTCCAGGGGACATGGTCAAATGTGAGGCACCCGAGTACATGAGAAAGTCATAACCCACTCTCCACTCAACTGTGGAGAATGTTCTGACCATTGGCTAGATCTGGGTAGGGGTTTAAAGTTTACTGCCTGAATTGTCCTTGGCTGGTGACTTAGTTTGAGCAGGACCCCTGGGCCCAAATCTGCCTATCATAATGTTCTACTTGTAGGTTTCTAGGACCCTCTGGATCCTTCTACTTTGCTATTCTCCCATGCTTCTCTCATCTAGAGTCCCAATAGGATGTCCTTCCCTCTGTCCCAGTTTCCTGATAAGTGAAGGCTTTCGTGGGACATGCCCCTTGGGCTAGGATGCAGATATAAGTGAATATATACCATTTGAGTCTTTCTGTTTCTGGGTTAACTCACTCGTTATGATCATTTCTAGCTCAATCCATTTATCTACAAATTTCGGGAATTCCATGCTTTTAAAAGCTGAGCAGTATTCCATAGTGTATATGTACCACAGTTTCTTTGACTTTCTCACCATTTACTTTCATTTTGGCTATTGGCTTGCTGTATATAGCCTTTATTATGTTGAGGAAATATCCCCGATCTCTCTAAAAGTTTAAAAATGAATGGGTGTTGGATTTTATCAAATGCTTTCTCTGCATCTAAAGAGATGATCATGTGGTTTTTATTTTCAGTTTGTTTATATGGTAGATTACATTGAAGGATTTCCGTATATTAAACCATCCCTGCGTGCCTGGAATGAAGCCTACTTGGTCATGATGAATGATATCTTTGATGTGTTCTTGTATTTGTTTTGCAAGTATTTTATTTAGTATTTTTGCATCAATGTTCATAAGAGAAATTGGTCTGAAATTCTCTTTCTTTGTTGAGTCTTTGTAAGATTTAGGTATCAATGAGAATATGGCCTCATAGAATGAATTTAGTAATGTTAATAAATGGGACCTCATGAGGCTGAGAAGCTTCTATAAGGCAGGAAACACTGTCAAGAGAACAAAGTGACAGCCTACAGACTGGGAAAAGATCTTCACCAACCCTACATCTGACAAAGGTCTAATATCCAAAATATATAAAGAACTCAAGAAATTAAACACCACCAAACCAAATAACCCAATTGAGAAATGGGGCTTGGAACTAAACAGAAAATTCTCAATAGAAGAATATCAAATGGCTGAGAAACACTTAAAGAAATGCTCAACCTCCTTAGTCATCAGGGAAATGCAAATCAAAGCAACTCAGACATTACATCTTACACCCATCAGAATGGCTAAGATAAAAAATTCAAGGGACACCACATGCTGGCGAGGATGTGGGGAGAGAGGAACACTCCTTCATTGCTGGTGGGAATGCAAACTAGTACAGCCACTTTGGAAATCTATCTGGTGCTATCTCAGAAAACTGGGAATAGGGCTTCTTCAAGACCCAGCTATTCCACTCCTTGGAATATATCCAGAAGATGCTCCAGCACACAACAAGAAAATTTGCTCAACCATGTTCATAGCAGCCTTATTCATAATAGCCAGATCATGGAAACAGCCTAAGTGTCCATCAGTAGAAGAATGGATAAAGAAACTGTGGTCTATTTACACTATGGAATACTACTCAGCTATTAAAAACAAGGAATTCCTGAAATTTGTGGACAAATGGATTGAGCTAGAAATGATCATAACGAGTGAGTTAACCCAGAAGCAGAAAGACTCAAATGGTATATATTTACTTATATCTGCATCCTAGCCCAAGGGGCATGTCCCACGAAAGTCTTCACTTACCAGGAAACTGGGACAGAGAGGACATCCTATTGGGACTCTAGATGAGAGAAGCATGGGAGAATAGCAAAGTAGAAGAATCCAGAGGGTCCTAGAAACCTACAAGTAGAACATTATGATAGGCAGATTTGGGCCCAGGGGTCCCGCTCAAACTAAGGCACCAGCCAAGGACAATTCAGGCAGTAAACTTTAAACCCCTACCCAGATCTAGCCAATGGACAGGACATTCTCCACAGTTGAGTGGAGAGTGGGATATGACTTTCAAACGTATTCTACTGCCTCATATTTGACCATGTCCCCTGGATTGGGAGACCTGTTGGCACTCAGAGGAAGGACAGCAGGCTATCAAGAAGAGACTTGATACCCTATGAGCATATAAAGGAGGAGGAGGTCCCCCTCAGTCACAGTCATAGGGGAGGGGAGTAAGGGAAAAATGGGAGGGAGGGAAGAATTGGAGGATGGAAGAGAGGTGATAACCATTGTGATGTAACAAGAATAAATTAAGTTGTGTGGAGAGTAGGGACTGACTCTGACATGAACTCTGGTGCCCCTATTTAACCACTTGTGGGGAGTCCGTTAGCACTCGGAGAAAGGACAAGTGGGGTAGCATGATGAGTCTTGATAGGCTGTGAGCATATGGTGGGAGAGGGGGTCCCCTTCTGTCAGAAACCTAGGGGAGGGGCGGGGGATGGGTTAATGAAGAAGGGAGGGAGGACCTGGAGGGTACAAGTGAGGAGATAACAACTGAATTGTAAAGTGAATAAAGTAATTAAATAAAATTTTAAAAAAGAGAAAAGGCATGTCCCATGAAAGCCTTCACTTACCAGGAAACTGGGACAGAGGGAAAGGCATCCTATTGGGACTCTAAATGAGAGACGCATGGGAGAACAGCAAAATAAAAGGATCCAGAAGGTCCTAGAAATCTACAAGTAGAACAATATGATAGGCAGATTTGGGCCCAGGGGTCCCGCTCAAACTAAGGCACCAGCCAAGGACAATACAGGAGGTAAACTTTAAACCCCTTCCCAGATCTAGCCAATGGTCAGAATATTCTCCACAGTTGAGTGGAGAGTGTGATACGACTTTCTCACGTACTCTGGTGCCTCACATTTGACCATGTCCCCTGGAGGGGGAGACCTGGTGGCACTCAGAGGAAGGACAGCAAGTAGCCAAGAAGAGACTTGATACCCTATGAGAATATATAGGGGGACATAATCCCCCTCAGGAACAGTCATAGGGGAGGGGAGGAATGGGAGGATACAAGGGATGGGATAAACATTGAGATGTAACAAGAATAAATTAATAAAATAAAAAAAAAAGAGAGAGAAAGGAGTATAAATCTAAACAGAGAATTCTCAACATAATAATCTCTAATGAGTGAGGAAGATTTAAATAATATTCTGTACCCTCCACCAGCAGGGAATTGTACTTCAAAACTACTTTGAAATTCCAACTTAAACCTGTCAGAAAGGGTAAAATCAAAACCACTAGGACTAGTTCATGCTGGTAAAGATGTGGAGCAAGAGGAATACTCCTCCATTGCTTCAAGGAGTGGAAATTTACACAGCCATTTACAAAGTACATATGGCAGTTTCTCAAAACATTGGGAATAGATCTACCTCAAGACCCAGCTATACCACTCTTAAGCATATACTCAAAGAACGTTCTTTCCTACTATGAGGACACTCACTCTACTATGTTCATAGAAGTTTAATCATAATAGCATGAAAATGAAAACAACCTAGATGTTCCCCAACCAAAGAATGGATAATTGCAATGGAAACTCCATGAAATCATAAGGGTGATACTAACAAAGACTCATAGTAATGGGGGACACAAAGCCTGAGCCAGCCACCTTCTGTAGCCAGGCACGGTTTCAAGTGGAGGCATTGGGATGTTGACCGGCCACAGAACCTTTATTTTACAGTGTTTCCTGCCATCAGAGCATAGCATAGTTGTCATCAGGGAAATTCCATCCAGCAACTGATAGGAGCAGATGCAGAATTCTATAGCTAGACATTAGGCAGAGCTCAGGGAGTCCTAAGGCAGAGGGAGAGCAAGGATCAGAGGAATCAGAATGGTCAGGGACACCACAAGAACACAACCCCCAGAATCAACTAATCGGGATTCACATAGATCATGGAATCTATAGGGCTCTGTCCAATGTCCTCTGCATCTATGTTATGGCCAAGTAGCTTGCTGTTCTTGTGGGAATGCTACTAGTGAGAGTAGGGGCTGAGTTGGACTCTTTTGCCTTTTTGTGGGACCCTTTTCCTCGAACTTGTTTGGCTAGTTCAGCCTTGATATGAGGGGGAAGGCCATGCCTGGTCTTTTTGTAACTTGTTATGCCATGTTTGGTTGATGTCCTAAGAGGCTGGCTCTTTTCTGAGGGGAGGCAGATGGATAGTACATATGGAAGATAAGCAAGGTTAGGGACAGAATCTGGGGGAAGGGGTGGGAAGGAAAACTGCAATGAGATGTAACATATGAGAGACTTTTTTAAAGGAAAAATTATTAGTCTGTATTAATATTGTTTTGTATTACATATTTTTTATTTTATTATAATTTATTCATATTACATGCCGATTGCAATCTTCTTGCTCTTATATTCCTCTTCCCACTCTCTCTCTCCCTCTTCTCTCTTCTGCACTATTTCCCTCATATAGACCTCTGACAGCTGGGGACTCCTCTTCAACAGTTTGAGCATAGCTTATAGGTTCTCAACAGAACAAAGTGACAGTCTACAGACTGAGAAAAAATCTTCACCCACCCTACATTAGACAAAGGGCTAATGTCGAAAACATATAAAGAGCTCAAGAAATTAAACGTCACCAAACTAAACAACTCAATAAAGAATGGGGTATAGAACTAAATAGAGAATTCTCAACAGAGGAATATCAAATGGCTGAGAGACACTTACAGAAATGCTAGACTTCCTTAGTAATTAGGGAAATGCAAATCAAAATGACTCTTGAGATTCCATCTTACATCTCTCAGAATGGCTAAGATTAAAAAAAAAAACTCAACTGCATTGACATTATTAATGAAGCAAATAATCTGAAAACAACTCATTTAAATCTCTAAGTACAAAGACTCTCAGAGTTAGAGAATTAAGAGAGAAGATTCAGTGAATAAAGTAGCAAGTGTGTGCCTGAATTCTTGTGTTATACACAGTAATGCAGGACATGCATACGTTCAGTGCCAGATCCCACAAACATGCACATACAAACACATACACACAGAGAGAGACAGACAGACAGAGGCAGAGAGACAGACAGAGAGAGAGAGAGAGAGAGAGAGAGAGAGAGAGAGAGAGAGAGAGAGACAGACAGACAGACAGACAGACAGACAGACAGACAGAAACAGAGAAAAAATTAGCAAGTGAAATACTTCGTGAAGATAAAAAACAGGCGTTAGAGTAGAAATAAAATACATGAAGTAGGAAACAGTAAAGAATTGTTTAAAGCAAAATATAATTATTTTATAAGATGGTAAAACTGAAATTTTTTCTATCAGACTTAATAGGGAGATAAGACAAACTTCGCAGCATCAGAAAAGAAAGAGGGGATCCCCTGTCTGTTATTTCTTTTATTTGCAATGTATTTCACTTGGTAATTCTCTCCTGCATGTCTCTCTCTCTCTCTCTCTCTCTCTCTCTCTGGCCTCCATGTATTGGTCACTTTCCCTTGGTGAGACTGCCTTGCTAGGCCAGAGAGGAAGATGATACAGGCAGCCCAGATGAAACCTGATAGGCTGAGGTCAGATGTTAGAGAAAGAGGGCTCCACTTTCTGAGGACTAGAGGAGGGAGGGAGGGGGTATGAGGGAAGGATAGTGGGAGCTTGAGGTGGTAAGGGAGGAGGCTATAATTGGGATGTAAAGTGAGCAAATTAAGTACACACACACGCGTGTGTGAACACACACACACACACACACACACACACAAATGGGAGCCTCTGGCTTGGGTTGGGCATGTTAGGAATTTGAAATTGTCATTCCATCCTGACAGCAAATAAAACGCTAACAAACACAGGAATTGTCAACTCTTCTTAGATAGCACAAGAATGAAAAATCACCAGGGAGATCATGCCCCTAAGTTGTTGTGGCAGTGAATAAACAGCATAATCTTGCCAGAGTGGAAACCATGGGGTAGAGAACTCCGTAGGTTCCAGTACTGAGGTAGGAAAATAGGAAATAATAAATTTCTATAGGTTCTGTATACATGTGTTGAAACTTAGACGGGACCTAATCTCAAGGAGCCTCTCTGGGGTTTCCAGGTTCTGTTTCCAAGAGCTGGAGCAGGCCCTCATAGAACATGTTAGAAGTAATCTTCTTTTAATTTAATTCTTTTTCTCTCCTCCTCTTCTCTTTCTCCCTCTCTCTCCTTCCTTTCCTCCCTCCTCCATCCTCCCTCCCTTTCTCTCCCTCCTTAACTATCCCCTCTCTTTCCTTTTCTCTATGTTGGAGTAGACAGTGACAAAGACAATCAGAGTTTACAGTTGAGTACTCATGTGTCACCGAATGAATGGGAGCTAATCATATCAAAGTAGAAATGTTTCTCTCTGCCATAGAACAGTCTTACATTATTATTAGTAAGGTAAAGCTCTATCCACCATGACCTTTATGGCTTCTTACATATTTGTGTGCTGTGGAGAGAGTGAGGGAAAAATGTAGACATTTTCTAATGCAAATTTAAACAATATGTAGAAATACAGATTAATCTGTGACAATGGAAAGCAGATCATTATTTTTTTCTTTTTTTTCTTTTTTTCTTTTATTTTTTTTAATTTTTTAAATTTTTTTTATTAATTTATTCTTGTTACATCTCAATGTTTATCCCATCCCTTGTATCCTCCCATTCCTCCCCCCCATTTTCCCATTATTCCCCTCCCCTATGACTGTTCCTGAGGGGGATTACGTCCCCCTGTATATTCTCATAGGGTATCAAGTCTCTTCTTGGCTACTTGCTGTCCTTCCTCTGAGTGCCACCAGGTCTCCCCCTCCAGGGGACATGACATGGTCAAATGTGAGGCACCAGAGTACGTGAGAAAGTCATATCACACTCTCCACTCAACTGTGGAGAATATTCTGACCATTGGCTAGATCTGGGAAGGGGTTTAAAGTTTACCTCCTGTATTGTCCTTGGCTAGTGCCTTAGTTTGAGCGGGACCCCTGGGCCCAAATCTGCCTATCATAATGTTCTACTTGTAGGTTTCTAGGACCCTCTGGATCCTTTTATTTTGCTATTCTCCCATGCGTCTCTCATTTAGAGTCCCAATAGGATGCCCTCCCCTCTGTCCCAGTTTCCTGGTAAGTGAAGGCTTTCGTGGGACATGCCCCTTGGGCTAGTATGCAGATATAAGTGAGTATATACCATTTGATTCTTTCTGGGTTAACTCACTCATTATGAAGCAGATCATTATTTTCTTGGAGACAGAGGCAGGTGGAATTGGACAGACAGAAGGCATGGTGAAGGTTGGCAGAAAAGCTTTCAGGAATGACATACATGTTTATGGTATTGATTATGCTGTATAGGTAGCTTAGAACTTACTCTGTTGCAAACATTAAATATTTGTGGTTTGTAATGCATAGCTTTTACTTCCCAAAGCTATTATTAAAACAAACACTATACATCAGAATTATTTCAAATAACTAAAGGAGTTTTTCCATCAGCATATTGACTCCTATAGAATCAATTTTGTTTTGCTGGACTTTAAGTCAATAGGTGCAATCATGAATCTTCTATGGGCTGCAAAAATCCCTGAGATTTTAATAGTAATGAGTTTGATCTGGAAGTTATCTAAATATTTGACAAAAACATTTTAAGCAGTACAATTCATATTACTTGTTATAGTCAATTTTACAACACACATTTCTAGCCCTCAGATCTTTGTAGATCCTTTGGATAAACAAGTCAAAATATAACATTTTATAGTGTCAATGAAAGCTTGATTAACTTCTTATAATAGTCAATAATAATGTGATTACTGAAAGTAGTAGTTTTATATTTCCTAAGAGTGTGATAAGTGTTTATTAAGAGATTTAAGGACCGCAACAGATACAATTGCAAATGCAAGTGCAAATGCAAATGTGGCCATTCGTTTGGGGATTTCTCCATGACATTCAACCAACAATAACATGATCCTAATTTAGAACTATGGAGAAAGAATCCTAGTCATAGCTCACATCACACTTTACATATTACAAATCACTAGAGTAGCTTGCGTTGCCTGACTAATGATTTAAAAACATCATTTAAAGCATGAATGATATCAGAAAAGCTCATCCTGTTCATCTGACTTTGGAAAGGGAAGACCACAGTTATCAGAGGTGAGTGCTTGGTCACTCAACTGGACTGAGTTATGAATGACAGAGAAGCAGGACGATAATAAGTGATTAGTGAATTTGCACTCAATTCTAAATTTAAACACAGAAGGCAGCACAGCTGTGAAGAAACATAGTGCCTCCTTAAACAATGAACTATTTATTTTAATTAACCAAATGCATGATAAAGTCAATGGAAACCAACAAAGATTATTCTGGAGAAATATGGATCCTCAACTTTCTGAGTCAATTACATAGAAGGTTAAGAAAATAACCTTTCATCAAAGCTCATTATGAACTCTAAATCTAATTTATTTTTTAACAAAGAAAAAGTCAAATTTTAGTTCAGTGTGGCTTTAGTATTTGCCATTGCAGGTTTATGAGTTTCTATTCGAAAATTATCTTGTAAGTAAAGCCGTAATATGGAGAGAGTTTTTTTTTTTTTAATTATCTCTTATTGCTTCTTTTAGAGTGAGCAAATAAAAGCTGAAGCATGTGGAATTCCCTTTGCTCAGATCATCTAAAACTTGCTCAAGTTCCTAGCTTTTTTTTTTTTTTTTTTTACTATTCTTAGATTTTCCTCTTTTAGAAGAGCCAGCAGTATTGGGACGTAAACTGTGACATTACAATAGTATAAGAATAGGTTTTTTTTTTTTTTGTCCAATAAAATGAGAGACATGAGGTAAACACCACTTTCTACTGGGTACTGGGCATATTTTAAAAAGGATCTGTTAAAAATAATTGTTAGACTAAATGACAAATTCTTTTTTTTAATTAATTAATTAATTAATTTTTTAATTAATTTATTCTTGTTACATCTCAATGGTTATCCCATCCCCTGTATCCTCCCATTCTTCCCTCCCCCCCATTTTCCCATTATTCCCCTCCCCTATGACTGTTCCTGAGGGGGATTACGTCCCCCTGTATATTCTCATAGGGTATCAAGTCTCTTCTTGGTAACCTGCTATCCTTCCTCTGAGTGCCACCAGGTCTCCCCCTCCAGGGGACATGGTCAAATGTGAGGCACCAGAGTACGTGAGAAAGTCATATCCCACTCTCCACTCAACTGTGGAGAATGTTCTGACCATTGGCTAGATCTGGGTAGGGGTTTGAAGTTTACCTCCTGTATTGTCCTTGGCTGGTGCCTTAGTTTGAGCGGGACCCCTGGGCCCAAATCGGCCTATCATAATGTTCTACTTGTAGCTTTCTAGGACCCTCTGGATCCTTCTACTTTGCTATTCTCCCATGTTTCTCTCATCTAGATTCCCAATAGGATGTCCTCCCCTCTGTCCCAGTTTCCTGGTAAGTGAAGGCTTTCGTGGGACATGCCCCTTGGGCTAGTATGCAGATATAAGTGAGTATATGCCATTTGAGTTTTTCTGCTTCCGTGTTCTTATTGTAATCTCTTTTCTGTGTTTGTACACCTATACACAGGCCAAGGTGTTGGTGGGTGCGAAGATTAGAGATCCCAATATGTTGGATTCTGTCGTACTGGCCTCGCTGATTTGAACAATAGGATTGTCAAACAGCTGCCTATTTTCTTATGCTAAACTGGTGCACACGCTGATAAAACCACACAGCTATCACAGCAGATCTTCCGGGCTCCTGCATGTACAACTTTGGACAAAGATTGCTTCAAACAGTTTATAGCAGGTTTGCTATCAGAATTCTCAATGGTAGCAAACCAGCAGCTGCTGTCAGCATGCAAGAGTGCCCAGAGCAGGGACGTGGGGATGTTAAACATAGAGCAACTGGGGCTGAAGAAGGGTAGAAGTCAAACATTTTGTGGGTGGTGTTTGAATGAGCAATGTCCCCCATGAGCTGACACCTGGTGGATCACCCAGTTCCTATTTGGTGGCACTACTTAGAGAGGCTACAGAACTTTTAGGGGGCTGGAGGAGTAAGTACGTCATTGCGGGTAGACTTTGAGGATGCACAGCCTTGCTCCACTCCCCCATGTCTCTGCATTCTGTGAGATGAAGTAAAATGTGACCTTCAGCTTCTTGCTCCTGCCATGCATGGCTCCAGGCATGATGTTATATTGCTGTTCTTGGGTGTACCCTTAACAAACTAATATTCCTTTCAATAAGTGCATGCTAGGGTAGGTGACCATCAGGCAAAGAGCTAACATATCTCCATAGGAAAATGAACTGTAACCTTTACAATTATCACTTTCTCTAGGTTAGATTTACTTTTCTGTGTAATACCCACATTTATAGATTAACATGAAACTTCTCAAACAACTAGCATCTTAGAATTACACTTTAGAAGGAATTTAAGTGAGTATATTTTCCCAGATACTGGTTAGGTGGTCTTCCAAGGTGATGCTAAAAGGTGCTACATAAACTGTTGCTTCTTTTTACTGAATTTTGGATACTAAAGCACCTCAGTAAAGGGAAGTTGTTTACAAAGTGAGGTAACATATTTGTCATTAACATCCTTGAAGAAGCATTAAGTCTATAGAGTATAAAGGCTTTAAATAACCAAGAAAGGAAAAGCCCAATATCTCACTGAAATACTTGCAAAGGATGTTATACATTGGAAGATAGTGAGATAATTCTGGCCAATAATTTAAAAATATGTTCTATCTTACCTGAAATTAGACATGCCAACTGAACTGTAAGTTGATACACTCTATACATTTATATTATTGGAAACAATTAATTATTCTTTTGTTACGGAGTGTTAGAAATGTGAGGGAAAATTGTTAACTGCTGTATATAAACATCTTGAAAACTACTTTGATATTACTTTGTAAGATGAGCAGTCACCTATTGAATGACTATAGAATTGAGTTCCTTAGATACACTCAGGGAAAAATGCTGCAAATAGGTAGCAGTAGTGATGTACAAGGATATTTATTAGCAATTCAGAGATGACTTCAATACAAAACCAAGGAAAATGGCGCAATTAATAAAATGCCTTCATTAATAAAAATTATTCAGGGGTAAAATAAATGAATTATCATCATTTAGGCAAAATATGATTCAACTCTTACAGATTTTAGAAACTTGATCCTTACAGTAATTGGTAATTGTTTTGAGATATGAGTCCAAGTGTTATGTAATTTGATTTTTTTTTAAAGATTTATTGATTTATTATTATGTATACAGTGTTCTACCTGCATGTACAACTGCAGGCCGGAAGAGGGCATCAGATCACATTACAGATGGTTGGAAGCCACCATGTGGCTGCTGGGGTCTGAACTCAGGACCTTTGTGAGAATAGGCGGTGCTCTTAACCACTGAGCCATCTCTCCAGCCCATGTAATTTGATTATAGGGACAAAAAACCATGAATGGATAATTTCCTAGGGAGAGTGGGTTAATTCTCATAGGAATAAGTTAGGGCTTAAGGAACTAAATTAGTTACTGTGAGAACAGATTACCATAAGGCAAGTAAACTCCCTCCATCTCTTTATTGTATGTATGTTTTCTTATGTATGTTTTCCAATTATAATGGTTTTCTATCCTTGACCTCTTGATTTCAGTCTCTTTGCCTTCAAGACTGTTTTGGTCTTCCATTATCAGTTTTACAGTGTCTGTTAGATGTAACACCATTTTCCCTTCTCATTGCTGTGATGGAAATAATGAAAAGATGGAAGGGTGTATTTTGTATTAGAGTTCTAGGCCCAGTCCACCATGGCAGGAGAGTCATGGCAACAGGAGCTCAAGGGTACTGGCCACACTGAATCTGTAGTCATGAATAAGAGGGCAATGAATGCTTTTACTCACACAGCCTAAGGGGTGATGTCATCCACATTCAGGATGGGACTTCCCTCCTCATCTAGCCTAGTCTAAGAGAACTCCCCTGTAAATGTTTCTAGGAGTTTTCCCTTCCTGATGGCTCTAGATCATGCAAAGTTGACAATATTAGTCAACTCAGATACCATCTTGTTCAATTTTTTGTCTGTCATAGAGACTCCTTAGAAACTGTTCCCCAGTGCCTTACACCAGATTACAAATTGTAAAGAAATGAAATAGATGCATAGAGTCACTATTTCACATAAATCAAGTTCAAGGTATCTAGACAGGGACATGGTATCAGGCCACCGCAGTCCCTGTCACACCGAGGATGAATTCATGCAGGGAGGTCAGTAAAACTGAAAATAGATACAAGGCTAAGCTTTCCTCAGACTAACCAAGTCTGATGGAGTCTAAACTGGACTCTCTCCAGCAACATTAGTGGGTCTCTGTGTTAGCATTTTTTAAAATAAAAATTCATATTACTCCATTTTATTGGAAATAATTCAGGTAATACTAATACAAAAGGGAAATAAATCATATCCAAGTAATCATTATTAATATAAGGTTAATATTCAGATGTTTGTCTTAGATATTTATGCAGGTGGAATATCATGGATTTAAAAAGGTAGGTGATACAGAGATAAATTATTTTTATTAAATATTTTTAAATTTTTTACATGCTCATTTATATTATTATACATATATACAGTAAACTACTTATAGCAAGAAGAACCATGTCACAATCAGGAATTATATAAATGTTACATTCTTAGTGTTTTGCCTATTTGTATTTGGCAACCTTGAAGAAAACATCTTTCCTATCATGGTGAGTCTAAAATTCTGAATGTAAATCAATATCTACCATATCTTGTCATTATCAACTTGAAACATCTATTTAGACATAAAAACATCTTAACCCCTAAACAACTAAGCTTAATTGTAAAACTAAATTATCATGTTGAAAGTCCTGAGAAACCAGGGATACAAGGCATATACCTAAACATAAAAAAAGCAGTATATAGTGAGCCTATAGCCAACATCAAACTAAATGGAGAGAAATTTAAATCAATTCCACTGAAATCAGGGAGAAGCCAAGGCTGTTCACTCTCTCCATATCTCCTCAATATAGTACTCAAAGTTCTAGCTAGAGCAATAAGGAGATAACAGGTTACATATCAGAAAAGAAGAAGTCAAATTATCACTATTTGCAGATGATATGATCATATACATAACTGACCACAGAAATTCTATCAAGGAGCTCCTACAGCTGATAAACACCTTCAGCAAAGTGGCTGGATACAAAGTCAACTAAAAAATCAGTAGCCCTCCTATATACAAATGACAAGCAAACTGAGAAAGAAATTAGAGAAACTACATCCTTCACAATAGCCACAAATAATATAAAGTATCTTGGTGTAACTCTAACCAAGAAAGTGAAAGACTTTTATATATAAAAAAAAAAAAAAACTTCAAATCTCTGAGGAAAGAATTTGAAGATTTCAGGAGATATTATGGAACAAGATTACACTGTGAGTAGTGATTTAATGAGATTATTCATCTTATCCTGATATTATTCTAGAAACAAAGAACATAAAGAAACTGAGTGTATTGACAGATATTACCTCTCTAGTTTTAATAAAAAGTAGTATGAAAAATACTAAAAGCATGAAGTCACTACATATTTTCTTTTATTTTTCAGAATGTCCACTTCAGTATTAAACAGGCTTTGAATGACATTTAACATACTTACATAAATTGTTTTTCACCCCTACACATTTCAATTTTCAAAGTTATAGTCCATTTTTAACTGTCAAATTTTACAACACTTGTATCTGGCCCATAAAAATAATCTGTTCTTTTTTCATTTCAATTGTTTTGGATTGGTTCCATTTTTGTGTTCAAAATATGAATATGCTTATTTGATTATTTTTAAAAGACACTTCCATAAAAGGCCAATTCCTTGAAGGTTAGAGTGTTTTAAAATGTCTGGCTGCTTACTTAAAAGCAGCCAGCAATTGGCTTTTTAACAATCTCCACCCATAATGCTAGTCCTTAATCCTTTGCAGATTTCAGCCCTTTTTTCCATCAGTCAGTTCTTATTTTCTTCTTGGAAACATGAGACATGTTTTAAAAATAAAACAAAATTACACATGCATATAATTTGAAAGTTGAAATTTGTGCTGGGAATGCACAAATTATTATGTGCAACCGGGGCCACACTGACTAAGCCTTTTACACTGTTTCTTCTCTTATTTGACTCCCTACTTGTAAATAATTTTATTTTATTATTTGCTAGTTGGTATCAGGCACTGTTTAACAACTTTCTATGATATAAGTTACGTGTACCTCTTTTGGGAGTCCATGTTTTCTCCCTCTGTTCATTTTAACATTGTTCATAGTGCACTCCGTTTTGGTTGAGATGATTTCCAATAGTCATCAACTCAGTAAAGACAGCCTAATAGCAGCAACTAGAAGCAACTCAGCATCATTACATTGCGTTTCCTTGTGTTGTATTTTAATTTTCCTGTTATTCATGTCTAGTTTTACTCTCTTTCCTCAATTTTCAGTATAGTTCATGAATCATCTCTTTAATATGACTGATGCCTAAAAAGGCCAATGAAACACATCCATTGTATTTTGGTTATCATTTTCCACTCTATTAGTGCTTCCAAAGCAAATATATGACTCCATATGGAAATCACTTTGATATTCTCTTTATTTGCCCTAATACTTGATGTTTTTTTTTTTTTTATCTTCTCTCACATTCCTGCCTCCTTCTTTGTGCATCCTTGTATTGAGTCCTTTGTTTTCTGTAACATGGGTCTCTGTCTTCCTCAACTGCTTGTAAATTCATGAATCTTCTAAGTGTTTATATTGGTGCTAACCGAAAAGGTGTGTACAGTTTACACACAAAATGACTTAGTTTAGCCTTGGTTGACTGTCTCTGAGAAAATTCTTGATCAATTTTACATCACAATCCTAAGAGCATCACACTGATTAAGACTTACAGTCATGGTGACAAAATAAACAGCAAAAAGAATCAAACAAACAAACAAACAAAACCAAACTGGAATATCATGTCCTGATCCCAATGAATTCTTTTCTCTTTCCTCTTTCTTAAAACTACCAGCACCTTCACTATAGGAAACAGCTGCTAAAATATTGTAACACTATAGTGCTGTATATGGGAGGGTCTAGAGAGAGGAAAGGGGATGGAAAAGGAATGTAATTATATTCTAATATCAAAAGTATAATAAATAATTTTAAATAGGAAAAACAAGAGAATTGAGTTTTAAGACTACTCATGATCAAGTGTGCAGGAGCTACCACAGGTGTGCCTTCAGGGAGGCATAGGAAATACAGCTCGAGAAGCAGATCTGGTGGACAACCATCAAGTCATTTTCCCATAGGGACTTAGGCTGGATCCTCTCCAGAAGGTTATCACAAGGAGACAGTGGAAAAGACAGAGACAACAGCTTGTCTCTTGACCACCCACACTTTGTGTGGTAGGACCCAAATGTTCATTGCTCCTAGCTTTGCTACTTATTCAATGTTTCAAATAAGCAGTGAGGTTATAAAATGTGCCATCTCTAATGACAGAACCTTTTCAATAGAAAATGGAAAACAAATCCAAAAACACTCATGACAGAGCAGGCATGCAAGTCAATTTAAATGATTGACTTTTATTCTATATATTTGTGAGAAATGGGTAGCTGAAGAGTGTGACAGTTAAGGGAATAGTATTTGCAATCATATTTGCTTTAAAATCACTAACTGTCAGCAGTAAAAGCATGAGCCAATGTCATAATGTCTTTGGATGGTATATCAGGGAGTCCTGGCTTTACTGTAGTTGTGCTATTAACATAGTGTGGTGAAGACTGAAAACAAAATTTAGTATGTGTTTACTTGCATACCAATGATTTACAGCCAGTATATTCTCTGCTTGGAATATTAATATTTCAGGTAAATAAAGTTTCACATAGCAATAGCTTTATTTTGTAAGTCATAATTATTTTGGCTAACTTTCCTTATTCCTATAAAATTAGTACATTCTAAATTTGACCCTGACTAGGATGCCTGCCTTGTGCTTTGAGATTCACAGAGTTTGGTCTGGGGACTCTATTACGATGACTTAGTAAAGTCTTGAGAAATAATGAGTTTCTGGAAACAAATTATTATTTGCATTGTTAAGTAAATGTTTTCAGTTTTAGATTTTAAAATATTTCATTTTCAGTAGAATGAAGATGAATGGTATACTACTAAAGGCTTCAGAAACTTCCAATGAGTTTGTTTATACATTCTAAGGCCAAGAAAATGACAATGCTTTCCTCCTGTGTTAGTTGGAGTTTGAACATTCACTGTAAGGTTGTCCTTCTTGAGTTACGTTAGCATCCAAAACAAATGCTTTCAGTGTGTAAGGATTACATTATAAGGCTCTGACTTTGCAGTCAATGTCAGGGGTCTGTCACTGCTAATGACACTGAATTCAGTGCAGACCCAACCTTTCTTTACACTGAGCATCTTTAAAATCTTCTTTTGATATGTTTTGTTCTTAAATATTTTCATATCTTGGATAATGAATAGTTCTAACATCCCCAAATGCATCTTTTCACTTTATGAAAAGCTTTATTTCAAATAAAAATTGAAAAACCCTGTCCAAGAAGGGAGAAGATTTCACAGGCAATCAAAAAATGTGCATTAATGTAGATCCTTGTTTTCTGTAGACAGGTTTAATTTAATATTTTGAATGTATTCAACTATTTTGTTCCATAAGTATTTTTTAAAAAGACATTGAATGAAGTAAATATAGTATATATCTATTTTGGAAATAACTCTAGATTCAACAGTTGAGTGGAAAGTGGGATCTGACTTTCACATGTACTCTGGTGCCTCATATTTGACCACATTCCCTGAATGGGGAGACTTTGTGGCACTCAGAGAAAGGATAGCAGGCTCCAAGAAGAGACTTGATACCCCATGAGCACATACAGGGGGAGGAGGTCCCCCTCAGTCACAGTCATAGGGTAGGGGAGTAAGGGGAAAATGGGAGGGAGGGAGGAATGGGAGGATACAAGGGAGGGGATAATCACTGAGATGTAATATGAATAAATTAAAATAAAATTTTAAAAAAATGAAAAAAAAGAAACTCTGAAAGCCTGAAGACTTCCTGATTTATAAACCAGTATATGAATGTTGTCTCCTGAGTGTGAATTACTTTAAAAATAATCCCTTTTACTGAAGTACTGAAATGTTTCGATAATTTAAGCACACATAGTAAGAAGGTTTATATATTATCTGCTCTTTTATGTATTTAGAACACCATTCCTTTTTTTGTTTTTGAGACAGACTTCCTCTGTGTAGCTTAGAGTCCTGGCTGTCCTGAGTACAAGTCCAGCCTGGTCTACAAAGGGAGTCCACACCAACCAGGACTACAAGATAAATCCTGTATGAAAAGAGAAAACGCAACAACAACAACAACAACAAAAAACAAAACAAAACAAAACAAAAGAATGATTCTCATGTACACCATAAAATGCTGCTGTATTTTGTGTAATTGTCCCTGTTATAAATACTACAACTGAAATTATTTAACAATAAGCTCTTATCTAACCCAGCCTGTAAGGACAAGAGTTTTCTGAAAGGCACATTATATGTGTTTTAAAGAAGGAACAGATTATGCAGAAAGATTTCTATCTAATCTGCTAAAGATGCCAGGGTGATGGGCGTTGAGGGCTATTTTGCTAAAACTAAGAGAACTGTATTTGACAAAAAAAAAAAAAAAGTCCCAATCCACATATAATTAATACTGAATTCCATAGTGAAACAGCCAGCTAGCTTTATTTCTAAATAAGGGTGTGGTATTTGGAGCTAGTTTGTCTTAGTGGTTATGATGGGTAATTATTTTTTAAGCATTTAAGCAAGTTGTGTGCTTTTTCATTCATTCTCTCTCTCTCTCTCTCTCTCTCTCTCTCTCTCTCTCTCTCTCTCTCTCTCTTTTTCATGTACTCTGTTTCAAACATCTTTTTCAGGCGAAAATATTTAAACACACTCTATGATATGGAATTCGTGGAATTTCTTCTTCTTCCTCCTTTTCCTCCTCCTCCTCTTCCTCTTCCAGGAACAGTTATAGGGGAGGGGAATAAGGGGAAAATGAGAGGGAGGGAAGAATGGGAGGATACAAGGGATGGGATAACCATTGAGATGTAACAAGAATAAATTAATAAAAATTAAAAAAAAAAGAAACAGGCTCAGTTTTTCTTCTGTCAGAATACTCCATATGTGACTGTTTCCTATAGCACAAGCACAGTCTTGCAATCTTCTGTGTGCTGGATTTGTGTTTGAATTTATGTTCCTTTCCTTAGAGTATTTTGCTATTTTTAAGCTTTCACAGTATGACCCAATCTATAAAAGGTACAAGCTGTCTTTAGTCCTTTATGAAATCTAGTGATAAGTAAGATAAGTAGATTAATAAGTATCTATCCAACATATTAAAGACTACATGATGCCGCATGCTACGGACTAATGGTGTCAATCTGTTTTAGCATTTATGTCGTGAATTTGCTTTACCATGTCACTGCCCCCCCCCCGGTCACCAATGTACACATTATCAATATGAAGTTCAACCCAGCAACATCTCTCATCAGTTCATTCTGATGATGACAGTCATTTTCAGGACGTCACTGTCCTTGCAGGTCATAAATCCTCAGTAGTTACTCTTTCTCATGCAATTATGGCAACTTATTGACTGAGCTGTTCTAGGCACATGCTGGTAGCTCTGGAGTCCTTCCTTCCTTGCCACAGTCTCCCTCTTCATTTCTCTCACCCCTGCAGTCAGTCTTTAGTTCTTGTCAGATGCTTTATGTATTTACCTGCAGCAGAAGTGTGAATTCAACAGTCTTTGCTCCTAGCATTCTGTGAAATTTGTCTTTAAGGGTATTTTGCCAGCTCACTGTAGAAGATTTCTCCCTAATGTGCCTTCCCTGCCTTTCTTTTTCTTACCCTTCTCATTCGCTCTTTTGACACCTGCCAGCACCGTGCAAATTCAAGAAGACAAATCTGATCAAATCTCTTCTCTTCTGGAGGTCTTTCAGTGTTGCTCCTGAAGACATGATAGTGCCTGCTATCATTCTGTGCATTTTTCTGTAGGCAGCACACGCAGGGCCTCTGTTGTTTCACAATTACACTGCATGTTTCAGTGCCTCCCTGGGAACGAATAGGAGAATTTGGGAGTTGGAGTGAATCATGTTGCTTTTGCATGTTTGTCTCATTTGTCTTTGCTCAGTATCATGGAGGGAAGGAAGCATAATCACTAGTCATGTTCTTTAAACTGGAGTTTGTAAGATGACAAAAGCCCCTCAGTGTTGTGAAAGACCGAATCAGTGGACTTAGGATGAAATCCCCATCTACAACCTGAATTTTCATCCCTTGTGCCTTTGAATCCTAAATTTCTGTCTTTGCTCTTGTTTCTTATCTAACCAGTAAACTGTAAGTCTTCTTTGTAATCTATCCGTCCTTTGCTGAAGATTTCCCAACAATCCTTCTTCCCACCCTGGTAAACCATAAAATATCTGACAGGGTCATTCAACTCTGGAAACTAAAGGAACTGACATCTGCCTATTCTGTCTGCTAGGATTATTTAACCATCATGTCTCACAAGATGTGTGAAATGATGTACATCCTCATGTTTTTTTTTTTTTTTTAAATAGATTTCTATGATGTCTGTGCTCACAAGTAGTCTGTTGTTAATTGATTCATGGATGTTAAATACATTTGATTAAAGCAAGTCCAAGAGTATGCATTACAATATTTATGGAGGCACAGTTTTGTGTATCCTAGGATGGTCTTGTTTAGTTATATAGCTGAGAATGGATCTAAACTTTTGATCCTCATGCCTCCATCTTTGAGGGGGTAGGACTAAAGGGTCAGTGGGGATCAAATAGGACTGTCAGAAATGCCAGACAAGCAGTTGACCAACGGTATCATCTCTACACCATTTTTTTATTTTGGTTTTTAAGGTGTGTACTTATATCCTGAAAGTAGACTCTCTCTTGTTTCCAGTCCCACTGTCCCTCCCTCATCACTTCTCCACTCCTCCACTAGTCCTCAGAAAGGAGGAGCCCTCCTCTCCTATTATCTGACCTTAGCCTATCAAGTCTCATCTGGACTGCCTGTATCCTCTTCCTCTGTGGCCTGGCAAGGCTGCCCCACAGGGAAGCAGTGATCACATAGTGGGCACCAGAGTCCATGTCGAGGTAGCCCCTACTCTCCATATAATGAGACCCAGAAGGGGACTGTGCTGCCTATCTAATATATCTGAGCAGAGGGTCTAGGTCCTCACCATGAATAGTCCTTGGTTTGTGCATCGACCTCTGCAGCACCCCCTCCTCCACCCAGATTTGTTAGCTCCATTTGTCTCCTTGTGGAGCTCCTGACACCTCCAGGTCCTGTATGCCCCAACTCTTCCATAGGACTCTCTGTGTTCCACCCCAGAGTTTGGATGCTTATCTCAGTGTCTGCTTGGATCTCCTGCTGGGTGGAGTCTTTCAGGAGACTTTTAGGGTAGGCTCCTGTCTTGTTTCTTCTTTTCAACTGCTTCCATTGTCTGTTCTATTTTCCCTTCTGAATGAGAATTAAGCATTTTCCCTAAGGTCCTCCTTGTCATTTAGCTTCTTTATGTCTTTGTATTGTAGTATGGTTATCCTGTGTTATGTGGTTAATATCTGCTTATAGATTATTTATTATTTATACAGTGTTCTGCCTGCAGGCCAGAGGAGGGACCAGATCTCACAATATAGATGGTTATGAGCCACCATGTGGTGACTGGGGATTGCACTCAGGAGCTTTGGAAGAGCAGCCGATGTTCTTAACTTCTGAGCCACTTTCCAACCTGCCCTACCCCATTTTATTATATTCAAATTATTTGAAAATACTCAAGACTCTGGAACTGAAAGTCATGTGGTCTTTGGTCAGGTGAAACTGTTTTTAATATGTTTATATCTGAAGTGGCATTTACTACATTGTAGAGGGTTTATTATGCCATTCTGCACACGCTTACAGCACATCAGGCATATGCTTCCCTCCTTGCCCTCTTTTGTCACCTTCCCACTCCCACTCATTTCTGTCTTTCCAGATTTGACTCTTAAGACCTCTTTCTTCTTTCGTTTATTTGATGGTCCAATGAGTTTAGTTACAGTTTCTTTTGGAGTGAACTGTTGTTAGCTTGAGTAATGGGTTGTTCACTGGGGAATGTATTCCAGGGGGCTACACCACTAAAAAAAAATCTCTCTTCATCTTCCACAACTTTTAAATTGTTTTATTTTTGGCTGTGTAAATTGTCAGGGAGGCCTGGGGCATCATAATCTCTTCTTCACTTCATGACAAGATGGTGACTGAGTCAATCCTGAGGAGATCTTGTGCAGGTAATAACAGGAGCCATGTTTTGAAGAGTAAAATGGCCATGTCCTGATTAGAAGTCAGCGTTGTGTGCTGCACCAAATAGTGCTTTGTAACTGAGATGTTCAACTGTCTCAGTGCATTGGAACATTAGAAACTGGGAAATGTGTTGGGAATGCTGGAGAATCTACAAGGTAACTTTAAGTTAAGAAAGGCCTATGATGCAGGCAATAAAATTAGATTAATCTATTGACAGAGTTTTAGTGCAGTCCACATTGTCCTAGAACACACACTAACTCTCCTGTTTTAGGGCTTTGAGTGTTGTGACATTATGCTATAGTTCTTAAAAAGTATGCATTATCTGAAAGTAAACAGAAAAAGATCACAGTTGTAAAAGCCCGTAAGATTACAAGAGATCTATGAATTGGGGCTTAGTACTCCATGATCAGTTCTTCTCTGCATTTTGACCAGTTGTGGCTCTCAGGAATGGTCTCTGTGTATTGTAACGAGAAGTTTCTTTCAGGATGCTAAGAGTTTTGATGTGTGGGTATAAGCATACATAGTTAGGATGCAGCTGGGAATTATTTTGGCTTAGGAGAGTGGGAGGAGTAGATTATCTTCTAAGACTCAGGACCTCATTAGCCCTAGTAGTTGGCCAACTTTCTAGTAGAGGCACGATTTTCATCCTGTGAACATACTTAGTGCCAATTGATGCATCTATAAAATAACTACAGCACCTTAGGCTCTGGGAAATTTGAAGAGGATTAGGCAGAAAGATTGTAAGAGCCACTGAAGACTTAGATTTTCAAAACCTACAGCCAGAAAATCAGCTGTGAAATTGTTTCTTAGAAGTGACAAGGAAGCTTCAACCATGATATTTTAACAATATAGCTGTCTAAGCAAGACCTGAGAAAGCACAAAACCAAAATCGGGCTGCAAAGGAAGGGTGAGATTTGAGTCCTATCTCTAAACAGAGACCCATAGACATCCAAGGAATGCTGAGAACAGGAGAAATAATCTAACTCAAGGATGAGATCCCCAACTGATTATTCAACACCAAGTGAAACGGTACACATAAATACAACACTGAAAGGATTGAGCAATTTATATTTATATGCATAAACACACACACATACACTAATTAAAAATAGAAACATCCTGATTTCAAGAAAGAGAGCAAGGTGACATTCATGGAAGGAATAGGAAGTAATCATATTTTCATTTAAAATTATATTAAAATTTTTAAAAATTAAAATACAATAGCAAAGTTTAATTTGTTTATACCTTAAAATCTTATAGGCAGGATACAATTAACATTACCAAATATTCCAGTGATAAATGTCATCAAGTTGACAAGGCATCTATACCTTAAAAATCAAATTACTTTGAAAACATGTGTCTGTTGATATGTGGACATTCCTGACTGTCCTACTAGTGTGCATATCTGTGTAGAGGCCAGAAGTCAGGCTCAGGTCTAGTGCTTCAGGAATTGCCCAGAAGACATTTGGAGATTTTGTTCTTTACTGGAATTTGAATTTTGCTGATTAGGTTAGACTAGCCGGCCAGCTCCAGAGACACTGGCAGCTCAATCCCTACAGGGTGTGGCATCACTACTGGATTTTTTTATTGAAATTTTTTACACAATATGTTCTGGTCACAGCTTCTCCTACTTCAACTCTTCCCAGATCCTCCCCACAAATGCTCTTCTACACAGCCCCACCTCTCTGTCTTTCTCACTTTCTTTAGAAAATCAAAAGAAAGACACCAACTAGTAAACAAAAAGAAAAAAAAAAAGACACAAAAAATTAGAAAATTTAAAAACCCCAAGAAATACACATGCACACAAATAACATCCATAAAAACATGAAATAAGAAACCATAATATACAAGCAGATGATAAGTAAGACAAAATTTGCCTAAGCAAAGCATAATGGGAAAAAGGATGTACTTGGGTGCTAGGAGTCACACTGAGGTCCTTAGGCTTGCCCAGGAAGTATTTAGCGACTGAGTTATCACTCTAGCTCTTATAACAAAGTAAAATGCTTTGATCAGATTAAATAATTCCCCTTTGCTAGTCCTTACAAAGTTATTGTGGACTTGGAATGTATTAGTCAGTGATATTTCTACAGACATAAATTTTAACATGGCAGCAAAAAGCTTGTCTACTTTTTAGCACTTGTCTCTTTACTTTCTTCCCAGTAGGAACTGGCACATGCAAATGAGTCGAGACAGAAGTTTTGCCAACTCATTGATCACAACATTTGTCATGGTCTTGGAAAGACTCCTTATCCTCTTTAGCATTTACCGGTGGGACCAGAAGGCCCACAGCAGTCCCAATAGGATCTTCCTTATTTCTCCAGTGGCCAGACCATGAGCTCAATATATATGCTCTTTAGATGTGACAGCTTCTGACTCTTTCCCAAGAAAGCTAGTAAATTAAAATTTACTAAGACACATCCTAAAACTCAGAAAATTTCTCACTCTGCAAAGGGCACTCTCAGTTTTGGTTGAGATTCGTTTCCATGACACCATCGGTTATTAGATTTCTTAGCACACTGAGTTTTCTTTCTGGTTTGAATAGGTTCCCTATGAATGTGATGAACCATAGGCTATAGACATATTAAAACTCTTTTAGATAAAATACCACTTCAATTCCTTTTCTGAATTGACTTTCACAACATCCTTTATTTTATTATTTTTGTTCTAATATATCTTGCCTTCCTAGAGCATATTTCACCACATTTATGTACTCTTTCCCAATATCACACATGACATGTTTGTATTTGGTTTACTGTCTCCTGTGGATTCATATTTATAGATAAGTACTCCATAATGCAGTTTATATGATGATGGCTTTTCATTTCTCTCCAGTCTCTGAACTCTGATGCACTGCTAAGGTAATATTCTTTACAAATATTCAGACTTGTACCAGTGCTGAGTTGAAAGAATTTCCACCCTTGCAAATTATAGTTTTCAGTAATTAATGACATGTATAACATGATAAATTATGAATTTATGAAATAATTATTTGGTAAATAATTGCTTGTCAGTCCCACTGATGTAGATTAATATTCAGACATCAGAGTCATACAGCACAGGCCAGCACAACCATCTTCATGCGTCTACGGAGAAGCAGGCTCCTGATTTTGCCCATCAAAGTGGACTTCATGGAGTGAAAGTAGATGATGCCCCCTTTGAATGATAGCACACACCTTTGAAAAATACTGTAAATGGACTGATTGTACAGAATACAGATCTCAGTCCAGCATTCCCTCATGCACACATGCTAAGCTTTCTTTAAGTTCACCCTTCTATTATTCTTCCTTATGCTCTTTTGCTCATCTCATTTTCTCACTCCATTTCTACACCCCTGCTAATGCCCACACTTATTTGCAAGTTATTTCTTTGATGATTTCAATATTTCACATAAGAGGCAAGCCTGTCATAGTTGTCCTTACCTGGATAGCTTGCTTCTGTTAATGGGATTATCTTCATTTCCATCTGTTTTCTTGGAAATGAAAAATTTCATCATCTTATGCATGGTTATTAATCTCTAATCTATTGATAAGAATCTGGGTTAGTTTCAGAAATTGCTTATTTTAAACAGTGCCGTAATTATTATGATGTGCAGTGACTGTTTTGATAACCAAATTTTAATTATTTTGTATATTTCCAGAAAGGGATATGGCTGGATAACATGGAAGCTTTTTAAAATTATTAGGTCAAATGAGAAAGTTTCTGCAAAAGGGATAATTTGAAATGAAAACAAAAACAGCCTATAGATGGGAGAAAATTTTGTAAGATACTCATCTGACAGGCAATTAATATCTAGAATATATAAATAACTAAAAACAAAACAAATAAAAACAAAATAGCAAAAGATTCATCTAGAAAATGTGCGGTGGAATTGAATAGATATTTCCCGAGTGAAGAACTAACATCATATAAATGAATGTGAAGCTTTTTGTCACTAAGAAAGTGCAACTCAATGGCTGTCATTAATAAACAAAACAAAGAAAATGTTGGATAGTATCTTCAGGGTGGTTATGTGGTTATTTGCTGTCTGCGGAGATGTAAATTGGACCATTTATTATGAGATTCAGTACTGAGGTTCCTCAAAATACAAAAACCACACATATTTAGAAGTCATTGAATATCTAAAAAGAGTCCAAGTATTGATTTGTTTTGAAATACTAGTTTCATAAAAGCTAGGATTACATACAGCGCCTGGGTAATTGGAGATACTCATTGGTCCTTCAGTTGTTTCCATGAAATTTAGTGTATACAGAATGTACTAAAAGTGGACACATTAGGTCTGGCGTTTTCCTAGGATCCTATTTACAGTTGATGTTTGCTGGTGGATGAAAGTCACCACCCATACCCACAATTCCTGCAGGTTTCCTTTGTTAAAATCAATTAATCACAAAGCAAAGGCAAAACAAAACAAAGTCATGCTAGTGCTGGAGGCCTTGTAGTAGGAGGTACGGTTAGGTCAATAATGGCTAGATACAAGAGTGGATGGTTTGGTGAGTGTGGCCCAAATGCATCGTATGCATATATGAAACTGTCAAAGAATGGGTTAGTATGAAATAGTTTTTAAAAATCTTAAATATGAGTACATTTAGGTGTAAGGAAATAAATGACATCTACTCCTCACCAAGACAAGTCTTATTGACACAGTAGTGAGTCATACTACAGGTGTTGTGACAGGTTTGTCACAGAGATTCCTGACTGCACTGCTACCCATTGGTTTAGGTAACAGCCCATTGTGGCCAGGAGTGTGCTTGTTTTAATGAACTGACTTGATTTGAAAATACCCTAGTTTAATACTTTTGGGCTCTAAAATAGTATTTGAAAAAAATATAGACAAAACGTATGTCTATAATTAGGTCAGCCAGGTGACAACGGCGAACCGAGCTTCAGAGAACAGAAGACAATCAGTGGGCAAGGCACACTGTGGTCAACAGGAATGAGAACTAGCCTTTGATCTGCCCTTCAGCATTCCTATAATTACAACATTTTTTCCTCTTATAATATACATGATTTCCATATCTCTGAAAATAAAAGCTTACAGAAACCATCACAAGCACTACACACTGACATAATCTTGACAAATATTTTCATTGTCGTCCTAGATTGGAAGGTACATATCCGGTAACAGGTGCCAATCTGATCTGTACTGTTGATTGGGAGATGCTTTCTTCTTCTCATGCATTCTTTGGGTTTGTTCTGGAATTTTTCTACATACATGTCCAGAGGATTCTTATTTATTTAATTTTTTATTGTTAATTTGTTCACTTTCCATTCCAATTGTATCCCCCCTCCCTTATCACTTCCCAATTTCACACTCCATCTCCTAGGCCTCAGAAAGGGGAGCCCTCCTCCCGTAACACCTGACCTCAGCCTATCAAGTCTCATCTGGACTGCCTGCATCCTCTTCCTCTGTGGCCTGGCAAGGCTGTCCTGCCATGGGGAAGTGACCAATGTGCAGGAGCCATAGTCTATGTCAGATGTACTCCCCATATTTGGGGACCCACAAGGAGATTTGTGTTGCCTATCTGCTGCATCTGGCCAGAGGATCTAGGTCCCCACCAATCCTGGGCCTTGGTTGGTGTATCAGTCTCTACAGCCCCCTCTTCTTCCTGGATTTGTTGTCTCCATTGGTGTCTGTGTGGAGCTCCCAACTCCTCCAGGTCCTTCTATTCCCCAAGGCTTCCATGAGACTCCCTGCATTCCACCCCAGAGTTTGGGTGTTTGTCTCAGCATCTGCTTCAATCCCCTACTGGGGAGTCTTTAGGGACCTCTATGGAAGGCTCCCTTCCTGTTCCTTCTTTTCAACTGATTCCAGTATCCATTCTACTTGCCCTTCTGAGTGAGAGGTAAGCATTTTCCCTGGGGTCCTCCTTTCTATTTAGCTTCCTTATGTCTCTGCATTGTAGTGTGGTAACCTGTATTTATTATGTTGCTAATATCGGCTTATTAGTGAGTATGCACCATGTGTGTCTTTCTGGGTCTGGGTTAACTCACTCAGGATGATAGTTTCTCGTTTCTAGTGCTTGCCAATTTCAAGACTTCCTTGTTTTCAATAGCTGAGTAGACTTTCTTTTGTCCAGAGGATTCTTAAGGTGGGTTAGGTCACTTTGGGTTAGATCGCTATTCTGCACAGACAGCCCATTTACATTTCTCAGCCAGTTTTCTCCTCTTTGCAGTAGAAGTTTTATCAAGTTTTTAGAAGACCTGAGATATACTACTCTACAGAAGCTGTAATGCAAAAATAAGGAGTAATATTATTCATATTGGTACCTTGACAGAAAAACTCTGATCGTAGGAGAGCAGGAATAATATGGTTTGCTTGTTTAGGATAAAGTCACCCATTATCAAATGCGTTTGGTTTGAACAGCTACTGCTGAATAATAATAAGCCACAAAAGTCAGCAGTATGAAAAGAAAGAAAGAAAGAGTTTGTATTTACTGTGTATGTCTCTACCTTGCCTGCAGTTCAGCAGTTCAAGGCTAGGCTGAGCCTGATGCTATGGATGAAGATAAAACTAACTCTGAATTTTCTGAGAACAGGAAGATATTAGAACATGTTCTAATCTTAAAGATGGCAAAGTACATAGTGATGACCTCAATCATGATGACATTTAAATCTGACTATGTATTATAGCATTATGCAAGTCATATGGCCCACTTATGAGTAAGAGTTCTGAAAATCGAGAGGCAGGACAATGTGTTTGTGTGTGTGTGTAGGTACATACTTCCTAATAATGGTCTAGGATAAATTTTGTTTGGTTATACAATATGCAATAATTTAACATGCTTCCCATACCTGTTTTGAAAACATGCATTTAATCTAATTTAATACCACACATAAGAAGTGGTTAACAAAATGTGTTGCACTCCAAATGCTGATATCATTCAGGGTAACACAGCAGTGAAAACAGAAAACTTGGTGAAAAGAAATCCAATGTGTTTTCTCAGACATACTTCAAGTTCTCACTATGTTCTAAATTATATACAATACTATGACCATTACCCTTCTTTGTATGACTCTTTGCATTGGTTACTGTTTCTTAAGAAAAGCTTATAGTTTTATTGTTTGACTAAGGAATTCTAAATTTTATCAATACTTTCTTCAGTTTTAGACATGTTCCTATTATCAGTATACTCACAGGAAGGATAGCAGGCCACCAAGAAGAGCTTGAGACCCTATGAGCATATACAGGGGGAGGAGATCCCCCTCAGTCACAGACATAGGGGAGGAAAGCAGGAGGGAGGGAGGAATGGGAGGATATAAGGGATGGGATAACAATTGAGATATAATATGGATAAATTAATAAAATATTAAAAAGAATGAATAAATTATAATTGTCATATGTTACAGATTACATATGATATGTAATCTGTACCCCAGGCAATAAAATTAAAACAAAATAGGCTTTTCTCATTGTAATTGTGTGTGTGTGTGTGTGTGTGTGTGTGTGTGTGTGTACATAAAGGTAAGTGCACATGAGTGAAAGGGCTGTAATAGGCCAGAGGAATAATAAGGTCCCCTGGAGATGGTGTTACAGGCAGCTGTGAGCTGCCCACCACTAGTGACTGGAATAACTGAATCCTATGCAATTGCAGAATGTTTTCTTAACTGGTTAGCCATCTTTATAGCGCCAACAAACTATTTGAAATTGAGATAATTAGACTTAAGATGCCCTTTCAGCTTCTAACATTAATCATACACATTTTTATTAAAACTATTTTTGAAAGGTAGTATTTGGGAATATTAAAGAAAAAATATGTTGATAATTGCAATCATTTTATGATCTAGTACTTGATAAAATCTTCATTTAAACAGTTATTTACAATTTGTCATTTTGTGAAATGTATTATTAGTCCTAGAGTAAACAGAAATTAAAAAAACAAAATAGCAAAATGAAATGACTTATTTTAAGGATATATTTGAAATAAAAACAATAAACTTGGTTAAAAATAATTTTCTGCTATGATTTACTTCAAATAACTTCTTTCAAAACCCCAAATAGATTCTTGTAGGAAAAAGTAAATAATGGATGAAGTTCTTTATATAAGCAATTCTGAGGGTATTATTTTGGGAGATGGAGAATGAAAGTTAAAGTTGATAATATTAAGATTGGAGATAAACAGCAAAGGACTCATTATTTTATTCCATTGAAAAATCACAGTGCTTCTTTGAAATGTACTTGGTTCTTTTATGGAAATAAATGCAATCTGTGTGAAATTGTGGCTGGGTTTAGGTGAGAAGTATTGCCTTTCTTTTTCACATTAAAAAAAATCTCTGAGTCTCTACTGTAAAAGTGAAATCAGATTCTAAGCACCTTCAAAGGTTTCCTCTATTCATTAAAACAAAAAACCATGAAAACAATCTAGCCTGAATCAGAAAGGTCAAAATATTGTGATTTAAATCAAGAAGACTATAAACACTTTATATTACTGGCCATTTGACTAAAGTTCCACCAAAGATAAAGGAAACACAGTGCTTCTAAAGCTAAAAAGTAAATCAATCACACTTTTTCTGCCTTTGTTGGAATTTATTTATCTCTCATAATTTAATGAAGTATAAAATATATATTGTGAATCTGGCTTTGGAAAAATTCTCTCAGGACCTCTCAGAGCCTGAGAGCAAGGCACTTGAAAATGAGTTATTATCATAACACAGCCTGAGAACAAATTCTTCACAAAGATAATCTAAGGCAGCCAAGCAGCATTCCAAACAATTCTTTTATAATCTAATGTTGTTTATATTCCATATTAAAATAATATATGCTCAAAACAATATCTGCATAGTAATGCATGCATATAATTTCATCATATTTTGAGAACAAAATTATTAAGATAAAACTATTTTCTCATAAAAATAAAATAGTTTAATACAGCACTGTTAATACACACACACACACACACAAACACACACACACACACACGCACACTAAACCAGGCCATGATGCTGGCCACATAATGGGTAGAAAAGAAGTTTGTGATATAGAGTGATCCCTATGTAAAAAAAGAGAAGGCACAAATAAAAGAAAGGATATACATGAATAATAGTAATAAGAACAGAAAGAGTACAAAACATGTTTGTAGGAGATGCATTTATTTGTTTGTGGCTTGATGACACTGATGGTTTGATTGGTGTACATATTCCAAATATGGAGCTGTATTCATCCCTTCAATATATGTAGGTATCAATTATTCCTCAATAAAATATTATTTTCTTTAAAGAGCAAAATTAAATTTTATCATGATTTATATTATGAAAATTCACAAGCTTATTATGTATGTAACTGTATTACATAATATGAAATTATATAAGCTTACATGAGCATAGTATTGTGAAATTACATTTAATTTAAGGATGATGGCAGAAACTAGTGTGGATAGCAAAACCAGAATATATTTGGGCAAATCATTGAGACAATTTCAGCTTTCCACACAATTTTTCATCATCTTTCAAACTGCAAGCAGCAAAATTTGGCACAAAGCATTGATGTATCCCAAGCTGATTTTGAACATGTAGTCTTCCCACCATATCTCCATGACAGCTGGGATTTCAGTGTGCACCCTCAAACCTAGTCATGCATGGGACCATTCTGATGCAGGATAGTGAATATATTCCAAAGGTTATCTTCCATACACCACCAACCCTTCCACATCTCCCTTCATCACAGGAGATTCTCCTTTATAACATTTATACTCAGGGACATTTGTTTCCTTGACTGCTATTTCTCTTCTTTCGCTTGATTTCTAATCAGAACATGTGGTAGAAATTCAAAACCCCCACTATCAACAGAAGAAAGCACTGGAGGAATGAAGGAGAATTCTTGTGAATGTGCCATATATGTGCCACACCTCTTCAGTGGAATTCAGGAGTTGTCCTTCAACATTAGCACAATCAAGGACTATATATTGGTGCAGAGCTTACTTCACCACCACCACAGAACTACAAAACATCCTCACAGCTTTACAAAGTTTTAATAGTTCTCTCTCTCTCTCTCTCTCACACACACACAGTGAAGCCCAGTGCTTTTCTAGTTCATCCATTTTTTTTCCTTAAAACGTCACTTTTCTGTCTAGCAAACTGTAAGAAACGAATGACTACCAGTAATGTATGCATGCTGTTACTGCACCTTTAATATTAGCATCCCATGCTGGGTGTGATGCGCTCCATAGACAGCACAGCTTACGGGGTCTGTTGGTTGTCTCCCTCATTTGGAAGCCTGAATGGTGCTTTCTGGTATAGTAAAAGCTGGTCCTTAGGGAAAGAACATTCAGGGCAGTTCCAGCTCAGGAATCTCAGGGCTTTTGTTTCTGAATTGAACAGTGTCTTCAAAAAGAGGGACAGCCTTCCACCTCTTGGGGTAACCAAGAGAAATAACAGCAGGGTGAATGTACTGTGAGTCTCCCAAAATCTAAAAGGCCTTTTCAGGTCTGATATTGGGGGTGATGTTAGGTGGTTTGGGCTCTCCAATTTTACTTAAGACATCCTCAACAAAAGGAAATGCACTCTTAGCACACTATGAAACTAGCTGACCACTCAATGCTAGTGTACTTGTGGTTATTACTGGGGAATCTATAATCTCAATTTCAATTTCCTAAAAAGACAATCCCTAACAACAATGTCATTTGTTCTAATGCTCACAAATAAGCATAGCATTTACACCTATTTGAGGAAAACTCACTTAGCAACAGATAGAGACAACTACCGAAAATCCACAAACAATAAAAATTCAGACTTGTGGAGTCCTGTGCCATTAGATACATCTGTAGATAGATATACTCTTGTACCTAAAGCGTAGGGAATTGCACACAAGGAGGCAGAAAGATTGCAAGAGCCAGAGGATCATGGAGTTTTTGTTGGACTTTATCTCCTAGAAGCATCAGAAGATAAAGCCGTGAAGTTTCACCAACATGACATGGATGAACAAACCTAAACAAAGATGACATGCCAATGGACAAATGTAATGATTTTATCGACTCAGAAGAAAGGATGAGATGCAAGCCATTCCCAAGCCTTTCTAGCTCTTTCTGAACTCTCACTGGTTCAAATTCTGCTGTTCTGGATCAAAGTTCTCTCTAAGTTAACTGTGTCAAGCTGTCTTCTCTTGACTTCTGACTGAGTTGCTCTGCCTGGCCTCAAACTAGCTCTACCATTATGTTTTAATCTTCTGGCTCCTTCTCATTGTCTGGCTCATTCTGTCTTCACTGTGCCTCATTTATTTACTCTATATAACCTGCCCCTGTTAAACTGTTTTGGTTAAAAACTCTCTTGGTCAAAGTCTCTCAAAAATCCCCCCCTCTGTCTCCTTCTCTCTCTATTTCCCTCTCCCTCTTTCTCCCTCTCTCTCTCTCTCCTCTTAAGTAGCCCCTCTTTCCTGATTTGTTCTTGTGAGAGTTGGGAATTTTTTTCTCTAATTCATTCTTTCTCTAATTCATAATTTGTCACTTTGTTCACTCCTCAATTAGACTTCCCTTTGAAACATGACTGCTTCCTTCTTTAAACTATCTTTACCTTCATTGCTTGGGATTAATAGTGTATACTAAGGGCGTGTCTCTCTTCCACCCATATCATACTGTAACCCAAAGTTTATCTGCTTTACAGCCAGACCACATAGACTTAGAAGGTCTCTGGATGTGATCCCTTATCAAAGCACCCATGTTGCTGGATTAAAATTCCTTTCCAGATATGCTAAACAGATGTGGGAAAAGCTGAGGAGGGCTCAGCTGAGGAAAGCTGGAGTCAGAGGGAGAGAGGCTCTCTTCCCCTGGCTGGAGCACACCACTTAATTGTCTACTGCCAAACAGCAGCTCTAAAAATGTGCATTCAAGTGGTGACATTATACAAGCAGAACAGGCTATATTTAGGACAATATACATAAACATTATAATACATACATATACATATGTGTGTGTTGTGAAACAACATTCACAAAAGAGGACATAAATTTAAAGGAAAGGAGAAGGGGCATATGGGATGCCTTAGAGGGAGAAAAGAGAAGGGAGAAATATTATAATTATAATCTCAAAAAGCTTTTTTTTAATAGGGGAAAAAAGAAATACAAGTCTTCCATGTAAAGGTTAAATGAGCTACGAGAGTCATCCTGTCTCTTTTGCCATTTGTAATTTTCTCACTCATTCTTCTTTTCCATCTTCCTGTCATCACTGATTTTCTTCTTTTCACCAACATTTACATAGTGTTCCTTTCTCCCAACCTTGGTAAAAGTCCTTACTGATCCTGCATTCTCATCAAGCTATCACCCACCTCTTTTTTATTTCTCAATTTCTACCTCTCCAGAAATTCCTTGTTCTTTCTTTTCCCTCCTATTTAAAATGTGTTCGTCACACCATTTCTGTAATTTCCTGTCATTCATTAACATTTAAGCCTGTGGGTTTGTTTTCATCACTTCTAGGAAAGTGTCCTATGAAGAATATTGACTCTTAAGGCCTCTCTGCTTTTTTCCCCTCAGTGAGGTTTGATAAATGGCCTTTCAGTAATATTTAGGAAAAGTTCCCTATTGTGTCAAACAGGCCTTTCGAATTCATTGAAGACCAATTCCTGGTCTTTGAATTCTCAGTGCTGTAATGGACCCATGGGGAGTAGAAGGGAATTTGACATGGTGAAGGTTGTCGTGCCGGCCTGGGAGTCATGCTAGGGCCCAGGTAGAGGGCAATTCTGCTGTCTCCAGTAATTGCTTTCTACAACAAATGGTCAACACATCCTCTTGTCTCCTTCAGCAGGACAGACCTAGAGAACCACAGGTGGTGTTCTTTAGGTGTGCATGCCATATCCGTGTGCTCACATTTGGCTATCCAAAACGTAATTTCTCTTGTTTGTTGAACAAGAGTCGGTCCAAGAATAAGAATACGAAACACAAGTTCATAGAGAAAACCTTGAAAAATCTGTTTGCTTTGCTTCTTGCTATTCACGATACTCTTATGTCCCTGTCGATCTTTTTGGATTTTGCTTTGCAGTCTCCCTCAGCAGCACATTGGATGATTAACCAGTGCCAAGAGACAAGTTATATCAATGGGACACTAGGACCAGTCAGTGTGTAACTTGAACATGATGTAAAAACTGTGTTTCCAACTGCTGGCTACATATCTTTGCTATTGGTGATGTTAGGTTCATAAAATCTAATATTTACTCACCAGTGTATGATTTTTTTATTTAAGTTTACATCACAAGAATCACATTATTCTTCTTTTTCTCCATGTTATATTTAGCACCTTCCACAGCGTCTTCTGCTTCCAACAGAAAAATGAACTGTTCACTTGCACTTTTCTAAAAAACCCAACTGATGTTTCTTCTTCTGATTGATTACTTCAAACACTCTTAAATGCATTGCACTTAAATAGCATGTACTGAATTTTCTTTTCATTCACTGCTGAAATTTCATCCTAAGATAAAGTATAAACATTTCAAGTTTCCAGCTGCACTTCTGTATCTACCTCCGACTATATAGAAGCAAAAATCAGTCCGAGATAAGGAAATTGACTGGTCTATGTGCCATGAATAAAGACAATATTGTTTTAACTTTCAAATTAACAGTGATGATAACAAATTACTACTGATGCATCCATAGAGAACTCCTGGTGTATCAGGCACTGACTAGAAAGCTCTATATGAAAATGGTTCACAATCACCTCTAAAGTCTAAAGTCAAAGTCTCTAAGAAAGCAAGGATGAAGACTGGAGAAACATTCCCTAGAGGGCACTATATATTGGAAAAGGGAAGTGGTCTTGGTATGATAATAAGAATAAAGGGGCGCAGAAAGGAGGAAGGATGGGAAGTTAATACAAAAGCCAATAGAAAACTAACTATAATTTCATTGAGACTCAATATAGACATGATCATTAAACCATGTTCCCTGAGAAAGAACCTTTTTTCCTGAGCTGTTTTTGGCCTTCCGATAGGACCCTGTCACTCTGCAATTATATTTGATTGTCTGCAAAAGACAGATATCATATTTATGCCATCTACATAGTAAACATACTTAGGAAAAGTGGTCTTCAGAGAAACAATTGGATATTGTTCACCAGCTCCCAGATTCAAATTAAAATGAGACATATAAAAGTAATGTCATGATGAGATCACCTGGGAATTTTCAGTCTGGCTATGCCTTTATTCAGTATCTTCATGGATTTTCAACTGAAGAAAACATGAAGTAATCATGCTTTCTTTAAGTGTGGATTCTTAAAATTTGCATAGACTGCTCTTCTTATCTCATAAGGGGAACTGTATTGAGATTTGGTGATTTTTACTTGTTTTGTAATTACTCATTATTGTTTCCCTAAGGTTGGACAAAAGCATGATTGGAACATGGTGTTTAGTGTGGTACTTGTGGCAGTGAGGTGAAGGCCAAGGGTTGAACATCTGTTGTTCAGGAACAATAGTTTCCATGGTGAAAAGAAGTTGATGGGAAAGAAAATGGCAAATCTTACAATGTACAGACAGCTCAATGGCAGAATCATTTCCAGGTGGTTTCTTAGCTTACATGCTATGCTGAGGTCAGACACTTCATGTTTTTCATTGTCAGGAACACTCAGAGCTTTGCTGGCCCATGGGGAGAAAGGCAGCTTTCAGCTCTGACACTGAACTTCAGACAACACCATTCTAAGTGTGGCTTGCATTGCCGCCCTGCTTTCTAGTGCCTCTTCTGCCTGATTTTTCCCTCTATTTCACGGCTCAGTACCATCATTTTGTCATTGTCCTACCATGACTCTGTCTATGGCCCTGATCAGTCTTGTTAGTCATCAAACAGATTTGTGAGCATAAGCTACGAGGAAGCCCCAATGTTAAGCCCTTTAGAGGCATTTCATTAAATCCTCATGACAACTTTAAAGAACTGCTACTCTTATTTCTGGGGAAACTGGAGTTCAGAAAAGCCCCTTACCTTATTCAAAGACCACAGACTTCAGGTGGAACTGGAATTCAATTGTTTTTGGTCTGATGGGAAGTCAGAGGTTTATTTAAAACTCAGTGAGGATTGAAGAAACATGGATAAGGTTACTCTGAAATCAAAGCAGAGTATAGCTATCAGAAAGAAAAGTAGGCCAAGACAAGTTACAGTGTGTGATCTTTCCTTAGGTGCACATTCCTCTGAATAGGACTGTACTGGGGCCAAGTGTGAAGCTAGCAAAGCGTAGAGTTGGCTATACTCCCACCTTTCACTCTTGTATCTACTTACATTCCTGCAACAGCTAACCTCCTCATGCTGCCCAGTGTGTTTTATGTCCTGATGAACAATATACAATAAACTCATTTTCCCCACAGTGCAAGTGACGTTCATAGTTTAGCTCCTTCTGAAAGTTTGTATTTTCAAAGGAAATACTGAAAATCATAGATGTTAATGTAAATGAGTTAATCTTATTAATCTCAAAGATAATTTTTCTTTCAACTTTTATTTTGACAGATAGGTGGAAGTGCCTTTAGGTCTGTGAAATTCTTTGTAAGATACATAATTTCTGAGCTGGCCATTAGGCTTCAGTCTATGCTCAGGCCCTCTTACCTCTCCTTTATGAAAAACACACTTTTTTTCCCACTATACTTTCCCTTTTAGCGTCATATGTGTCATGTCATAATTGCTCTTTCTTTAAAGATTCACAGAAAAACTTCCTGGAAAACATCCAAGTTTACAGAGACTCACACAATTCTCTCTTCTTTAGGAAATACAAACCAACTGAAGATGTGTTTTAAAAAGCACAAATACACACTTGGCAGTACTTTAACTTATTTCATGTCTATTTGCTACAGTAGCTGGGAGGTGGTTTTAATAACATAAAATATTATTTTCTCTGAGTATTTGTTTCTTTTGATATGGGATCTAAAGTATGTTTTCACTGTTGACACCTTAAGTGATGTCAAGCACAAGAATGTTTTGAGATGTACCATGTTCTATGTGCAGGGATTATGACTAAGTGAAATGGCTGGCTTCAGGGGCCCTGGTGAGATAGGACTACATACATGAAGAGGTTAATGTGGACTCATCTTTGTCATGATTATTATTAAGTTGTATCAATGTGTGAGAAGGCAGAGCTTCAAGAGAATCATCTACTTTGTTTTACATATAATATGTCAATTATGTTAGTGCCAATAAGTAAGGAATTAATTCTTATTTGATTGAAAAATATTTAATTCATCAGTTGAAGTCTTGAAACCAATGTTCTTAAAAAATATTCTGTGACAGGAAAAGGGAGAGAAGGTACTAGAAGTAGATGTGGGTAGGGGGAGGAGAGATGAAGAGAAGGAGGAGGAAGGTTAACAGAAAGGAATCATGTATAAAAATGTCATAATGAAAGCTAAGACTTTATATACTTATTTTTAAAAATTAAGAATACCAACCTGTAACAGCCCATAATCCACCTCTATAGCTGTGTTATCAATAGGTAATGCATTAGCCATCACTTGTAAGCAGAAGCAAAGGAGAATTCTATCCTGGGTTAGTTACGGCCGTCTCCACCTATCACCTCCCACAGGACATCCATGTCAGGCAGTCAGCCGCTGTATTGGTGTGCTGTCAGTGTCACACAGTACAAGATGATCAGTGAGGCTGAAGCTGAGAAGAAAATTCAAGGTTCGCCTTTAAGATTTATGAGGAGGGGGGGGGGAAAGAGAGAGAGAAAGAGAAACTTTTGGCAGCAAATGTTAGACCCACTGGCAATGAATCTGATTCCTGCCTTGGTGAGAGAAGATAATTGGTTCAGGAAAAAATGTGATTAGATTTTGTCCCCCTAGAAACCACACAGGATTGAACTTCAGCAATTTGGCCTTTATAGGAGACATATACAAATCTGAGGGACCCCACAGCCCCAGGCATGCTAGTCTATTCATAAGCATGGCTAGGAAAAAAGCTCTGTCAGGGTAGAGTCTGAGTTCACACTGCCTTGGAAGAAGTTCTCACAATTAGCAGGGAGCAGATAGACCTGAAGAGCTAGATAAAGAAAAGGATGTGACATGAGTGAATCAGGAAAAAGTAGAGAAAGACAGGTAGCTGGAAAGAGCAGAGATCTGGGACTCAAGACTCTGTCTCATCAGGGTACTACAGAGTGGGCTGGTTGAAAAACAGGCAGACAGGTGAGTAGAAGACTGGTGACAAGCCTGCCCTGCCCCTCTGGCTGGGCCAGACAGTGAGCTTGTAAACTTGAGTTTATCAGAGATATTGTTCCGGGACTGTGACACTAGTTGTAATACAATGTTAGGGAAGAAAAAGGCATTAACTCGTCTGTTTTTGATCCTGCAGAAATACAAAAGTTGAGTTTTATGGCAGGTTTCTTACAGATCATATGCATGTGGTGATCCATTGCAAAGTTGTCTGCCCTCCTGATGTGTCCATTTGTCCTTGCCAGCAAATGTCTGAGAGCCAGACAAAGAGTAAGTTTCACCCTGGACCTGAAGGTGGTATGCCAATGCCCTCATTAATTCACATACTCTGATGGGATGACACCCTTCAACTCTAGCTTTTTTCAGGCTGTAGATTCTTTCCTGGAGGCTGTCAGTCTTCCGCACTCTGCCTCTAGTCTCCCAGGTTGACATATTATATTTTTTCCCTTCTTATTACCCAAAGCCAACTAGACGAGCAGGAGGCAACTACTTTAATATTGCTTTATACCTCAGAATTGAGTCATTTAAACATTGAGCAGCACGTAGAATTAAAAACTCTTATGTCTATTCTACCCTTAAATTTGGATTTCCTTGCTGTTTTAGTGACAGTGAATTATTAAAATCAGAGCTGAAGACAAAATCAGCTATGACTCCTGACAAAAATAAGAGACCTAGAACATAAGAGACATAAAACGACATTATTCTCCTAACAGTATTTTATGTGTCAAATGTGTGTGTGCACATGTTTATGTATGATGTATGATGTGTGTGTGCATATGTGTGCATGTATGTGGTCACAAAAGGTTAATCTCCAGTATGATTTTTCAAAACTTCCACTTTTGTTTTTTGAGACAAGGTCTCTCTCTAGGCAGAAACTCTGTACGTGGCTAGGCTGGGGACCTATAAGTTCCAGGGATGTGTCTCTTTCCCTCTCTTTAATACTGAGCTTAGGCTCCCATGCTATAACATCCAACATTTTTATGTAGATGAGGATCTTTTTTTTTTTTTTTTTTAAATTTCTGTTTGTTAATCTATTTATTTATTTATTTTGGTTTTTATTTTATTTTATTTTATTTTATTTTATTTTATGTGTATTAGTGTGAAGGTGTCAGAAGGTGGAGTTATAGACAGTTGTGAGCTGCCATGTGGATGCTGGGAATTGAACCTGGGTCCTTTGGAAGAGCAGACAGTGCTCTTAACCACCAAGCCATCTCTCCAGCCCTAGATGGAGGATCTTGATCGGTCTTCATGTCTTGACCCAACAATGACTAAGATAACTCTCTAAATATCATGAACATTTTACACTCTCTTATTTGTGGGCAACTATTTTTATTTTATTTTTTTCCTTTTTTATTATTAATTTATTCAAATTACATCTCAATTGTTAGCCCATCCCTTGTATCCTCCCATTCCTCCCTCCCTCCAGCTTCCCTCCCTATTCCCCTCCCCTATGTCTATGACTGAGGGGACCTCCTCCCCCTGTATATGCTCATAGGGTATAGAGTCTCTTCTTGGTGACCTATTATCCTTCCTCTGAGTGCCACCAGGCATCCCCATCCAAGGGACATGGTCAAATATGGGGCACCAGAGTTTGTGTGAAAGTCAGATCTCCTTCTCCACTTAACAGTGGAGAATGTCCTGTCCATCAGCTAGTCTGGTTAGGGGTTCGAAGTTTACTGCCTATATTTTCCTTGGCTGGTGTCATAGCTTGAGGAGGACCCCAGGGCCCAGACCCGTCTGTAGTTTTCCAGGACCCTCTGGATCCTTCTATTTCCTCATTCTCCCAGGCTTCTCACACCTAAAGTCTCAATAGGATGTCCTCCCCTCTGACCCACTTTTCTGGTGGGCAACTATTTTTAATCCCTAGATTAAGTTGAAGAAAGGCAGCCCACTGCTCACTGTCAGGCCATAAATGGTCTTTCAAGCCTTATTGCCCCTGATCAATAATGATTATGTCTGGTACAGTATAATCAATGCTCAGACGCTCAATCAAGATTCTTTCCTTTTATCAACTTGAGCCAACACCTAGCAGTAAAACCCAGTAGTAGTAAAAGGCAGATGTGTTTTCTCCTACTCTGAGACCTTGACTCTCAAGCTTGGAATTCTAAATCTTCTGGAGGAAACCAAGCAATGTACAAAAGCCCAGTGAGGGATAACATTGCCCTTACATGTCGCCCTCAGCCCTAGGTCACTCTTTCAGATGGGAGCCTTTGTGCAATTCTTCATAAACAATAGCAAAAACAAACAAACAAACAAACAAACAAACCTAGCTGTTTTTGAACACTAACTTGGTCCCTGCATTGAACTTCCTGGAACTGCATCATCATTCAGAATTTCTCAAGGGTCCCACTGCCACAGAGGAACACGTCTCCTCAAGAAGACTTGGGGTGGTTTGTGTGGTCTCGTTGTCCGCATCTAATTGTTTGAAAAATATTGTCTATTAGGTCTGTGTGTGAATATGGAGTGAATGCCATCATTTCAGCCCACAACTCAAATACTAAGCATTTTAGAAAATTTTCTTGTCTTTATTTACCAAGGAAGAGTTACTCAGTGCTTATATTGCTGACTTCAAACATGGCATCAGTATCTACAAGTAATATTAAGTTTCCATGAATGAGTCTAAAGTTAAAATGCACAGCACTCTCTTTACAGTGGGTAAGAAGCATGACTCAGTTCCCTAAGAATATTTACTTCTAAAAGATTTATTTCCATGTACTGTATAAGTGTGAGTATTTCCCTGCAGGCATGTATGTCACCCACATGCATGCATGGCATTGATGGAGGCTATAGAACAGATGGTCCCCTGGAGCCGTAATTATGGGAGATTGTCAGCTGTCTGATATGTGTGCTGGGAATCAAACTCTGATCATTTGAAAGGGAAGTAAGGGCTCTTAACTGATGAGACACCTCTCTAACCTTGAAGAAGACATTTGAAATGACCTGCCTTTGACCTCCAACTTTTCTTGCCGTCTCAGGGTCTATTTTATTGGCTGGTAATCTTGTATTCAGGTAATGTGTTTGTCTCAGTCCATTACTGTCACTATAACAAAGTATGCGTGACTAAGTAATTTATAAAAACAGAAATATATTGTTTGTGGTACTAAACACTGTAAAACCTAAGATTAACCTATCAGTAAGTTATATATCCTGCGGGGGTACTTCTGCTACCAAGATGGGACTTTCTTACTGTACCCTCATTCTGTGAAAGGACATAAAAACGTTGCATGCTCTTCTCTAACACAACAGAATAGATGGGAGGTAGAAAATAGATGCAAGCGTTCACTGCAGCACCATCTGTAAGGACATCAATCTCAAGTGCAACACAGAATGCTCATCATCTAAGCCCTCTCTGTAAGCCCCACCTTTTCCTAACACCTCCTTCAGATTCAAAGCCCATCTATAAGGTTTGAGAGAGATACATTCAAACCATAACACTGAGTAAGCTTGACTTCTTCTGCATGCATTTTCATCAGTAGTCTGGCATCTCACTTTGAGAGTTGGTAAAATTTATATAGGCGTCAAGACAATAAGATATTTGAGAATTAGCACAAAGGAAAGATAGTGAAAAGAGAAGACACATGTCCTAAGAAATGGATGCAATTGACCTGGACCAGCAGGTCTTTCTGCAATGACAGGGTCCTGAGAAGGAAGGCCTAGAAAATCAGAGATAAAAAAGACAAAACAGGTGGGATCAGGAGATATTGCGTAAAGTTACATCGCAAGGATGCATATTAAGAAATATAGCATCTTATGTACTATTATTGGTAGACAAATTGAATAGAATAATCAAACGGCCATCATAAAGTGGAATGAAGTTGCTAGGAAGATAATCAAGACATGTTGGACAAGGGGAACCCAGAATATCTCAAGAATGTTATAGATCGGGCACACACTGGCCTTGAGACTGCTAACTCCAGTTTGCCAGGGGGAAGTCCAGATGTCCAAGAACTGAATCCTTAACTGCTAAGGGCCCTGGGCCTCAGTCCCAGGACAGACCTTACTAAATTTGCTCCTAAACAAGGCCATGGGATTAGGTTTCTTTTGTACTTTCATCAGGACCTCTGAGAAATCCTTGAGTCAGCCTTGACCTCACCATGCAAACTCTTGCTTACATAATTTGATAGTGGCTCCATGGGACATGGCTTTTATTTGAAGACTAGGTGTGTATTTCTGTCCTTGTCCGTGGCAAAGGGTGGCGGTGTGAAGCCAGTTTATCACAACCTGCACCAGAGACATATCACATCTGTCTCCTATTGAGTGGCTGTCTTCACTGACCATGACTTAGAAGTTCCAAATTCTTAGTTGTCTTCATCAAGGAGGTCAGGATTTTTATAATGTACATCTATGTGCTGAATATGTACACTGACTTATAAACATTTTCAGTGTAAAATCATGTACAAAGGTTGAAAAGGTTTGTAGATAATATGGAATATAAAATCTCTTCTAAGATGTCATCCTGCTTCCATTTAAAATAAAAGAGGCTTTAAATGTGTCTTTTGTTGCTTGATTCTGTTACTCCCATTGGGAGGCTTTCTCTGTGGCTAAATGCCCAGATCAAACTTGCTCAGAGTGATAAATATGCAAATATATTGCATATTAGCTACCTGCTCATCCATATAGTAGATTCTGAGCTCATTTCACCGATTTAAGTGCAGCAATTTTTCTTCCTTTTTATTTCTCTTCTGATGGCCCAATAGCATCATCTCCACTTCTTACCATGTTTATAATGGATACATTGTCTATTCTAATATCTTTTTTCAGGTGTGAACCTTATCACTGTAAAAGGACAAGTGGTCAGGAGGGTCTAAGAGATGCTCGCCTCTATCCTGTATCTCTACAAGGGCCCTTATGATTAGGGCCATATATATCCTGTTTCTTTGGCTCTTATAACCCAGTGCCTGTAAGTTCAGAGCTAGAAGAACCGAAAAAGAAAGATAAGAATATGGCTGCCCTGATTCTGATATTAGAGAGGGGTCAAGTCACCTGAGAGTGCTCTATTTCTTTAGTCTAATTAAGCAAATAGAGAAATCACTCTTTCATTCCCAAAAGAAGTGAGGAGGAAAGAAGGGGAGATCAACAAAACAAAACAAAACAAAACAAAACACCACAACCCAGCTTTTCTTCCTGAAATCTGGAAGGAAAATAATTTTTCCTCTGTATTGTAATCTATGAAATATATTGTGTATGTGACCTGCTATGGTCTGAATTTGGAATGTCCTTCAGAGACTTGAAGATTTAGACATTAAAGGCCTTTTCACCTTTTGCAGGGTTATTAAAGTGTAGGTATTAGGAGGTGAAATCCTGTGAAAGCAGGTGAGTATGATCTGGGAGGTAATATTGGGGCCTGAATTCTTCCTGTGTTTCCCTTTGTTTTCTGGCAACCAAGAGTTAAATAGACTCCAGCATCAATGGAGTCTCAGTGTGAGGTACTTGTACTGACATAGGCCTAGAGCAATGGGGCTAAGAAACCACACACTAAATCCTACAGAACCATGTACCAACAAAAACATTTTTCTCTGTTAAGTTATTAGGTGCAAGCATTTTGTCACAACAGTACGAAGACAACACAGGAACACACTAAGAGCCACTTAAATGAGTGCATGCTTATTTTCCATGTCATGTGCACTAATGCACCTGGCTAGTTTCTATTTTTAATGGAAAATAGTTATGCCCAGAAATTAAAGATAAAGGAGAGAAAATAAACTACTTCTTGGGTAACACAATATTTTGTAAAATACAGGTAAATAACAAAATATATTGTAAAAGAAATATAGAATTAAAAAACAAAAGACTTAAATGTGTTAAAATATATTGAAGAGGTTTAAGAATGTTGGAAAACTCACTTTTTGCTTCTCTGATAGCATAAAACATGTTCCAACATCTATCTCACTTACATATAAAGCATGCCCCCCTACATACCCAGCCTACTGAAGATAATGTCCCCAGGGTTATTTATGCTCACTTACAGGCTACTGGTGGAGGGCCCTAAAGCATTTTCAATCTTTTATAGAGAGGAGACATTCTCAGAGTGAGGCCTAAGAACTTATGGATTAGAGGAGATGAACTCCTCTCCTTTTTATTAAAGAAAGAGTGAAGTAGACTTCTGGAAAGGTACAGGCTGGCAGCATGTCACACATCAACACTTTGATTTGAAGTCTTTTGAACAAGGCTATTTGTACTGTGTCTTCCTAAATCTCATTTAGTTGCATTTCCACAAATGTAGAGACTAAAAGCCAAGCAAGACAACTGGTATTTCTGTTCACCCTCAAAATGTGGAGTTCCATCTTGAAGCTGAAAGATTATTGTTGAGAGTGCTTAAAATAAAACAGTGCACTCAGAACAAGCCTCCCAGGGCATTATTCCAACACTTACTGTGTCCATGTCAAGAGGACACAATGTTGGACTCACACATGTGTAGACTGGATTCCAGTGTGAAAGCTCTTGTCTTAAAGATTTTCCTTTTAATTTGGGGCATCATTAGATGAACTCAAGAGTGATTTTGCAGTGGAAAAGATAAATTAACTCCCTCAGGCCAGAGCATGGCATTTTATATCAATGCTTGCTGCCTTGTCAAGAAATAAAGAACACAGTGCTAGAGAGCTGCTCTGATGAGTGAAACGTTTGCTGTGCATGAGGATTTGAGCAAAATGCTAGATATGGTAGCATGTGCTTGTAAGCAGGACAGGGAGATGCCCAGGGCTCAGGGGCTGGCCAATGTGGCCAAAATGCTAGATATGGTGGCATGTGCTTGTAAGCAGGACAGGGAGATGCTCAGGGCTCAGGGGCTGGCCAATGTGGCCAAAATGCTAGATATGGTAGCATGTGCTTGTAAGCAGGACAGGGAGATGCCCAGGGCTCAGGGGCTGGCCAATGTGGCCAAAATGCTAGCTCCAATGAGGACTCATTGGAGAAGATATCACCTTGTCAAACTCTGACCTCTATAGATGCTCAAATTGGCAAATACATTCCCTCACAGACATGTGTACACACACCCCTACAACACATGTGCGCATGTGCGTGCGCACGCACGCACGCGCGCGCGCACACACACACACACACACACACACACACACACAGAGCAAACTAGACGATAAGCATATCAGCAAACGTAAAATAGAAGTAATGTGACAGCAACTGCATATGTATGATGGATCTGGAGATGGTCCAAACACTTGGCCATGATAAACTTATTTTAGTCCCATAGAGTATTGATGAAGGCCATATATCATACTGGGCTATACTGCATCTTGTTTCTTCTTCTTCTTTTTCTTTCTTTCTTTCTTTCTTTCTTTCTTTCTTTCTTTCTTTTTGAGAAGGAGTTTCTCTGTGTAGCCTTGGCTGTCCTGGACTCACTTTGTAGACCAGGGTGGCCTCAAACTCACAGAGATCTGCTTGCCTCGGCCTCCCAAGTGCTGGGATAAAAGGCATGTGCCACCACGCCTAGCTTGTTTCTTATTCTTTAGAGAGTATTCTTCAGCTTAGTATGGCGCTCCTCATTCAGCCTGAGAGGACACACTTATACGCTTGTAGTTTTTGTTTTCTTTTCTCTTTTTCTTCTATTTTTGATACAGGGTTTCATGTAGCTAAGGCAAGCCTCAAAGTGTCCACACTGGTGAGGAAGATGCCGAATTTCTGATCCTTCTGTCTCTACCCCCATAGTCCTAGGAAGTCTGGAATACTGACACCTCCTGTATCTTAGGCAAGACTCTACCAACCGAGCTACATCCCAGCAAGATCATTCCTTCATAACAGGGAAGACTGTCTTCCAAGAGCTCTTATGTCTATGCCTAACTGTCGTTCTGTTAGAATTCTTTCTTGAATAAAGCCATGAGTGGTCCCAGATATTTCTAATCAGATGTGAATAGACAGGTACCATATAAGCTAACTACACCTATTTCACCATTTTGGCTTGCCTCTTTCAGTAAGGAACATCGTTTTTATTCCTCCCGGACTTTCTTTGCTAACACTGCTGTCACTGCAGGAGGCCAAGCTTTAGGCTTTTTTTCCCCACTAGGCTGGAAAATCAAAACAAATTTATTGGCAACAGCTTCTGCTATTTCTATATGTTCATGTTCCATTTAGGCTTGTGTCCTAGGTTAGTTTTCTTGCCACTAACCTGGGGGATGAACTTGCAAGAAAATGCTGCATATTGTTTACTGTTCCAGCACGCTGTGTTTATCACTCTTTTTAAATTTTATATGCTGATCAATTTTTATTGTCAAGTTCATTGAATCAAAAAGTACACAATAGGTTAGAAAATTGCTCCTCTGGTTTTTTGTTGTTGTTGTTTGTTTCTTTTGTTTTGCTTTGATTTTATCTTTCCTGAGGACTAAGGAAGGAGCACAGCAGTCACCCTTAACATCAGCATCACTAACGCATAGACTGGACCCAGACTGAACAACAGGAAGAAAGATAAAGCACACAACAATGGCGGTATGTCTCTCCTGCTGTGTTGTATAGAGACTTCTGAGACTGAGACGTTGAACCCAGGAATCAGTTGCACCTTTGTGCTGGCCATGTAACAACAACAACAACAACAACAACAACATGCTTTACAAGGCTCCCACTTCCAAAAAAAAATTGTTAGAGCTGTGTTTTTCTTCCAGTTAGGTGGGACTTCCTAGAGATCAGAGAGCATCAGAGACGGTCCAGTCCACGTGTGGGCTCTTCGTTCTAGCAACACATTCCCTTTATAGTCTTCTGAGAACACTTTATGGCTGGTGACACATTGGAGATCATATTAACCTATCTTGGCTTCTTTTGCAATTTTTCCAGAGCTCTTGTGATTCAGTATTATTCCTTACTTAACTATTTAACAAAGTAAGCAACTTTTAGATGTAGCAGCTTCTAAAATTTGGCAAGGTCAAAATGGAAGTTACCATCTTCACTGTACTCTCTACAGACATACCAAAACCAATGCTTCATCTTTTATCCCTATAAATGACATTATTAGACTCAAACAAAATCCAGGAAGCTGTATTGACTGCCCCACTTCTAATTAAATTCTTGGTGAGTAACAGAAGCTATAGCTGAAATAGCCCATTTAGTAATAACGCCTTTACAGATAAAGGCTTTAAAAGCCTCTTCTTTTCTGATCATCCCACTGAGAGGAGCATGGCATCATACACGCTGCTGATAGCCACTTTGAAACACTTGACCCCATTTTCCCTCCATTTTATATTGAGTCAACGATGAGGACAGGCTTTTTTTTTTAAGGAGTCAAAGTCAGAGTTCTGACATCAAACAGACTGAGTGAGATGTCAGAAGAGTATACAATTGCTTAAGGAGCCTCCTTGCTACCAAAAGTATCTTTGTGACTTTGGACTGCAGAGTAAAGAAAGCCTTTACAAATGAAAAGCTGCATTTAGTGTAGAGTTTTAATTATGAAATATGTGGCTGCTAAGCTCAGAAGAAGACAAAGGTAAGGCAGACTGAATTTCAAGAGATAATTGACTATACTGCCTTATTTATTTCTTCAGTGGAAGACTTGGAAGGCATGATAAATATTTTTGGCTCCACTGTAAAAATTCCTATTTAATTCATTTTCATCTTTTCTCTTGACATCCTAGCCAAAACTATCATTATGTTTTCCCTTGGTAGTGATTGTTTTTCAACTGCTGTTTATACTTCCTCCTTGATTCTATCTATTAATAACATCAATTAATTATCCTTTTCACCTGCCCCACTATAAGTTCATAATTCTTCCTCAATAGCAACGAATATAATTTGAAAATATAGATCAGAACATGACACTTCCAGATAGCTCTATGATGATTTGCTAATAGCTTTAGAGTAAAATATTGCCAATCAATAAAATTTTCATTCTCTGTGGTTGCCTTCTTAGTCATAGTTTTGTTGTTTTAGTCACTGTTGCCTTTCTTTCTTTCTTCACATAGTTCAAGAATATTATTTTTATTAAAATTAATTCTTGTACTTCTTATCTTTGTATCTGCTGTATTTAGCAACCATCTCTGATTATTTCAGCTAAGATTTATTAAGGGAGCAAACCTCTCCTTAACAAAAGGAGGTCCCATTCCCAAACTCCAAATAGCTCCTTGCTTTACCATTAGTTATTCTCTAAAACTGTCATGTTCATGTACTTCATTTACATGGTCATTAGTCATGCTTTACCCATAGTAAAATGTAGGTGCCTTTAAATATGCAACATGACTATTTACTTATAAGCATAGTTTTTATCAAAATATCAAAATTATTCAAAGAACATTCATTAATTTTATGACAAAAGTGTTTGAAATCTATGTCATTACAATTTGGTCATGAATTATGTTTTAAAATATAACTTAAATTTTTTGACCTTCTTCATTTCAGAAGATGGAAGTAGGAGATTTCTTTTCTTTTGGGTCTAGCTAGGTGTGCCTGACTAATCATCTGGTCCATGGACACTCCTTAAACTCCAGGATCTATCCATAGTTTCATGTAAGTGGTCCAGCCTACCTTGTAGATCCCTGCCTGTGGTTCTACCAATATATAGGCTTCCACCAAATCTCTCCTTACCTTCCACATACATATAGGACCCTCTCAAACCACATACAACGTCTCCACACAAATCCTACACATCTTTCTCAAGGGTCTAACCTGGTGAATCTCCATCATCTAACCTGTTGCATACTCATCATAAGATGTATTCCCAAACTCCAGGTTTGAACCAGTATGTGTATTCTATACACCAGCCCAATCCTCCATGTCCGTTTGACTTCATTCCACCTAAGCCATTTCTAAGCTGTAAGTCTAGCTCACATGCACATCCTTTCTTTGTCACATCTTCTCTATATTAGACACAGAACTAACAAAAGAATTTTACATGTCCAGATGTCACTTAACTGCAAATATACCAACAATCTGAAAGACCAAGCCATTATCTCTGCTCTAAAACTAATGGAACCAGCAGAGTGGTAGATGGTGAGAATTACCTAGATAAACCTTAGGACACAGAATTTAAAAGAATAACAATAAATTTTATCAAAGAATTTAATAGTATCAGAAGACAAAAGTGAACATCTCAATGAAATTAAAGAGAAAGAAAACATAAAAATGTCTGAGTGACACCCCCAAATTCTCAAATATAGGGATGAAGAAAATGATAAACAAAATACAAACCTTGAAAATAAAATTAAATAGATATAAAATTTAAGAGGATTCAAGATGATTTGAAGTGGGAATGAAAAACTAGTGTGGTGCAAGTGGAAAACTGAAATAATGAAGCAGAAGATAGAATATCAGGACTAGAAGATACAGTGGTGGATTTAGGTGCAATAAGTAAGGTATATGAAAAAGTAAAAATGAAACAAAGACACATAGAAGAAATGTGGGACTCCTGTCTACACGCGTAGCTGAGTAACATTAATAGTGTCAGGAATAGGTTCTCTTCCTGGGATGGATCTCAAGTAGGGCCAGTCTTTGGTTGGCCATTCCCTCAATCTGTGCCCTATCTTTGTCCCTGCATATCTTGGTGAGGTTGTAGAGAAAGAGGAATACTCCACTATTTCTGGGGGAAGTGCAAACTTTTACAACCACTGTGGAAATCAATCTGGCACTTTCTCAGAAAACTGGGAATATTTCTTTTCTTTTCTTTTTTGTTTTTTTGAGATAGGGTTCTTCTGTGTAGCCTTGGCTGTACTAGACTTGCTTAGAAGACCAGGTTGGCCTCGAAGTCGGTGCTTCTGCCTGCCCTAGTACTGAGATTAAAGGCATGTGCCATTACACCTCTCAAGAACATTTCTACTTAAAGATCTATGTATACCACTCCTGGGCATATACCTAAAAGATGCTGCACTATACCACAAGGACACTTGGTGCTTTCTTTATTTGTTTCGAGAGAACCACTCAAGGGAAGGCTTCAGGGCTCCAGCTCTGGCTCCTGGGGTCTGGTGACTCTAGGTTCCAGCAGAAGAAATCCTGCTGATTGTGCCAGGAGAATTGTTCCTCGGAACTGATATCCTTATGGCTTTATTATTGTGTCCATTAATCCTCATTTCCTATTGTTTTGTTTAGTCGGGTTATAAGCTTGGTCACTAAGTTTTTAATAAAATATATTGGTTAAGAAAATTGAGCATACACTGAGCAGTATTCTCTTGTATAAATGTACCACATTTTCTTTACCTATTCTTCAGTTAAGAGACATCAGGGTTTTTTTTGCCCAGTTTCTGGCTATTACAAATAAAGAAGACAAAACAAAAAAACCAATAGAGACAGTGCAGAGCAGATGGCACAGGGGCTGAAGAGAGAGATTAGTGGCTAAGAGGGCTTGCTGTACATGGAGAAAATTAATTTTGATTCCAACACCCAAGTTATGTAGCTCACAACTGCTGTGACTCCAGTTCCTGGAGATCCAATGTCCTTCTCTTACCTCCTTGTAAAGTGGTACACAGGAAACAAAAAAGACACACACAAACACACACACTCACTCAGGCACACATGCGGGGGATAAAATAATCTAAAAAAAGATAAAAATATTAGTCATATGGATATTTTATTCAATGAATTAGCCTTATATAAGAAAGACTGAGAGGTGAATCTTTGTCTATAGCACACAGTGTTGTGTTAGTATGCTTATCACTTGAACTTCAAATGAATTTCAAAGTTACTTCTCATTTTTCAATTTGTGAGCATAATTTAAATAATTTGCTGTATCAATGTGTTCCATATAGATAGATTGTCATTAGCCATTTATGCCATGGATCAGACAGACACACTGGTGTAAATATGGCAGACACACTTTATAATGTTACATATTAAGAGTAGTGGTTCCTGATCGTCAAATCAGGAGCCACTACTCTTATCTACTTTGCTTTTGTAAACCAAGAGCAAACAATTAGGAAAAAGAATCTGAGCTAGAAGCACACCTGAAGGATCACATCTTTTTTGGCCAAGGCAATAAAAAAAGGTTTGAAAATAAGAGGTGATGATATTTGAAAATATAGTATATTCTTCTTTTTTTGTGAATTTAACAGGAAACATAATACATCAAACATAAAATACTAAGTATTACAGACCCCATATGTATGCATCTGAACATTGCACAAACATTACTGGACTTTCACAAGGGGATGTGCGTTTCTCAATCCTTCAGGGGAAAATTCCAGCAAAGTGGGAAATTGCATCAAAGTAACCAGATACTCCCCTTTTAGTGGAGGGCAAATATGTGTTAAGTAGGAGGTCAAACAAAACCACTTGAGATCTCACCTCTTCTAGTTTTCTTCAAGTGTCACCTTCATGGCTGTTCATTCTGATGCTGGAGGCTTCTATTTAATAGGAAATGTGCTAACAGAATATCATATCATCCGAAAAGCTTTCCTAAGGTCATTCTGCTGCTGCTGTTTTTGTCATAGGACCATTGGCAGCCACATTTAAAATCATGATAGTTTACAAAACCAGATAGGAATATTCCTGTTCTTCCGCTAAGAGAAAACTTACTAATAACAGGAGGTGTGGCAAAGTTTAAATAGAAGTAAACAGAACAGGGGATTGGTACAAACAAAACAAAGTCCTATTCTACTGAGCTTTTGAGGAGTAGAATGCATATGTTTCACAGTGGAAGATCACATTCTTGTCTTTGATGGGGGGGAGGGAGACAGAGAAAGAGAGAGAGAGAGAGAGAGAGAGAGAGAGAGAGAGAGAGAGAGAGAGAGAGAGAGAGAGAGAGAGAGAGAGAGAGAAAGAGAGACAGAGACAGAGACAGAGAGAGACAGAGAGATAGAGAGACAGAGAGACAGAGACAGAGACACAGAGATGAGACAGAGATACAGAGAGACAGAGAAGAGACAGAGAAACAGACACAGAGAAGAGAGAGACAGAGAGACAGAGAAGAGACAGAGAGACAGATAGACAGAGAAGAGACACAGAGAGAGAGACAGAGAAGAGACACAGAGAGAGACAAAGAGACAGAGAGAGAGAGAGAGAGAGAGAGAGAGAGAGATAGAAAGAGAGAGAAAGAGAGATTAGGTCTGCATCTGTTTTGAAATGCCTGCAGGTAACGATTTAATTAGTGATCTCTGTATTTATCCCCTGCCCCAATCTCTGTATTTTTTTTTTTACCTCTGTAATACATAGGAGTGGCCCTTTCTTTTTCTTCCTTACAGAAATTTACTCCTCCTAAAGATATCTTCATACCAACAAGGCCTGGCCTCCTATGGTTTGTCTACGATGTACTTGAATATTATTCAAGTCACTGAACCATTTAAGCCGTGTTAGCAGGGCTGGGAGGCAACTCAGTTGGTGGAGTGCCCTGTGTCCTGGGTTTGATGACTAGCACAAAGTAAAACAGGAATGGTGGCACTTACTGTTACCTCAGGAAGAAGAGAAGTGCAAGGTCATCGTAGTCAGCCTGGGATACATTAGTCCGTGTCTTAAAAATAAAATGACAAAGTATAACAAACCAATCCATCTTTCTTACTTAGAGCTACCATTTGCTGTGTGAAACACCATGTTCAAAAGCAAGTTGAAGAGGAAATGGTTTGTTGTACTTAGACTTCCATACCACTGTTCATCATCAAAGGATATTGGGGCAGGAATATAAATAGGACAGGAACTTGGAGGCAGAAGCTGAAGCTGAGGGAAACAAGGGAGGCTGCTTACTGCCTTGTTCCTCATGGCTAGTTAGGTCTGCTTCTTTATAGAACTCATGATGACCAGCCATCAGGGGTGGCACCCCCCACATCAATCACTAATTAAGAAATGCCCCATAGATTTGACTGCCTACAGCATGATCTTATTTATGAAAGCATTTTCTCAACTCAAGTTCACTGCTCTCAGATCATTTTAGCTTGTGTCAAGTTGACATAAAGTTAATCAAGACGCTACTCTTGGCTTTTACATCATATTCTTTTTCACAGTGACCATGTTCCTGAAACTCTAATGTGTATGTGTGTGTAATAAGAAAACCATTAAAAACTGCAAAATATTTTATATATTTTAAAGGATTCCAAGACAAATGACAGATAAAAAGTAAAGGAAAAAAATCTTCTTTTTCTTGTTTTGTTTATTAAATTTTCATTTAAAGATTTCATACATCCATTCTGATTACTTTTCTTTCTGCCCTCTTATCTCCTTCCCATTCTCATAGTCCACTTTTCCCTGTACTTTTCCAGTTCCAGGTCTTTTGTTTAATTTGTGATTCACTGAGTTCAACCTGGGTCATCTGTGTGACCCTGGGCATGGATTTATCCAACAGTCTTGGTGAAATCACCAGAGTGGCACAATAGTGTATTTGGAAGTCAGTACCTCAAGCCATTACATTTGGTAGCAGTTTGGTATGCATCCCCAGAGAGCTAATATATAATGTTTATCTCAGACCTAGTAACTCACCTTGAAACATAGCTACTCTGCGGAGCAGTCTACAGAGCAGGCTAGACTGCCTCATTATTCATTCTATATATAAGCTTTTGGTGCCTTCCTTTACAACTTGAAAAAGCACTGAGAATTTAGATCTCCCATACACCCACACACAGCCTTTCTTTCCTGTTTGCCACCAACAGCCCCAAGCAAATCGTGCTTTGACATAATATAATTTGATATATGAACCCAAATGATATACAGATGCAAATTTGAATGCATTATTTGATGACTAATGGAATAATCCTCAAATATTCTCAGTATGTGAGAACAAGATTACTCTCTTTAACCTGGAAGAGAAGATGTCAGAATTACTAATGTCTAACTTTAGATGTGGCATAGACTTCCTAGTGTTCTAATGAAGTCACATGTTACTCAAGCCGTTGGAGTTCAAGGATGCCAGAGTGTGCCAAGGATACAGGGTATGAACTGAGGCATCTAATGGCTGCCGTGCTAGGCTGCAGTACTGATTTGCATAGTTTTTCCTTGTTCTCCTCCTCCTTTTGAGAAGGGAGTGCTCACTATGTGCCATTACATAGTGGAGGTTTATGACATTGGTTTTGATGATGAAAGGTCTTACAACTAACTTTTTCTCAACTCTCAGGAAAGATTTTGAGTTTTGGTTGAGACTTTTGAGAATATTGGGATCAATGATGTTGTAATGAATAAATATGCCTTATAACATGGCCATGAGGCTATGGGGCCTGTGACAAGGCCTTGTGGTTTCACTGCTAAACGTTCTATATAAGATCCTATGTTTTAATAATGGTCCTCAGGGCTGGAACTGTTTTGGTAAACAGCAAAAGATTTATACAATCTAAGGAGAAAGAAGAGTATTTGATGTTCCTTCAGGAGAGTGTGAATTGTTTAGGACGTGTCCTAGCTAGTAGATGTCCTCCCGGAAGGAGTCCTTCAGAAACACTTCTGGTTCAGTTCTGAGTTCTCTATCTGGCTAGCGGATAATAAAGACCCTCAGCCTCATGATTCTGCCACTCTGATCATCAGAACTTTTTGCCATGATGTACTGTTTCCTGGAGAAACCATGATGAAAGAGGAAACCATTTTCCTTTAAGTTGTTCCTGTCAGGAATTTTGTCAGTACAATGAGGAAAGAAAGAAAGTGACACCAACAGTAACCTCGTCATCTATTGTGCAAGACTCAAGAGTTTATGGCTAATAGGAGAGGCAATAAAATGAACTAAATTCACAGTCTAAAGTGTTGTCTGAAAAGGAGTGAGGATTCTTAGCATGATAATAGTTCTTTCTCATCACCTTTCTTAGTATGTTTTGTTTCTCTATTCTCCTTTCTACCTCTGAGTGATGCTTTTAATAACTACTTAGAGCCCTGCTCGTTTCTCCTGTATACTTGCTTTGGAATTAGACTATACTTCCTCTTTGATTTAAGTAGCATCTTGTAACTAGATTTCTGAATCCTAAAATACATAAACATATTGTATTGCAGCACAGTATTATCACTAATAGATACATATGTATACTAATATAGTGATATTTATTACTTCAATTTTCTTACAATTATTTGCTTTTTCCATAACTGGAAGTAAAATTTAACTTGTTACTTAGAATTGAATTCTTTGAAAATTTTGATATTACAGCTAATTTTTATACTAGTGGTCCAAATCACTTAATATTGCAGACTGAAGATTCTTTTTTTTAGAGTGTATAACTGGAATAATACACAAATAGTCTCTCTTTTTTTTTTTTTAACACAAAATTACTTCTTTAAACACCGTTTGAGTGCAGGCAGAGTTGAAAGGCACATTTAAACTTTGTGTGTCCTGAGAAAAACTTGAAAGTCTTAGAGATTAAATAAATTGCTCCAGGTCCAGAATCAAGTCCAAATCAATGCATTTTACCTCCAACTCTACTTTCATGCAGAATATGTTCTTCCTTCCTTCTTCCTCATTAAGTACTTTCTGATTTTCTTTAGGTTCTCCTTCCTTCTTGCCTTTGATTTTTTAAAACCTACATCGACTTCATGCACAACACTGAAAAGAAGATATAAGTAAGAGTTGTGGCAGATATTTATAGATCTTTTCTGGTATTCCTGCCCACTTTTCTAAGCTTTAAATAAAAAATGACTTTCTCTTTATCTTCCTTCTACATCTTTTCAGATACTGCCCCAAAACACTACAGGCCTCCTCTCTCTCTCTCTCTCTCTCTCTCTCTCTCTCTCTCTCTCTCTCTCTCTCTCACACACACACACACACACACAGTGCCCACTGCTGAACCCCCTGCTTTTCTGTCTCTTTGTCAGACACAGCTTGAATTCCCAGCCTGCTTGCCCTGATAATCCATTTTATTTTCATTCTCTATGAAGAACTCCACCCTCCATAGTCCAACTCTTCATTCATCTCCGCACTGCACTGGTGACTATTGCTACATACTTGGACCCTAACTGAGAAGGCACACTTTTTCTCTACTCTTCACTTCCATAACCTTTCTCCTAGCAGCTTATAAAATTACAGCTTCCATGCCCTGAATTGGTAGTCTTGGAGATTCACACACATGCACAAGAGGAAGAGGGGGAAGAGAGGAGAGAGAAGGAGAGAGAAAAGGAGAAAAGAAAGAGGGGAAAGAGGGTGGGAGGGAGGGAGGGATGGGTGGAGGGAGATAATACCGCACATTACAAAAACTCATCACATTATCTGCTTTTGTGACGGCAGCACACAGAGGTGATGGCAGATAATTCTGGAATATACATGCGAAGAAGGCACGATAAATAAGAGTGAAAGTTTGCTCAATAAAAATGTCACTTTCTGTTTTGTTTTGGATTCCAAAGGGCTCATGCTTTTTGCGTTATAAAAATTATTGTACCACAATACTGGGCTTTGAAAAATACTTATGAATGGGTTAAATACAGCCTTTTGCCAGAGAGCGATTGTTGGAATTTTAATAAGCGTAAGCTCCTGCAATTCAGCAGATAACAGTCAGCAGGATAGCTGTGCATCCACAACTGCATGGTGTCATGTTTTTGTGGCTGCACAGTTCTTGTAGCAATTGCTTGTGGAATGACCCAGCTTCACAGATGGCAATTCCAAGACATATTATGGGGAGCAAGAACATGTTGAAATTCTTGCTAGAGCCATAACCTTTGGAGCAGGAAGACAACTGAGCTGATGGAAGGCAGCAACTGACTGAAGGCTGACATCAGGACCTGGCCAATTATCACCAGAGAAAAGAAATGTCCCAGCAAGTTGGCAATTAAGCTGTTCTCTATCATGCCAGCACCATGACTCCATCGTGAGCTTCGGGTTGTATAGGCAGAGGAAGCATTTGCTTCAAAACATATTATGTGGTGCAGTCTCAGTTAGGGTCACTCTGGTGCTCAGGGAAACAGTGCTAGGGTAATTAATTCCACATGCTGTAGGTGACTGTGCTTCAGTGAGGTGAAATGACGGAGTGCCAGTCCTAAAGGGTTTACTTGCTTGGACTCTTTATGCTCAACACAAAGAAAAAGGATCAGTTCTTGTGATATGGCATTGCTGAAACTCTACGCAGGAAATGAATTTTTTGTGCATTGGATCACTTATGAATTCTGTGATTTTTTTTCCCCCAAGAGTGTAAGAAAACTGCTCTTTTTATACTACTAAGTGATGCAGTGTGTAGCCTAAACAGATGGAAACAGCTTGACTTTAGCATAAGTGTTAGAATATGCACTTTAAGAGTAGAAAGCTACAAGGTGCAACTAACAGAAAATCTTTATCATGAAATGATCAAGTTTGCATGGACTTAGTCTATTAAAAAACTTTCGTAAAATTAATATATAATGTCAAATACCTGCATGTCATGAAAATAAAACACAGATAACCTAAAAAATGGTATGGGATAGCTTTTAGTTATTAGATAACTTAAAATTATTTTTACATATGTACATGTCGTTGTGTGTCTGTTTCAGTGTATGCCAATTGGGTTAGCACCAGCAGAGAAGTACAGATGGTGTCATATACCATGGACTTGGAGTAATGGGCAGTTGTGTTTTGTTTTTGTTTTTTGTTTTTTGAGACAGGGTTTCTTTGTGTAGCCTTGGATGTCCTGGACTCACTTTGTAGACCAGGCTGGCCTCGAACTCACAGTGATCCTCCTGCCTCTGCCTCTTGAATGCTGGGATTAAAGGGGTGAGCCACCATGCCAGGCCTGGCAGTTGTGAACCAACTGATATGGGTATGAGGAACAGAGTTGGGTCCTCTGGAAGTGCACTACTCTTTATTAATTGTTCACCTACCTTTTCATCCCAAGGTAATGTTTTTATTGATAATAAATTAGACAACAAATATTATGTATGCCTGAATATGATTTGCAATACTCAGAGTTATGGACAATGAGTGGGAAAGAATAAAAGCAAGGACAATACAATGGGCAGTTGAGGCTAGGGTTCTAACTAAGCCAAGCATCTTCCACATAGAACATGTATCCACAATGTGGGTGGCCTCAGTTGAGCTTCAAAAATATGCAAGGTACTGTTTTTAACACGCTTTGGGCTTTGGATTTAAAAATGCATAAGATTATTATATTTTTAGATGACTGTGTTAAATTATTTTTACCATCAAAAGATAAATAGATCAGTATGTGAGGCCTTAACAATTGTAACCTGTTTTAAATAAATATTCTTTCATTCCCACCACAATTTTTGATTATGTGAGAATTTCTTCTCCACATATTGTTCTCATTATTTGAAAATGTGTCAGTATCTAAAATGCTAACAAAATTTTTAGAAACAACCAGAGTGAAAGTGGTTTAAAAATACTTTTCATGTGAATTTTGTATCTTTTCATGTATCTGTGCCCTCGTATACAGAATGGCCTTTCCAAAGACAAAATAAAAACAAAACCATAAAAATCTTCATTTCCCCATGGCCTCTTCAACCCCATCAAACTATGGCAGTTAAAGCAGATGCCTGGACTACCTTGGCTTTATAGGCTGGAAATGTTGATGGTTTCAAATTAAACACCATCTTAGTGGTCTGGTAGCCTGTTACTTTTAACTTCTGCTTAACCTATTTCTGACAGTTCACAAAATAGTTTTTTATATAGCTATATATTTTTGGTTACAAATTACATCAATTTCTTCTGTAATGATTGCCACCAGCAAGATGTGGAATGAGCTACTATATCAACACATTCTAAGGCAATTCCTTCTCCTAGGGTATTCAAAGAAAATGTGTTACCTAGACTCACATATTGCTTCTCATTGGTCCATATATTCGAAGTTATGGACCTATATTTCATTTTACTGCTTTCCCTACAGAGCAAATCCAATCTGAGAAAGTTGTAGCATAATACAAAACTAATAATATGGTGTGGATTTTTTTGCCAGAATCATGGAAAATAAATTGGATAACACCACTTTATCATCAAGTATCTATCACATATGCCTTCAAGCAGATTTTTTCTTATTTAGAATATTTTCTTAATAAATCATAATTATGAAACATCTTTTATATGTTTGAAGAATGTATTTTGTAATAAGCTACAGTATAAATAACATAAATTAATTTCCCAAGAGCTTTCAATACCCTTTGGTCAAATTAAGAGATAGTTTACTAATATTGGATTGCTTATTATCAGTTGAACTTTTTCTGGGCTGAAGATATTTTGATTTGAAAAGTACCTAATACAATTTAGGAGAATCTGGATAAGGATTACAAAATCATTTTTAGGAGAATACTTCATTCATGACAAAGTAATCTTTAGATTTTACTTAAATGCATTAGAGCTAAAAATTTAAGTCTACCCACCCCTGGTTGACGTTAGTCTGCCTTAAGTTTGCAGTGTTCATTCAATTTACATCCAGCATAAGCTGTTGTATAAACAGCTTCCTACTCAGTTTCTTTTGCATTGAAAATAGAATCAATACCCTAGGCTTGCTTTGGCATTTATGTAACAGCAGGGACCACTATCCAGTGACACATTCTATTCCACTGACATTATCACTCAAAGACAGTCAATTTTCTTTTCAAGGAGGTTCTAGAGGGCCACAGACAAGTTACAATCAATCACGACTACCATTACTAGCTGAACCACATTACTCTCATAAAGAAAAAGAAAATACAAATGTATTAATGCATATGTAAATTTCATATTTCAGTCTTAAGGAGCTGTAGACTTACAGTGTCTGTTCTCATTGACCATATCTTCTTGTTTAATCCATGTCTACTTTCTTCCTCATATCTGTAAATACCAAACGCGTTTAAAAGCTTTGGGCATGTAGAACTCAGTTGTGACAGGTGTCCTGGGAAAGAGTGCAGTCATTTTGTGTATTGGACCAGACAATACATGTGTGGCAGTGAATGGGGAGCTTGGAAATTGGTCAAGTAAAACTAGATGCAGACTGAATTGGGTTGACGTGGCAGTTAAAGTTGTCAAAAATGCATATTGGAACAAGTGTCGGTGAACAAGGGGTAAATGAAATCACGGCCCAGGTCAAATCAACGTGAAAGCCAATGGAAGGTGATTGAATAAGCCGGGGTCTTCCAGAGCTTCTTGAAGAGGTCTAGCTTGCAGTCTCTCAGAGAGCGCTTCCCCTGGGAATTTTATGCATCTGCAGCAGGCACTGGCCCCTTTCAAAACCTTTGCATCAACATCTCCCTGTTTTAAAGGGGTCAAAAATCTCAGGCAGTTCAAACATTTCAGAGTTCACATTTAGATTACCTTTCTTTCTAATGGTGCTTTCTCTTTTGGAGGTTAGATTTTGTCTTCTAGGCAGTGAGTGTCATGTGGACAGACAGTAATGATGACACAATACAACCAATAATGATGACTCTCCTGTTAATCTTCCATAATTGAGGAGGAAGGTCAGAAGTTTATTCAGTTTTCTAATACAGCTCAAGATACCAAAGACATTTCACTAGTAGGAAAATCAAGGTTCAACAAAATAAAAATAATAAGCCATATTGAGCTTCATTAATACATGAGCTGATCCCATTGGCCTGGGATGCTTATGGCCAAACCATATCAAATGACCTTGTCATGTGGCTGACCTTATTCAACACTGCACATAAGTCTGGCTAATAAGATACTTAAAAGATATTGTTTTTAATCGAATTAAATTATAAAAGTATTTTCTAGAAAATTGTTATCTTTCAACTTGTTATAGGAATAGCAGGCTTGGTTAGCTGCATAAATAAAGTGAATTACCACAACATCTTTTCATTATTATCCACATAATTAAAGAGGGTGCTCAAACCATCCAGCCATATTGTTATATTCCATATTCTTACAAAATTGAAAGAGTTCCTTATGTCTATCAGAATGCCCTCTTTTAATTCTCCCTAGAAAGCCCTAAGAACCCACCATCACTCTCTGGGACTGACCATATTTATCAGTTTTTGAAAAGCACAGTATGATTAAGAAATGTCTATCAGAATGCCTACTGCTTTATGATTTAAAAAATGAGTACCAGCAAGACTTTCAAGTTCTTTGGGAATTTGTTTAACTTTTTGGAGTTTGGTTTCTTAACATATAAAATGGGGCACAGTAGGCAAAAATAGAATACTGGTTAAGACAGACACTCATTATAGCTTTCCGGATTTAAGTCATGGCTCTGCCACTTTTTAGGTATGCATTGTTGAGTAGCATTGCTGTGTGTAAAATGGGGCTAAAGACAGACTTTACTGCAAAGAGATGTTCTAGAAATAAAATGTGTTAATATAGGTAAACCTTTTAAAACTAGTGATTAGCCCATAGAAGTATTTTATTATATGTATGTGTCATTATTATAGTTAATGCCAGTGTTTATTCCTATAATACAAGTTCATAATTTTATGAATATACCTTGCATGTTATCTTCCCTGGAAACCTGAACTTTTAAGTAGAGGCATTCATGACTCTATAATTAGTAGTCTTTACATGCTACTGACCACAAGTATATGACACTTTGAATCATTATTTCCCCATAACCTGGCACTAATGAACATCTAGGTTGAAATTTTAATTCTCTTTCCTTATACCATTGACTCTCTACGATAGAAATATTGAGTGATAATGGGTCCTTTCTAGTTTTGTTTATGAAAAGGCCTGTGAGGAACAATGCTGGAGCATCTCTGACCCAATCAGATTGTGACTTTAATTGAGAATCATTGCTAGTCCTGTTTGTTTTTGTTGTCAATGTGATGTGAAGGGGAAGAGAAAATCCCAGTTGAAGAATCAACTCAACTGGACTAGCCAGTGAACGTGCATGTGAATCATTTTCTTTATTGCTAATTGATGCATTTTGTACTAGGTCTTTGCAGGCCCTCTCATTCCTGCTCAGTTGGGCTTGAGTCATATAAAATATCTGTCCTTAAGCCTGCAAGCAGGCCATGAAACACTGCTTCTGCATGGTCTATGTTTTAGTTTCCACCTTCTGTTTCCTGCCTTGAGTTCTTACCCTCTCTTTCCTCAATGACAGACTGTAATGTGTAAAGCTGGGATAAACTCTTTTCTATTCCAAGTTGCATCAGGTCATGGTGTTTATCACAGCACAGAAAAGCAAACTAAAAATTGGCACTAGAAAGCCAGCTTTGCTGTGATGGAGTTAAACTGTTTTGTTGGGGAAAGGTAGATAATTTTGAAGGCTTGGCCTGGGAGAGATGTTGAGTCCTCAGAGCTTAAGAGTCTTTTGTCATGGGAGTCCAGAAAATAAGTGAATCTCAGATAGCAGATAGAGGTGTTTATATTGTACGGTTGTAGTTTTTCTTTGTTCTCATCATATCTGTGCCTTGGTTCTTCCCTCTTGGAATAAGAAAGTATATGACTAGTTTTGGGTTGGTTTATCTGTTTGTCCATCTGTCAATTTGTTTGCAACAGCCTACATTTAGAAGAGCTTAGACTTTAAAGTGAAACTTTAAAAATTGTATTATAATTTATACAGATACATTCTGAATGTTGTCCCCTCCCTTGTATCTTCCTGTTTCCACACTCCCTCCCTCTTCTGCCCTATTCTCTTCCCATAGACCTCTGACAGAAAGGGAACTCATCCCTAACCATATGGCCACTGTATATCAGGTATCATTTGGACACTCTGCATCCTACCTTCCTCTGTGTGTCACCGGGCCTCTCCACCGAGGGGAAGTGATCAAATTGGGGGCACTAGCATTCATGTCAGAGGCTGTCCCTGCTCCCTGCACAACGATAGAAAATGAGATCTCCATTGACTCTATTTGAACAGGGGGTCTAGACTTGCTGCATGCTTTGTCCTTGGTTGGTGCATCAGTTTGTGCAGGCCCTGCCTGGGTCCAGATCCACCAGCCTTGATTGTCTCTTTGTTGGGCTCCTGAACCCTTTGGATCTTTCCATATCCCCATTCTTCCATACCACTCTCAGCACTCCTCCCAGCATCAAGCAGCAAGTCTAAACATCTGCCCCGCTCCCCCACTGGATGAAGTCTCTTAGAGGACTTCTATGTTGGACTATTATCCACTTATATGTGAGTATATACCATGGATGTCTTTCTGGGTCTGGGTTACCTCACTCAAGATAATCATTTCTAGTTCCATCTATTTTGCCTGCAAATTTCAAGATTTCTATGTTTTTAATAGCTGAGTAGTATTCTATTGTGTGAATGTAGCACAGCTTCTTTATCCATTCTTTGTTTGAGGAACATCTAAGTTGTGTCCAGATTCTAACTAATGAATACAGCTGCTATGAACGTAGTTGAGCAAATTGTATGGTGTAGCGTCTTTAGGGTATATGTCCAGCAGTGGTAAAGCTGGGTCTTGACATAGCAAACTTTTAAAGGCTATGAGAATTTTAAAATTCAGACTATGGTTCATATTGTGGTATTAATATTAATCTTACAACATCTTACAATTATTCTAAATAGTAACAATAAAATAAAGGTTATGACTTAAAGTAATAGGTTAGTATGTCAAAAGTTGGCATGAAGGGATGTGTCTTCTTTATTTTTGTTGTTAACTGTGCAAAATTGAGAAAAAATCTTAATGGAAAAATTCTCTCAACTGGACTATCTGTAAGACGTTTTCTAGACTGGTAATTGATGGATACAAGAAGACATACCTGGCACATGTGTCTGATCTGTATAAGAAAGGAAGTTGTACATAAGCCTAGGTGCAAGCCAATAAACAACATTCCTCTATGGTTCCTGCTTTAATTCCTGTTTTCAAATTCCTGATCTGAGCCCTTGCTGTGACTTCCATTGAAGATGAACTATAACTCATATGTTAAAAGAAATCATTTTCTCCCTCATGGATCATGAAATTTATCATAACAACAACAAAGCAAACTGATACAGTGCTCTAGACCTAAAATCTAATGAAGCATAGTAAGCCAACACTATTTAATAATCTGTCTTAGTGTAAAAAAAAAATCTCTCTTAGTGTAATAAAAAAGTAAAATATTTTAAAAGGAATCACTTCTCTCATTTTAACAAAACTTTTAAAAAAGATTCATTTAATCATAATTTATACAGTATTCTGCTGCATGTGTGCCTTCATTGCAGAAAAGGGCACCAGATCTCATTATAGATTATTGTGAACCACCATGTGGTTGCTGGAAATTGAACTCAGGATCTTTGGAAGAACAGACTAGCCAATGGACAGGATATTCTTCTCAGTTGAGTGGAGAGTGGGGTCTGACTTTCACATGAACTCTGGTGCCCCATATTTGACCATGTCCCCTGGATGGGGAGGCCTGGTGGAACTCAGAGGAAGGATAGCAGGCTACCAAGAAGAGACTTGATACCCTATGAGCATATACAGTGGGAAGAGGTCCCCTTCAATCACAGTCATAGGGGAGGGGAATAAGGGGAAAATGGGAGGAAGGGAGAAATGGGAGGATACAAGAGATGGGATAACAATTTAGATATAATATGAATAAATTAATAAAATTTTTTTAAAAAAAGAAGAACAGACAGTGGTCTTAACCTCTCAGCCATCTTTCCAGCCCCTTTAACAAAACTTTAGAGAGAAGGTAAAAAAAAAAAAGTCATTTGTTCATTATATAATAAAAGTGATTTGTGTAACACATAAAATTCTTATAGCTGACAGCATAACCTCTCATTAAACATGAGCAATACATCTTGTGATAATACTCACTGGGTTAATTTTCAATTTCAGTAGTAAGATATTTTTTCCTGCCTACCAATTTATTCCAACATCTGAAGTCTTTTTTCCATAACTACTGCATTCCTTTTTGGACAGCTGGTTGACATTAATCACTCAACAATTGGTGACAGGACATGTATAGAAATTTCAACACTACAGTTAGCTTTATAAACACAATTACAAAGTGCATTGAATCTTATTGAAAATACTACTCACTTACTTGCATGATGGGTAGATTAAAAAGAAATTGCCTTAAGTGTATGATATGTTGTCTATTTCTGCAAACAGTGATAGATGAGCCAGAAATGTCATAAAGATTGTTGACATCTAGACTGAAACTCACAAAGAAGTATATTTCAGACAGAAAAAAAAAACAGTAATGTAGACATTCCAAAAGAATTAAGCATGTGATGTAGAAAAAAGATGGCAATTAGCATGCCTGAAATATAGATTATGGAACTAGGAATTATGAGAATAACCAGAACCAAGACACGAATGGGTTAAACCAGGACAGAGAGCTTGAAATGCATCCCAAACTATGAAGGTCTTAATGGAGTGATTGACATAATCAGATCTGAATTTTATAGTATAAGTTGTACTGCAGAGGTGATATAGGTGGTAACGATATAGAGACATCTATTCAAAAAGAATCTTACTCATGACAGAAATGAGTAATTGATAGCACCATCTGAAGTGATACTAATGGAAGTGGGTGAGTGAATACAAGGAAAATATTAAGAGAATAGAGTTCATAGGAGTTAAGGAGTAGAGATAGCAGTAGGGATACCAGCTCTCTAGAATTAAATCTGAATAGAAGTTGGGTTCACTACTAAGCAGGAATCTTAGGGAAAAGGACAGGTTGGAAGTGACAGATGAAGATACATATTTGTGAATGTTATAAAAAAAAGAATATTTAAGCTCCAGAAGAAAAGATATTCAATACAATTAAGATGTCAGCATTTCATAACTGTCCTCTGAGAGGCTCCACCTAATAGCAGATAAAAACAGATGCTGAGACCCACAGCCAAACATTAGGCAGAACTCCTGAGTCTTGTGAAAGAATGAAGGGAAAGATAGAAGGACCAGGCGGGACAGGAACTCCACGAGAAGACCAATAAAATCAACTAACCTTGACCAGCAGAGGCTTACAGAGACTGAAGCACCAAAGAGCATGCATGGACTGAACCTAGGCCCCCTACACAGCTGTAGCTTGGTCTTTATGTGGGTCCCTAGCAAATGGAACAGTGGCTGTTTCTTATGGACTTGGTTGCCTGATTTTAGATCACTTTCTCCTAGCTGGGATGTCTTGTCTGACCTCAGTGAACGAGGGTGTACTTAGTTCTGATGTGAGGGGATGTGCTGGGTGGGTGGATAAGGTGTGGGGTTGGGCTTCTCCTTTTCTGAGGAGAAGGGAAACGAAGAAAGGGGAAGAGGATGTGAAGGTGGGACCAGAGGAGAACAGAGAGGGGCCTGTGTTTGGGATGTAAACAGAATAAATAACTTTTTGAAAAAAAAAAAAAAGATCTGAGCATTTCCTGACCACTTGTAGATGCCTCTCTGAAAACCAATTAGCCATCTCTCTCTCTCTCTCTCCCTCTCTCTCTCTCTCTCTGTCTGTCTCTCTCTTCTCTCTGTCTCTGTCTCTCTCTGTCTCTGTCTCTTTGCCTCTGTCTCTCTTTGTCTCTGTCTCTCTCTGTCTCTGTCTCTCTCTCTCTCTCCCTGTGTATACCTCCAGAACTGGCCAACTGGCTATATACTGGAGTTCCTCTTATCTCTCTTCTGGTTTCATTAATGTGCTTGTATGTCAGATGGGACTCAGGCAAAAACATTCCTTGATTTATAATGAAGGAAATGTCAATGGATACAGTTATGGAGAAGCATAGAATAAGATGTTACAAAGATAGATACTGTGCTTCCATGCCGCACTTCTACATACTGTCCTTCACGAGATTCTCATGGCCCATGGTTCAGCTATCTGGAAGCTTTCCAAAACCTATGACTGTTTTTATATAAAGACTCAATTACGTAGGCACTGTTGTTAATGGATTGGATATGACCATTGAGAAACTTCTTGGCCTTGCAATATAATATTCATTTGGGGGGTGCACTCTCTTAAAGGGGAAACTCTTAGGACTCACTGTTACACAAGATAGTTCAAAAATACTTTATGGTAAGTTGGTCTCAGCAAATGTTATATTAGCAACTATTATTAAGAAGGTAGATTATGAGTTCTTTGGGGAAGGATGTAAAAACAATAAACTAAGAACTTTAGCAATGAAGAAAAGAAAACATGAAAAAATATACCAGGCTGAATGATACAGTTAAAATTAAGACAAACAGAAGTTATTTAAGGTTTAAATTGCTATTGAAAAATAGAGATTTGGTTGCTCATGAAACAAAAAGATGAAAAAATATTAATATAACAAGCTTCAGAAAGAGGAAAGAAACAGGAAATAGGGAAAGTAAATATTTAAAAGTGATGATTCACATTTGATATGAAAAAATGAAAATATGATGTGACAAGAGCGATGGTTGTCCTGATAAACATACATATAGAAGATGGTTTACAGCTATTTTCTACCTTATTTATCGTTAGCTCTGTGGGGTAAAAGTCTATGCAACTAGCTGTATGGCAGAAATTGGCCAATGTTCTTTCTGAAATGGTCAAGAAATCATAGCATTTAAACTTTCAAGATGGTGAGTCTGGTCCTTAGAGCGCAATAGAAGGATGGAGATCACTGTCTAGAGAGCGATTAAACCACTGGATAGTAAAACCTGGCTCCTGAGGAAAATAAGCGAAACAGTTGAGATTCATTTTTAAAGTGACCAGGGACAAAAAAAAAAAAAAAAAAAAAAAAAAAAAAAAAAAAAAAAGCAAATTGAAGAAATTAAAAAAGTATAAACCTGCAGTCAGAGAATTCTTACATTTATTTTTTTGACCTATGAATCCTGAGCATAATACTGAATTAGTCCATGGGGAATTGTCATAATTACAAAAAGATTAGTCTATAGTGTAAATTGCACTTAGTTTGTAAAGTTTTCAAGTTGGTACTGGACCATAGTTGTGAGAGGACTTCACAAGAGATTTAACCTAACCTGAATTGAAGTTGACCGAGGAGAAACAGCACGAGAGCAAGCAAATCCTTATAGCACTCTCACTTATCGCTTCTAAAATCATTGATGTTTTTACTTGTCACAGCATTTCATTGCTGAAAAGAGTGAATGCTGTGAAGTGTTAATTTTATTCACCAGGAAAATTTAATAGTTCTAGTCAATGCTCATGAGGGAGGCTCCATATGCAACCCAACAACCAAGTGTTCAGAGTTCTAGGCCCATTTGAAACATACTAGGTGAATATGGACAAAGGAATCCATTTATTAACACAAATATAAAAAATACAATAAGTAAATGCTGATGAATGAAGTGGAAAAAGAAACTGAACTATAAATATACTTTCATGTATGTCCCATATGTAAATAATGCATACAAATGTAGACATTAGAACAATTTTAGAATACTTGATTCATACTCTATTTCTTATTTTGAAAGCTATTTTTAATTGAAGTTTTTCACCAATATATAGCCATTGCACACAATTACTGGCTCTATTATGTTTATAGATGGATTTCATGAATACATACATATAGCATGTCCTTTGGTCATATTAATCTCCATGTTCCCCACTTGTCCCTCCTCCTGGGTCCCATCTTTCTTCTTCTTTGCTTTTCCCACATACTTTCCCTGGGGCTTTCATGTCTAGGTTGATCCCATGTGTGAGAGAAAACATAAGCATTTGTCTTTGTGATTTGGACTGTTCTACTTTACAGATTAGTTTTCAGCCATAGACAGGAACAAATTTGCCAACTATTTATCTGACAGGGGATTAACATCTAGAATATACAAATATCTTAAAGAATTCTATTCCTAAATATCCCCAAATGATCCACCCAATAAATAGGTGAATTAATTGAACTGATAGTTTTCAAAAGAAGGAAAAACAAATGGCCATTAACTATTTGAAAAAAAAAAAAGTTCAAAATCCTATTACATTTCTAATTCACCCCAGTCAAAATTTCTGCTATCAAAAGAAAAAAAAAAAAAAAAAAAAAAAAAAAAAAAAAAGGCCTGGCTGTGCACGCCTTTAATCCCAGGACTTGGGAGGCAGAGGCAGGTGGATCTCTGTGAGTTCGAGGCCAGGCTGGTCTACAAAGCAAGTCCAGGACAGCCAAGGCTACACAGAGAAACCCTGTCATGAAAAACAAACAAAAACCAAAACAAAAGAAGAAAAAAGAAGAAAGGAAGGAAGGAAGGAAGGAAGAAAGAAAGAAAGAGTGAGCAGCAAACCCTTGCAAGGACACTGTGTTAGAAGAGGGCAGAGGACTAGGAAACAGTCCTCATGCAACGTTAGTGAGAATGTGCATTCGTGCAGACACTGTGGAAATCACTACAGAGTTTCTTTTTTAAAATATGCACAAAAAATAGGGCAAAACCCCTAAATATGGAACTATTTTATAATCTAGCTGGAGTCCTCCTAGGTGAATCTCTAAAGGTATCTGATTCAATACACAGCAGAAAGAATTTTCTACCATCTTTATTGTCATATACTCACAATAGCCAGTTAGTGGGGTCAGTCAAACAATGAAAGATAGATTAAAAAACATGACGTATAGACACAGTAGAGTTTTCATTCTCCACAAAGCAAGAGATACTAAAGATTGATAGACCCAAATAAATACTTTAGTCATATAATTGTACAATTGGAACATAAATTTTACTTCTAATAAACTATGTTTATTTCTTTTACCCAGTTTTGTATTAAGAAAACGTATAAGACTTTATGTTAACTCAGGATCATAATTTACTTAAATTCAGAGGAAATAAATCATAAAATGATATATACTAATGAAATCATTATATATACATATATGCATATATGTTCAGGATATAATGTTCTCCTTTTATGTTATACACATGAGTGTAGATGGGACAATTACTTAAAAAATGAGGATGAGCAATTCAGTTCGGTTTGGAGTGCCCGCTTACACACCAGTCCTTATCTCTTAATGGTTCCCTATTCCCTCCTGACACTGTTATGGTGAGGGCCAAACTTCTAAAACATGAATGCTTATGGCAAGTAAACTATATTTGACCCATAGCTCTTGACTTTCAGAGATCACCCACCTATAGGAGACTGTTCAATCGAGCTCAAATATACTGAAGTCTTGTAGAACTGATGGATAAAAAAAAAAAAAAAAAAAAAAAAAAAAAAAAAAAAAAAAACTTTTTAAATGCTAGGCATCAATGGTTTGTATGTATTTTCCATTTCTATGTCTATCTGCTACCTCTCTATGTGTCCATCAATCTATATATTGGAGAATTCAGGGGGACTTAACAATTGTACTTTGGAGCATAATCGGTGTTATTAGTTTACATAGAGTTGACAGCAGTGCTGTCGTCCATAGCTCCTAGCGGGAAGCAGGAACACACCACACTGTGGCAGTACATGCAGGCTTCCTTCTTCTGCAGAGCCAAAGCCTATCATTACTAACTGATTGCAAACTGTGGTTTCAGGTGCTAGTGTTAGAGCTAATTTGTTTTCAGAAGAAAATAATATTCTAATCATTGTTATGGAGTTTTATGTTTGCTGTAATTGCATTCTTTCCTTGATCAGGGAGAAAGATTAATTCAAAACTTGTTTTAACTGCATTTCATTAAACCATAACGGAATTTCATTGGGTTAAGTTTGGTAATTTTCCAACCTAAGTGTGTTTTAGTTTGATGCCAAGACTAATTCAATTGCCTCTCTTCTAGATTCATAGGTTTCATAAAAAGTTCATTTTATGTTAGCTTAGGGCTTTTCTGCCGACTGAGGATTATAGCATTTGTCACAAGGGTGTGCAGGTTTGTTATAAGAAAAAACAAAATGATTTGTAAAGTTTACAATTGAAATGACTATATTTAGAACACTTAATAATGGCACTTAGGAGACAAGAGTATTTGTACATTCTTACTCTAATTAGCCAATTTGCTGGTGCTTTCTCTTAATTGCAGAAGGTGGCTTTAGTGCAGCATGATTTATAGGACATTAAGACCTTCACTTTTATGGGTGCTCTCCACGGAAGTAGGACATTTTCTTCTGCTCAAATGCCGTCACAGCACAGAAGGCACAGCTAACCACATTTTTTATTTATTGACAAGCAGTTTTGCAAAACAGAACAGAGAGGGGAACCTTTTCCAATGTGTCATCGCCGCTGGCAAGGAAACTTACCTGTATTCTCATCATTATTCTGGTCACAACGTCAAGAAAGGCCTGAGTTTTAATAACTGCCAGACGCAGTGAATTACAGCCCTGCCCTATAGCAAGCGTGTTCAGCTAGCTTTAGCTACCTTGTCCTCTTGGTGTTCTAATAACGCTGCTCCGCATAGGCCTGTTGGCAGCGTGGATGCTATACAAAGAGGTAAATGTAATGAGGAAATGCTGCGTTTTATTTATAGCCTCAATTTGCTGAAGGAGCTTGTTTTGTGTTGGTTTTGACTGAAGGGAAAGTTCAGGCAACTCTAAAATAATTTCTGTTTTTGTCCTCTGGGTACGGCACTCAGTTCACTTCACCCTGTCATTTTAAAGATGCCTTTAGTCCTCAGATGAAAGTGAACCTGCCAGAACTTCGCATGAGGGAGCCTTAGAACTAAATGTTAAAAGGAAGTGCTGCTGCTGCAATCATTACCAACAAACAAACAAACAAATAAATAGATAGTTAATTTTTTCTAAATTTCTAACACTGCCAGAGAATAACTTTTGTCAACTTAAGGTATGTAATTTTATTAATTTCAACTTCAACAAAGGCAAATGCCATGTTTATTATCCTAAAAGAACTACTGACTTTTGTCTTTGCTTATGTTAGCAGCAGCATATCTGCTCTTATTCTCAATGAAACCTTGAAGAACAGCAGAATGTACTGTTCTATTCCTTTTTCTTTCCTTCTACCTCTCCTTAAATGTATTTATTCATCACAGTATTCCTTAACTAGAGAATTGTCATGTGCCATTCATCCACCTCTGCCATCCTTAGCATCGATTGCGTAGTAATATGAGATGAATAAGAAGGATTTTCGGTCTAAAACTTGTGGCTGATCCACCTCACTCTGACGCATTACACCAGAGTGTGGTGAATACTGTAATAGTGGCACGGCATAGATGTTTTGTCCCGGACAAAGATGAAGGACATGTAATCAGCCAGGGAGGGAGAAACGCTGACTCTATGTAATGGATCATTCTTGTGTTAAAGCTGAGGGCTAATTGATACTGTTGAAAGGCCATGAGGGGAAACACTGTTCTACCTTTATCTAGAGTTCTGTGCTTACCCAAAAGGATGCACTGCTTACAATGAGGCAGTTGCTGTGGGAGTCACTACAGGTGTAAGTGATAAAAATGATGTGTGGTGGCCAGTAATTTTTCAGCAGTCTTCCAATGCAAGAGTTTTTACATGATTTAGTGAATTGACTTTATCATATTTGAGATCAGCATGATGTTCCCTACTTGCGTAACACACTGGGCCTATGTTGGTGTTTGGGAATAAAGCTTTATCTTTTTCTGGGCATTCTTCACTCTAGGATAAATGTGATTCTCTGGGACATTTTCCACCTCAGAATCTCAAGAAATAAAAATATGAATTTGGTTCTAGAATTGGTTAAGAAGTGAAGAGGTTGTTCCTGAAGCACACTTTTGAATGGTTTGTGAGATGTTTGCAGAAATGACTGAGGTGGAAAAATTTGGAGTGATAGTGGATAGCATCATTCCTGGGTCCAGAGGGTCCTTGACTGCAGAAAACAAGAAAACGGAAAAAGCAGATGAGTTCTGACATCCATTTCTTATGGCTTTCTGGTCCCTTGAGATTGAGCAAGCATGCATGGCATAGAGAAACGTGGCCTTCCACCTACCTTACCTGACACAATGAGCCTTAATACCCACACCCCAAGGGTTAAAACAAGCTCCTTATACCTTATATTGCTTCTTGATAGGGATTTGATGACAATAAGAACAGTAACAGATTATAGCTGTCTCCAAGAACTATAATTAATGGTTGATGCTTCCTTCTAGAATACAGGGATATGTGTTCACTCAGCTTCAGTGTGTCCCACCAGAGTGAATGCTGTGAAACCACTCTAAATATTGTTTTCTCTTTTCATTTCAGGTTGTATGCTAGACTAATATGCCTGAGGTCAGACTTTATAAAGGCAAGACTACCAGGGCTTAAATGGTGCTGCGATTTTACAATCACTTGTCTAAGAAATTTTCACGTGATCTTACCTAATGCAAAAGGAATTTATATGTTAGGAATTTTATTTATTTATTTATTTGTTTGTTTTTGTAATCAGAGCTTCTTTAGGCATTTGAGCAGAGACTTATTGAGGGTAAGCTTCTGAGGTGAGCCAAAGGAGTTAGAAAGACTACATAAAGGGCTCAAGTTTGAAATGAAATTATTCCTCTTCCGTGATAGAACTCATGACAACAGGGTGATTCTAAAATAGGGTGATTTAGGTGTATTTCACCAGAAAAAAATCCTTAGTGTGTATTTTTACATCTGTATTAAAAATCAGGTCTAAGATACAATATTAGATTTTTTAAAAAGTTTTATATTACTGTCTGTAGTTGGGTAAAAAGTGACTATAAATGTGAATTTTGTGAGTTAATAATGGTGTCAGCCTCAGGGGACTCAGAAGTTAATGACAGCTGGAAAGTTAAATTTGGGAAAAGCAGTTAAGGCAGAATTAGTTAACATGTACTAGCTGGACCATGCAAATTACATTCACTTGTACATAGACACATATTCCAAAGGATATATATTTCATGTTGTGTCAAGTATAATAATTGTTAATGTTTAGCAATTGAAATAGAGTATAAATAAGAGCTATAAAGAAAAGAAAATGTCAGAATCAGAAAAAGAACTCCAATTTTGTACACCTTATCATCCTATTATTATCATTGTTGTTGTTGTTCATATTATTTCTCTCATTCAGTGGAATGAAATCTATCCCATTTAACTACATAATAACCATTAGGTTAACACTAAATACCAAATAAGACACTTGTGGGAACATAACGTGCATGGACTGTGCAGGGCAGTCTGATCTCACTTTTGCTCCAAAATGCACTTAGTAGACTAATTCATTTTATAACATCTCAAAGTTTATTTGAAAAATACACTCTGATTTACCAAGTTAACCCCATACACCAGACTGCAAAATGAATAAATATTTCAAAGAGCTCACAAGTGAATAGAGATTACAGAAATTGACTGATGGACATCAGAGTCTGCAAGCCATTACCACTGAATCCCATCTGTTTGGATAGCACCATGCCTACTATTGAGGGGTGTGTGTGTGTGTGTGTGTGTGTGTGTGTGTGTGTGTGTGTGTGTGTTTGTGTGTGTGTGTGTGTGCACGCAGAAGGTCTGTCTGAGGATAATAAACTAAATTTTGGCCATTTTGTCCACTGTCTGAGAGGTGCTAAAGGAATTTTTATTAAAAAAAAAAGACTAAAATTAATTTGTCGACAGTCACATTTAAACTTTCTATTTAATTTAGTATTCATTTTGCTTGACAACCAATAAAAGGATTTAGTAGTGGGTAGAAAATACATAGATTAGTAGGAATAATGGGAAAATTCTATTGAACAGTTTATAGGCAAAGGGACAAGAAAAACCAACAAGTAATGATGCCTCTTCTGAAGACGTTATACACACATACATGAGAGTGCCATGGAAATGTGAGTTCAGAGTGATTACCACTTTCTGTGAAAGTTAGATGGGTTTCAGAGAGGAAGCAGAAATTAAAACAATATTGAAGTAGGAGAAGTGGCTAGAAACATTTCAGGGCTGGAGAAAGTTAAAAACCAAGCATGCAGATCAAAATTCCTAATTCAAAGTTTGAGATATTCAGATGTTGTCAGGGTTTAAATGCTCAGAACATTTAAGGTTCAGAGGCTGAGCATCAGGGACAAAGTCGGTGATACTATGCAGAGAGGCAAGCTCAATACACATTTGGAGGGCTATCAGAAATTTCAAACGACAAGCACAATTTTCTAGGAACATCATTCAGTATCCAGCAGAGGTCCCTGTGCTAGGCCAGGGTGTGGAAAGAATTTTCCATGGCATGTTACAGTTTAGCTCTTTTAGAATGAAATTGCTGGTATCAGATGGCAGTAGAGACTTGGGAGGTCCAAAATCCTGCCATGATACTAAAAGAGTTACACTCTTCATGGTATGCTACCATGCTAAACACACAGGGGATGTGGGCAGACAACCCAGCACCAGCCAGTAGGCAGGCACGGTAGGCGCTTCAATAGCAGTCAGCACCAGTGTGGCTGCCAAGCCAGCTCTGCCATCGCTGCCTAATCACCAGCAGTCAAATCCCAGGTGTCCAGTGGCTATTCATCCTTAGAATAAATGTAGTCTCCGATGGTCATGGTGGAGGAATGGCATGAGAAGGCTAACCAAGCAACTAACCTTTATTTTTATGAATCAGGGATTTATAAACCTTGGGCAGTGAGGAGAGTGGATGTATCTGATTCACTGGGGTTAGGGCTGCCAAGGATACCGCATTTACATGCAGTGGTACAGCACCTTATTTACATGCAGTAGCATGGAGCTCTATCTTATAGGTGGAAGAGGAACTTACATTAAAGGTCATTTGCTGAAGGCTAGGATACCCTTAGCATAGGGTAAAGTATTTCTAGGAATCCCATATGCTTCTGAACAGGTTCTATCAGGAAAGTTTCAAGCCTGTAATCTTCCCTGATGGTTATGTGATGTTCCTTAGGTGAGCTGGAAGTCCTCAGATAAGAGGAATAAAGAACCCCACTGGGATAGGGAGTCCTTCACCATAGACCAAGCTCAGTTGGGTATCAGATATGATAGACTTCAACCTTTCTAGCAGAGCCCCACATAAGAACTAAAGACAAAAATGGTTATCAAACTGTTGCTTTTTTGTGAGGGGAGAACAATCTGGTCTCAGTAGAGAAAACAGATGTTGAAAAGAAAAAAGTGTTGCAATGATTGTTAATTAGAGGCCATCTTCAATAGTAATCATTAGTTTCTGCAGTAAGAAAACAATATACCTAAGTGATCTATTTGCTGTTGGGAATGAATTTTTATTCAAATGTAGGTCAAGACATTTACCAAACTCTGAGCTCTAATATTGAAAACATTTTTCAGTGTGGCATGTTTCTGCATAGTTTATTATGGAACTGCCAACAACAACAAAATGACTTATTTATGAGACCTATAAGGTCCTCCAATAAAGTGATGGACATATAAACATCAGTTGGTGGCTACCCGTAAGACAAAAGAAAGGAAGTAAAATGAGATTTTCTTTGAGTCTGCCAGTTCACAATAGTGACACAGAAGAGAGCTTTTATATTTATGATAATTTTATGGCACTGGAGCTAAGCAGATTCTCAGCTATTCTAACTTGACTTTACTGGCCTGGCCTACTTCCTGCCATATGACCAATTCATTGTCTGTCCATCTTAGTTTGTAGTCCCAGCTTCTGCTTCTTTCTCATGTCCAGCTGGTAACTCCAGAGCCTAAGCTTCCTTCCCTGTCTCTGCCAGAATCACTCCCTCCCTCTGTTGCCTTAGCTATTGCCAGGTCATCTCTTTATTTAATGAATCCAAAGTTCATGGAGAAAAATGTTTACAATATACTGACAGAGGAAGACCTTCAAAGAAGAGTGAATAACAATACTCCTCAAATTATTCCACAAAATAGAAACAGAAGAACATTACCAAAGTCATTCTATGAGGCCTCAGTTGCCTTGATACCAAAGCCACACAAAGACCAAACAAAGAAAGAGAATTGCAAACAAATTTCCCTTACAAACATTGATGTGGAAATACTTAATAAAATACTTGCAAATTGAATTCAAGAACACATAAAAAATATCATCCACCATGACCAAGTAGGCTTTATTCCAAGTAGGCATGGTTCAATATAGGGAATTCCATCAAGGAAATCCACCACATAAACAAACTGAAGAAAAAAAAACCATGATCATCTCCTTAGATGCCAAAAAAAGCATTTGACAGAATCCAATACCTATTCATGATAAAAGCCTTGGAGAGATCAGGGATACAAGGCACATACCTAACCTTAGTAAAGGCAATACACAGCAAGCCTATAGCCAACATCAAACTAAACAGAGAAGCTTAAATCAGTTCCACTGAAATCAGGCACAAGACCACCTGTCCACTATCTCCATAGCTGTTCAACATAGTACGAAGTCCTAGATAGAGCAGTAAGAAAACTAAAGGAGATCAAGGGAGTACAAATTAGAAAGGAGGAAGTCAAAGTATTGCTATTCGTTGATGACATGATCATATACATAAATGACTCCACAAATTCTGCCAAGGAAATCCTGTAGCTAATAAGCACCTTCAGCAAAGTGGCTAGTTACAAAACCAACTCAAAAAAATTCAATAGCTCTCCTGTATACAAATGACAAATGAGCTGAGAAAGAAATTAGGGAAATCACACCCTTCACAGCTACAAATTATACAAAGCATCTTGGTGTAACTCTAATCAAACAAGTGAAAGACTTGTATGAAGAAAATTTCAAGTCTCAGAAGAGAGAAATTGAAGAAGATATCAGAAGATAGAAAGATATCACCTCCTCATGGATTAGAAACAACATAGTAAAAATGGCCATCTTACCAAAAACAACCTACAGAGTGAATGCAATCTCTATCAAGAAATACCCTCACAATTCTTTACAGACCTTAAAAGATTAACTCTAAAGTTCATATTTAAAAACCCAGAATAGCTAAAAAAAAAAAACCCTGTACAATAAAGATCTTCCAGAGGAATATCAATCCCTGATCTCAAGCTGTACTATAGAGTAACAGTAATTTAAAAAAGGTATGGTACTGGCACAGAAATAGGCTTGTTGATCACTGGACTAAAATTGAAGACCCAGAAATAAATTCACACACCTATGGACACTTGAAAAAGAAGCCAAAAGAGTACAATGAATAAAAGACAGCACCTTCAACAAATGGTGCTGGTTTAACTGGACTTCTACAAGTAGAAAAATGCAAATAGATCCATATTTATCACCTAGTGCAAAACTGAATCCCTAACACATTATGTCTGTTTGAAGGAAAAGTGGGGAATAGCCTTGAGTTCATTGGCACAGGAGACAACTTCCTGAACAGAGCACCAACAGCTTATGCTCTAATATCAATAATTAATAAGTGAGACCTTATAAAACTGAAAACTTCTGTAAGACAAAAGACACTGTCAAAAGAACAAAAGGACAACCTGAAGACTGGGAGAATATCTTCACTAACTCTACATCTGACAAAAGGCTAATATACAAAATATGTAAAGAACATAAGATATTAAGCACCAACATATCAAATAATCCAAACAAAAACTGGGTACAGAGCTAAACAGAGAATTCTCAAGAATGGAATATTGATGGCCAAGAAACACTTAAAGAAATGCTCAACATCTTTAGTTATCAGGGAAATGCAAATCAAAATGACACTAAGATTCTCTCTTTCACCTACCAGAATGCCTAAGATTAAAAACTCAAGTAGCAGTACATGCTGTCAAAGATGTGGAGAAAGAGGAATATGCCTCCATTGCTGGAGGGAGTGTAAACCTGTACAATCTATCTGGAAATCTATCTTGCACTTTCTCTGAAAATTGAGAATAGTGCTACCTCAAGACCCAGCTATACTAGTCACTCTGGGCCATATACCTGAAAAATGGTCCACCATACAACAAGGACATTTTAACAACTATGTCTTGGCAGCTTTATTCTTAATATACAGAATCTGAAAACAATCTAGATGCCCCTCAAGTGAAGAATGGATAAAGAAACTGTGGTACATTTACACAATGGGATACTACTCAGCTATTAAAAACAAGGAAATCTTGAAATTTGCAGGCAAATGGATTGAACTAGAAAAGATCATCCTGAGTGTGGTAACACAGACCCAGAAAGACATATGTGGTATATATTCACTTATAAGTAGATATTAGGCCAACAAAGATGTCCTCGCTAGCTAGTGGGAGATCTGGACAGATACTGCAACTCATAGAAGGACACTGGGGGCAGTGCTGAGAGTTGTATGGAAGAGTGGGGGCATTGAAAGACCTGGAGGGTTCAGGTAAACCATGAAGGCCTGCCCATCTGTACCCTGGGTGGCCAGCACAAACTGAGGCACCAACCAAAGACAGTGTATGCTGAGAACCTAGAACCAAGCCTTCCTGTTCAGATGTAGCAGATGGCCAGCTCATTCTCTACATGCAAGGGTGAGGGCAGAGGAGGAGAGTGGGCGTTCCTTTTTAATGACCTCTGATAGTGGGTATTTGATCACTGACTCTTGATGGGGTAGCCTTGCAGGCATACAAAGGAAGGGGATGCAGGCTATCCTGATGAGACCTGTTAGGCTGTAGTCAGAAGGTGAGAGGGGAGTGCCCCACCTGTCTGGGGTCTAGGAGAGGGGAATAGAATGGAAGAGGAAGGGAGGGTGGGAACTCAAAGATAAGAGTGATAGGATAACAATCAAGATGTAATGTGGATAAATTATAATAAACAAATAAATAAAAAGAACAGGATGTTGATTGCTGTTACGTTTACACTCACCCAGAGAAGAAAACACAAATGATGGTCTTTAGATGATACCATCTTCAGAAAACAATCTTCTTGTGTGATTATATAAATTATTTGATTACATTCCCAATTACGGGTTGATATTTCTTATGATCCCCTTTATTACTAATGAAATTGAATATGCTTAAAAATAATTCATATTGGAGTTGGATTGGTGACACAGTTGAGAGTACTGGCTGCTGGTCTTCCATATCATCTGGATTTGAGTAGCATCATCCAAACTGTAGCTTACAACCATTGGTAACTCTAGTTTCTGAAGCTCTGATGTGCATTTCCCACATCTACAGGAAGTACGTGTAGGGTCCCTGTAAGTGACAGGATCAGCAGGGTAATTGTTTGGATGAGGTAAGAATGGAACTCTGGTTCTGCTCTACCAAGTTAGGTCAAGCTGGGGGAGTAGTATGACATCAAGAGGTTTATTTTGTATTTTTTGCACATTTAAACACAATAAAACTTTGACATAAAGTTCCCATGAGACAGATATCACAACAAAGCTTTAGGCATGACTACATCGAAACTCCTTTGCAAGGTACATGTCTTTTGAAACTATGGCTTCTTCCATACAAATGGGCTCTGTTGACTGGGAAACTTTGCTCAAGATTAGGCCCTAAGGATAAAGGGTTTGTAATAAGCATAATAGCAAAGCTCTTTCTGCAAATCACATGGGATCTCTTTCATGAGATGGTGTCTAGTGACTGAGAAAGAATGCACAGGGTTCTAAGAAATTTGGTGAGGGCTGGCTTTACAGAACAGCAAAATTTAACATATTCACTCTCAGCCTTCTGGATGGATACCAGGCACCAACATCTTCCACTGAAGCACACATTCTGGCAGTTTAACAATCCTGATGTCTCTAGCTAGAATCCTAAATTATTCTATGAATTCACGCACAGGGCACACAGACACTCAGGCGGAGGATCCCAATGCTTAAATAAAAGTAAATAAATCTTTAAGAATAATCTATCAGACATTATTTGCCATGGAGAGTATAGAACTCTTAGTATATTCAGTTATGTGTATTATCATTTATAGCAGTTTAATTGGTTTCTTATTAATTAATATTATAATATGAGCATCAAGAGTTGGCAGGAAGTACTCAGAAAGAAAGAACCTGCTGAAAATCCTGGTTTAAATGTATTTCTAGTGAGACTTAGACCATGTTCTGGCTCTATAGTCCTTATCCACAGAGATTATAAGGTGACCAGAGAGACAAAGGAATTGTTTCAGACACTCCCTACAAGTGCTTGTATATTTTAATCATCTAAATACATATTTACTATGTGAGCCCTGGTAGGGGGTCTCCATCAGGTTCCTCCCCTAAGACCTCAGAGAAGGGGGAGAATTGTGGAAGGCAGAAGTGTCAAAGATACTGGGAGAACACAGCCCACCTAACTCAACCAAGCAGGCCTCATGGGGGTTCACAAAGGCTGAAGCGCCAGTTATGGAGCCTGTGTTGGTTTGTGCTAGGTCCCATGCATGTATGTTATGGTTGCTGGATTGGTGTTTTGGGGGGACTCCTACCAGTGCGAGCAGGAGTGTCTCTGACTGTTTTGTTTTTTTTCCTACTGGGTTACCTCACCCAGCCTTGATGTGAGGGTTTGTACCTGGGCTAATTTTATCTTATTGGGCTGTATTCATTTGATGTCCTGGGGATGCCTGCTCTTTTCTGGGAGGCTATGGGAGAGGGGTGTGGGGGTTGGAGGGAGTGGATCTGAGAGAAGTGGGGAGAGGACAGGAAAGAGCGCAGAGAGGGGGAGCTAGGGTCAGATGTATTTTATGTGAGCAGAATAAATAGAAAAATGTGTAAATGATTTTTTGTTAATGTGTAAAGAAGTCCAAAATTGTGAAAAAGCACTATCTACTCTCATAGTCAATGCCTTTGTTCAGAATCACTTCAGAGAGGCTTAGACTGACTCTTCACTCAAACACAGCCTCTTCTTCCCTGTCTCACACAGTCCTCCTTCTTCCTTCTCCTTTCTGGCATTTAACATAATCTGGAATCTCTTTATTTATTTGTTTGAATACTCATTGTTTGTCCTGAATTTCCTCTCTTGTTTGTCCTGAATTTCCTCTCCAAGGGGCTCGCTCACAAGTGTTCTCAGTAGGCAGGCATCTCCCTGACACTATTAACAAGAAAATATACATGAAATAGTGGGGTAATTCAGACACAAGAAAAAAGGAGGCACCTTAATAGACGTGCTTACTGGAGAGCTGATTTTAGTGAGGGAAAAATATTTCATTTGCCTTCAGTTATCTTTTAAATTTCTACAGAAATGAGAAAGAAACCTGCCAGTTGCCTAGAGAGAAAGAAAATATGGATTTTCCTTGTTAACATTAAATTAAAACATTGTGACAAAGACCTTCAGGAAATGCTCTATCAGAATAGAGATAGTAGAACTATTTTGTAAGTGAAATCGCTCTGTCACATGGAGAGCTCTGACAGATGGTGGCATAAATCATCCTTATAGCAGTCTTAGCTGGGAAATTTAATATAAACCTTTGTTGGAAATCAGTAAATTTCCAGACACAAGGCCAGAGTCTCCAGGGAACAATTAACAGTTGCACTGAAATCACAGAAATTCTAGCATACCTAGTCCATAATATTTCCTCCTAAGGCCTACTCAAGGAGGGAAATATCACCAACAATATGCTTGATCACAACGGCCTTTTCTTAAACAATCTGAGAACAGGAACTGTTAAAATTTTAAGACTGATCAAACTGTTTGGTTTCTGGCCGACGTGCAACCCCTCAGTCCCTTGTGCCTTTGGAAAGATTTCACATGTTGACAGTGAGACTAACCAGCAAGCTCTCTCCTTCTCATATCACTTTTCATTTCTTAGATTTAGCGAATTTCTTCATTCATTCCTTCAATGCTGTATCTGCGTCAAGTACTCGCATTTCACTGTGTTGATGCTTGTTTTTAGTCTACACCCTGCAGGGCTGGAATTCATTTCAAGTGCTTTATTTCTGAGCCAGTTTCCTTCCAATAATTTCACTGTTACCCACTAGACACAGCAATCATTAGTACTTACACAATCTTCCAGGGCTTTAAACTTTTATTTTTAACCTTTATTTTCTGTGTATGGCTACTTAGCCCGCACGTGTGTCCTTGTACTGAATGTATGAAGTGCCCCCGAAGGGCAGAAGAGGGCCTCAGAGTCCCTGGGACAGTTGTGAACCACCATGTGGGCATCTGGGATTGAAAAGCAGACAGTGCTCTTGACTTATGAACTGTCTCTCCAACCCAGTTTCAAGTCTTTTTTTTTTTTTTTTTTTGGTATTGATAGTCTCTCACCTTCAATGGTACTGTGTGTGTCTGTGGTGGTGGAGGTGGGGCTGTCTGCTTGTTGGTGTGTAGCAAAGCTAAAGGACTTCCACAGGTGCTTCCCACTTATCTTTTGGGACAGACAAGGTCTTTAACTGGCCTGGAACTTTGGCAAGAAAGCTAGGCTGGCTGGTCTGTAATCCCGAGGTGTCTACCTACCTCTCCAGCCCTATCTAGGGTGGTAAATTTCACCACCGTGCCTAGTTTTGTTAAGGGTATTCTGAGCATGCTTAAAGTGCAGGCCCCTTACTGACAGAACTATTCTCACAGCACAATTCAATCATTTTTTTTTTCTGTTAATAATGAATTTTGGAAATTCTACATGTATTGATGACTGTGGGTATTTTTGATTATGTGTTTTCACAATACCATGACTGCTTGTTTAATATTAGATTTGATATTTCTTTTCATGGTAAATATAGGGGTCCTCAATATTCAGTGGATAAGCGAGAGCAAACTGTTTCTGATTTTAGATTTTTTACGATATTTTTCCAGTTTTAATTCGAAAACAAACAAACAAAAAAACCAAAACCAATCAAACAAACAAAAAGGTTTCAATCATTTACATATACTTAGGAGAAAATGGATTAAAAAGGACGGATTGCCAATACTCATCAGCAAGTGTTATCAACGACTGACTCTGTAATTCAGATTTCTCTAATGAAACTTCAAGCTTCGAAGTTTATTTTAATGGTTTCTGTACATGTGACCATTTGAACAATACCAACATTAAATAACTAAAAACAGAAGACCTAGAAAATTCTTTGTATAGAATCCTGGCTGAAGAACCTCGTGTCTAAATCTGGCACACAAATATACCTAAACACCCTCTCTGTTCTTATCTGTGTACCATATTTTCATCACTATTCATATACTTAGCAAATAAAGCATTAAAATGAGGTTAATGCTTCATGTACCAAAACCATGTTCACCAAACAACTTGAGAACTTTCCTCCAGAAATGAGAAAAAATTAATAATTATTGTATTAGGAGGCATACATTTTATGAATATTGCATGTATTTTGAACAAAAGTATTGACCAGCTAATTATGCTGTTCCACACATCATATTCATTGAGTTTATGGCCACAGTTCTACTGCAGCAAAATGTGTTTGAAAAGCCACTCTACAGTAATTATGGCTCATTAAAATGCAGAGGTAAAAATTCTGTCTGTCTAGAAACTCCGAAAATAATGTTTGAGCATGAAAGATGCTCCATCGGGACAAATGGTTTTAGTATTCTAAAAAATATATAAGCATTTTTTGAATTAGCTTTTACTGTCAAATTTGATGGAGTACACTTAGTGGTTATAAGCTCTGAAAGGTATATGTTACACAAATATTATAGATGAGATTATAGTCTGAGGTAAACCTTTAATACACAATGCCAAGGTAGTTTCATATTTTTCTGCCTTTAATTTTTATACCAAAAAACGTCATACATTTATCGTTGACATGTTGACATTTCTTCTTCTTTGTGTGCCTCAGACAAATAAACTACTCTGCATTAGAATTAAATCTTGAGACAGTAGTACAGCAGTGAAAAAAAAAATTGTAAAGCAGCTCAGATACCCAGATTTTACATTTTCATTTGTCAGATCAGAGTATAAAATGCTTGAAATGAACTTGAAAAAGCTTATTCTTCCTCAAGAAAAAGTGTGAACAATATGAAAATGATTAACTAGTGTGAATGAAACATTGTACATAGTGAAATCACATTAGTGTCTGTTAAAAATACCACTCCCTCCTGGAAATTATGGAACCATCATTATGGGAAACTAAAACATCTTCATTTTCATCATAGCATTAATCACTGACAAACTTCATTCCCATTTTCAGATCTTAGTAATAATCCATTGGTCTTTCAAACATTGAGATTTTGATTTTAGATTTTCTACACATGTAATGTTGAACAGTTGTCATTGAAGACACTGCATAATGTAGTTTTGTAAACTGTCATCTTCCAAAACCACATGAAAATGATTGAATAGCTAGAAAAATTGCTTCTCATAGTTATAGGAAACACATTTTTGATCTGCTTTGAGGTATCAGCACCACAAAATTCTTAACCCTGATGGTTTTCTAATTTAGTTGTAAAATGTTATGTCTTTCATCTAAATAAGTGCAGCTGCCTGGACTCTCATAAGAACAGAGAATTTGGAAGTTGAGAAAACTCTGCTCCTAATTTCTTAGGTGAAGAAAAATGATACCCAAGGAGATTATTCCTTTTAGCAAAGGCAGACAACTTTCTCTCTCAAATCTAAATTCATCTCACTGTAAATTTTGTCATTCTGTATATCTTGTACATGACTGGTACTGTCCTAAGAAAGGTGAGTATTCATCAATAACAACAAATCCTGAATGGTGGTGTGTTTATCATAGACAAAGGATTCTATATTCATCATAGAATTGATCAGGAACTAGAATCCTGTGCTGTGATTTCTCTCCTGCTCTTCCTTCCCTGTCTGTGTTCTCAGTGTGTGCGTCTACACTATCTGTTGATTCTCTGGCTGACAAGACATTCACACACTAAGATGGTGAAGTAAGAAGTGAGATTTAGGAAGATTAGTCACCTCCCTCATGCTGCACTGGGAGATGTGCGCTGGATGATTATAAACATACCGACTGAGGAATGGCAGTTGTTTCTTCTACTGCTGCTGAGAAAAACATCTCTGTGTTTAGATATGTGTTAGGTATGCCTGTGCTCTTCTTCCTCCACTACCCACCCTCCCCCAAAGTCATGTTGACCTTATGGGACAACCGGGCAACTGAAAGCAAAAAAAAAAAAAAAAAAAAAAAAAAAAAAAAAAAAAAACATTGTCTATTGTCAAGGTACTGGTAGTTAGTTAGAGATCTGGAGGACAAATGGGTAGGATAACTGCATGTGTTGGGATAATCAGAAGCTTATGGTACAGTGGAGGCAGGCAAATGGCCATGTAACCTGCAAAGTCAAGAAGGCTTTCCTGAAGCAATATATCTGGGCTGTCTCTCGGGATGCTTCAGAATTCTCTCTCCAAAGTAAAGCAAAGAAATATACTAGAGAGATATATACTAGAGACCCAGGAGCCATTGCAAGACCAAAGATTATATTAGCTTTGTATAGCAGGCACTTTATTAGTAAATAATTTATTTGTAACTAAATTTATCATATAACAACCAATGGGCTATTAACTGAACTGATTAAACTAAGCTTTCCTGCAATATAGATTTCTCATCACCAATATTTGCTTCTTATTTATTTGTGCTTTTGTAGTTGTTGTTTGAGATGGAACAGGAGTCCTGGCCTTCTGAGAGCTGGGATTACAGGTGTGCATAGCCTGCTCCTCTGTTCCTGAGTTCTATCACATTTAATCTGGGATGAATGAAGTTTCTCCATCTGGGACTGCATCAGCAGGGGAAGGGAGGTGAAGATTTTCCTGACATACTTTTATAGAATATTGCTAGAAAACATTTTTATCACCTTCCCCCACAGATCAGAACACTGTCATCCATCCACATTCAAATGAAGTATTTTTCATTTCATTTTATCTTACAAATACAATTATGAGTACATGGCATTGTGGTGCCCAGTAATAATTAAGGGGTGATGCTTTTCAGAACTGGTGAACTGTGGCAAGGCGAGCACACTTCTAGAAAATCCACTTTCACTCATTCAACTAACAAAGGGAGACCTTTACTTGGAGCTTTCTAGAGAAATCACTTGAGTGGCTGAGACAAATGCTTTGCTTTTGATTAGTGTCAAGTGTCAAGTTTCCAGATGGACAAATATAAAGATCACCCAGTGAAAATTCTACTTCTGGATAATCCTGTCTAGTCAACGGATGAAGTATTCTGACATCCAACTATTTGTAAATTGTGTGTGTGGTATTGTATAGAAAATATGACTGTGTATTCAGTTGTAATAACTGATTATTATATTCAGTAATATTTAGAGTAATATAACTGTCTATTCAGCACTATTTTAAAGTGCTTATACTTTAAGCAAATATCTTGTAATGCTATGATGGATATTAGTGAATAGCAGTGTTGTACAGCTAGATGAAAACAGAAATCTTTAGAGAGAGGAGAAAGTTAGCCCTGGGGGACTTGAGAATGTTTTGGATAAAGATGTGGTAGTAAAGAGTTTGAATTTTAAAGAGAAAAATTAGCTTTTAATGGAACTGGGAAGTAAAACAGCATGCTGAAAAGACAAGTCTAGTGTTGGAGCCTTGTGAGTCAACATGCTTGATGTGAAAAGTTCAGTGCCTTTATAATGGTGGGGTGATTAGGGCAAGAGGGATACTGACTTAACAAGGAATGGGAATACTGGAAATCATTATTGTTCAGAAAAGAAAGCATGGCTATGGGCTTTGTTTTCAAGCCCAGTGCTCTCTCAGTTGTAACTTTGTCCAGTGGCAATAACTAGTCAGAGATAGAACGGCTGTGCAAGCCCAGTTGTTTTTTCTCCATTGCAACTGTAGCTTCAAACATAATGCAAGCAAACAGGGGTAAAATAACTTTTTTGTTAAAGATTTAATTCATTTATTTTGTGAGCATCTGTGTCTATGAAAATATATGTATGAGCAGTAACCCAAAGAAGCCAGACATGGACATCTGATTCCATGGAACTAGAATTACATGCTGTTGACCACCGAATATGGGTTCTGGGGGACCAAACCTGGGTTATTTGCAAACACAGAAAGTGCTCATAACTGCTGAGTTATCTCTCCTGCCCTCCACCATTTCTTCCTCGTCCTTCTCTCCTCCTCCTCTTCTCCTTTTCCTTGTCTTTCTTTTCTTCCTCCTTCTACTCCTTCTCCTTCTTGTTCTCTTTATCCTCTTCTTTTTTCCTTTTCCCCTCCTCCTAGTTATCCTCCTCCTCCCTCTGCCCTTTTCCTCCTCCTCTTCTTCCTATCCTCCTCATTCTCTTCTTTCTTTCTCATTTTCTTCTTCATTGTCATTATTCTTTTTTCCTAGAAAGAGCCTATTTTAGGTGACAAAAAGACCAGTATTGATCATAGCAGCCTATTTGGCAGTGCTACCTTCTGTGTTTGTTTTCTTCTGCATACAGAGAGGTAATGCTGTCTACCTTTTGCTGGTTTGAATAGATATAGACCACATAGATTCATGTGTTTAAGTGCTTGGTCCACAGGGAGTGGCACTATTAGGAGGTGTGGCTTTGCTTGGGAAGGCATGGCCTTATTGGAATGAGTGTGTCACTTGGGGACAGGCTTTGAAGTCTTATATGTATAAGCTACACCCAATGTGACCCACAGTCTATTTCTCCTGCCTCTGGATCAAGATGTAGAACTCCCAGCTCCTCTGGCACCGTGTCTGCCTGCATACTGCCATGCTTCCTGCTACAAGGGAATAGATCTCTGAAACTGTAAGCCAGTCCCAATTATCATTTTCTTCATGAGAGTTATAATCGTCATCATGTCTCTTCAAAGCAATAAAATCCAAACTCAGACCCTAGTAGAATACTAGTACCACATAAAAAGTATCAAACAAATGTTTTCTATTGCTATTGATATCTTTCGAGGTGAGAGAAAACCAATACCACGAGAGCAGACTACAAATTCTCAGTCAGATATAAACAGGAATGTATAAGTAAAGGAAATCCAAAGACATGACATGTAGTAGAGGATTTCTTTAAGTAGAGAATAGTGCTTCAAATTGATAGATGGAAGAAGATATTCAAGAGGAGTCAATGTGAAGCTCTTGGGATTAAGGAGTTTCTTAGAAGAATGTTTAACACCATGATCAGATAGACGGAAAGGCAAGTGCATAGGAGAGAGCATTAGGGTGAGTTCAGGATTTAGTACTAGAGGCAGACAGCATGGTAGTATCTCTGAAAAGAGAAGTCTGAGTCCATGTGCCGGAAGTGGGGAGCCTGTATGCTGTATTCTCAAGCTTCCTGAGGATGAGCCGGGGGTTCAGAGAAAGAACTTGAAGACAGGATCTTATTTCCAAGCGGGAGGCAGCTGAAGGGGCAGGGGGAGCATGTATTATACCCAAAGCTTCCCTGATATCAACTTTCTTTTCACATGTTACATCTTGGTGTTAGGGCGTTTGTGAGCTGTGGAACCACAGACACTGTCTCAGTAATGTACCACCAGTGTCTGTGAGAGGAAGCCTGTGCCCAGGATGCATTCTGATACTACAATCTTAACAAATGGCTCAGAAACTTCTAGTAATGATTAGTAACCTAATAAATTGTCAGGGTAAGATTGGTTTATTTACTTATATTTATATCTATTAAACCAAAACATGAATGTTGTGCCAATTAATGGCATAAAATGTAATGTTCAATGCATCTACACATTGTGCATTAGTTAAATTCATGGTAGATATATTTCTTCAAACACTTATTTGTGGTAAATCTCTAATCACTTTTGATTTATAGATTTCTTTCTCTTATGAATCAGTTAAACATTGCAAAATTAATCAAGGCAAGATGAGGGGATTATATTAAGGCATTTGAAGAAATTTTGGACACTCTGAGGAGCCAAGTGTCTGGTCAGAGTGTAACATGGAGCAGGGTGGATGTGCACCTAACTGTTAGGGTGGATTTTTGAGATTAAAGTTTGCCTGGTTAATGACAGTTAGAGTTTAGTTTCACCATGACTTTTTAAATTTTTTTCTTTTATTTTTTGAGATTATGATATGATTATATAATTTCCCCTTCCCTTTCCTCTTTCAAACCTTTCCATATACAGCTCCTTACTTTCTTTCAAATTCATGCCCTGTTCATTTTTTGTCAATTATTTATATATATATATTCCAATATATATACATACATATAATATATATTCCAAACTATTTAAACCAAGACCAGTGACTTTTTTTTTATTAATTTATTCTTGTTACATCTCAATGTTTATCCCATCCCTTGTATCCTCTCATTCCTCCCCCCTCCCCATTTTCCCATTATTCCCCTCCCCTATGACTGTTCCTGAGGGGTATTACGTCCCCCTGTATATTCTCATAGGGTATCAAGTCTCTTCTTGGCTACTTGCTGTCCTTCCTCTGAGTGCCACCAGGTCTCCCCCTCCAGGGGACATGGTCAAATGTGAGGCACCAGAGTATGTGAGAAAGTCATATCACACTCTCCACTCAACTGTGGAGAATATTCTGACCATTGGCTAGATCTGGGAAGGGGTTTAAAGTTTACCTCCTGTATTATCCTTGGCTGGTGCCTTAGTTTGAGCGGGACCCCTGGGCCCAAATCTGCCTATCATATTGTTCTACTTGTAGATTTCTAGGACCATCTGTATCCTTTTATTTTGCTATTCTCCCATGCGTCTCTCATTTAGAGTCCCAATAGGATGCCTTCCCCTCTGTCCCAGTTTCCTGGTAAGTGAAGGCTTTCGTGGGACATGCCACTTGGGCTAGTATGCAGATATAAGTGAGTATATACCATTTGATTCTTTCTGCTTCTGGGTTAACTCACTCATTATGATCATTTCTAGCTCAATCCATTTATCCACAAATTTCAGGAATTCCTTGTTTTTAATAGCTGAGTAGTATTCCATAGTGTATATGTACCACAGTTTCTTTTATCCACTCTTCTACTGAGGGACACTTAGGCTGACCAGTGACTTTTGCTATTTTTCAATTCCTCTAAAGAAGGCTGGGTCAATGAGAATCTGTTTTTCTTTTCATGTTCTGTTAGGTTGGTTTGGAACACTGGTGCCTGTGAGGAAGTATCACTTTACATTTCTTGGCTTTTTGTTGGTTTGTTTTTTTGTTTTCCTTTCCTTTTTTTTCTTTTCTCTTTTTCTTTTTTTGAGGGTTGGTTGATGGGAAGAGAAATACAATAGAAGACAGGAAAAATAAAACCTTCTGAAGTGCAGTTTTCTTTCCTCCAAAATTAATCTGGTTCCTACTTCCTAGATTCATGGGGAAAAAGTGTGCTAATACATGGCCAGGGACAGTTGTGTTGATAAAAGCTTTCAAATATTTCTTCAGTGCATACTTCTAAATCAGTGATCATGTGTTGAGAGCTATTGTTCATATGGCTCAAAGCTCAAAAAGTCTGTTTTAGAAAAGAGAAAATGGAGGCTCAGTACTAGTGGAAAGGTTGAAACATAAGAGGAGAGAGCAGAGCAACACACACAGACATACACACACACACACACACACACACACACACACACACACACACACACCTTCCTTTGAGTTTTAACACACAATGTTGTTTTGTCTTGGATGATCTTTGTTGTATTAAAAATATCTAATAATTCAATTATAGTGGCTTCATTTTGTTGCTACCTATGGATCTGTAGCTCAGACTCACTCTGCCTCCTACTTTGGCTGAAACTAATTAAGCAATTTAGCTTGATAAGGTAAACTTTTGAAAAGTTAGGACAGCGCAAATTGCCGTGATTCATACCAACAGTGTGAAACTTGGCAAGTGTTGGAATCTATTGGATAATTTGTTTCTTTGTAGAATAATAAACCATTAGAGACAGCTATTTAAATAGCCAGTTTGCTATTCAAACTGTCTTCTGTACCATATTGCAGAGTTGCTGCATATTTATTTCTATTTTTAGCATGATGATAATTTATCTATGGCTCATTAAGTGGAGAACATACTTCTGTCCGTGAAAGTTATTTAAAACAAAATAAAACAAAGCAGAAATCATGTCTACGAGCTTCTTGGAGACAACCCTTCCTTGACTTAAACAGATGTTATACAAATGGGCTGTTAGGAGAGAGGATAGAATCAAGCTATGGTTATGATAAAGTACAGGAGGAACAGCTTCTTTGTGGAACAGCTGGGCAGTATTTAAAACTTCCTCCTATACTTTGAGTTAAGATTCAGCTGTAGCCAACATCATGCAATGTCAACATTGGTGGAGGCCTTAGAAAAATGGGCCTTCAGTTTGAGTCCTCTCCAAAACATGTTCACTGTTTTCCTGTATCCAGGTCAGCTCCATCTGGCATGGCTAGATTATGTGGATTATGCTTATCAAGTTATCAAACAGCTACATTTGGAAAGTTCTTTAAAATACAGTTGTGCTTGATGAGGTCCAATATTGAAAGGGAGATTCTGAGATTTGAAAAGTAGATAGGGAAGTAACCGTTTTCACTTTTCAAGTGGGAGCCATTTCCCATTGTATGTTTTGCTGAGATAGAGAGTGAGGGACCCTTCAGCAGTGGGCAGCTGCTGGGGGAGATAGGTTCACATTTCGTGAGGATATCGCCTCTGAAAAGCTACCCACACTCTAGTGTGCACCCTCACACCCACTCCTGTGCTAGAAGCACTAAGTAGACTTCTTGATTCAAAAAGACAAGCAAGCAAACAAATAAACCATGAAATTGGGAGAGAATAGTGGTGAGGAGAAGAGGGGGGTAATTGGAAAAGTGGGAATGAGGAGTAGATTTGATCAAAACACATCACCTCTATGTGTGAAATTAAGAAACAATAACAATTAATGAAATAAAACAACACAGTATAATCTATCATAAAAATATGAGGGATGCCAATGTTTGTTGAGTCTAAGAGAAGGAACATTGGAAATGTAGGTAGCATTGTATCTTTGAAGCTGAGTTACAAAATCCATCACTGAGATTCTTAGAGACAGGAACTGACTTGGCAGAAATCATCACACAGTCAATATGTCGCCATTCACTGTGTCTCTATGAGAACCCCAGTCTCACTTTGTAAACGTGTTCTAGGCAAGTTTGTAAACCTTTAAACTAATTTTTAATTTTAAAACCTTGAAAAATTATGATTTCAAGTAGGTATTATTTTTCATAAGAATAAATGGCCATGATAATATATACACTGGAACATATATTTTTCTGAAAGCATCTAAGAATCAATATATTTCCTCTTTTTTAAAGATTTATTTATTTATTTATTTAATTATTTATTTATTTATTATGTATACAATTGTTCTGCCTGCATGTGTGCATACCTGCCAGAAGAGGGCACAGGATCACATTATAGATGGTTGTGAACCATCCTGTTGTTGCTGGGAATTTAACTCAGGGCCTCTGGAAGAGCAGACAATGCTCTTAACCTCTGAGCCATTTCTCCAGCCCCACATTTCCTCTTATTTTATATTATGATGTACTTTTGATATAAAATTCACAAGCCACCATTTCTCCTTTATCTTAAGCAGAAGTACAAAGCACATGGCTAACTGATTTCCCCTTGGGAGTTGTGAAACAAACACAAAAGGATGAACATTACTCTTTATTAAGTTCTACACTGTTGCAGGAACTGTGCTAAGTACTTTATATGGGTTCGTACAGGATCCTCACAGCTGCCATATGAAGCAGAGGCTGCAAGTCATCCCATCTTACATCTACAGAACAAGGCACAGAGGGGTTAAATAGCGTGGCCTAATTCATGCAGCTTACAGGTACTGCCAGGAACTGGGTTTCAGAGTTGGTGTGCTTAGTTACTATATGATTAAATGCCAAATATTATATGGCATATAGGACTCAATGATACATTGTTGCCACTACCAAATCCAACAGTCATGTGAAATTGAGCAGGAGGGAATTTATCAAGATGGATAAGGTTCGTTATAAATTATTTGTTTTTGCTTCTACAAAATGCTTACCAATATTCCCACCACAAAGATTCTCAATATAAGGAAACAGTACACTCTGTTGTCCCTGGAAAAAAAAATCACTCAGGGACTGAGCAACAATCAATTTTTCACTGGACACTAATCAAGCAGGCAGAAAGAAAGCCATGGTATGCAATTAACTTAATTAAATCTTTGAGGGAGGAGAGTTAGTTCATGAAGGCATATACATTTCACATTGACAAGAACCAGCCGTGTGAAATGTGCATCATTCTAAAAATGATGAATACAGATGTGGTGGATGTTCTGCCTGCCTCTGTTAAATTTGACAGTCCTGTTTCATGTCAGAAAAAAAAACAAAAAAAAACAAAAAAAACAAGAGACTTTTATTTGGCAACTAGTCCTTAGTCCTGTTGTTCTCATTAACTTACTTTCAGATGTTTGGTGGTTCATGTCTTAGTTCTCTTGAGGCAGCTCTGACAATCTAAAACACCAGGCAGTGCTTCCTAAGGCATATGTGTGGAGTAGATCGATGAGGATTCTTATCAAAAAAAGGCTGAGGATGTGGCCTCAGTTTGCTGAATGGTAACCTAGCATGCACGTAGCTCTGAGTTTGACCCCTGGCACTATAAGAAACACACTTTAAAAAAATGGATCAGGGAGGAAATAAAAAACCTTTGAACAACCAAAGTCCATTCCATATAATACAGAACTCCATTTGTCTTTATCTACAGCACTAACCTTTATGGAAATTTTTACTTCTGATTTTCTAGAGAAGACAATGAAGTATTACTAACACTAGGAATTCTGAAGCTGGATGTAGTGGCTCGCAGTACTGGAGAGATCTAGGTAGCAGGACTGATGTAAGGTTGAGACCAGAATGGCTTATGTAGTAGTTCCAGACCATTCTGGGCTATGGAGTGGAACCCTGGAAGAGCAGGAGGAGGAGGAGAAGGAGAAGAAAGAGGAGGAGGAAGAGGAGGAAGAGAAGGAGGAGGAGGAAGAGGATCTGTGAATTTGACACCTGACAGCCTGAGCTGGGTCCCTAGGCTCCACAAAGTTGAGGGAGAGAAACTTCCCCACATTGTCTTCTGACATTCCAAACACATGTGCACACACATCCATGCACACACTCAAATAAATACTTAGAAAAAGTAATAAGAAAATTTAAAAAGTAATACATACTCTGAGATCAGAGAGTCAGAATTAAAATTTCTAGTCAAAACAAAAAAGGTATGAACAAATTTGGAAAATACATGAACTCTTTGTTTCTTCATTTTTTCTATGTAAAATTTCTCTTTGAGTACCTATTTTACAGGTGTGAAATGGGGAATTAGATGATGGGATATATATATCTATCTATATCTATATATATATAGATATAGATAGACAGACAGACAGTCAGACAGACAGGATACATAATACTAAGGATGTAGCAAAGAGCAAATGCTATGGGAGAGTTAAGTGCTATTTCCACAATTATTTCTAATTTTAACAAGTACTTCTCAAGTGTCCTTTATTATTTTGCATCAGTGCATGGAATCTGGTATTCACTTTATTATATTCTTGAAGCTTAGAGTAAGGTGAAAAAAATATCTGTTGATTATACTAATGCCTTGGAATACAAATATATGTAGTCATATGTTTCAGACTTGACAGCTGAAATGTACTATAATATATTTAATAATTTATCCATTCCTTCCTTTGAATTGTTTTCATTTGAGTGCTTGCTGAATGTCTGACAGCAGCATGAACTCAAAGCCATCATCCACTTACCCAGATATAAATTAGTGTTATATGCAAAGACAGAGTTAGGGTAGAGGAACCAAAGAGACATTCAGTACAGAAAAGAAGCCGTCTGTACCTATGTCTGGAGCTATTCTATTAATGAACAACTTATATTGTTTGTATAATCATCTCAGTCAGAGAAACATGGGTTCAACTCAGTTTGTGTTAAAAAAATGATTAACTTTGAACTACTGTAAGAGAAGAGGGTGGTTGATAATGAGATCTTCAGTATATACAGGACACTGCTGAGTAATTACATTGGAACCTCTGTCTCATTTCCTTCAGGCTAGTTATCAATGTTTGCTACACTTCCTTTCAGTCACAACACTAAGATTGTTATACAAAGAGATGATCCAGGGGAAGAGGCGATCCATTGCACTTTCATTCTGAATTCAGAAGCTGAAAGCGCAGATGACTTTACAATACAGAGAATTTAGTTTAATAACATAGGTTATGGGGCTGTGAAGAATTTCCCATTTGCCTAAACCAAGGAAAGTCAAGCAGAATGTCACTAACAAAGCTGTCTACATTGTCCATCAACTAAACACAGTGTCCTAGCCCCTGACTTATTTGGGAGAGATCTGAAAATGTGTTGTTTCTGTATGCTATCATTTAATTTTTTTTTTTTGTCCACCAGCAGTTTTCTTCCTTGAGTTTTGTAAAAAGAATCTATAGGTTCTCTTAAACTAGATATAACTGAGGAAAGAGTGTAGTGCTGTACAGAGGGGCTGGACTCAACATGCTCCCGTCTCTCAGGCAAAAGGATGGCCAGCTACTTTTAAGACAATCCGCCTTCGGCCAGAAACACAAATACACAGCACTTTTCATTTAATTGAGTGCATCTAGCAAGAAACTAACTGGTAAGTGGAAGACCCAGGCAAGTCTAACTGACTTCACGGACGCTCCAAGTGCGTTGACAGCTACTCTGCCAATTTTGTTTGCTTTTCATATAAACTTCAGAAAGTGAAAAATGTATGTTTGTTTAGCAGAGTGAATTAGAATGATTGTTGCAAATTTTTATTTTACTCTTAGGAAGGAATAAATATATACTGTCTTTGTAAAGAAGAATGCTAAATTAAAAATAAGATACATATAAAATAGATAATGTAAATTTTGGATCATTTCATTGAGACATTGTAAAGAATACAGTTAGAAAGTATATTATTAATTACACAAATATGAGCATCTAAAATAATGCATTACTATCATATTAGAAAGCAAAACAATAGAGTTCCTACGATTACCATTAATACTCTTATTAATATATATAATCTACAATCTTTCTATCTGATATGAATGTGACCTACAGGAAGCACTGAGGATGTAAGACAGAGGAAACAGGATGGTCTCCAAACTCTGTTTGAGTCTGCAGAGTGTAGGAATGCAAGCATTAAAACAACAATCACTTTGAGTGTGAAAGCAGCAGTGTGTCTGTGTAAGGATGTTAAAAAGCAAGGAGAGTGATTTATTGAGCACCAAGCAATATTAATCTGTACCTCCTGCTTGTGCCTGTTCTTTTTGTGTATATTTAGTTTTAAAAAAATCTTTTTAATGAGAAAAATAGCTAAAAACACACAATTATAGAAAAATTAAATAGAAACAATTCTCGAGAAGGATACATTAAGTGAGTCATAGGGGAACCCCGGGCCAGAGAGGACCTGAACTGGTACAGAATAAGAATTCCTAGAGGCTTTCAGGAGTAACGTTGGCTACTTATTAATATACAATCAGCAATAGCACAAACGCAAAACGGTTTAATGGAAGCCCAAACTCCAGAAATGTATGTGGCCAGCTCAGTTACTAGGGACAGAGTGACTGGTGGTGAAAATTGTCATCTCAGTGTTGTTTGAAAGTATAAAAATAAAGGCTACGGTAGGATTGGATAGCAGACATTGTGGAAGACCTGAGAGGTTAGATGGATGGTAACTGAGTTGAGGGAAGGCTAGGAATTAACTAGAAACACATGAACAGAGATCATGGAGCAGCCACATTGTGTTTCTGTGGCATTGTCTAGCATGAAAAAGGAAGATTCCCTTGTGTATTTGGCTAACTGACTGAAGATATTAAAATCAGGATAGACATAGTATAGCTATAAACCACTTAAAGATGAAATTATTTGGAAAATTTTGTAGAAAAATGAAGTTCAGAAGGTGCCATATTAATCCTAAGTTTTTGAATTCAGGCTTTATAGGAATTAGATGAATGGGGTGCAGTGGATGGATGCTATATTGATGTGCTTTACAGAACACTTTCTATCAGAGTAGCAACTGCCAATAGAGACTACACGCGCTATCATCCAGAGCCACATCAGCAGGCCCACTGAAGTCCAAAGCTAGGAACAGACAGTATTGTATCTGTAATGGAAGATTTAGAGCCTCCCGTGAAATTAATTAGGAAACTTCTTCCTGTTTATAAAAGTTCTAGGAATTCATTTCATGTGAGTATGAAATATGCTAGATCTGGTCACATACTAAGTAAGTCTATGTAAATATGTATGGCGTTGGTAAATATGCATTACAGCCCCAAACACTTTCCCTTGCCGTTGGATATTTACATCTTTTAATAGTTTTATGTTTATTTTACCAATTGAGTAATTATTCGTCCAAGTTTCTGTTTCTTACTTGTGGTGTTTATTTAAAAGAAATCCTAACAGTGGTGAGACCTCCTCTGCTGTTTTGGCATGCATCTACATACTTTCAGTTCTGCTTCACCCCAGTTACTACAGTTTTTACAATTTATATCTTCATTGTTTAAACAGCTTCTGTAAGTAATGAGTCTTAGAAGAGTTATTAACAGAACTCAAAAAAAAAAAAAAAAAAAAAAAAAAAAAAAAAGATTAGGTTATTTAACTGCCCTAGCCTTGGTGATAAAAAACATCAAAGGCTTTGCATTGCACTATTTTTAACACTGAGACAGCTCAGTTTGGCTTAATTTTTCTACATGAGGAAATCAGCAGCATTATGACCTGACGCGCAGAGCCACGACAATGAAGCCGTCCCAGCATGGAAGTGGTGGAATAAAGGATGCTCTGTCCGGAGCACATCTGGCTCCAGGCACTCATTCTACTGTGATGTATCATGGCTTCTGGTTTAAAAATAGCGATAAACCACGAAGATCACATTCTCCAAAGGCCTTGAAACACAGATATACACTGGGGGATAAAAATGAGTTTAATGTTTTCCTTTTATGGAGTTCACAGGAGTGACTTAGGTAATGACTCAACAGACATTTTGGAGAAATACGTCATTTAGCCATTTTATTTATGAAACAAAACAAGTCTTGGTATAGGGAGTAAAATCACATAAAAGAAATAGTTTCTCTAAGTATAATTGTCATTTTGTCTAGCATTGATTAAATGTGTGTGTGTGTGTGTGTGTGTGTGTGTGTGTGTTGTGATTGTGTTGCCCATGATAAACTATTTGTTATTAAGTTAATGCCTACTGTGGTGAGTTTTTAAATTTTTAATCATGTGAATACTGCCTTAAAGTAAGTTTTAAAGATTGTGTTGTGTATTTTATTTCCTTAATTAATAGCTAAGCAAGGCTAAACTAGATAGCATAATAAGTGTGTAAATAAGTAGAATTGTTGGGATAGATGAGAGGCAAAGGTCAAACAGATGTACTGCGCAGAGTTCTTCGGACCACAGAAAAGTAAATTCTCTAGTTTGTTTATTTATATATGTGGAAGCAATGTGTCCATATTTTATTTCTTAACTGTTCTGGTCTCGCACATAGTAATCCTTTATTACTGTTTTCTGTTTGGTTTTCTTTTCTTAAGGTAACTTTTGATGGGGCACAGGCTAGGAGAAAAGGCAAGAAACTGTTGTGACAATTGTGCCCTGTGTTAGGCACCAGTGTTGCAGTTCCAGACCAAATATCGGTCATGGTACTAACAAACTTTTAAAAGTGAAGTACAAAGTGCAAAGGAAATTAGCATATCATGTGCAATTTCTGTTCCATGTTTTTCCCCTGAACTCAGGATGTTTGGTGCCAGTGGTGTCTCCAGCTCATCCTATTTTCAGATTATTCCTTTTACCGTGGAGACACTAATGACAAGCTCTTTCCAGAGAAGATCCTTTTAATCATCACCGAATATGCACACAATTCTCCAGTTCTATGTGTTTTTAAAGAAGCACATACAAGCTACTTCCAAAGAAGAAATAGAATGTGTTGTTGCTTTAAACTGAACATCTCCCCAAGTTTACTGGGGTGAAACTTAGTCTTCAGTGTCATGTGTGATAATATTGGAACTTGAGGATGTGATCAGGTTATAAGAACTGAGTTGGGTGTCATTATGGAAGAGGTTGCATAGGTCAATCATGGTAGTATGTGCTTATAACCAAATTACTGGTGACTGTTGAGTCTGACGCTGGAGAATGATAAGGTTGGCAGTAGCCAGAAATACTCATTCTCTCCCAGCCTTATTAGCATAAGTGGATGATATTATAGAAACTCTCCCAGGCATCTTATGATATGAAGACACAGCAACATTATAGCCATCAAAGAACCAGAAAATGTACCTTTACCAAAACTGAGCTAGCAATGCAATTGTGGGACTTCTTACAGGAATTGAAATAAAACAAATTTTCCTAGGTATTGTTTTATGGCAGCCAGAGACAAATATGACAATCATTCTGATTTTCATGGTGAGAAAAATTAAAATTTGGAGGTGTTAGGTTTATACACTGAAGGGCTTTCAACGTATCCTTGTATGTAAGAGGCAACTTGCCACCATAATAGTTATATCTGTCATTAGTGCCACCTTGCTGTTGAGGCTCCTCATTGTAGAACAGACTGGGCACATTTGCCAAAATGAAATGTTTCTCTGTTGAAGTTCTCAGTGTAATGACTCTGTGTGTGTGTGTATGTGTGTGTGTGTATGTGTTTCTGTCTATTTGAAACATGTTTGAGATGTCCTCCAACTAAAGCTTGCTACTGGCTTTTATAGAGGACTGCTAGCTTTTGCATTTCTTACACGTCACTGGCTTTTTAAGTGAACTATGACAGCTGACTACATAACATGGACTCAATAAACCTATCAATTGGACACCTGGCTCAGCGACATTGCAAAAGTCTTACTATGGCCCCAGGTGCATTTGAGGAATATGTCCTTTCTCAGCAGGAACGTGTGAAAATCTAAATGTAGTGTTGGCCTTGGTTAGAAGAAAGGGCTGAAACATCAAGGGTGGCTGAATGTACGAATCAAAAATCCTGCCTTTGAACCTGCTTTAACAACTCCCATTCAATGCTGTGAGAACTCAGAAAGTACTCCATCAAGGGCCAGTCTTTGGTGCTTGAGTTTTATGTTCTACATAATGCTGGTGACCTTCACTCAAAAGTGAGGTCAGCTAAGGGCAACCCTTTAGATGGAAGATAACTCTGTTGTGATAGCAAATTCAGGATTGAAGAGTCAGAGCTATTAGCAAATCGACCGTTTAGGTACAGGCTATTGTGCTACAGAAAATCGTGACCTTGACAGAGTGGAATAAAACTTCACCTTTGTATTAAAATTTCTTATCACCAACTTTTCCCTCGCCCAGTCCTATCGTACTGGGTGATATTAATAGGATATTACCTTTTTAAAGGCATCATATCTCTTAAAACTAGAGCTGATCTGTTTTGGTGATGGTGCTTACGATCAGGCAGTTCTCTTTTCACTGGCTGACTCTTCTGCTTGCCTTGTGCAGAAGAGCAGATTTCATGTGGAAACAGAATAGCTAATGTCACCTGTACAGGAAGGCTGTAAGGACCTACCCTTTAGATTCCTATTTTATTGTCTGTATCTGCCTCTTAATTCATTATTTTTGGAGGGGCCACTGGGAATCGATGCATGGATTTTTAATTACTGTAAGTATTAACAGTAGCATAGCACTAATCAGCTCATCCCATGTTCTGCTTTCCCTAACAAGAAAAAGGAGTTGTACATTCAGATCTCTGCTTTATGGACAAAACCGTTGGAAGAACAAGACTTGGAGAAAGAGAAACAAGCTATTACAATAGTCAAGAAAAGATGGAAGCTATGAGAGCCTCGCCACGGTGAAAAAAAAAAAAAATAAAACCACCTGAGAGCAAACTAGGAGAAGTTACAAAAAGAATAATTTGCCTTAGATATAGACACTGAATCAATGGATATCCCTAAAGAAAAATGAAAAATGGAAAAAAATGACTTTTTACACTCCATGGTATTCCATGCTGACAAAATAACTGGAATATCATTGGATATATTAAATTATATTTAATCCTTACAACAAAACAAGGATATGATTGATACCTTAGAGGTAAGAGAGAAAAGCAGAGAAGCTAAGCATTGTAAAACAAAAATAGATACATTCCTGCTATAATTTGCCTCTACCCTCCCCACACAAACACTCTGCCAAATCTATCACAGGGTCATATTTTGAGGGCTTTGTTCCTTGTTGTGAGCATTACTCTGGGAAGCTGTGGAACTTTTAGGAGTTAGGATTGTACTAGAGGAAGGAGGTCACTGGTGGTCATCCTAAGCGGGTACATTGTCTCTGGATTCTTCTAGACACTAATTCTGCTTTGTGTTTAGTCTCCATGTGAGACATGCTACCATCTTCACTGTTCATCCCTTACCATGAAGGACTTAAGTACCCTGAAGCCATCAGGCAAAATAAATTTTCTCCCTTTGGTTGTTTTCAGGCTTTGGTGATAATGATCAAAAAAGCAGTAGGTGGTTTTACAAAGCAGAAGTCCTAACACAAGTTTAGTCTTCAGGAAACTGTCAAACTTGACAGCTACCCTCGTCCCTGTATTTCACAAACCACATCCAATGAGACCTAGGATCTATGGGAAATGTTGCTGCTGCTTTAGGCATTTCTTATTTAAACATGAAGGTAATTCTTTTTCTTTCACTGAGAAAAACATTTTAAAAAGGTAAAGCAGGGAAAAAACATGAAAATTGAAATGTACAGATTTAATATTATAGGAAAGACATAAGTCCCTTAACCTCCTGCATCCTGCAGAGGGTAGTTTCCCCAAGAGCCTTGAAATTAACACCTGCGTCAACATCTTCTATATCAGAAGTTAGCATAAATTTTCTTGACATTTAATATTCAATTCTCTTAGTTAGTTTTACTTTTTATATTCTCTCCAAAATTCCACATTCACATAGACAGGACAAGGTTCTTTTATGTGTGTTTTGTAGTTAAGGGTGGTGGCACTGTTTATTTATTTTTTATTAATTTATTCTTGTTACATCTCAATGGTTGTCCCATCCCTTGTACCCTCTCATTCTTCCCTCCCTCCCATTTTCCCATTATTGCCCTCCCCTATGACTGTTCCTGAGGGGGATTACCTCCCCCTGTATATGCTCATAGAGTTGCCGGTAGTGGTGGCACTGTTTTTATAGCTGATAAATGATAAACTGGAATATGAACCCAAATCTCCTATAAGTCTGAGGATTCTTCCCAGAATCCTACATTCCCTAAGACAAATGTGGCAAGAATCTGAGGGCAAGTAGCTTCTATCACAAGAAGAGTTAATTTTATAAAGTGCCCTTCCCTCTCTAAGAGATTGTCCAGAGCTGAGAAGGCTTCATTTATCTTATCCCTGACAAGGAATATGAAGCAGCCTGAGATTCCCTAGAGCTTAAGATGTCTATTATATACAGCGAGGGCTTCCTGCAATTAAAGCCTATATTACATTTAGACGGAAGTGGTGAACTCCGTTCTGAAGCATACAGCCATATGCAAGCTTTGATTTAATAAAATAGAAATCAGACATCAATTGGAGGTGAGATTTGCTAGGATTAAGGTGTCAAATAAAGCTGTGTTCAGGGCAGAGTTGACAAAACCTTTTCTCTTTGTGTTGGCGCAAACTGAAGGAGTGGCTGTAGTGGTACAAAGGACTTTATTGTAGAAGTGGGTGCAAAAGAGAGTGATTTCTTGGTGAGAGCTGGACACACACAGGAACATTCAAAAGATTTGGTGAACCAATGCTTTTAAAAGCTCTAACCAGCTCCATGTTCAGCACAAGCAATTTGAGACAAAGTGGGGGGTCAGCACTAATGCTATTTTCTGTCCCTTGTCTGTGGTCCTCCCGGCTAGCCACTGACAGAGTACGACATGAAATGTACTGGGAAGCCCCTGTGGTGAAAACACATCAGTCAGCCTTAAAATGGGAGCTTGCTTTTAGCTTTAAGTCATTTTTTTCTGTTTCTCCCTTGACTCTACCTTTTCCTAACCACTTAAAGAATAAAATAACACATATGATCTCCCTTGTTGGCTTTTTTTATTTCGGTTGCTAGCCGAATATGTCACATATCTCCCACGCTAATGTCTGTGTATGTTTTTTGTGGCAGGCATGGAGCTCTTTTCTAGAGAATTTCTGTGTCACTAAAGACACAGCATCTTATGCTGGGATCCCTGTAACAGATCTAGAGATGAGTTCAGAAGAAACAGTGAAAACTTCTTCTTAGAGCCACTGTCTCGATGAAGCTGCAGTAGGTGAAAGATGAAGAAGAAGCTGGATGCTATATCAGGAATGTGTCTCCCCTACCTCCTCTGCTCAATGCTATAGTGAGAATAGGTCACCATTACCTCCTCTGCCAAGAGAAGTCATCAAAAGCAAAACCTATCTGTGATCCAGTAAACGTCTAACCCTAGGGTTATAACCCTAGGTTATTGTTAAGTAAACACAAGCATGACATGAACTCTGGTGCCCCATATTTGACCACCTCCCCTTGGTGGGGAGGCCTGATGGCACTCAAAGAAAGAAAAAGCAGGCTACCAAGATGAGACTTGATAGCCTATGACCATATAATCTGGGAGGAGGTCCCCCTCAGTCTTAGACCTAGAGGAGGGGAATAGGGTGAAGGTGGGAGGGAGGGAGGAATGGGAGGATAAAAGTGATGGGACAACAATTGAATTGTAATCTGAATAAATTAATTAAAAAATAAATAAAATAAATGTCTTAATCTGTGCAGAAAAAAAGGAAACACAGTCAATTCCTGCTTTGGCTTTAGATTTCCAGTCTCTAAAATTTTAAGAATTATATTTACTATAATGGTTAGATATGCACTGTCTGGTATTTTATTGCAGTATCTCAAATTGGCAAAGGAAGCCACAGTGGTACAATTCCCAGCATCCTCTTCCTGATATTCTCATTGCCTCTTTCATGGGATTACTTCCTACAAACAGGAGAGAGAGGTTTTCTTTGCACATCATACGAATGGCAAATACTGAGGAAATGTAAGTCTCCAAAAATGATGGCTGCAGAGCCCATTAAACAAGCTCCAGCCAATGTAGTTCACAGTTAGAAGAGGTGATCATAGAAGCAACCCCACAAAACCAAGAGGACCCAGCTATCCAGAAATCCTCAAACATAATCTCCACTGATAATTAATTTTATTTCTTTGCCATGATTGCTAATTTCCCAAATCTATCTGGAAATCAGTCATTCTTAAAAAAAAAAATAGGTTGATTGTAAGAAAAACTGTCCTGCATTGTCTTGGGATAGAAATTAGTTCTCCGGCATTTGTAACTAGATAGCATACGTCTTTTTTTTTTTTTTTTAAGTCATGGAAAAGAAGACAAGACCCACCAAAGTGTGAGGAAGAGTGAAGTTGCACTTTGCCTGTAACAGTACACAAATACTAGCCTTTGTGATAAATTAATTATAATCCTACATAGAATTTTAGCCAACCATTTTCTAAATTATATTTATTTAATCAGTTTGTGTGTGTAACTCTGTTTATGTTTATCTGTGTGCATGTGGTACATGTATCTGGATATATATATATCTGTTAGAAAATGTGTATACAACTGTTTATGTGAGTCACCTCACCAGGGCTAAGCCTACTTCTAAACAGAATACTTCAAAACCCCTTTAAAAATTTTTTTACCTAACCTTCTACCATAGGCAAAATATCTTTTACAATTCATGTCTGACAGTGGTAGTGTAGTACACTCTTTTAGTTCCTATCTCTAGAAGCCGAAACAGACAGATTTCTGGGAATCCAAGGCAAGCCTGGTCAAGAAAGTGAATGCCAGGCTGCACAGAGAGATCCTGCCTCCAAAAGAAAAGAGAAATAAAAACTAGAAGGTCATTGCTAATTTTGTCTCTTTTAAGAGCAATTATAAGTCCTGTCTCTACATGATCGTCATTGATATTAACAAATGCATAATAATTACAGGGTGGATTGCCAAATCTTGATATAAAGACTAAAATTCTGTATTATGCAATCTGGAGTATTAAAATGTGGACAACAGGAGGCTTAGGGTGACATGGAGCCCAAGGTAACTATACTAGCTGCTGCTCTCTGTCTCTAGAACTGGGGAACATGCTGTGTGTCTTTGTGCTGTGTTGTGATACGCATCTGGTCCACCTCACCTCCCAGGCCTACTCTTCATGGTACCCAGTAAGAGTGCATCTTTGGATCTGATTAAACTGACCAACAGTGGGTGTGGGAAAGAGTCTACACAGTAGGGAAGAGTTAGACTACTGTAGTTGTCCCAACTTCTTCTGTATTGCTTGGAAGACATCTGTAGCTCTGTTGGTGATTGAGTAACATGTGTTCTCTGTCCCTGAATGATATCTGAATGCTGTTCATGTTCCCACTGCTATATTTTCATGCTATGCCCCAATGAAACACACCCTAGGAGGACTTAAGCATTTCTTGTTGTCTCTGAGTTCTAAGCTCTCAGATTCTCCATTTGGCTTTGGAAACTGGCCTATGACAGGAAGGTATAATTGCTTTGCCCTGTTCCAGCACCAAAGCTTTAGGAGGTCTCAGTTTCCATAAGCACTCCTGAAAATAACAAGAATAAATTACTCAAAAATAAGAATAGCCACAAACTAAATAATGGGAGTGTGTTTTATACTGTGTTTGAACATAAACACATACACATGATGACATAATTTTGGAAATACATTTTCACAGAATAATATAGTTACACTGCTCATGGTACATGATGCTATCATCTTATCTTTTCTAGTTCATGTAAAATTATTCAAATAGCAATACTCTTAAACCACCTGTCCCCAGAAAATATGACATTGCCCCCAATGGAGCAAAAATGTGTATTTGGAGGCAAAGTAAATTTAGATAACAAAAAAGCTTATGGCCCTCCAAAGTATCATGGCATATAAAAGGTATGCGATGTGTCTTTAGTATTAAAATTCATGATTGTGGGAATTAGAAAAATATATCTGAAAAATCTCCTTATGGAATAATAGGGGGTAAAAGTTGAGGATCACAGCAAAACTAAACTGAAGTTTCCAAAATGCTGTGCTTAAATACTCAAGAGGACAAAACAATTGTGCCTATTATTCATACTGTTAGGAAGCAAATGAGACCAAAGAGAGGAAGGGGGCAGAAGTGTGTAGAATACTGTTCATTTCCCAGAGTACTCTGGTCCTGGTCCAATTTTCTTGTGAAGTTTAGGATGGGAAGTGCCTTTATGAGCCTACTAACAAACCCAAACTTTGTACTCCTGATTTTAAAAACATTCAGAGATTAAGAACACTGTCTATTCTTCCAAAGGTCCTGAGTTCAATGCACAGCGACCACATGGTGGCTCACAACCATCTATAGTGAGATATGGTGCCTTCTTCTGTCATGCAGGCACTCATGGGGTCAGAATACTGTATAATATTAATAAATAAATCTTTTTTAAAAATAAAACATAAAAAATTGACTGTTATCTGTACCATGAAACAAGAGTTTATTATTTATATCCACTTAGAGAAGAGGAAAAATTATTACTAATAACTAGTATTAGCAAGAAGTCTAAATAAAAGTTTCAAAAAATAGTAACCCTAACAAAGAACAAAAATTGACCATAAAACTATGACATTTTCCCTTAATTTCACTTGAGAAGAAAATGGTGGCCAAATATGATTTCTTATACTGCATTGAGATCCATATTTATTTAATGCATGAACTAAAGTCCAAATGGGTTAGAGACCTCAACATAAAACCAGAGGCACTAAATATGTTAGAAGAAAAAGTGGGGAAGAGACTTGAGCTCACCGGCACAGGAGACAACTTCCTGAACAGAACACCTATAGCTCAGGCTCTAAGATCAACAATTAATTATTGGGACTTCATGAAACTGAAAAGCTTCTCTAAGGCAAAGGACACTGTCAACAGAACAAAACAACAGCCTACAGACTGGGAAAAGATCTTCACCAACCCTACTTCTGACAAAGGACTAATATCCAAAATGTGTAAAGAACTCAAGACATTAAAACACTACCAAACCAAATAACCCAGTTAAAAAAAAATGGGTACAGAACAAAACAGAGAATTTCAACAAAGAATTATCAAATGGCTGCAAAACACTTAAAGAAATGCTCAACATCCCTAGTCAGCAGGGAAATGCAACTCAAAACAACTCAGAATGGCTAAGATAAAAAACTCAAGTGACAGCACATGCTGATGAGGATGTGGAAAAAGATGAACACTCCCCTATTGCTTGTGGAGTGCAAACTGGTACAATCACTTTGGAAATCAATCTGGAGCTTTCTCAGAAAATTGGGAATAATTCTACCTCAAGACCCAGTCATACCACTCCAGGGCAGATACCCAAAAGATGTTCTGCCATACAACAAGGATGTCTGCCCCCCTACATTCATAGCAGGTTTATTTATAATAGCCAGAATCTGAAAGCAACCTAGATGTCTCTCAGTTGAAGAATAAATAAAGAAACGGTGGTACATTCACACAGCTATTAAAAACAAAGACATCTTGAAATTTGCAGCAAATGGATGGAACTAGAGAAGATCTTCCTGAGTGAGGTAACCCAGTCCCAGAAAGACACACATGGTATATTCTCACTCATAAGTGGATTTTAGCCGCATCATACAGGACAGCCACACTACAATAGAGAGACTAATGTACCAACAAAAGACTATATATGATGTGTTCCTAGACCCTCTGCTCAGATGTAGTATATAGGCAGCACAGTCTTCTTGTGGGTCCCACAATATGAGAAATAGGGACTACTTCTGACATGGACTCATGGCAGGGTGGCCTTGCCTGGCAACAGGAGAGGATACAGGTAGGACAGATGAGACTTGTAGGCTGAGGTCAGATGTTAGGGGAGGAGGGCTCCTACTTCTGAGGACTAGGGGAGGGAGTGAGAGAAGATGAGGGAGGGAAAGGGGACAAAACTGCAAAACAAGCAGGTAGCTTATATTGCTAATCCCCCCCCCCCCATTACATGGGACTAGCTCTGAGACTGGCTGAGACATGAATGTCTATGCCTAGACAATGCTCTTGTTGATTACAGAATCCCTGTGACTTATTATTACATGCATTTCTTCCTACAGCATGTTCTATGCATGTGCGCACCTCATACATTTATACTTTTAGGATTGCATAATGTTTGGGAGAAATTATATGGTTTCAGAACAAAGAACTGAACACTAAGGCTGCATTAGAACTGACAGGATTCCTTCTTCTCAGCATGCTGTATACTGACATCTTGAATCCTTCATGTTCCAGCACCAAGTGCTTCAGTTGCTGTTCCTCACCAGAACAGGATAGTTCCCAGGACAGCTTCAAAGAAAGCTTCTGATTCCAATTGGTCCAGCATTTCAGACTGTCCCACACAAGATTTATTTAAGCCTGGAATTTTTCAACATTTGGAAACTGGACCACAAGTGCTATTCCTGGCTTGTTTATCCATTTTCCTCAATTTTATTTGGGCCCCTACAAGGGTATTATTTGTCCCAAATCAGTCAGAAGAAACCTTAAGAGAATGACACCTTATTTCCCTTAGGGCGAGTTGGGTAGGTTTTTGGTTGCTTTCTTGGACTATAGATGTTTATTTTCATTGAAAGTTGGTTATAAGTTATTATTGGTCTTATTTAGAGAGAAAACAAGGTCAGATTCAGGGATTTTTCTCTTTCCCTTTATTTTTCTTTCTGAGGTTTGGAGATAGGAGTTGAAAAGGAAGAAGGAGAAATATAGAAATATAAAGGGATGATAGGACAAAAAATAGATTATTGAATCTACTACTCAACTTAATATCTTAATTGTTACTCACAAGGTTATTCTTAATTTACTGGTATAGAATTTTGTATATTGATGCAAAATATGTTTAATTTTGATATATTGGTATAAAATTCAAATTTAAGATATTCTTCACACATGTTTTATATATATATATATATATATATATATATATATATATATATATTTCTACTCCAATATGAAATATTGTACCCATACAACTCAATGATAATATAATATTTACTTCCAATACTTTCAAAGTGCTATTGCAAGCTGCTTATGAAAATTAAGTAATACAAGGTAATTGTTAGTTGATCAAATCAGGATCATGCTAGTCTATTTTTATCACAAGAATATGCATCCTAGGTTTAACAGATAGATATGATTCTCTAGATAGATAAGGTAAACTAGTTAGATAAGGTTTTCAAAAACCTCAGAGATCTACAGAATAAGACATTTAAAGGTTTTTTTTTTTATTAAAGATTCTTTGACAATAAGACATAGTAACACCTGGCAACAGCCAGCCTACCTCAAAGAAGATGATGAACATCAAAGATCTTCCTTAGAGAGTTGGTTTCAAATGTGACAAACCAGCCACTGGGCAAAATGTCTTCATTTCGTCCACAGACAGAATTTTGCCTAAAAACAGAGAATCTTGGATGCAGACAGAATCAACAGCTAAACTCTGCTAAGACAGGATAAACAAGTCCTTAATAATTCCTGCCTCACAAATACGTCTCGCAGATATATTGGGCCAGAAGCCTGAAGATAATGCTTCAAAATTATAGAGAGTTTGGGGTGACTGTTCAGGATGCAAATTGTCTCTGTCTTTTTGTCATTTTGGAATCTGCTAACCAGCACTTCCTGTCTACTCAGCTAATTAATTTTATTCCATCTCATATCTCTGATAGAGTTGAAGATCAGATAATTTAGTTTTCCAATTAAACTTAGTTGTTTTTCAGGTAAGATGTTTTTTGGTCTAGATAGATGTTTTAAGTTGATAATGATGAGATAAGTTAGACATGGATTTACATTCAGAATTTTAGATGCACCAAGATAGAAAAAAATGTTTTCTTTAAGCTTGCCAACTACAAAAAGCTGAAATGCTAATGAATGTAACACTTATATAATTCCTGATTGTTTCATGGTTCTTCTTGCCATAAGCTTTTTATTGTTTATATGTGTAATAACATAAATGTATATGTAAAAATAAAACATAATTTAAAAGACAACTTTATGAATCTGTTCCAATTGTCAGCATCCTCCTCTACCTCCCTGTTATTCTCCCACCTGCTCCTGTTCCTGCATTTCCACTGTTGAGCCTTCCCAGCAAGGAGCTCCATAGTACCTGAACACAAGTAGTATCATTAATACTCTCCGATGAAACCAATCTACCTTGAGCAAGGCTTTTCTCTACTAAGCTAGCATGCAATAATGTGTAAAAGAAGGTTTGCATTCATCAAATATAATTAGATCTACATACTATTTATGGTAAGAAACGACTATAACATTTGCAGCGTAGCTTCTAATATCCACACTACACAGTAGACTTCAATCTCATTCTCAGCTGTGAGAAATCTACAGCTGTAGTAGCAGGCAAGTCCTGAACCATGGAGGGTAAGGCAGCATTCTTACCAGTGTTCTGCCTATTCAAATATTGTTAAGCTGTTTACAGCTTTAGTTACAAAATGCAAGTGTTCCTGAGAGTGTATCTGCCTCAGATGTAACGAAGTCTCTCTCCTATCATGAACTGGAAAGGAAGGAAGGACATGAGGTCAGACTGAACCAAGTACCTGCTGTGTTCTGAGAGTAACAAAGCTCCTGAGACAGAGCTCAACAATGGCCAACTAACACCACAGCTGGGGCAATGCAAGTGGGCAGTAAAAAAAACTCTGGGCCTTTTTTGTCAGGAAAATGTATATTTTGACATGGCATGTTTATGAGGAAATACATTGTTGTCTTTTTCCTAAGACGACGTGGGAAACATTGCGATGCAAGCCTGTAACATATAGACCATTTCCTGTGAAATGTGCTTCTCTGACTTTTGTTTAAGGTTTTAACACTTGTCAGTCACAAGTGGACATTTTGAAGTATTGAAGTTAGTTGATTGTGATCTAAAAGTAATGTCTATTACAAATTTAAGAATGGCTTCTAAATGGGAGGATACAAGGGATGGGATAGCAATTGAGATGTAATACAAATAAATTAATAAAATATATTTAAAAAAAAGAATGGCTTCCAATATCCAGGTCCAAGATGATAAAACATCTCCTATTTAATAGTATAGGTACAGGCATTTTATTCAGTAAGTCAGTTTATTTGATACAATATAGTTTATAAAGAAGGTTTGTGCAAATATCTGTTTCAGATTTCATGAACTTAATACTGGAAATGTCATTAAAATAAAGGTGGAGAGACAGTCCTCTAAGCAAGAAAACAAACTCAGACATACAGTGAAGAATCTTCAAGTATTAGTTCTGTAACACTGATATTAATTATCAAATGACAATTCAAAATTTTCTTCATACCCTCAGTATGCATTTTTGTCTGCGTGTTTCCTACTGCTGTCTGAAACTCATCTTGTCAAATCAAGAGCAAAGAGCATGTGAGAAGGGAAGGCAATCCAGATATGCGTATTTTCTTTGGGCTGGAAATCTCTTGTGAGATAGGTACCCCTAATAGCAAAGCCCGGAGATGGATCATGATCCTGCCTTCAGCTGTCTTTTCAGTAAATTATGAACACATGACTTGCTTTCAGTTTTTGGAACGAGTTAACTTTTCTAGCCAGAAGAGTTATCCGTTCCAATTTTAACTGACCAGATATTTCAGACATTAGAAAGTGTTTGTTATAACATCATTGAGCTGTTTCAGATTCCCAAATATATATATATATATACCTTTTTCAACTACATTGGCTCATAAAATTAACTTGTAGAAATGGGTCCAATGGAATAGCAATATTTTTCAATAACTTGCTTTCTGGGAAGTATTCAGAGTTGATGTCTATCAGTTAATTAGATGAGGAAATTATCACTCAAGATTTATTTAAGGGATAATGAAAGACTTTAAATTACATAATAGCTTAAAGAATATATTCTATTCATGTTGTTTAAAATCTCAGGTCATCTCAGTTTAAGAAAGTACTAATAATAGGATATACTATTAGTTTTTTATTCATAAAACAATCTCATTTTATGTCTAATTGAAGCACTTCTTTTCTTGCCTTATTCTGTAATAGATCACATTGTGTCCTATTATTATTATATTCTGCCTTGTCTGGAACATATTGCAGTAAGTTGTGATGGCTGACAGGCACTAAGTGAATTTCAATAAATTATGAGATATTTCATTCTCACAGTTCTGATAAAATATCCTGAAGTCTCAGATCAAGGCAATAAGGGCCATTTAAAAATAAACATCTGTAATTGAAATATTAATACCATTTCCTCCTCTTGATATCAGTTGCTATGTACTGGGAAGCAAATTATATAAATATTTTTCCAAACTTTTATTACAAAGCTTATTTTCTACAACCTCCCAAGGCAAAGATTAATATTTTGAACTAATATTTCATTGTAAGATGATCTGACACTCATATAGTGCTAGGAATTACAAACAGTCTCCAATTGACCATATCAGATACATGATCTCTGGCCAATAAAGGATAATGATTTCTTTGCGCTTAGATTGAAAGAGTGCTTTTCTATTGTTCTATGAATTTTCTGGGGTTATTACAAGTAAATATTGTGTGGTCCTCATGTCAAACCCTGAAAACTTGAGACTAAGAAGGAATTTATTTGGCGTTGATGTATGAGTGACAGATAAAAACCAACTCATGTGAGAACAAAGCAAGCCAGGCTCTGCAGTTCTCCTGTTAAACTCAGATCATCTATGTGAGCTTTTCAAAATTGTAATTTTTCCAACACACTGTTTTTATCGATTTCTTGGGAATCTCACATAATGTACCCCTATCAAACTCATTCACAGTCCTTCGATGTCTGCTTCCCACCTTTGTGACCCTACAAAAAGTTAAAATTAAAATAAACAAAAAATAACAAGTCCTACTTTTGTTATCTCTATTATCAGTGGAGCATGATCAAATTCTCAATGCCATGTTCCTTAAATAGAAATAAGGTAGAATTGAGTCATGTGTGACCACTTCCTGTAATAGTAAGTGATTAATTGCTTGATTAGATTTTTTTTGAACTTGTTGTTGGAGAAATACAAAGAAGAAGTTGATAAATCAGAGTGTGATTAGTAAAAGAAGAAAAATGAGAAGAAGAGAGGTCAAGAAGGGCAATATCCATTTGCATATAAGGTTTTCAAAGACCCAGGGGTTGGGATGTATTGCACTGAGCTGTTCCTTACTTTTTTGGAATTTCTGTTGGAAGTTGTTGGAATTTTTAAAAATACCTGATTGGTTGACATAGAAGCAGCATTCCTCTTGCAGAAAGAGACAAAGGCCTCTTTTTTCAGCTTTGAGAAGATCTAGTCCTCTCAATGTTTGTTTGTTTGTGTGTTTTTTGGTGCAAACATAGTCAAGGTGTTTGTTGTTGTTGAGGAATGAGTACAGTGTGGGCCACCTTCTGGACGTCCTGGATGAACTGGTAAGAAAGTGGCCAATGCAACATCCAGGAAGTTGTCAATCTTGCGGTCCCATTGGTGATCCCGAAGTTATTCCTATGGCATCTAGGAGAGGCAAAATTAGAAATTTTTTTTTATTGTATCAGGTATCTATTGAGTCCATAACTGAAATCAGAAGGGCTTTTCTGCATGTATTACCCCCCAAAGTAGGGAAGAGAAATACCAGTGTGCAAACTCCTGAGCAACTAGCAGGTAGGCAATGGCCGATTTGACTACCACAAAGAATCAAGGTTATGAACTGTAGGGCACAAGGGCTGAGATGAAGTATCAATGGTTATGCGTTTGTTGTTGTTGTTGTTGTTGCAGTCTAGGGGATGCCCCTACAGAATCTGTTTCAGATGCAATAAAACAGTTTTTCAAAAGGGCGATATGAAAAAGTCAGGGAGCCATGGCAACGCCAGGCTCAGGCAGCAGATGAATGGCGAGGTAGGGTTATATGACAAGGTCATGGGAAAAGATGTAAGCAGCAGCTGTGAGCTAGTCCCAGGAGGAATGCGCAACCAGCAATCTCCAAAGTGGCTGGGTTGGGTGACATTAAGGAGCCAGCAGGCCAAGGTCAGAGTCTGAAGCAGGAGAGGAAATGAAAGGTATTTATTATTTAGAAGAGGGGATGTCAAAATTTCAATGACCTTTGAGGAATGTTTTTACCTCTTTTGTTTCCTCTATCTCCAGGGCTTAGGAAATCAGGATATATTTTCTCTAGATATTAATATTGCTCTGGGTGTCTGGGGTTGAAGTGACAGTAGAATTTACCAGCGGTGCCCATTTCTCACCTGGAATTTCATGGGGTCTCTGACAGAGAGGTAGAAGGCCCCATTTTGTTGATAGAAGACAAAATGAGGAAAAGGTTGTGTGTATGGCAAATGATATTGACAAGACCAGTATGGGCAACCTCCCCTCTTTCTGTCTGATGATAAAGAAAGCAGATAAAAATGCCATTAAGTGAAGGAGGAGGGGTGAGTATAGTGGTGAGGGGAATTTTAATTGACTTCTGCTATGGAGCAATTCCCCAACCTTATTTTGAGGGACTGTTTGTTATAGGTGAGGATTTCGTGAACCTTGAATCTCCATATGTTAGAACTATCCTGGGCAGAAGCAGAAAGAGAGAAAGGGGGAAGAATCTATATCCAGTCTGGTAGAGTCCATTAGGGCTGCTAGAGTGAATCCTCATTCTTCTGCAACTGTGGACAAGGTGATTAATGTCAGCATCCTCTGAAACTTAATGGAGCACAGTCTTACTGGGGTTGATATGTAGGAAGGGGAATTATCTTAAGTCAGAAGAGTACAGATGGAGGTGTAGTAGGTGAATCCTGTGAGGGAGGTCCTCAAGCTTAACAGCTGTGGGGTCACATCAATTACCTTAAAGAGGCTCTACCATTTAAGGAAAGAGGTGAATGATGTTGGTCCCGAGGGGAAAGATGGAGCTGATCCCCAATATTGACTGAGGACACACAAAGTTAGCATGTGGCTGGGGTAGACAGTAGTCAATAAAGATCCATAGGAGGGAGCAAAGATTACAGAGTAATGAAATACATAGGTGATCAGGGAAAGGCAAGAGTTTGGGTGAAAAACCAGGAGTCAGAATCAGTCATCCAGACACGAGCTCAAATGGATAAATGGGAAGAGGTCACTTGGGGCGAGCTTGTAGCCTGAAAAGAGCCAGTGGTAGGAGCTTTACTCAGTCAAAATGACAATCCTGTGACAGATTGACAAGGGAGATTTTTTCTTAATTCATCACGTTACATCCTGTTTGAAGCCTCTTCCTTTGTCTCCTCCTTGTTACACCCTCCCTATCTTGCCCCAAGTCCTCAGAAAGGGAGAGCCCTTCTCCCCTATCATCCGACTCCAGCTTATTAAATCTCATCTGGACTGGTGGCATCTTCTTCCTCTGTGGCTTGGCAAGGCCACCTGCCAGGGGGAAGTGATCAACAAATGGACACCAGAGTCTATTTCAAAGGTAGCCCCTACTTCCCTTGTAATGAGACCCACAAGGAGACTGTGTTGTCTGACTACATCTAACCAGTGGGTCTGGGTACTCACTGTGCATAGTCCTTTGTTGGTGCATCAGTCCCAGCAGTACCCCTTCCCCATCCCGGCCCAGATTTATTGGCTCCTTTAGTCTCCGTTTGGAGCTCCTGTCCCATCCAGGTTCTTCAATCCCCCAACTCTTCCATAAGGACAATATAGGCCGTAAACTTTAAACCCCTACCCAGATCTAGCCAACGGACAGAACATTCTCCACAGTTGAGTGGAGAGTGGGGTATGACTTTCACATGAACTCTGGTGTCTTATATTTGACCATGTCTCCTGGAGGGGGAGACCTGGTGGCACTCAGAGGAAGGAAAGCAGGTTACCAAGAGGAGACTTGATATCCTATGAGCATATACAGGGGGAGGAGGTCCACCTCAGTCAGAGTCATAGGGGAGGGGAGTAGGGGAAAAGCAGGAAGGAGGGAAGAATGGGAGGATACAAGGGATGGGATAACCGTTGAGATGTAACAAGAATAAATTAATAAAAAATTAAAAAAAAAAAAAAAAAAGAATTCTTGCCCTCCATCCCAAAGTTTGGCTGTGTGAGGCTCCGCATCTGACTCTATCTCCTGCTGGGTAGAGTCTTTTTGAGAACTTCTATGGTAAGTTCCCATCCTGTTCCTTCTCTTCAACCACTTCGGGGTCTGTTCTATTTGACCTTCCAAATGAGCATTAAGCATACTCCCTAGGCTCCTCAACAAGGGTGTTTTTAAAAGAGTGGCTGGTTCATTCTATCTTTACTGAGGACTTGGAGGTAACATGGGATATGGAAATGCTAAGGGATATTGAAGGCTTTATATAGCCTTTGGGAAATATGAGGGTAAATTTAGGGTCATTATTTGACTAGAGGGAGTTGGGGATTCCTAAGCAAGGAATAATTAATCCAGGAAGATGATGTCAGAGACTGTCTGAGCCTTTTTATTGGTGGTGAAGTATGCATCCAGCCACATTGAGAAGATTCCACTAAGACCAGGACCTACTTAGTACTTGGGTAAACTCAAGTTCCCAGCTGGTCCTTAGGAGAGAGCCTCTGGATTAATGGGTAAGAAGTCAGTGGAAGTCAGAGAAGGGGGTCAACCTTAGCCTTAAAGACCTAAGCTAGGGTTACGTTTGCTTCCAAGAAATCTAGAGGAGTGCTGGATGCTCAAAGGTGGCTCCCTCAGATCCAGAGAAACATTTAAGCCAACCAAGGAGAGGAGATACCACTATGGTGTTAGATAAGCACCCAGTAAACAGATAACAGGAAAGTAATCCTGTTGTAGGTGGACTGGAAATAGGGTCCTGGTGTGTGGTTTAGACTCACAAAGAAGAGCACAAGTACTGGGAGTGACTACTGACCTAAGTGATGGACTCCACAAAGTCACATCACAAGACAGATCTCACATGAGAGGTTTCTAGGGAAAGGGTATACAAGAGGCTGCCTCCAGGAAAGGGTAGAGGGAAAAAAGAGAACAGGGACAGGAAGAACTCACCCTTTACAAGGGGATGTAATACATGCACAAGAGGAGGATGTGCTACTTGTGGTGACAGTGGGAATGTGGCACATCCTGCTGTTGCTGGGTACCTTGGGCAGGCAGTGGAGATACCTAGTTTCTAACATCCACAGGACCCATGTAATGCTCTTTTAAATGGCTGACAGTTTAGCCTCTCTGACATTTTCTTCCAGCTAGAGAAAGGAAGGTGGAGATGGTTTTAAACTGATCTCTAACTGGAATGCCACCTGAAGTACTGTAGTTCCATCAGGGATCTTGGTCCTTTTGTTTTGTTTTGTTTCTTCTGCCATGGGAGTTGTGTCAAAACCAAGAAGAGGGCTCTTACCTGAATGTAACCCTGCTCACATGCTCTGCTCAGACTAATTCACAGAACTTTGGGAAGGAACTCCTGTAGTTTGTAACATCAAGCTATCTATGACTAGAGGATCTAGCTCAGTATGTGACTGGGACATGTGTGCTTTTCTCCAAGATAACTGTGAAATGAACTGTTGCTTCAATAAGCCTAGTGTAGTGGTGGTTTATAACTTATACATATCATCTTTTTTTAGTCTTAACAACATTCTTGGATTTACTAATCCACATTCTTCTGAAGATGAAGAAAATTAATTCATTTAAACCCCTGAGTTCAAAAATAGAGCAAGGGAAATTCTAATGCATACTTATCTGTTCTATCCACCGAACAGCCCTGTCTTACAGTTACAAAATTGATGTTCTCTTTCTAAAAAGGAGCAATTCACATGTAATTGCTGGGATGCCACTGAGACAAAATGCTATATTTAACTGCTAACCCACTACAGTGAAATGATAAAATGAAAACCAACCCTGCTGCCTTTTCTCTTATGAGAGACCACATGAAGAAAGCACACAGGGCTACTATGTAATTTGCGGTACGCAAGTGTATGATTCTCTATTTTATAAGGCACAAATAAGCCTGGTCATATTTGGTAATTGCTGTGTTAATACAGAGTAATTGCATAGCTATTTCTTTTCCTGCAAATTATATGGCTATGCTTGGAATTACCATAAAAATGAAAAAAAACTTGTAGTTGCCAGCCTTATAATTAAAAAATAATTATATAGTTGTTAGGCCTAGAAAGATAAAACATTTGACAAAATCCATATATTTCTTGTCAGAGTGTTCAAGGTCCAAAGCGATTTAGGAATTACCCTTAAGACTTTATAAAAATTTGAAAAAAATTAACTTTTCTGGAGAGGAAAAAAACATGTCATAAGAGAGATAGCTTTCCTCATTAAACTGGAATTTTCAGTGACCCCCAAAGCTATTTCACTATACAAATTAAGTCAGCAGTAGTGCTAACAACATTCTTCTGCCCAGTCTTGGCTGGCTGTGCTTACTCAGGCAGAAACCAGGTCCTCTAGTGGTGTCTTCAAACACTGATTCATGTCACAGAATCAACATGCTATATGGTAATTGTGCCGATCACTAACTTATTCAACCTTTATGTCACTTCAAATATTATATGTTTCCTGTTTGTGCTGTATTTACTACTTGAGTTTTTATTTTTACCAGTGGAGTATTGCGGCACCTGAATGTTACAATATTTCATATAAAATGATACATGTGATGCCCAATCCTGTTGTTTAGGGTATTTGATATGAGTTTTTATAAAGAAAATATATAACTGAAAATAACAGAATATTGGTTGGAAAGATGTCTCAGTGGGTAAGAGCATTTATTCTTACAGAGGACCCAGGCTTCTATCCCAGGATCGACCGAGAAGCTCACAACCACGCATAGTTTCAGGTCTAGGATATCTGACACCCACCTCTCACTACTGCACACCAGGCACACACATGTTGCACAGACATGTATTAAAGCATAACACATGCACACGCACGAACACAGTTAGAAGGTATTTAATTAAAAATGATGGCACAAAACAATTGAACCCCACATTTGAAGATATTTAGTTAGCATATTTGATTACTTTTATGCTGATATGTTACAATGTTCTTATAGGTCACATAATAAAAATACTTCAAATGTAAATTTAAATTTATTAATCAATAGAAGGTGGTCACTCTGAAGTACTTTAAAATTTCTTAGTAAAAAAAAACATGTAATCATCACTACATGCATAATTGAGAAAATGGCATAAGACATAATATTTTACTAAATAAAAAGTTTTTATATAGCAAAAAAAAGCCCATTAACAAAATTTAAAGCCCAAACTGTAGAAAAATAGAGCATCTTTGCAAATTACTTACTCAGCAAAGAATTCATATGCACAATATATAAAGAACTCAAAAAGCTGAACATCAAATACACCACAAATAAATTCATTAGAAATCAAGTCTATGACCCTATGCTTCTCAAAACTAACATGCAAATTCCCAACAAATATGTGGAAAGTTCTGATTTCATTGCTCATCATGGAAATTTAGTAGGAAACACAAGAGCACATCTTCACAGACACTTGGGAATGGAATTTTCAAAGTGACAATATTAACCAAATGAGGCTGAGAAACTAGAGAAAGAGAAACTTGTATGAGACTGGCCCAAATGTAAATAAATGCCATCATGATGGGAAGTGGTACGAAATGTCCTCAGAAATCCAAAAATATAACTCCTGAAGGATGCACCAGTCCCCAAACTGGGCATCTATTCAGAAGAGATGGGATCACTATGCAAGAAAGATGTTTGAATGTTCATGTTTATGATAGAACTTTCCACAATGTCTAAAATTTATAACCCATCTAGATGCCTATTGATAAGGAAATTGAGTAAGATTAAAATATGCACATTCCATGCTTTTTCTCAAATGATGAATGGGATTCTTTCAACTATGCATCCATAGAAATATTTCCTCTTTTATGTTAATTTGTGTCAAGCATTCAGTCACAGCAACAGAGAAAATGAATGCAAAAAAAAAAAAAATCCATAGTTGAATGGAGTCTTGTGTGTAACAGCCTTTGTGGTGTGGAGGCCTCTTTTAGCATAAGAATATGGAAGGTAGGAAGCTGTACACTATGGAAGTCAGAGACTGCTGTAAGCACAACTTTCTGTCCTGTTCTGATGAGAGTTTGAATATCCTAAGATAGGCAGATGTTGAGTGTGAACACTGTTTACAAGGCTCCAGCAGGGAAGAGAGATACTGTTGTAACTGGGTCGGAGACCATTCATATTATATTCTGGAAAGCACCTAGCTATGTTTTATCATGCCCTAAAAACATTGAGGGAGGTGAATTCAAAAGCAATGAACTAATTTGTTCAGAGGAGGACGTTTCAAGATGGTATAGCATTTAGACTGTTTCATTTACTGCTCACTGCTTTTAGCCTAATTTATAGTGAATGAACAGAAAGTCAAGCACAAAGTTGTAAAAATGTGCAGCTTCCTGAGGAGAGGAGCACAGACCAGTTTAAAGTGGTGGATGGAGTAGAGATAAGTATTAAAGAGATTAGAAAAATGGAAGAGAAATGTGTAACTCTGCTCTGAAATTGGGATTGGTGTCTTGAAAGTAATGATCTCCTATGCAAGGCTGAAGACTGTAAAAGTGCAAATTAATGTCAATGCAAAATTATTGGACAGAGATTGCCACAGCAGGAGAGTCCTGCTGGAAATGTCACTTCATACAAAATGTTTTCCTAGATTCAGGTATGTGGTCACTCAGAGGATCAATGCTATCTGCCAAGCTGGAGGCAGAATTCAGCATATTCCGGTTTTACAAACATGACACTCACGATAGTTATAAAGTCATAGTGGCTTACACCAATGCTGCTGGAAACCATAAATGTCTAAAAAGAGTCATGGTCTCTTCAAGTCAATCTTGAGAGGCATTGCCCAAATTTGTGAAAGTGAAGACCAAGTTTCAGGGCAGACAATGGGACACACATCAGAAAATTCTGTGGGAGCACAGTAGGTCCACATGAACCAGGAAATGCTGTGTGTGCTGAGTGGTCCCACCCCAGACAGCTGATACATGATCCCCAGACAGCTGATACATGATGCAGATGGTGGCACTGAAAAGACAAGTCTACTCCAGATGGCTAGAGCTCAGAACCTTCTACCATCAGCCCCAGATGCAGGACATGGAGAGACAGGGCTTAGTGCTCCCTGGTGCTTCTCAGATTGCTTGGAACTGATTTTTTCCTTGCTGTTTTCCTGTTATCCTTTTTGGAAAGGGAATTTCTAATAGGTTCCCATGTATATAGGAAGTCTGTAACTTATGTTTTGATATTATGCAGCTCATAGATTATCTGACACCTCAGAGCAGACTCTAAATTTGGATTTTTGTACAAATGTGTTAAGTTTGAGAGAGACTTTTAGGGATATACTAAATATATTTTCCATCACAATATCAAGGTTAGGCTTTAGGAACAGAGTGAGGTATTGTGCTTTACAATGATATGAATAGATGACATGCTGTCGATGGGTGATCTTGGCATGTTTGGCAACTTAACTGGGTTTATAAATGCCCAGATGATGCGGAGTGAGGTAGCCCTGAAGCCATGTCTGTGATGTGGCTCAAAGAATCGAAGTAATAGAATATATGAATCTAAAATGTTAAGCTGAGATTCATATGTTACATGGGGAGTGGTATATTAGAGCTATACTGCCACTAGTAAGCAACGGTGTATAACCATATTCTCTAGATCCACTGCTAAAAATTAAATAAAGATGAGTACCTAATATTATGACTCAGTAAAGCTAGTCAGGAGAAAAACAGATCTAAACTATAGGATCAGGAATTAAAAAAAAAAAAACTAGTAACTCGATGACCTAAATACATTTCCTTCAAGGATGATATCAAGACACAAACACACGATGTGTGTTTCATGCAATTAATCATTAGGAAAATTACTTCTGTTTTGAGAACATTGTCACCTGGTATAGAATTCTCAGTTGGGAATTTTCTTTTCTGACATGAGAAGACAAGCACATTTTCAGATCAGGCCTCTCAAAAGTGTTGAGAATTTTTGGAATTGACTTTAACTTATCAAGACAAAAATTAAAATTCAAGGACGGATAGTGTATGTCAACCAATAAGACAGATACAGAGTCTGTGGTAGATGGACCATAGCCTACACCCTCAGCCTCACCCCAGCCACCTGAAATGAAAAGCCTACTGACACCCAGGTCTTTCTCCTCATTCCCCCAGGAAGGCTGCATATCTGAACATGGAGGACATCTGTATTTCTTTGTTTCCACACATGACCTTGTTGAATCCAAGTTCCATGTGGGTGGATATGAGTGATATGGAAAATCCCCTTACATTGATTCTGATGTACTGGGTAGAATTCTCACATTCCATGTGGCATTGGTGATAATGTATTGTGTGTCTACTCACGGGGTGGAGGTTGCATGCCAAGAAACACACACTAATTGTGATTAGTGATATTGTTTCAATGTATTCTGAGAATTCAGATCGTAGAACCTGGCTCAGATAGAATAAATTTCCTCTAATCCCAGATTCAGACATATAGCCCAACATCTTTGCTTAAAGAAACAGTAGTTCAGAGGAGGGAAGAGGTAACTGTCTTACTGTAATTTGAATCTGGAGCACACTACGGAGACTCCATGATTTGATTGCTTTCCCACAGTTGGCTTTGCCAGTCAGCTAGTTTGGGAGGCTCTAGCACATTCAGTAAGTCAATCTAACAGGAGAAAATAAATGGGTGAGATATGCATTTTCAGGTTATTCTCTGGCCCCTGTCCTTGGCCATTCATGCTGTTATCTGATCTGTCATGGGATAAGCAGCTTCTATCACCTGCTTCAGCAGCTACAGTTTGAATGGTTCTACCATACCTTCTCCAGTATGATGGCCTGGTACTCTGAATCATGAGTCTTAATAAATCTTTTGTTTACTCAAAAGTATCTACCATGTATTTTGTTATAGCATTGTAAAAGTAACTTCATACATATTGACCCCATTTACAATGGAATTTGTAAACCTTCAAACTTAAAGGCACTCTCAGTACTCACACACTTACAACCTAGATGTTCCTCTACTAAAGAAAATGTGGTAGGTTGGGATCCAAGATAGCGGCGAGCAGTGTGGACCATGTTTGGAAGCTCCAGTGAACAATTCAGGGAATTGCACAGATTTCTGAGCCAGCAACACCAAGGTCCCCAAACCATAGCAGCAGGAGTGCTTCATAGTTCGGAGGGACCAGGGTGTGGAGGACCTGCATGCCCCTGCACATGGGAGGAGCATGGATTTTCTCGGATCGGAGCAGCAGCGGCAGAGGCAGCAGTAGCAGCAGCAGCAGCAGCAGCAGCAGCAGCAGCGGCAGCACCAGCAGAACCAGCGGCACCAGCGGCAGCAACGGCAGCAGCGGAGGTGGCTGAGGTTTGCAGCTCAGAGCCTTCCAGTGGAGGCGATTGGTGTGGTGGCTGGTGGGAGTTGCTGCAGGAGAGGGGACTCTGGGCAGGATTTGGGTCACGTGGTGCCTTAAGACCCAAACTGGACTGGGCAGACAGTTCAGCCCCAGAGTCCCAGGTTCGGCTCAGTGTGCAGTGCTGTGGAGATGCTGGCTCAGCTCAGCAAGCAATTCTGCCTAAGGCACTAGCTGAGCTCAGCCACAGCTCCCCTGCTGTGTCGCAGGCTGGGTGGAGCACTCAGTTCCACCCTAGGCACCAGCTCAGCTCAGCTCAGCTGTGATGCAGGCTACACTGAGTGCTCAGTTCCACCCAAGGTGCTAGCTGAGCTCAGCCACAGCTCCCCTGCTGTGACGCAGGCTGGGTGGAGCACTCAGTTCCACCCTAGGCACCAGCTCAGCTCAGCTCAGCTGTGACGCAGGCTACGTTGAGCGCTCAGGTCCACCTGAGGTGCTAGCTCAGCGCAGCCGCAAATCTCCTGCTGTGACACAGGCTGGGCGGAGCACGCAGTTCCACCCTAGGCACCAGCTCAGCTCAGCAGCAGCTCCCCAGCTGTGAAGCAGGCTGGGCAGAGCACTCAGTTACACCGGAGGCACTAGTTCAGTGCAGCCACAGTTCGCCTGCTGTGACACAGGCTGGGCAGAGCGCTTAGGTCCACCCGAGGCACGCTAGCTCAGCTCAGTGAGCAGTTCTGCCCAAGACACTAGCTCAGCTCAGCGGGCAGTTCTGGGGTGCTGACACAGGCTGAGGTCAGCACACAGATTTGGCCCAGAGGCTTTTCGGGTAGATTGGGCCCAGAGACTCCAGCTGAGCTGTGCGCACAGGCTTGGCGGCCCTAAAACTCTGGCTGGACTATCCACGCAGTTTAGGCCCAGAGTCCCGGGCTGAACTCAGTGCCCAGTGTGAGTCCAGATTCCCTGGCTGAGCTCGGGGCACTATTCTGCCCCAGAGACTCGGGTGGAGCTCAGCATGCAGTTTGGGGCCAGAGTCCCTAACTGTGCTTGGAAGACAGATTGGGCCCAGAGACTCTAGCTGAGCTGTTGGCACAGTCCCAGCTCTAAGACTCTGGTTGGACACAGTGTGCAGTTTGAATCCAGAATTCCTGGCTGAGCTTGGTGGACAGTTCGGGCCCTGAGACAATAACTGACCATAGCATGCACTTTGGGACAAAAGCCCCTAGCTGAGCTTGGGGCGCAGTCCCAGCCCAAAAATTCTGGATGGACTCTGTGTGCATTTTGGGCCCAGAATCCCTAGCTGAGCTCAGCAGACTGTTCAGGCCCTGAGAATCTAGCTGAACTCGGTGCATGGTTCGGGCCCAATGTCCCTGGCTGGACTTGGCAGGCGACTCAGAAGGCTGTGGATACCTTGGCCTGACCCAACGCTCATTCAGAGACCCAGAATGATTGCAGGACCCACAGCACAGGGGAGCTGAGGATCACTGGCTGTGAGAGTCCAAAATGACAGGGCTAACCTGCTGCCATCCAAACCAGTGAAGCATCAGAGCATGCAGCCTAAGGAAATAGTGAGAAAACAAGTGAATCTATCATCAGACTCCCTCCATCCAACTCTGGAAGCTACCCAACAACAACAAAAAAAGACACCAAGATGTCTAAAGAACAGCATAAAAGCATACACAAAAAAACCCAAAACAACATGGCATCTCCAGTTTCCAGCTACCCCAAGGAAAACAACCCAGAGAACTCAAATACAATGGAAATACAAGAAAATGTAATTTCTTAGTAATCCTTAGTAATGAGGATGATAATGGAGGAAACAAATAAAATTCGTAATCAAATGCAGGAAGACGCAGCCAAACAGGCGAGAGACATAAAAGAAACACATAGAGTGGAACTGGAAACATTTCAGGAAAACGCAAACAACCAGATGAAAGAAATAAATAAAATGGTTCAAGCTCTGAAGACCTATAAAGTGGCAATGGAAGAAACTCAGGAATATACAAACAATCAAATGAAAGAAATCAAAAAATCAGTTCAAAACCTGAAGATGAAAATGGATTCAATGATAAACACACAGACAGAAGAAAAACCAGAATGTGAGAACTCAGAGAAGAAGGCGAGCAATACAGAGGTGAGTTTTTCTAACAGAATCCAAGAGATGGACGAAAGAATCTCAGGTCTAGAAGATACAATCACAGATCTTGAAGCAACAATTAAAGAAAATGCCAAATCTGGAAAACTCCTGACACAAAACATCCAAGAAATTAAGGACACCATGAAAAGAAGAAATCTGAGGATAATAGGCAGTGAAGAAAGAGAAGATATCAGACTCCAAGGCCCAGAAACATTTCTCAACAACATCATAGAAGAAAATTTCCCCAATATAAAAAAGAGATGCCTATAAACATATAAGAGGCCTACAGAACACCAAATAGAATTGACCAGAAAAGAAAAACTGCCCGTCACATAATAATCAAAACACAAAACATACAGAACAAAGAAAAAATATTAAAAGCTGCAAGGGAAAAGGGCCAAATAACATTTAATGGCAAACCTATCAGAATTACACCCGACTTCTCAGCAGAGACCATAAAAGCCAGAAGGGCCTGGACAGAGATCCTGAAAACCCTAAGAGACCACAGATGCCAGGCCAGACTACTTTACCCAGCAAAACTATCAAACTATCAATAACCAATAATGGAGAAAACAAAATATTCCATGACAAAAACAAATTCAAACAGTACCTATCCACAAATCCAGCTTTACAGAAGGTACTAGAAGGAAAACTCCATCCCAAAAGGTCAAGCTACAACCAAAACTATTCAGGAAATAGATAACTATACCATGACAAAAGGAGGATATAAGGGATAGTATAACCATTGAGATGTAACAAGAATAAATTAATAAAATATATATTTAAAAAAAGAAAATGTGGTAAATTTACACAATGGAATACTACTCAGCTATTAAAAATGAAGACATCATTCAATTATAAGACAAATGGATGGAACTAGAAAATGTCATCCTAAGTGAGATAACCCATATGTAGAATGACATACATGATATATAGTCTTGTAAGTGTGTATTTTCCATAAATTACAGGATAACCATGCTACATTCCACAAATCGAAAGAAACCAAGGAGTGTCCAAGAGAGGATGCTTGAATCTCACTCATAAAAGGAAATCAAATAGACATTTGAAATATATCGAGGGAGGGAACTGGGTTGAGTTATTTTTTTTAATTGTGTTTGTTTCTGTTAGCTTATTTTTTAATCCAGCTATCACACAAATAGTCGAGACTCTTTTATATTTCTTTATATGACTTTACTAAACAATCACAAACAACACAACGTAAGCCTGTTCTTAATCCTCTATGCTATTTTGTTTTATTCCCAGCAAACATCCCAGTAACACTCACACTTTGTAGCCTTCTTCGGCTCCAGCACCTTCTTCCCGGACCTCTCTCCTTGGACTTCTACCTGTGGCCAAATACCCTGAGTCATCTCCCTACTCCTCTTCCCTGGTGGGCAAGAAGTCCAGCCCTATTCTCTCCCCTGCTCATAGAATGGCTGTAAGCTGATTTATTGACATAACTGGGGGACAATTGGGGAGCATAGTTTACACAACATTTATATAAGAAAGCAGAATTTAAATTATACGATGAACTTATGCATACAGAAATGGGTTAGAGAATAGGTGGGGAAGGTAACAGAGATGGGGATCACATGTGAGGAGAGTGGAAAGCAGAACTGGGGTCTGGAGGAGGATTCAGAGAGAGAATAGAAATCAGTGATGGGGAGTATCTCTTTGACACTGGAGGCTCCCGGGAGTCCATGTGAGTGTTCCTAGCTGGGCTCTAGCAGAGAAGAGACTGTAGTATATGTGGATGTTAGTAATCTTGAGGTTATTTATGGTTTTGTAGCATCTTGTTCCTTAAACTTGTCCTTCCCATGTTCTTATTTTCAGTTTTTTCTGTTAAACTATTTCTTCCTAATATTTTGACAAAAAATTGACATTTCTATTGCAATTACATGTGATCATAACCAGGTCTGGTATTTACTTTCTGTGAACCTTTTTACTCTTTCCAAGTGTTCTTAGATATCTAACACACACACACACACACACACACACACACACACACACACACACATGCATACATTAGCACACATACAGACATACACTGCATATTCATATGCGTATATGTGTGCTAATGTATGCATGTGTGTGTATTTGTGTGTGTGTGCGTGCATGCTGCTACTAATGAGTTGATGAGTTCAGTTGTTCTATGGGACACCCCATTATTTAAAAAAATTTGTTTTGTTTTTATACCCAAATGAAAGTGGGTATAAATTCAGTTTTTGTTCTCCGTAACTTTGCTTTTATTTTGCTTTTTCACTACATGCATTTGGGGAACACATTCATAATCAGAGGACCTTTAACAAGTAATTAAACATCCTCTGAAATTAATTGGCCAACAATGGCAGAATGTATGTCATGGCAATCTTTTCAGTGAGATGTGTAAGTCCCAATTTTCTGAAACGTTTGATGACATGGAAACAGGATCATATTTGATAGTGTAAAGTAAAGGAAGAAAAGTGTCTTTTAAGATTATCATATCGAAATCCTTAATTTCTATCTAGACCTGTTGTAAACATTATATCAAAGTCCACATTAATTTATAAATGATTTACAGAAATTAATAGAAAAAACTAATATGCAATTATACCAATTGTGCCTCACTTATTGTGAGAACTTTTGCTTTTTTGTTGAGAAGGGATACATTTGAAAATATGAATTTGAATTAATATCTACTGTGGAGAATTTTACATGACCAGCTAAGTGAATTTGGGAAGATGATAACTGCTTTTTACTCAGAATCTTTGTTTAGTGATAAAGGAACCAATTTTAAGGAATTAAATATTTAGGATTTGTAAAGAGAACAGTAAGGTAAATGTTTATGACTGAAAATCATTAGGTAAAATTATTAAATAATATTATTTAATATTTAATTCAACGTATGTGATACTCCTGCAAAATTAAATATTAATCAGCAATTTTCCTCTGCAAAACATATTTGTAATGTTCACTCACCAGCTTCTCCTGATCAGTATTTGAGGTAGTATTTATAAAACCAATTGTAACCACTTTTTTTCTTTAAAAAATTTTTTTTATTATTAATTTATTCTTGTTACATCTCAATGGTTATCCCATCCCTTGTGTCCTCCCTTTCTTCCCTCCCTCCCCTTTTCCCCTTATTCCCCTCCGCTATGACTGTTCCTGAGGGGGATTACCTCCCCCTGTATATGCTCATAGGGTATCAAGTCTCTTCTTGGTAACCTGCTATCCTTCCTCTGAGTGCCACCAGGTCTCCCCCTCCAGGGGACATGGTCAAATATGAGGCACCAGAGTACGTGAGAAAGTCATATCCCACTCTCCACTCAAGTGTGGAGAATGTTCTGACCGTTGGCTAGATCTGGGAAGGGGTTTAAAGTTTACCACCTGTATTGTCCTTGGCTGGTGCCTTAGTTTGAGCAGGACCCCTGGGTCCAAATCTGCCTATCATAATGTTCTACTTGTAGGTTTCTAGGACCCTCTGGATTCTTCTACTTTGCCATTCTCCCATGCTTCTCTCATCTAGAGTCCCAATAGGATGTCCTCCCCTCTGTCCCAGTTTCCTGCTAAGTGAAGGCTTTCATGGGACATGCCCCTTGGGCTAGTATGCAGATATAAGTGAGTATATACCATTTAAGTCTTTCTGCTTCTGGGTTAACTCACTCATTATGATAATTTCTAGCTCAATGCATTTATCCACAAATTTCAGGAATTCCTTGTTTTTAATAGCTGAGTAGTATTCCAGAAGCTTCTCAGCCTCATAGGTCCCATTTATTAATGGTTGACATTAAGGCCTGGGCTGTTGGTGTTCTGTTCAGGAAGTTGTCTCCTGTGCCAATATATTCCAGGCTCTTCCCCACTTTTTCCTTTAAGTGACTTAGTGTCTCTGGTTCTATGTTGAGGTCTTTAATCCACTTGGATTTGAGTTTTGTGCAAGGTGACAAATATGGGTCCAGTTTCATTTTTTTACACATAGATCTCCAGTTAGACCAGCACCATTTGTTGAAGATGCTATCCTTTTTCCATTGAATGGATTTGGCTTCTTTGTCAAAAATCAAGTGACCATATGTGTGTGGATTCATATCTGGGTCTTCGATTCGATTTCACTGATCAACCAGCCTGTTGCTGTACCAGTACCAAGCTGTTTTAATTACTATTGCTTTATAGTACAGTTTGAGATCAGGTATGGAGATTCCTCCGGAGCACCTTTTATTGTACAAGATTGTATTAGCTATTCTGGGTTTTTTTGTTTTTCCATATGAAGTTCAGAATTGAACTTTCAATGTCTTTAAAAAATTGTGTAGTTTTTTTGATAGGGATTGCATTGAATCTGTAGATTGCTTTTGGTAGGATGGCCATGTTTACTATGTTAATTCTCCTGATCCATGAGCAAGGAAGATCCTTCCATCTTCTCAGGTCATCTTCAATCTCTTTCTTCAAAATTTTGAAATTTTTTTTCAAACAAGTCCCTCACTTGCTTAGTTAGAGTGACTCCTAGATATTTTATATTGCTTGTGGCTAATGTGAAGGGTGTGGCTTTTCTAATTCCTTCCTCTGCAAGCTTGTCATTTGTGTATAGGAAGGCTACAGACTTTTTTGAGTTAATTTTGTTTCCAACTAATTTGCTGAAGGTGTTTATCAGCTTTAGGAGTTCTCTGGTGGAATTTTGAGGGTCACTTATGTACACTATCATATCATCTGCAAACAGGGATAATTTGACCTCCTCCCTTCCCATTTGGATACCCTTGATCTCCTTTTGTTATCTTATTGCTCTGGCTAGAACTTCGAGTACTATATTGAAGAGATATGGAGAGAGTGGGCAGCCTTGCCTTGTTCCCGATTTTAGAGGAATTTCCTTTGATTTTGGCTATTGGCTTGCTGTATATAGCCTTTATTATGTTGAGTAAAGTGTCTTGTATCCCCGATCTCTCTAAAACTTTAAACATGAATGGGTGTTTGATTTTATCAAATGTTTTCTCTGCATTTAAAGAGATGATCATGTGGTTTTTTCTTTTCAGTTTGTTTATATGGTGGATTACATTGATGGATTTCCGTATATTAAACCATCCCTGTATGCCTGGTATAAAGCCTACTTGGTCATGCTGAATGATATCTTTGATTCATTTTGCAAGTATTTTATTTAGTATTTTTGCATCTATGTTCATAAGAGAAATTGGTCTGAAATTCTCTTTCCTTGTTGAGTCTTTGTGAGGTTTAGGTATCAATGAGACTATGGCCTCATAGAGTGAATTTGGTAATATTCCATCCATTTCTATTTTTTGGAGTAGCTTGAAGAGTATCGGTATTAGCTCACCCTTGAAGGTCTGGTAGAATTCTGCACTGAAACCATCTGGCCCTGGGCTTTTTTTTGGTTGGGAGACTATCAATGATTGCTTCTATTTCTGTAGGGGAAATGAGACTATTTAGCTTGTTTATCTGTTCTTTACTCAATTTTGGCAAATGAAATTGATCAAGAAAATCATCCATTTCCCTTAGATTTTCAAATTTTGTGGCATATATGCCTTCAAAGTAGGATCTTATGATTCTTTGTATTTCTTCAGTGTCTGTTGTTATGTCTCCCTTTCCATTTTTGATTTTGTTGATTTCAATACTGTCTCTCTGCCTTTTAGTTAGTTCGGCTAACGGTCTGTCTATCTTGTTGATTTTCTCAAAGAACCAGCTCTTGGTTTTGTTGATTCTTTGAACTGTTTTCTTAGTTTCTAATTTGTTAATTTCAGCCCTGAGTTTGATTATTTCCAGACGTCTACTCCTTTCGGGTGTTTCTGCTTCTTTTCTTTTTCTAGGGCTTCTAGTTGTGTCATTAAGATGCTGATGTGCGATGTTTTCAATTTCTTTTTAAAAGCACTTAGTGCTATGAATTTTTTTTTTTTTTAGCACTGCTTTCAATGTATCCCATAAATTTGGGTATGTTTTTCCTTCATTTTCATTGAATTTCAGAAACTCCTTGATTTCTTTCTTTATTTCTTCCCTGTCATTTAGCAGAGAGTTGTTTAGTTTCCATGTCCGTGTAGGCTTTTTGGTATTTCTGTTGTTGTTGAATTGCAGCCTAAGAGCATGGTGATCTGGTAGGATACAAGGTATTATTTTAATCCTCTTGTATGTGTTGAGGCTTGCTTTGTGACCTACAATGTGATCAATTTTGGAGAAGGTTCCATGGGGTACAGAGAAGAAGGTATATTCTTTCTTGTTTGGGTGAAAGGTTCTATAGATATCTGTTAGATCCATTTGACCCATGGCATTGGTTAATGATGTTATTTTTCATCTTAGTTTCTGTTTCAATGACTTATCCTTCAGTGGGAGTGGGGTGTTGAAGTCTCCCACTATTATTGTGTGGGGATCGATGTGTGGTTTAAGATTTTTTAGCAGGTCTTTTACAAATATGGGATCCCTTGTATTGGGAACATAGATGTTCAGAATTGTGATGTCATCTTGGTTGACTTTACCTTTGATGAGTATGAAGTGTCTTTCCTCATCCCTTTTGATTAATTTTGGTTGAATGTCTATTTTGTTCGATACTAAAATGGCTATGCCTGCTTGCTTCTTGTGACCATTTGCTTGGAATATTTTTTTCCAACCTTTTACCCTGAGGTTTCATTATGGGTGAGATGTGTTTCTTGGATGCAGAAGAATGTTGGATCTGGTTTATGTACCCATTCAGTTAGTTAGTCTGTGTCTTTTTATTGGAGAATTAAGACCATTGATGTTGAGAGATATTAATGACCAGTTACTGTTAAGAGTCTTAATTTGATGTTGTTTCCAGTCGAACGTCTGTGTAGTTGTGTTTTTGCCATGGGATAGTTATCTATTTCCTGAGTAGTTTTGGTTGTAGCTTGACCCTTTAGGATGGAGTTTTCCTTCTAGTACCTTCTGTAAAACTGGATTTGTGGATAGGTACTGTTTGAATTCATGGAATATTTTGCTTTCTCCATCAATGGTTATTGATAGTTTTGCTGGGTAAAGTAATCTGGCCTGGCATTTGTGGTCTCTTAGGGTTTTCAGGATCTCTGTCCAGGCCCTTCTGGCTTTTATGGTCTCTGCTGAGAAGTCGGGTGTAATTCTGATAGGTTTGCCATTAAATGTTATTTGGCCCTTTTCCCTTGCAGCTTTTAATATTTTTTCTTTGTTCTGTATGTTTTGTGTTTTGATTATTATGTGACGGGCAGTTTTTCTTTTCTCGTCAATTCTATTTGGTGTTCTGTATGCCTTCTGTATGTTATAGGCATCTCTTTCTTTATATTGGGGAAAATTTCTTCTATGATTTTATTGAGAATAGTTTCTGGGCTTGGAGACTGATATCCTCTTTTTCTTCAATGCCTATTATTCTCAGATTTTTTCTTTTCATGGTGTCTTTAATTTCTTGGATGTTTTGTGTCAGGAGTTTTCCAGATTTGGCATTTTCTTTAATGGTTGCTTTAAGGTCTGTGATTGTATCTTCTAGACCTGAGATTCGTTCTTCCATCTCTTCGATTCTGTTAGAGAAGCTGGCCTTCTTCTCTGAGTTCTCACATTCTGGTTTTTCTTCTGTCTGTGTGTTTATCATTGAATCCATTTTCGTCTTCAGATCTTGAACTGATTTTTTGATTTCTTTCATCTAATTGTTTGTATTTTCCTGCAGTTTTTCCAGTTCCACTCTATGTGCTTCTTTTATGTCTCTCACCTGTTTGTCTGCGTCCTCCTGTATTTGATTACGAATTTTATTTGTTTCCTCCATTAATATCCTCATTACTAAGGATTTGAGGTCATTTTCTTGTATTTCCATTGTATTTGAGTTCTCTGGGTTGTTTTCTTTGGGATAGCTGGAAACTGGAGACGCCATGTTGTTTTGGGTTTTTTTGCGTCTGCTTTTACGCTGTCCTTTAGACATCTTGGCGTCTTTGTTTTTGTTGGGTAGCTTCCAGAGTCAGATGAAGGGAGTCTGATGATAGATTCACTTATTTTCTCATGAATCCGTAGGCTGGTAGCTCTGATACTTCACTGGTGTGGCTGGTAGGAGGTTAGCCCTGTCGTTTTGGTCCCTCACAGCCAGTGATCCTCAGCTCCCCTGTGCTGTGGGTCCTGCAATCGTTCTGGGTCTCTGAATTAGCGTTGGGTCAGGCCAAGGTATCCACAGCCTTCTGGGTTCCCTGCCAAGTCCAGCCAGGGACCCTGGGCCCGAACCATTTGCCAAGCTCAGCTAGATTCTCAGGGCCTGAACTGTCTGCCGAGCTCAGCTAGATATTCTGGGCATAAAATGCACACAGGGTCCAACCAAAATTTTGGGGGGCTGGAACTGCGTCCCAAGCTCAGCTAGGGGCTTTTGGCCCAAAGTGTGTGCTGTGGTCAGTTATTGACTCAGGGCCTGAACTGTCCGCCAAGCTCAGCCAGGAATTCTGGATTCAAACTGCACACTGTGCCCATCCAGATTCTTAGAGCCGGGACTGTGCCAACAGCTCAGCTAGAGTCTCTGGACCCAATCTGTCTGCCAAGCACAGTTAGGGTCTCAGGCCCCAAACTGCATGCTGAGCTCCACCCGAGTCTCTGGGGCAGAATAGTGCCCCGAGCTCATCCAGGGACTCTAGACTCACACTGCACGCTGAGTTCAGCCCGGGTCTAGCCAGAGTCTTGGAGCCACCAAGCTTGTGCGCACAGCTCAACTGGAGTCTCTGGGCCTAATCTGCCCATCAGTAAGTCCAGCTAGGGCCTCTGGGCTGAATCTGCGTGCTGACCTCTGCCTGTGTTAGCCCCCCAGAACTCGTTGATGTGAGCTAGTGCCTCTGGCGGAGCTGAGTGCTCCGCCCTGCCTGCCTCACAGTGGGAGAACTGTGGCTGCACTGAGCTGGTGCCTAGGGTGGACCTGATCACTCCGCCCAGCCTGCATCACAGCAGGAGAACTGCGCCTGTGCTGAGCTGTTGCCTAGGATGGAATTGAGCGCTCTGCCCAGCCTGCATCACAGCAGGGGAGCTGTGGCTGAGTTGAGCTAGTGCCTAGGGCAGAATTGTTTGCTGTGCTGAGACAGCGTCTCCACGGCACTCCACACTGAGCTGAACCCGGGACTCTAGGGCTGAACTGTCCGCCGAGTCCAATTTGGGTCACAAGGTACCACGCGACCCAAATCCCGTCCAGAGTCCCCTCTCCTGCAGCAACTCTCACTGGCCACCACACTAATCGCCTCCACTGGAAGGCTCAGAGCTGCAAACCTCAGCCACTGCCACTGCTGACGCTGGTGCCGCTGGTGCCGCCGCTTTTGCTGCTGCCTCTGCCGCTGCTGCTCCGATCTGAGAAAATCCGTGCTCCTCCTGTGTGCAGGGGCACACAGGTCCTCTGCACCCTGGTCCCTCCGAACTGTGGAGCACTCCCGCTGCCGTGGTGTGGGGACCTTGGTGTTCCTGGCTCAGAAATCTGTGCAATTCCCTGAATTGTTCACTGGAGCCTCCAAACACGGTCCGCAGTGCTTGCCGCCATCTTGGATCCTCGTAACCACTTTCATCCATTCCTTCTAAATCTCTTTTTCTTTCCTAAGTTGTTACAATATTTAATAATGCTGAGGAAATAGGTACCTCCTGTATATGATTCGGATCAGTACACTTATGCCTTTTATCTGATGTACACAGCAATGTTCTTTATGTACTTGATGGTATTTTGAATTTCATTTATATCTCATGCACATATAAATAGGGAGAGGTCAGAGGAAAATTTTCAGGAGTTGTTTCTCTTTTTGCACCAAGGGTTGTAGTACTGAACTCAGGCTATCCAGCTTGCTTTGTAAGTGCTTTTACCTGTGAAAAATCTTATAGACTCTGACTTGATTTTTTAAGAGGTAATAATACCTTTTTAAAATTCTCCCTTCTATAGAACATTTAAACTAGAGACTTTTTCCATATTATTAGAAGAAAAGGCAAACGTTATAAAATATAAAGTTGAATATTGTATCTGAGTGTTGGCCCTTCAGTTGAGATCACCATAGCCTATGGCTTAGGAAGCACCAGTTTTCAAGAACAACCCAGGATTATTTTTGTTCATGTTGAATAACAGTGACCACTGCATGGTCATAATGAATCATAGTTTCTCAAATTAAAGCCCAATCCCATTATAGGTTATGTTAAATTTCTTGTCTCCTCTTATATTAGTAATAGGCTTATAAGGACAAACGTTATAAGAATGGAGTGACAAACTGATGATCAGTGGTCTTCCACTATCAACATAATCCATTTAAGACAGAATTTAATCAGTCTGGACTCCAACAATGGCATGTGAGAAGCGGGTTTGAAAGTGCTTGTCTGCACCTCACAGAAAAGGCAGCTCATTAAGCACAGAAAGCAACAGTCTAGGGATTTCTCTGGTCAGGGTTTCACTGATGATGATGCAAAGCAAAAGTCATTGCTCATGTCTAAAGCTATGATGTGACATTGCTCACTTCTGAAGCTATAATGTGGGGTTTATAGAGTCCATCCCACAGAGAACTGCAGAAGGGCCCCTGTAGCATGTGGAAGCAGCACCTTCCATGTGGAAGCAGAGCCAGAGGGACTTTAGTCACAGGCGTTGATATAACGTCACCTGGTGAGCTATAATGGCCTGTTCAGGACTCTTGCAGTTAGTCGGTTAAAGACAATAAGACTCTGGTTGTTAGGTAGTTGGAGGAATGGGAAAGCTTAATTTGACTTTATGTGACTATCCGAGGGCAAATCCATGATGGACTTTCTTGTGTCTTAAATTTTAAAGTTCATCTAGTCTCAGTTTAAAGCATTTTTCTATTTGTTTTCCTTGGTGGAAAGTATCTACACAAACATTACTTTACCCTAGTATAAGATGGAAATGAGCCCAGATATGGCAAATAATCATAAAGTTAAATCAGACAGTGCAAATCTAGAGAAGCTGAGGCAGAAGTTCAGGAAAGTTTCAATACCATTTAATGGATTTGTTAAAAAATAAGCTCTTTTCTGCCCCAACTGAGCATGTCCAATGGCATATAATAGATCCTCAACAAGATTATAGAAGGCTTTCCTGAACAACAACAACAAAATGACACCTCATTCTAATGAAGGAAAAAACTAAGGAAGCAGACATTACTATCCTTAACATATATGCACCAAGCTATGAGGACTTAATTTCATGTAAAATATGCTATTAGATATAAGGACATAGATGTACATCAATTAATTAATACTAGATTTCATTACATCAGTTTCTCCAATAGACAAATTATCTGTATGAAAAATAAACAGAGAATCATAAAAATTAATTAACGTCACAGTCTGAGGAGAATTAGTGAACATCCAAAGAATATTTCACCTAAACACAAAGGCACACATATTCAACTCAGCAGCACATTGAATTTTTTCTAAAACAGATCACATCCAAGCACACAAAATAAGTCATCCCAAGTTCAAAAAGAATGGAATCACTCTTGTGTCCTATCTCATCACAAGGCAATAAAACATAAAGTTGACAGGAAAAAATGGTCTCTATTAAGTATACAAATTCATGGAAATTCAACAACTCACTACTAAATGATGAATGAGTCAAAGAATAAATCAAGAAAAAAGAAGTAAATAATAATAAAAACACAAAACAGACATTTGGAAATATAATCATGTAACATTTATATTAAAAATCAAAAAAGGTGCAAATAAATAGCTTACTGGGACAATTCAAAAAGCTGGAAAACAAGAACAATGTGAATCAAAACAGAACCAGCAGCTATAAATGATAAAATTAGAGCAAAAATCAATGAAATAGAAATAAATAAATAATAAAAAAGTGATTATACCTAAGATATGCTTCTTTGAGACTGTAGACAAGATTGGCAGACCCTTGGAACAATGAATAAAAAGAAAAAGAAGACCCAGATAACAGAATCAGAAATGAACAGGGCACATCACATTTGAAATCAAAGAATTTCCAGCTAAAAAGTATGCAGGGACAGTTGACCTTACAGTCAAATTTTACCAGAAAATGAAAGAAGATCTACAGGCAATCATTCTAAAATCATATAAAAACTAGACAGACGTACAGACAGATATAATGAAAAAAAAAAAAAAAAAAGACAAAGAATGCTGGCAAAGTCCTTCTGTGTTGTCAATTTTATTCTAATAGCAAATTGAGGCAAAGACAGAACTGCAAAATTCCACAGACCATTATCTCTAGGTTGTAAAACCTTCAACAAAATACTTACAAACAAAATGTAGAAATATATCAAAAGACAAACCAACAGAATCTAGTTGGAGTTATTCTTGAAATTCAGGGATGGTTCAATATCCAAAAATAAGTACATACGAGAAATAATATAAGTAAACTTTAAGGGAAAAAATCACAAAATTATCTCAATAGATGCAGAAACATTATTTGATGAAATCCAATATTGTTTCATTATAAAAGTTTTAGAGAATCTAGGGTGAGAGGGAAGATACCTCAACACAAATGAAGCTATATATGAGAAACCTACAGCCATCATCAATTAAAATGGAAGAAGGTGTGAAGCAATCTTACTGAGGCTGTGGGAGGGAGAAGGACAAGAACTATCCCCACTTCCTTTCAATATTTTGCTTGAATTACTAGCTGGAGCAGAAGGATATTATGGGATACAAATCAAGAAAAAAAAAACTCAACATTTCCAATTTGGAGATGACATGATATTATATACTAGAGATCTCCAGACTTTGACCAAAAATCCCCACAATTGGTAAAAAATTTAGCAATGTGAAGGACATGGAATCATCTTACACAAACCATACAAAGGATTTGATCTTGAGGTCATCGCCATTCACAATAGACTCAGAAGACAAAATATCCAGGAATAGAACCTCCACAGTGATAACTTTAAGTCTCTGAATGACACTAGAAAGTGGGGAGACATCCCATGTTATTGCCCCAGTAAAACTAAGTTTGTGAAATAGCCAATCTACCAAGGTCACTTGTAGATTAAATGCAATGCCAATTAAAACTTTCATCTGATTCTTCACAGAAAAAAAAAAAAAAAAAAAACAAAAAAACAAAAAAACAGTTGTCCTAAAATCCATTTGGAACCATAATACATCCCAGACAGCCAAAACAATCCTGAGAAAAAGAAAATGCTGGAGTTTCACTATTCCAGCTATTAATATATATTATAGAGCCATGGTAATAAAATCCATATGGTACTGGCATAATAACAGACATGTGGATCAATGAAGAAAATCTAAGACCAAATGTGACTATGAGATACTTCAGTCATCTAATGTTTGATATAGATGCCAAACAAACAAACTGAAGTTGGAGAGGAAAACAACAACTTCTCCAACAAATGGCTGTGGGAAAATGGTACATTTATTTGTAGAAGAATGAAATTAAACCTGTATCTCTCACTTTGCACAAAATCTATCTCCAAACATATCAAAGACCTAAACATGAAATGTGAGGTGGAGCAAAGAACTTTCTGAAAAAGATCTATTTGCCCAAGAAATAAGTCCAATATGTGAGATTCCATGAATTTAAGATACTTCTCTACAGCTAAAGAAACAGTCAACCTGATAAAATTGAAGCAAAAAATAAAAAATAAAAAAATAAAAAAATACTTGACAGTTATACATCTGAAAAAAATCATCAATATCCAAAATATATAAATAACTCAAAAAAACAAAGTGTCAACAAACAAACAAAGTGATCAAATTTGATAAAACATGATCCTAGGACTTATATTGAGAATTCTCAGATATGTTCCACAGAAATGATTAACATACATATAAAATATGTTTAATATTTTAATTTATGCCCATCATAATGACAAAGATCATTTAAACACCTGGCAATAAATTCTGAAGGGCTTTGGGGAAGGGGATCCCCATTCACTGATTGTGAGAGTGCCACCTGGCACAGCCACTATGGAAATCAATATGCAGAAGTCCCAAATTGCTAAAAATAAATCTACCATATGTCACAGCTATAGAACTATATAAAGAGCTATACCATTCCTTGGCTTCTGGCCAAAGGACTGGCCACCCTCTGCAGAAATACTTCTCAGACACTTTCGTTGCTGTTCTATTCACAATATCTGGGATTTGAAAACAGCCTCAGTGTTCCGCAGCTGACAAATGATATGCAACTGTGGAACACATACACTGTGGAACACTGTTCATCTGTAACGAAAAAATGAAACCGTGAACACAGTAGGCAGATAGATGGATCTATAAAAGATCATTCTGGGTAAGGTAACCCTGCCCTAGAAAGACAGGTGTCACATGTTGCTCCTTATCAGAGGCTCCTAGTTCTAAGTCCTCGGGTGTGAGAATATGTCCTGGGTTAACTATAGAAAGAATAAAAACGAAGAGGTACTATTCCTGGGGTATGAGAGTTTGTGGAGGAACAGAGGGTTGGGTATCATTGTAAAAATGATCTAATTAGGGGAAACAGCAAATTAAGACTCTTTTGATTATGAGGAGGAAAGTAAACACAGAAGAAGGATGAGTACAAAATAATAATAGGCATGCTTGAATCCTGAACTATTTACCTGAGAGAAACCTATGTATAATACATTTAATTCTGCTTATAAGTATATTTATATAGCTCAAATGAAATATTCTCACCTGGGCTAGCAATGCCCCCTCCAACAGCCAAATAACACCTAAAAAACACCCGATACCAGACATAAGAAGTCTTCTTTTGAGTTGGTCAGGGACGTCCAAGTTGTTTCCAAAACATACAGCATATTACTATTGCTCTTGGCTATCCCTCAGATATGGAATATAAATTTCTTTTTCTTAGAGATCATTCACTTTAGAAATAGCACAGAGACTTTATCTGTCACTAAACTTAATGGATCGCTCATGGGGACTAAGGAAGAATATTATGCCTGGTCCTGGAAACTTAGCTAATTACTTAGTGCTAATGAAGTCATGGGTGATTGAGGAGACCCTACAACCACTATTTTACTAAACGTGCATGACACAACAATCCAAACACTTGTCACTAAACACATACATAAATGTAATCCTCAGTCTTCATCAAGGAAACTTTTCTTTGAAACAGATAAAACACCACTACAAAACCCACACCCAATCAGATGTAGAGTTGTGGAGCCCAGTCACACTAGATACATCTGCAACATTCCTGTGCCCAAGGCTCAGGGAATATTGAAGAGTAAGGACAGGGAGATAGATCTAGAGGATCAAGGAGTTTCCTGTTTCCTGTGATATGGTGTCTCCTAGTAGTGTTAGAGACTATAACCTTAAATCCACACCAACAAGACTGCCTAAATATGAACTGAAAAGGACAACACCAGTAGGCATGTCATAATGGGTGGGAAAAAGCCCAGGATACCTCAACCCTATCCAGAAACTATAGGCAATTAAGGAATGCTGACAGTGAGAGAAATATTCTTCTCAAGGGAAGAACATACCAATTGGTTGTTCAATACCAATTATTCAGCTTTAAAAGCATACAAGTTATATTATACAGGCGTTATATTTAGGGATATATTTGAATACATACGTGTATGTATGTACTATATTATATAATATTATAGTATGTTATGTTATGTTATGTTATGTTATATTCATGTGCCAACAATCAATGTCAAAAGAGGACAGAATTATTTTTATAAATAAAAAGGAATATATATGAGTTTTTAATAGATGGCAGGAAAAAGATAAATGATGTCATTATATTATAATCTCTAAAATAGAATAAAAACATAAAAGTTGTAAAATGTTCAATTGATTAGGTGAATTATACCTCCCCACAACTCTCATTCTTTGGCACCGAAAGATTTTCTGGCTATCATTTTAACGATTGTGTTGCTTATTGGCCTGTGACGTAAGGTAACTTCTATTTTTCCTATGGAAATCCCCAGGTTGTATATGCTTCCCTACTTGATTTTAAGAATAAACTCTTTTGTTCTTTTAGGAAACCCCCTAAGCAAGAAAAGGATTCATATACATTAGCTAACTCCAGAGCTGTTCTTTCACATTTAATCTCTTGACACCAAATTAAATCATGTTAAAAGAGGCATATGTGACACCAAAATTCCAAGCAACATATAATTTTTAAAAACATTGTTTCAAATCCCAACAGATAAAAAGAATATCTCATATAATTGCAGCAGTTTTATGAGACATCTTTCTTACCATGAAATTTGTATTCTTTAGTAAGTGAATGCAATTTCATCTATTTATGATAAATACACATAATTCATAAAATATATACCATGTTCACATAGATCTAAGAAAGTATACCATGGGGTTCTTTTGTTCTTGGACTTAATGTAGTCAAATGAGGGTACCATTTCTTTCACTTTGATAGGTAGCAGTAATGCTTAAGAACTATTTTATTAGAAGTTAATATTTATTTTGAATAAGTGGATTTAGGTAGGCATAAGTAAAATCTTCACTTAGCTTCTAAATAAATTATTTTTATATTATCCAAAGCAAGAGCTTCATGCCACTTATATGTAAATCATAGACTTTCAGAGCACTAAAGGGAATGTGTTTTACCATAAAATGCAAATACTAATGAAATTAACTGAAAATGATAGTCATTAGTCAACTGTGTCTTGAAATTGCACCCTTTGGACAGAAATAAAGTCACTATTAGATTGTCTCACAGTCCACAGTCAGTACTTAATTTTTATCTTCATATCAGGCATAAATTTGGTATGTAAAGTATGTGTGTTGAGTGCTTTTGCATTTGCAATTTCCATTTTATCTTCAAATCCTGTGAGCCCAGGTTAAATTTCTAGAAAAACTAATGAAAATCAGCAATGGAAACATACATGGTGGCTTCCAATCAACAGTAACTTTAGTCATAATGGGTCCCATCTCTTCTATTGCTTCTGCAGCATAGGTGTTGCACAGATGCAGACAAAGCACCCCTACACACACACACACACACACACACACACACACCCTTAATTTTTGTCTTGGTGGAAAATAAATTTCAAAAATCCATATAGAGTGTTTCTCTATAGAAATTCAGATAGAACATTCAGACAACTCAGAGACAAACAGATATGGACATATCAAGAAGATATGTTAATTAGTTCTGTATTTTTATGAACTAAGTCAAATGAGATGTATTTATAACACAGTTTATATAGACTTTTAGTATCTAATTAGCTGTTAATGTTTATATATTACATTGCTATTCAATACAGTCACATAGGGTAGATGCCATGAGTTAAGACTTCTTAGACAATTATTTTTATTTTTAAACTTTTATTCTGGCAAAATTTCTTGAGGAATTATCACGTAAATGATTTTTGAAAACATTGAAATTATGAATTTTCCTTAAAAGCATTGCAGCACAATTATTATGAAGGCCTTGAAAACATTTTATTAGGAGTAACAAGGTAAACAGATAATAAAGAATGCCATGTGTCAATATATTGTGAGCATCTTACGGAAGTGTTTTTTTTAGGTGTAAGAACAGGCTTTTAGACAGAATCATGAAAACCCATATGCTCTAATTCTGAAAACCATGCCAAGCTTTTGCTAGCGCTGAACTTTTAAACAAAAGATATCTTATTTTCTGTGTTCCTGGAGGAATGCTTTAAAACAATGAAGTCAGAGTACAGTTCTGAGCAAAACCTTTGGCCACACAGTTAGTTGCCTTTGTGGTAGAAGTGATTACTGCCACTGGCAGCTGAAAAGAAGAGGGTTCTGTAAAACCTCTACATCTTGTAATGTCATCTTGTCTGTCTGCTTTCTGATTTCTTTGCATATATGAGAAACATGGAAACCTTAAATTTATATATAATAAATGATATCTAACTGAAATATTAGCTATGTGACATCTCATATATTACTTGTTTGTTTGTTTTGTTTTCCTGAGACAGAGAAATACAATAGTGACACTGACATCTCATACTTGATAACTAACATTTGTCATAAGCATATAATTTTTACTGTATTATCAATAGTGCTTTATTTTTCATGGTATATATTATATATTCCCAAAGTATACAAGACCAGCATGGAGCTTTTTCCATATGGAAAGTGATGAAAGGAGAAATAATGCATGCAAAACTGTGTGTTGGGACAGTGCCTTGATTTATACAACAACAAAGCTATATGATTAAAGTTGAGAGTGAACCAACTAGAGTGCATTTTCCTGCAGTGTGATTATAAGAGATCATTCTTCCCGGGGTTGAAGATGATCATATTTCATTGATAATGGGCCTCCATTGCTTCCACTGGCCTCTGACCCCTGAAAGCTGCCAGCGAAGAAGAGAATTGGGAAAATTCTTTCTTACAAAGCTCCATTTGTGTCATGAAAGATACAAAAGTTCAGAAGTAATGCTGAATATATAATAAAGTCTTACTTCTCCCTTCATCTCTAACCTAGATTTTATTCTTATTTCTTCAGAATGAAGTTGCAGAATTAAAGTCTCTCTCTCTCTCTCTCTGTCTCTCTCTCTGTCTCTCTCTCTCTCTCTCTCTCTCTCTCCCTCCCTCCCTCCCTCCCTCCCTCCCTCCCCATATATATATATATATATATTCATATATATATATGAATAATAACACAAGCACACATTGAAGCATCAGGGTAAAACTTCTTAGGAACATGTAGTGGGGTTTTACATGAGCATCTATAATAGTAGATGCCTGTCACCTGGAGATTCTGTGCATTAGCTTTACAGAATGAAAATCTGGCAGGAATAAGGACAGTTCACCCACCTTTCAGATGCTCACTGGCTCTTTCTGACTTTCACAAAGTCTAAGCACAACTTGGAAACGTTTTAGTGAACCACTTCTTTTTCTGGTGGTAACCCCTTTTCTGCTCTCACCCCAACACGTTGAGAACTAATTGTAGAGGGAGGGAGGGCGAACAGATTGAGAGTCATCACCACCAGCCAGATCCCAAGCAGCATCGACTTTCCCTAGTCACCTGACAATTTTCCTGGTAATGACACAAGACAGGGGGCACACATGGGTTTTTCTGGCTCCAAGTCCTGTCAGAGAGCTGATCACAATAACTGATGCCTCCTGTCAGGGGGCTAAGAGAATGTGACATGGAATGACCTGATGACTCAAACTTGTCAGCATTAAAGCAACAGCCGCTCTCTTGATCACAGGTGTGAAATCACACTCCGGAAACGTCAAGCAGGTGCGGCTGTGAGCAGGGTTTCCTCAGGTCCAAATCGCTGTGGCTTGTAGGTGGGGAGCTTCTTCAGGGTCCTCTTCTATGGCAATTGATTTACTGGCTGCTTTCCCTACCATGAGTTTAGCTTCTGTAAAGTATTTCTATTTCTTAACTTTCATATAACTCCATTTACTTTTATCAATGGAATCAGGTCATATGACCTTCAAAGCAAACAGAAAAGCCAGAGAAACTGAAGACTTGTTTCTTAGCAAAGTCGTAGAGAACTCCTACAGCTGATAAACACCTTCAGCAAAATTACTAGATACAAAATTAACTCAAAAAAGTCAGTAGCCTTCCTATATACAAATAACAATCATGTAGAGAAAGAAATTAGGGAAACTACACCCTTCATCATAGCCACAAGCAATATAAAATATCTAGGAGTAACTCTAACCAAGCAAATGAAGGACTTGTTTAAAAAAAACTTCAAATCTCTGAAGAAGGAAATTGAAGATGACATCAAATGATGGAAAGATTTTCGTTGTTCATGGATTGGGAGAATTAGCATAGTAAAAAGGGCCATCTTACCAAGGGCAATTTACAGGTACAATGCAATCCTTATCAAAATACCTACACAAGCTTTTAAAGACATTCGAAGATCAATTTTCAACTTCATATGGAAAACCAAAAACCCAGAATAGCTAAAAACAATACTGTACAATAAAAGAGATCCTCCGGAGGAATCGCCTAACCTGATCTCAAGATGTATTATAAAGCATCAGTAATTAAAACAGCATGGTACTGGCACAGCAATAGACTGATTGGTCAATGAAATTGAATTGAAGATGCAGAAATAAATCCACATACATATGGACACTTATTTTTAACAAAGAAGTCAAATCCATACAATGGAAAAAAGATAGCATCTTCAACAAATCGTGCTGGTCTAACTCTATGTCTACATGTAGAAAATGCAAGTAGACCCACATTTATCACCATGCACAAAACTCAAGTCCTAGGGGATTAAAGACCTCAACATAAAACCAGACACACTGAGTAGTATTCCATAGTGTAAATGTACCATCATTTTTCGACTGAGGTACATTTAGATTATTTCCAGGTTCTGACTATTATGAATAAGGCTGCTATGAACATGGTTGAGTATATGTCCTTGTTGTGTGGTGGAGCATCTTTTGGCTATTAAAAACAAGGAAATCCTGAAATTTGCCAGTAAGTGGATGGAACTTGAAATGATCATACTGAGTGAGGTAACCCAGATCCAGAAAGATACACCTGGTATATACTCACTAATAATTGGACACTAGCCCAAAAGGCATGTCCTAAGAAAGTCTTCACTTACTATGAGTTGGGATAGATCCGGGGACTTCCTATTGGTACTTTAGGTGCGAGAAGTATTGGAGAATGAGGAAATAGAAGTATCCAGAGGGTCCTAGAAACCTACAAGAAGAACATCATGATGGGTGGATCTGGGCCTCTGGGGGCTCTGCTCAAACTACTGTACCAACCAAGGGCAATACATGCAATAACCATTGAACCCCTATTAAGATCTAGCCAATGGACAGGACATTCTCCAAAGTTGTGTGGAGAGTGGGAACTAACTCTGACATGTACTCAGGTGCCCCATATTTGACCACTTCCCCTTGCTGGGGAGGCCTGGTGGTGGGGAAGGATATCCCCTTCTGTCATAGACCTAGAGGAGGGGGATAGGGTGAAAGAGGGTGGGAGGAATGGTAGGATACAAGTGAGGGGATAACAATTGAGATGTAATCTGAATAAATCAATTAAATAAAAAAAAAGAAAGAAAGAAAGAAAAGAAAAAGAAACGTCCTAAACATGGGCAGGGACAACTCTGATGTGTGTGGAGCATATGGGGCCAGAGTCACATGACAACAGGAATGAAGAGAAAAGTACTTATGAGTATGTTATTAAGATAAGATTTGTGTATGGTGGGGGGCGGGCAAGGCATGCCTAGAGTGATAGTCAGAGAGACAGAAAGCCACAGACTGTTATATTCCGTTTCTGCATAGAACATGTAGTTGCATCAGTCATCAACGCATTATTTCTAGGCACCGTGACCACCTAGCCATACTCTCTCTACTGCGCCAACCCCACAATAAAAAAAGAAAATGGCAAGTTCTGAGCCACAATAGGCAGATTGGATGAACCTCATGACTAGTCCCGAACTCTCCCCAAGAAAGCTTTGTGTTTTGTTTGTTTTGTTGTATTTTGTTTTCTTGTACTTTAAAGAGAAATGGCAGAATCTTAAATTGTAAATATAAAGGATTCAAATCCAGGACCTATGAGGACTTAGAAAGTAGACAAATGAAGAGCTTTCAGGAGCATGGAAAACTGTACAGCTTTAAAGGCTTTATCAATTTTTTCTTTTCTTTTTTATAATTTGAGACTCTGTTTTTTACAATGTTTTGTAAATATTCAGAGAGGCAGTTACTGAACACAGTACTATAATTATATTAAGTTAAAATTCTGTGAAACGGAGGTTTTTTAAAAGAGGGGATCTTTTATACAACTATACTTAAGCCACCATTTTTTATGTAACTTTTGTGGAAGTGAAATGAAAATGCTTATTTTTAGAAATATTTTCCATATGTGCATAGAACATATAAGAATGTGTGCTTTCCCTCCTGATTTTAATTTGTAACATACTCTACTCTTACAATTGTAGTGGGAAGCTGTAATGCAGTTCTTCCAGATGGCACTCTGACTATGGAACTATTTTTTCAATATGCAGGTAGAGTTCAAAATACTAAGACAATTCACTTGCTTTATCCATAATAATGGTGACAGTGAGAGGCAGAAAACCCTTTTGACTTTTGTCTAATCTGCAAAAATGAGATAGTTTCCACAACAGAGCTCATAGGCCCGCGCACACAAGTCTGCACGGTGAGCATACACGCCCATTGAGGTATATGAACTTGTATCCTGGGTCACAATAATGTCTTGATTTTCATATTTACAGCTTGCTTTACACAAAGAGGAGCGTCAAATACTATGTTAAATTAGCAAGGACAGTTTCAAGGAAATTGATTTCTGGAGGCCAAATTCCCTGAAATCACTCAAAGTCCTCGTTGCTTTTCAGGTGCTCTATTAATCTTTATAGAATTCCGTTGACATTGGTGGCAGCTGCTTTCCCGTACAATGCTCAGGCAGATGTGAACAGAGCACTGTGGCCCAGGGACTCGGGTCTAATTCAACAGAACCCACATTAGGCCTTTAAACTAAATAGAAAATGATACAGAAGGGATTTGTAAAGACAGAGGTGTAAATTATAACATGGTGCTGGACTTGTCCTCAGCGGAGCTGCATTCAGCAGGTGCTTGCTTCTTGAATTACTTCCCATGTCACTTTCTGTGGCCTGAAATTTAATAAGTGCTTGACTCACAGGTTGGGGAGAGTTTCTCCTCCGAATGCTGCCTCCTGTACTGGGTATTCACAAGTTTGTGAAGAATCAGGACTGCAGCTTGATGTAGGCAACAAGAAGTTAGACTCAAATCTGCATAGTTTCATCAGTGATGGGATAATTTCCCCATGAAGACAAAGCCTGTTAAAACATCTAACACTGATGACCCCAAGCCCAGGTGAACTGTGCAGGGTCTCTGAGATTCAACTTCATGGCTCTGTGAAAACTCCTGGAAGAAAAGAATAAAGAAAAACTGCCCTGGATTTCCAGATGTTTAAACCAACAGCTGTAGTTCTTTAAAAATGGGGATAAAAGAAGGCAAAAAATAATTAAGAAGAGGTAGGTTTGAAGAAGTAGACTTATTTCCAGAGAAACAAAGGCTGTGGCTAGTCTTTCCTCTACCTTATCATGAGAAACCTTATATCTATATTATGGGATTTTTTTTCTCAGACTTAGATCTCAGAGAAAAGGCATTAGCAATATATATGTGAATGTATGGTACTCATACAAACTCTGTGCACATCTTCTAAGTAATATACGCACTTAGATGGTAGTGTTAAAAACTACTGGAAATTTATCAGAAGTATGAGCAATTTATTACTAACATTTACAAACTGAGGCAGAAGTACTGACTACAGTGAAGGACAAGAGAAGATGATAGTAATTTTTGGAAAGGCATCATCCCTGAGTAAAATCAGGAGACACATGTTAAATCTTGAGATACAACCCTGTTCTCCCAAGCAGCATCTTCTTTCATGTGAAAATGAAAGAAATTAAATATAGACAGACAAATAAAGAGGATTTATCCCATTCTCGAGGTAATTTATTTTCAGTGCTTACTTTCTTGGCTTTATTTTCTGCGTTAAGCTCTATAAAAGCCCTCTTGATTAAGTTCCCTCAAGCACCACAGAGTGAAGCAGTCCAAAACATACATGGGTTTGGTCATAAAGTGCATTTTACACTTCTTGTCAAAACAACAACAAAAATCAGTAGACTATCTGGAATCTCATAAAACAGGCTGAGGAGGGAGAGATACATTAAAATTTTCTCATATCGGACACTAAGTCACATGAGGATAATTCTGAGACTTCTGCTAGAAGCAACCCAAAATGTTCTCTTTATGTACTAAGAGTTGCATACAGATAGGTTTTTATTTGTTATTTTCCCTCTGGCTTGCTGATAGAAAAAATTGCATATTCAATTTGATGTACTAATTCATGTAAAAAATATAGGAAGAAAGAAAGAAAGAAAGAAAGAAAGAAAGAAAGAAAGAAAGAAAGAAATGATACTCATGAATTATCCAGGACTGCAGTTTTAAAGAAGTGGTGGATAAAAAAAATTTGAAATGTATTCTTACATTCAAAATTTGAAATTTGATTGTGCTTTTAGGCATTTCTCTGTCTCTCTGTCTCTGTCTCTGTCTCTGTCTCTCTCTCTCTCTGTATGTGTGCCTGTGCATTTGTTTATGCATGTAGATCCATGTTTCTGAATTCAGTTTGTTTGTGTAGAAGGCATTTTCCTCTATAATCCCTCTGCCTAGCACAGGCAAGAGCTTTGGAAACTAAGTGACATTGATCCAACAGGTCTTCCATTAGTTGTGATCCATAATTTTGCTGGAGTGTATATGACATAATACATATAGTTACAGTGCAGACCTGACAGCTCTTTTAGAGGCTTAACCCCAGCACTTGGGAGGCAGAGGTTGGTAGATAGCTGTGAATTTGAGGCCAGCCTGGTCTACAAAGTAAGTCCAGAACAGCCAAGGTTACACAGAGAAACCCTGTCTTGAAAAACAAACACAAAACAAAACAAACAAGAAGAAGAAGAAGAAGAAGAAGAAGAAGAAGAAGAAGAAGAAGAAGAAGAAGAAGAAGAAGAAGAAGTTTCCTATGTGATAAACATGACAATATTTGCAATGTTAGGGATTGCTTACGATGTCAATGTGATGTCATTTCGAGGTGTGTATTTGGGGGGCTACTTCAGTCATTAAGGAAGAACCTACATTTGTGATTCATCATGTTTTAGAAGATTAAAAAGATACTGTTATTTGGCAATACACTTATTTTTTTAAGCAGACGTTACATGGAGAGAGAACATTTTTGTGGGTACCACACCTAGTCCATAAAACTACAGGCATCTAATGGCTCTTAGGAGAAGGGGAATTAGACTCTCCCTGAAAGAAACTCCTTATTGGTTGTCCAAAGCAGAATCATCAGTCTTGAAGTCATATAAACAACAGCAACAAAAATAGGAGGATATATATACATATGTGTGTATGTATAATGTATATGTATAATATACATGTGGGTATATGTATATGTATGTGTACACAGCACATATGCATGTAACAATAATAATCAAAGAAAAAAGAGGCTAGCCACTAAAGTGGCTCATGGGAGGAGTTCAAGGGAAGGTAGCTAGGGAGGGTTGGAGGGAGGAAAGAAAAGGGGGTAATGAAGTAATTCTATTTCAATTAAGAACATATTTTTAAAAACATGACTTGACTGTGTCAGCATGTTGATCTCCACCTTCCAGTTTCTAGAATTTAAAGAAATTAATATTTATTGATTTCCTCTTGTAGTGAAAATTAAGATGGAACCTAGAGACCTCATGAAATTCCCCTTGTGCTTTCCAATACACACAGTAAACATTTATGTGTTATTTTAATTATAATAATAGCTCTCTGGGTCAAGAGAACTTGTGGTGGTATCTTTATGTCACCAGTTATTGGAAAAAATGAGATTGGATGGCACTGTATGCTTCATGTGTAGCCAGAGATCGAATGAATGACATCACTGGAATAAGATGAAAGCTGTGGGGGTGGATTCTTATACTATCTGGACTCAAGTGATGTAGGCTGAGCTGAACCTAAAGTTTAAGGCCAACCTGGTACTACATATGAACCTTGGACGCTGTCATATTTTCCCTTTTCCTAAGATAACCATACTCCATGGTGCTAGGGTATTGTGCTTTAATTTTTCTTGAAGCTTTTCAGTCCTTTCCCTATCCATTTCCTTGTCTTTTGTTATGTACTCTTTGTCATTCAGAAACTTGTCATCAAATTTTAAAAAAATACTAAGTATGCAGATATAAGTGAGTTTATACCATTTGAGTCTTTCTACTTCTGGGTTAACTCACTCATTATGATCATTTCTAGCTCAATCCATTTGTCCACAAATTTAGGAAATTCCTTGTTTTTAATACCTGAGTTGTACTCCATAGTCCCATGAAAGCCTTCCCTTACCAGGAAAGTGGGACACAGGGGAGGACATCCTATTGGGACTCTAGATGAGAGAAGCATGGGAGAATAGCAAAGTAGAAGGATCCAGAGGGTCCTAGAAACCTACAAGTAGAACATTATGATAGGCAGATTTGGGCCCAGGAGTCCAGCTCAAACTAAGGCACCAGCCAAGGACAATACAGGCGGTAAACTTTAAACCCTACCCAGAGCTAGCCAATGGACAGAACATTCTCCACAGTTGAGTGGAGAGTGGGGTATGACTTTCACACAAACTCTGGTGCCTCATATTTGACCATGTCCCCTGGAGGGGGAGACCTGGTGGCATTCAGAGGAAGGATAGCCGGTTACCAAGAAGAGACTTGATACTCTATGAGCATATACAGGGGGAGGAATTCCCCCTCAGGAACAGTCATAGGGGAGGGGAATAAGGGGAAAAGGGGAGGGAGGGAAGAATGGGAGAATACAAGGGATAGGATAACCATTGAGATGTAACAAGAATAAATTAATAAAAAAAAATACTTAGTCTGGACCTGGGGAGATGGCTCAGTAAATGGTATCTCCTGTGATATCATGGCAAGCTGAGGGCAGATCTTCAATATCTATGTAAGAAGTGGGCCATAGTAGTGCACAGCAGCACTATGGAGAGAGATGACAGGATCCATTGGTCCTTCTGGTCAACTGGTCATGACAAATTAGTGAGCTCCAGGCTTAGTGAGAGATCCTGTATCAAGTGCCAAAGTGGAGATTGGCCAGATTGACACTTGGTATTCACATTTGGCTTTCAAAATCAGTTGCACACACATCTGTGCACACACTCAAATGCAAAAATGTACAAGTTAATACACCACACACTCATGCATATCCACACATACAAACATACATACATACATACATACATACATACCTATGTGCACAGACATAAATATTTTTATCTGTGTTAGCCTTAACACATGTAAGTGTAGAACTTTCCTGTGGTCCTGAATATTATAAAAGAGCACATGTAAACATCTTCGTACATTAGAATACTCTGAGACTCATGATAGCATAGTTTCCCTTTTTTAACCTAGAGCCATCAAACCTCACATACTGTAATAGTCTGAAAGCTTTCTTTCTCCTCTTGAGCCCTAGAGACTGTGTTAGATTAGAGAAGAGGGGAATTGAAAGTTTCGGAATAACTAGCTAGTGGCTATTCTCAACACAAAAGAGAATGTAGGTATTGCATACTTCACAATTTTTTCTAGCACTGACCTTGCCTCAAACACAAAATGAAAACCAGCAGTGAGGCAAGGATCATAATTCAATGAGTAAAATAAGTGGTTCACTGAAGATCACATAGAATATTTTTAGCTGCCGTAACAAACAAATTGAATGACTTCCCAATTCTTTTTTTTTTCTTTTAAAAATATTTAGTTTTATTTATTCACTTTACATCCGATCATAGCTCCCTCTACCCTCTCCCCCCCATCCCACCCTCCATCTCTCTTTACTATACCTGCCCCCCATCTCCTCAGAAAAGGGGAACAATCTCCCACAACCCACCCTTGCACATCTTCTTGCACTGAGGCCTACCAATGCAGCCACACCAGAGGGATATGATAGAAACGCAGGCAACAGAGTCCATGTTAGAGACAGCTCCTGTTCCCCCTACTAGGACACCAGAAGTGGGTAATTTTTATATGACAAGATACTGCATAGTTATAGCTAAATCTAAGAAAATAATGTTAGGAAGAGCTATAAAAACACACTCTTCCTTCCATAACACTTGGAAATATCACTGATACAAGGGAAGGGACTTCCCAATTCTTATGGTCAAATGAGGCACACAACTACAAAACAAATTGGTTAAGACAGATTATTTGAATTCTGCCCAGTTAGTAACTACATGATTTTGCTAATTTCATAAAAGCATGTTGCTATAGATCCACATGGAGAAACTCCTACACAGATGCTAAGAAAGTATCAGGAGGAACATTCTGAAGACCCAGTGTACTTGGCAATAAAGTTTGGATGGCCTGGTTACACTACAGAGTTTGGAGATAAGAATTTGCTGAAGGCACCTGAGAGATGTTCAGTGCCTAAGAGTGCATGATCTTCCTGCAGAAGGCAGGAAGGTGCATTTAGTAACTAATTAGCTTGAGACCAATATTCTTCTGCCATGATGTATGAAGGCCATATTCGTAGGAGAGGTCATGTGAGGAAAGGAGGGAGATATAAGAAGAGGCAGGTATGTTGTTTGTAACAGAGGTCTAGCTTCAGCCTAATTTTGGGATTATGAAGGACCTACCAGAGGTCTTCCCTCCTGAGGACAGAACACTGTTCCCTGATCACTTTTAGATATAGATTATCTTGGGAAGAGATGAACATAAGCACTGTCAGATATTTCTGAACAAGGCAGCTCTGGTTTTCTAGCAGAGTTCCAGAAAGCAGACAGCCTTGGAAGAAGTGATCTGTGAGCATTTCCAGGAATGCACGGGATGGGTATGATGCTCAGGAAAGAAGTCTGGAGAAAGAGATGACAGATTCCCTACAAAAACTGTGGGGGGAGCATAGGATTCTTCTGATGATGTGTAATATATCCCAATGAAATTCCAGTCAGTGGGTATCTTCAAAAGTCTGAAAGTAGAAATTTCTGCATTAATGAATTTATTACTTTTTCCAAAAATAAATCCAGGAACAGAAAATAAAACAGACTGACAAGATAGATGATTATGTTCCTGATGCATACACATGCTTCAAAGACGTGTGAGCAATGACTCTCATCAAATAGAGGATGACGCAGCCTACCAGAAAGAATTCCCATGTTAGTGAGGATGTGCCCTACCAGAAAGAATTCACGTGGAGGGTGTCAGTATACCTTCAAATTTGAGTTCCATTGTGTAATTTTAGATTTCTTTGTTTTCATGACTGAAAAATGGCAATTTTACTATATACTTTATATTTTGTTCTGTTGATAATAGGCCTCTGGGCACAGATCTGCATATGTATATTTATGTTTATGACCTTTACAGTGTGTTCAATGGAGGATCAATATACTATTCCCTACCATTTCATTTTACCTAACTATAATGTTCAAAAACAGACTGAGTCTTGGCAGAACACTCTCCCAATCCTCTTTGGCAAGAGAAACCTGACTCTGATAATTTAGGATTGCTTTTGAAGTCTATATGTAGTAAAGAAGCTAAGCCAATTTCTCAAGTTCAGCTTTAAGGCCATTACTAATCACTTACCATAAAATCCCCCTTCTCCTAGTCACTTGATTATTATCTTTGTTTATCTTCTTCAGAGTACTAATCACTATGAAAAGTTTTCTAAATTTATTGCCAATTTGTTTTTACTGTTTGCTTCTCTTCCTAAGTAAAATCTAATGTCACTAACAATAGCTGGGTTCTGCTTCTTCAATGCAGAATTCTTAGTATCAGCCCTGTCTGGAGCACTGTTCATAGTAAAGAAGAAAATATATAATATCTATTCTAAAATATAAGAACATTGTATTAGTTTTATGTTATGAACCATGCTAAGTGTATTTACCTTTAGAAGAAAGCAAATATCACACTAGCTACAATTGTTCTGTGACCTACGTGAACAAAGTCTCGAAGGCAGGCGTTCTATTAGTATTAATATTCACTTACCCATAAATTTTGGGGTGTTTTGATATAGTCAACATTCATATTTCCATCTCAAGTAAAGTTTCTGAAGTCCTTTGAATTTAACATCTTATATTGTTAGTCGTTGTACTCAAAAGCAAGACATGGAACAGTCATGTAGCTTTTACCTAGCATGATAACTGAAGAAAGAACGCCATCTTGCCAATGTGTGGTGTTTCTGTCTGTATTTACTCCCTTCCATCTCTATATCTGATTGTTTACTGGACTGTACTCAGCATTTCTGCTGGTGTTTTCGGCAAATGTAAAACGGAAGTCATATTTTCCGAAAGTGTGACATTTTAAAAAATGTTTTGGATTCTTTTTTTTTTTTTTTTTTTTGATTATTGTTGTAGTTAGATATAAATAGTAGGCTAAATCTATAACTATTGTTTGACATAATAGATCCCAGATTAGGCTACTGGCTGACTAAAACCTTATTAGTAGTGTAATATTCACAAAAAGAAAAAAAAAAGACAAGCATGTTGACATTTCATTTCATTACAATCAAGCCTTGGATATCTGTTGACTTACGGTCACAGGGGATTTGGTCATTCATGGCTGTGAGTATTTGATTATTGGAAGTAGTATCATATATCTGAATCCTTTCTCTGCCTGCCAATTCATCTGTAAGAGGTGATTCATCTCTTCACCAAAAAGCTAAGGAAGCCAAAGAATACAGAACAACCTTCGAAAGCAGAATGGTTTTTCTTCATTGTTAAACATGTTCATTTATAGTCATTCAGTATTAAGTCATATCCTCATGCACTTTACTGATCTCTTTTTTTAAAGCTTGTAGAAATGTCTGGCTTAAACAAACATGCTACAATGAAGATCAATTTAATTCTGTCTTTCCAGAAAGTTCACACAATGCTTGGATGTACCTCCAACCATCATCATGTGTGTATTAGCTTGTAATTTACCATGATTCTACTTTGGTAATTAAAGTATCAAATATCCTCCAATCACAGATGCTGGTCTCCAGCAGTCACAGGATGCTAGTTGAGCAGAAAAGGCTTATCCAAGGCTTGCCAACGGCATTCAGTCAGGTTCAATAGCTATTCCACACTCTCTTCATTTTCTCCAGATGGAATAAAAATAATCTGGGAATGAACAATCTTAGATCTGGGATACTACCCAACTATAGAATACTCAATTAAACTTTGTAAAACTTAAACTTGTGACAATTTTTATGTCTTTGCTTACATTATTTTGCAATGCAGAGAAGGCTTTAGAAATGTATATTACTGTCATTAATTCAATTCTCTTTTATTCCACAAATAATACTAAATCCCTTCTTTGTTAGAGACACAAAGGTCATTTTGCCCACAGATCACTAGGGAAACCAGGAATGTTAAACACATTTTATCTTCTCAAAGGAGGAGATAAAACACCATGTTCTGTCCAGAAGGCTAGGAGTAAATTTTCTTAATGGCCCAGCGACCTTTTTGCTATAAGTGGTAGTAGAGTTCACCCATGTTTTACTATAGAGACAGACCTAACCCAAATCCTCTAGAATGTTTATCCCAGACTCTCCCTCCCTAGCTCCCTAGTAGAACTCATCCTTGGGTGGGAAGTCATATATATTTTACAGCCTTCTGACCTTTATGTTCTCTCAGAGACTACACTACTAGACTCTAAGCCCTTTAGCTATAGAACCCATCTTCATGGTCACATATAATTTGGAAAGGAATTTTCAAGTAGTTGCAGCATAAACTTTATTGTGCACCTGGAATAGGAATGATTGTTGCTTAGAAACCTTTCCCAAATTGTACTGTTTTAAATATGCTGAAAACAAACCACCTGGCAACCTGGATTTTACTCCCCAAAATCTGACCCAGGTTGACAGAGGCAGCCTGAGCCAAGTTTTTATTCTTATCTCTTTGTGGGTTCACTTCCCTGTCTGGACACCTGCAGGATGCCCATAGGTTCTTTAGAATATAGACAGAAACTTCTATGGAGAAACAAGTCAACAAAGGAGCAAACCCAATAGATACCAGTCAGGACCACCTAAGTGTTTCCTTGAACTCTGGTCTTCCAACCCATCACATCCCTTCTCTTCCTCTCCTGTAGCCTTGTCAGTTTTCAGAGGAATGATCCTTCCTGGTATAAGACCATGTCTCACAGCACTCAACTATTTTATGAGATATTATTTGTTCTTTTCTCTCTAAATGCACCAAACCCTTTATTTATGTTTCACAGACGTAACGAAATTAGGGAAATTTTCTATGTAATCCTCATCATCTTGGAGAGTCACTGCCAGAGTTTTCAGTGTATACTGTTCTGTAACATGCTCATACAAGTTGAAAAACTTGCTTGCTACTTATCTATCATGTGGGAATCAATGAATGTATTGTAACTTGTGACTGACATTTATTATTACAATTCTGCATGTTGCTGCTAGGACTAACCCTTGAAATAAAGCTGATCATATTTTACTCAATCTCTGGAAATGTCTATTGTTGACTTTTATTTAAGTTTGCCAGGTACATATTGAGCTCCTGCTATCTGCATGGAGATTTTTTAAAATTCAATTCTCTTTTGACTATTAGTTCATTTTTTATTTGCTGTGCATTTTGCTCAGGAAAATAGATTGAGGGTGTTTTCCACTTCATTATCACATTTGTTTCCCCTTCTATCACTTTTTGTGACCCTTTGGATTTTACAAAATTCACCCAAACCACATTTTCTACATCACAGATTTTTTTCATAATTGACTGCTTTGTTGCTATTCAGATATAATCTAAATTTTATTATGCCAACTTTTTAATTTCTTTCTTGGAATTTACTAATCACTTTATTGTCACATCAAAGCATTTTAAATCTCGACTCATGGAAAATGAATGTACTGGGGTTTCCTTGGAGCAATTGTGGATTCTTTCTCTCTCTTTCCAGTGCTTGCTTGCCATATTTATGTACAACATGGTTTAAGGGTTTATATTTTTAATACTAGAGTAGAAATTTTTTCTAGTTCTCTGTCACCGTTTCCTCTCTCTTTCCTAGTTCTTCTCTCTTAGTTGTGGCTGAATTCTTTCACATGGCTGTTGTCATGGTTACAGTAGGAGGCCTTGCTAAGTTAAAGAAGAATCCTAAGGCTCACTAAGTCAGCAAAATTCCCCTGTAGCAACCCACCTCAGTAGGAGCAGCTCTTACAGGTAATCTCCCCAGTGGAGAGAGGGTTTTGGATGTTGTTGAATCTCAGGAATAGTCTAGCATTCAAAAAATTGGTAATGAAGACTAAATGTATGTGAAATAAGAGCAGTACACTTCAATTTACATAATTTTTGGAAAAAAATTTTTAAATAATGCCTGTCCAATTAAAAGAAATCATACAATAGGACTTTGTTTTACATTCTATGTTAAAACTGCTCCGTGCTCTTTACTTTTCTTTATTTTTATAAAGGTAGAAATAAATCAATACACTAACAAAATACATTAGCATAGATAAATAAAAACTATTAAAGATGGAAAATAAATAGGTATGTATATCATGTATCCTTTTCAAATACTTTATTTGCTATATTTCTTCAGAAACGTATAAAGTCATATACTTGTTTAAAATATTATATATGACTAACCAAAAAAAGAAGCCATGAGTTAGTTTGTTTATTTATTTATTTATTTATTTATTTTTGTTTTTTTTTTTTTTTTTTTTTTTTTTTTTTTTTTTTTTTTTTTTTTTTTAGGGGTTAAGACATTTTTAGGTCTAGATAGTATTTTTTTTTTTTTTTTATTTTTTTTTTTTTACCTTTTTTTTTTTTTTTTTTATTTTATTAATTTATTCTTGTTACATCTCAATGTTTATCCCATCCCTTGTATCCTCCCATTCCTCCCTCCTCCCCCCCCATTTTCCCATTATTCCCCTCCCCCTATGACTGTTCCTGAGGGGGATTACGTCCCCCTATATATTCTCATAGGGTATCAAGTCTCTTCTTGGCTACTTGCTGTCCTTCCTCTGAGTGCCACCAGTCTCCCCCTCCAGGGGACATGGTCAAATGTGAGGCACCAGAGTATGTGAGAAAGTCATATCACACTCTCCACTCAACTGTGGAGAATATTCTGACCATTGGCTAGATCTGGGAAGGGGTTTAAAGTTTACCTCCTGTATTGTCCTTGGCTGGTGCCTTAGTTTGAGCGGGACCCCTGGGCCCAAATCTGCCTATCATATTGTTCTACTTGTAGATTTCTAGGACCCTCTGGATCCTTTTATTTTGCTGTTCTCCCATGCGTCCTCTCATTAGAGTCCCAATAGGATGCCTTCCCTCTGTCCCATTTCCTGGTAAGTGAAGGCTTTCGTGGGACATGCCCCTTGGGCTAGTATGCAGATATAAGTGAGTATATACCATTTGATTCTTTCTGCTTCTGGGTTAACTCACTCATTATGATCATTTCTAGCTCAATCCATTTATCCACAAATTTCGGAATTCCTTGTTTTTAATAGCTGAGTAGTAATTCCATAGTGTATATGTACCACAGTTTCTTTATCCACTCTTCTACTGAGGGACACTTAGGCTGTTTCCATGTTCTGGCTATTATGAATAAGGCTGCTATGAACATGGTTAGCAAATTTTCTTGTTGTGTGCTGGAGCATCTTCTGGGTATATTCCAAGGAGTGGAATAGCTGGGTCTTTGAGGAAAGCCCTATTCCCATTTTTCTGAGATAGCACCAGATAGATTTCCAAAGTTGCTGTACTAGTTTTGCATTCCCACCAGCAATGAAAGGAGTGTTCCTCTCTCCCCACATCCTCGCCAGCATGTGGTTCGCTTGAATTTTTTGGGATCTTAGCCATTCTGATGGGTGTAAGATGAATCTCAGAGTTGTTTTGATTTGCATTTCCTGATGACTAAGGAGGTTGAGCATTTCTTTAAGTGTTTCTCCAGCCATTTGATACTCCTCGTTGAGAATTCTCTGTTTAGTTCCAAGCCCCATTTCTCATTGGGTTATTCGGTTTTGGTGGTGTTTAATTTCTTGAGTTCTTTAATATATTTTGGATATTAGACCTGTGTCAGATGTAGGGTTGGTGAAGATTTTTTTCCCAGTCTGTAGGCTGTCGCTTTGTTCTCTTGACAGTGTCTCCTGCCTTACAGAAGCTTCTCAGCTCATGAGGTCCCATTTATAATGGTTGACATTAAGGCCTGGGCCGTTGGTGTTTCTGTTCAGGAAGTTGTCTCCTGTGCCAATAGGTTCCAGGCTCTTTCCCACTTTTTCTTCTAGTGAGCTTAGTGTCTCTGGTTTTAATGTTGAGGTCGTTAATCCACTTGGATTTGAGTTTTGTGCAAGGTGACAAATATGGGTCCAGTTTCATTTTTTTTACACATAGACCTCCAGTTAGACCAGCACCATTTGTTGAAGATGCTATCCTTTTTCCATTGAATGGATTTGGCTTCTTTGGTCAAAAATCAAGTGACCATATGTGTGTGGATTCATATCTGGGTCTTCGATTCGAATTCCACTGATCAACCAGCCTGTTGCTGTGCCAGTAACCATGCTGTTTTAATTACTATTGCTTTATAGTACAGTTTGAGATCAGGTATGAGATTCCTCCGGAGCATCTTTTATTGTACAGATTGTTTTAGCTATTCTGGGTTTTTTGTTTTTTTCCATAATGAAGTTCAGAATTGAACTTCAATGTCTTTAAAAAATTGTGTAGTTATTTTGATAGGGATTGCATTGAATCTGTAGATTGCTTTGGTAGGATGGGCCATTTTTACTATTTTAATTCTCCCGATCCATGACAAGGAAGATCACGCCATCTTCTCAGGTCATCTTCAATCTCTTTCTTCAGAGTTTTGAAATTTTTTTCATACAAGTCCTTCACTTGCTTAGTTAGGGTAACTCCTAGATATTTATATTGCTTGTGGCTAATGTGAAGGGTGTGGTTTTCCTAATTTCTCTTCCTCTGTAAGCTTGTCATTTTGTGTATAGGAAGGCTACAGACTTTTTTGAGTTAATTTTGTATCCAGCCAATTTGCTGAAGGTGTTTATCAGCTTTAGGAGTTCTCTGGTGGAGTTTTGGAGGTCACTTATGTACACTATCATATCATCTGCAAAGAGGGATAATTTGACTTCCTCCTTTCCCATTTGGATACCCTTGATCTCCTTTTGTTGTCTTATTGCTCTGGCTAGAACTTTCGAGTACTATATTGAAGAGATATGGAGAGAGTGGGCAGCCTTGCCTTGTTCCCGATTTGAGAGGAATTTCCTTGAGTATCTCACCATTTACTTTGATTTGGCTATTGGCTTGCTGTATATAGCCTTTATTATGTGAGGAAAGTGCCTTGTATCCCCGATCTCTCTGAAAACTTTAAACATGAATGGGTGTTGAATTTATCAAGATGCTTTCTCTGCATCCAAGGAGATGATCATGTGGTTTTTTATTTTCATTGTGTTTAGATGATGGATTACATTGATTGATTTCGTATATTAAACCATCCCTGCATGCCTGGAATGAAGCCTACTGTCATGATGAATGATATCTTTGATGTGCTCCTGTATTCGTTTTGCAAGTATTTTATTAGTATTTTTGCATCTATGTTCATAAGAGAAATGGTCTGAAATTCTCTTTCTTTGTTGAGTCTTTGTGAGGTTTAGGTATCAATGAGACTATTGCCTCATAGAATGAAGTTGGTAATTTTCCATCCATTTCTATCTTTTGGAGTAGCTTGAAGAGTATCGGTATTAGCTCGCCCTTAAAGGTCTGGTAGAATTCTGCACTGAAAACCATCTGGCCCTGGGCTTTTTTTGGTTGGGAGACCATCGATGATTGCTTCTATTTCTGTAGGGAAATGGGACTATTTAACTTGTTTATCTGTTCTTCACTCAACTTTGGCAAGTGAACTTGATCAAGAAAATCGTCCATTTCCCTTAGATTTTCAAATTTTGTGGCGTATATGCCTTCAAAGTAGGATCTTATGATTCTTTGAATTTCTTCAGTGTCTGTTGTTATGTCTCCCTTTTCATTTCTGATTTTGTTCATTTCAATACTGTCTCTCTGCCTTTTAGTTAGTTTGGCTAATGGTCTGTCTATCTTGTTGATTTTCTCAAAGAACCAGCTTTTGGTTTTGTTGATTCTTTGGACTGTTTTCTTAGTTTCTAATTTTTTAATTTCAGCCCTGAGTTTGATAATTCCAGGCGTCTACTCCTCTTGGGTGTTTTCTGCTTCTTTTTTTTCTAGGGCTTCCAGTTGTGTTGTTAAGATGCTTATGTGCGATGTTTCCAATTTCTTTTTAAAAGGCACTTAGTGCTATGAATTTTCCTCTTAGCACTGCTTTCAATGTATCCCACAAATTTGGGTATGTTGTTTCTTCATTTTCATTGAATTTCAGAAACTCCTTGATTTCTTTCTTTAGTTCTTCCCTGACCCAGGTGTCAATTTAGCAGAGAGTTGTTTAGTTTTCCACAAACGTGTAGGCTTTTTGTTATTTCTGTGTTGTTGAATTGCAGCCTAAGAGCATGGTGATCTGATAGGATACAAAGGTATTATTTCAATCCTCTTGTATCTGTTGAGGCTTGCTTTGTGACCTACGATGTGATCAATTTTGGAGAAGGTTCCATGGGGTGCAGAGAAGAAGGTGTATTCTTCTTGTTTGGGTGAAAGGTTCTATAGATATCTGTTAGATCCATTTGACCCATGGCATTGGTTAATGATGTTATTTTCTCGGCTTAGTTTTCTGTTTCAATGACTTATCCTTCAGTGAGAGTGGGGTGTTGAAGTCTCCCACTATGATTGTGTGGGGATTGATGTGGTGGTTTAAGCTTTTTTAGGAGATCTTTTACATAGGTGGGTGCCCTTGTATTGGGAGCATAGATGTTCAGAATTGTGATGTCATCTTGGTTGACTTTACCTTGATGAGTATGAAGTGTCCTTCCTCATCCCTTTTGATTAATTTTGGTTGAAAGTCTATTTTGTTCGATACTAAAAATGGCTACACCTGCTTGCTTCTTGTGACCATTTGCTTGGAATATTTTTTTCCAACCTTTTACCCTGAGTATGCCTTTCATTATGGGTGAGATGTGTTTCTTGGATGCAGAAGAATGTTGGGTCTTGTTTATGTACCCATTCGGTTAGTCTGTGTCTTTTTATTGGAGAATTGAGGCATTGATGTTTGAGAGATATTAATGACCAGTGACTGTTAAGAGTCTTAATTTTGATGTTGTTCCAGTCGAGCGTTTTGTTGTAGTGTGTTTTTTGCCATGGGATAGTTATCTAGTATCCTGGTAGTTTTGGTTGTAGCTTGACCCTTTGGGATGGAGTTTTCCTTCTAGTACCTTCTGTAAAGCTTGGGTTTGTGGATAGGTTACTGTTTGAATTTGTTTTTGTCATGGAATATTTTGTTTTCTCCATCAATGGTTATTGATAATTTTGCTGGGTAAAAGTAGTCTGGCCTGGCATCTGTGTTCTCTTAGGGTTTGCAGGATCTCTGTCCAGGCCCTTCTGGCTTTTATGGTCTCTGCTGAGAAGTCAGGTGTAATTCTGATAGGTTTACCATTAAATGTTATTTGGCCCTTTTCCCTTGCAGCTTTAATATTTTTTCTTTGTTCTGCATGTTTTGTGTTTTGATTATTATGGTGGCGGCAGTTTTTCTTTTCTGGTCAATTCTATTTGGTGTTCTGTAGGCCTCTTGTATGTTTATAGGCATCTCTTTCTTTAGATTGGGGAAATTTTCTTCTATGATTTTGTTGAGAATAGTTTTCTGGGCCCTGGAGTCTGATGTCTTCTCTTTCTTCAATGCCTATTATCCGCAAATTTTCTTCTTTTCATGGTGTCCTTAATTTCTTGGATGTTTTGTGTCAGGAGTTTTCCAGATTTGGCATTTTCTTTAATGGTTGATTCAATATCTGTGATTGTATCTTCTAGCCCTGAGATTCGTTCTTCCATCTCTTGGATTCTGTTAGAAAAGCTCACCTCTGTGTTGCTCGCCTTCTTCTCTGAGGTCTCACGTTCTCGTTTTTCTTCTGTCTGTGTGTTTATCATTGAATCCATTTTCATTTTCAGATCTTGAACTGATTTTTTGATTTCTTTCATCTGATTTTTTGTATATTCCTGAGTTTCTTCTTCCATTGCCTCTTTATAGGTCTTCAGAGCTTGAACCGTTTAGTTATTTCTTTCATCTGGTTGTTTGCATTTTCCTGCAATTTTTCCAGTTCCACTCTATGTGCTTCTTTTATTGTCTCTCACCTGTTTGTCTGCGTCTTCCTGCATTTGATTACGAATTTTATTTGTTTCCTCCATTATCATCCTCATTACTAAGGATCTGAGGTCATTTTCTTGTATTTCCGTTGTATTTGAGTTCTCTGGGTGGTTTTCTTTGGGATAGCTGGAAACTGGAGACGCCATGTTGTTTTGGGGTTTTTTGCGTATGCTTTTTCGTTGTCCTTTAGACATCTTGCCGTCTTTGTTTTTGTTGGGTAGCTTCCAGAGTTGAATGGAGGGTGTCTGACGATAGATTCACTTGTTTTCTTACGATTTCCCTAGGCTGCGAGCTCAAAGCTTCACTGGTGTGGATGTTAGGAGGTTAGCCCTGTTGTTCTGGTCTCTCACAGCCAGTGATCCTCAGTCCCTCTCTGCTGTGGATCCTGCAATTGTTCTGGGTCTCTGAATGAGCGTTGGGTCAGGCCAAGGTATCCACAGCCTTCTGTGTTCCCTGCCAAGTCCAGCCAGGAGCACTGGGACCGAACCACGGGCAGAACTCAGCTAGATTCTCAGGGCCAGAACCGTCTGCCAAGCTCAGCTAGGGATTTTGGGCCCAAAATGCACACAGGGCCCAGCCAGAATTTTTGGGCTGGGACTACGCACCAAGCTCCACTAGGGCCTTTTGGCCCAAAGTGCGTGCTGTGGTCAGTTATTGACTCAGGGCCCGAACTGACCACCAATCTCAGCCAGGAATTCTGGATTCAAACTGTACACTGTGTCCAACCAGAGTCTTAGAGCTGGTGGAACCGAGAGCTCTGTCCAGCCTGTGCCACAGCAGGAGAACTGCGGCTGCTCTGAGTTAGCGCCAGTGGTGGAACAAGTGCTCCGCCCGCACTGTGTCCCCGCAGGGGAGCTGCCGCTGAGCTGAGGTGGTGCCTAGGATGGAACCGAGCACGTCACCAAGCCTGCGCCACAGCAGGAGAACTGCGGCTGCTCTGAGTTAGCGCCAGTGGTGGGACAAGTGCTCCGCCCGGACTGTGTCCCCGCAGGGGAGCTGCCGCTGAGCTGAGGTGGTGCCTAGGATGGAACCGAGCACGTCACCAAGCCTGCGCCACAGCAGGAGAACTGCGGCTGCTCTGAGTTAGCGCCTGTGGTGAAACCAAGTGCTCCGCCCAGACTGTGTCACCGCAGGGGAGCTGCCGCTGAGCTGAGGTAGTGCCTAGTGTGGAGCAGCGTGCTCAACTAAGCCTGCGCCACAGCAGGGGAGCTATGGCCACGCTGAGTTATTGCCTCAGGCAGAATTGTTTGCTGGGCCGGGCCAATACCCGGGACTCTGGGGCCGAACTGTCCGCCGAGTCCAATCTGGGTCCAAAGGCTCCACGCGACCCAAATCCTGCCCCGAGTCCCCTCTCCCGCAGCAATTCCCACCAGCCACCACACCAATCGCCTCCACCGGAAGGCTATGAGCTGCAAACCTCAGCCGCCGCTGCTGGTGCCGCTGGTGCTGCCGCCTCTACCGCTGCCGCTCCGATCAGAGAAAAACCACGCTCCTCCCGTGTGCAGGGGCACGCAGGTCCTCCGCACCCTGGTCCCTCCGAACCGTGGAGCACTCCTGCTGCCGTGATGTTCGGACCTCGGTGTTCCTGGCTCAGAAATCTGTGCAATTCCCTGAATTGTTCACTGGAGCCTCCAAACGCGGTCCACACTGCTCGCCGCCATCTTGGATCAAGCCTATTTATTTATTTTTGGATATTTATTTTCTACCAGATGCCTGGCCAAGATCCTTTCCCACTCTACACTTGGTTGAAGTTTCCTTTGATGTGTAGAAATCTTTTAGTTTGATAAGCTTCTAGTTATCAATTGTTTGCCTTATATTTTCATTTAAAAATTTAATGTTTTAGATTTCACATTGAGGCCTTTGATCCTTTTGGAGTTAATTTTGTTCAGGCTGGGAGATATAGGCTAATTTCATTCTACTGTATAAAAACATACAGTTTACCAAGAACTATTTGTTGAAGACACTTTATTTTTTTCTGTGTGTTTTTTATTTATTTATTTACTTTTATTTAACTAATTTATTCAGATTACATCTCAATTATTATTCCATCCTTTGGATCCTCCCATTCCTTCCTCCCTCCCACTTTCACCCTATTCCCGTCCCCTAGGTCTGTGAATAACGGGTACCTCCTCCCCCTCTATATGACCATAGGCTATCAGGTCTCATCTTGGTAGCCTAAAACCATGAGTTTAAAGAGAACAAATAAGGGTAAAATGGAGGGTTTAAAAAGAGAAAATTTGTAATTTTTTTCTAATCTCAGAAAAAGAAAAATGAAAGATTGTTGAGTGACAGTTCTGGGCTACTGGGTCAAAGGGAAAATTGTTCTATGTAGGTTAAGATTATATATGTACACAGAAGAAAGGCAGGACAACAGTGTTTGAAAACTATACTAAAATATATTAATTATTATGATACTGTGTTTTAATTAAATGTATTTTATGGAGATGCTTTGATGTGACAATAAATTGCTTAGTAAATTCTAAGAAAGAAATAAAAATTTTATGTAATCTTATTTTATTTAAATCTCAAGGCATCCCTCTGAATATGAATATATTGTTATCACTTAACAACTGAGAACTAGAAATTAGCATCCATAGGAAAGGATTCAGAGTATAAGGCATGCATCTTACTTCTCAGGTGTCAATGGTAGTACCCTGTCTCAGTCTGCCTAGCAACCTATGATGTCATTACCTATCTTCCATTAGGAGTCCCTTTTCCAGGAATATATAAAAGGAACAAACCTAACTTGTCCCTCTTTCTTACCTTTTAACTTTCTCTCTCTTTCTTGCTATTTCTCTCTCTCTCTCTCTCTCTCTCTCTCTCTCTCTCTCTCTCTCTCTCTCTCTCTCTCTCGTATCTCTTCCTCTTCATCTCTGGGGTACCCCTACCACTATAATAAACTTCTCCATGTCATGTCTTTTTCCTGGCATCTTACTTTTCGTATTTCAAACAGTGCACTGGAATAACATAGCTACTTGTATTTCACTGCAGAACAATGAATGCCAGTTACTGGTGACTTTCTCCAACATATCTCTCTTTCAGTTTTTGTGTTTGAAATAACAGTGATTACAGAGTAATTAGATCAACTTAAGGTCACTGAACATTTGTGACTCAGCTTTCTGTTGCTTATAACATAATTCAAGCTCAGTGCAGATAAAGTACAATTGCTCTGTTTTGGTTTGGTCCTATTTTTCCTGTGCTTTGTCTCTGTTTAAAGAGGTATGGCTGAATGCCACCATTAAGGACTCATAAATTGAAACCTATGCTGTCATATATCCTGACAATCTACCGAGAATGATTACTTGAAGAGACAAATGTGTTAAGCTTCACTGTTCTCTTTTGTGTTTTAATAAAAAGTTTTATAATCCAAGGGTTCAGAGAGAGTTTTTTAATCTTCTAGTTAATGGTTTAGTTTCAGCATTTACAAATTATTTTAAAGGAATTGTATGAATGTTATGTAAAGTTCAGCCCAATTTTACTTGTAATAGAAACTTCAGTGTCTTGTCCCTCACCTATCTCTAGACACACACACACACAGAGACACACACACAGAGACACACACACAGAGACACACACACACAGACACACACACACATGCACACACACACACGCACACACACCCACACGCACACGCACACACACACACACACACACACACACACAGACAAGCACACACATCATAGTTGCCCACCCCCAAATCAATGAGTAATAAATAGCATGAGGGTAATGTACTGGGGCGCACTAAAAGGCACAACCTTTTACCCTATAGGAAGTATTTTCTTTGTTTTCCTGCTTCCTATGTCACAGAAGAAAGTAAAGCCCTGGAGGTCAACAGAATTTAATGAAGTAAAGCACAAAGATGCCAATAAACAGCTAAACACACGCATTCATATCTCAACCGGAGGAAAGTGACAGACTGGCAAGAAATCAGGTTGTGAGTGTGCAAATATTCAAGACTAGAATGTGTGTGTGAGAAAATTTCCAGACCTCCTTACTATATTCTGTATTACCCTGTAGATGGTGATTGGTTACTCTATTGTATTAGAATAGAGGAAAAGGCATTTAGATGGGAGCCGGTAAAAAGAGATAGAAGGTGAGGGAAGTTTCCAGTAGATAGTGTCAATAAAAGGGCATATATTAAAGTTTTAGGCTGCTGTCTGATTCTTATGCTAAATTAAAGCCTGCAACCTCTTCCCTTTTATAATGTCTGTCTCTTCTGGGTGGAGAAATCTTATTAAATTAACATGCAATAACAAAATAAGGTATTAACCAGTCACAGACCCCCTTTGTTTTTTCTCATCAACTATGTAAATGCCTTGCATTTGACATAGTTTTAAGACAAACTGTGTTATTGGTATTTCTGTTATTTATCAGACTGACCTACTAAAGAAAATGATGACAAGGACCAAGAAAAATAATTAACTAAAGGTAAAATTTGAAAGGTTTTCCTTACTCATCACAAAAATGGACAATTTTGGATTTGACCTTTTTAATTTCATTTAATACTTATGTTACAATCTTCTGGTTACATCATAAATTCTGAGGAAGCAGTGATCTTAGACCTTAGAGATTCTCACATCATGGCAGCAAAACTCAATATATGCAATAAATGGAAGAAGATACAAATTTTAGGGTAGTTTTAAATATATCTGATGCTTTTCTTATTTTATTGCTGTACCAAGGAGGGAATTCTAGAAGGTCAGCAAAGAGAAAACTCTAAAAAAAAAAAACCAAACCCACAACCTAGCTTTTTTGATTTTGAGTTCCCAAATTAAGTACTATAAATACCCGTTCCTGTTTTTTGCATGTTCAATATAATAGCACTATTCAGATTAGCCTTGACAGATAAATGGGGAACATTTTTAGTCCATTTACACTTAAGCTTAAAATTTTTAAATTGCTTTAAAAATTACAGTGATTTTATAATATCTGAAGGAAATGTCAAGTCCTTCCACTGGGAAGGACTTTAGTGGCTGTGAAGATTATGACAGCTTCAAAATCTGTTGACACCACGTAGTAGATGATCATGTTTATTTTGTTCCTGCTTCTGAGTCTGGATCTCCTGCCTCCAGGTGATTAGCTTCTCAAGTAGTTAGAAGTCTCTTTGCTTTATGATTGTTTTTGCAAGGCTAAGTACATAGTGAATATCTGTTGAATGAATGAATATGTGAGTGATTCAAGAGAAAATTAATGAAGAATTCATTTCTTTCCTAAAGTCTGTGACAACATGGTTAGAGAAATATATTTTAAATGCCTCAGTGTTAGTTTCTTGGAATCAAGAGTGAATTTTTACATAACAATCATTTTTATCTAAGTAATTTATTCAGATTACATCTTATTTGTTATCCCATCACTTGTATCTTCCCACTCCCCTTCCTTCCCTCTTTCATTCTATTCTCTTCCCCTAGGTCTGTGACAGAAGGGGACCTTGTCCCCCACTATAAGACCACAGCCTATCACATCTCTTCCTGGTAGCCTGCTTACTCTTCCGCTGATTGTCATGAGGTCTTCCTACCAAAAGGAAGTGGGCTTATAGGGGGCGAAATGTGAGTAATATTTTTTTGATTCAAGCTTTATTGTAGGCTCTCAAATATATGTATGTGGAGGGCTACTGTATTTTTCAGCCCATAAGACCCGCCCAGTTTTTAGAGCAGTAAACAAGAAAAACAGTAAAAATAGCAATCAGACCATAAGGTGTACCCTAATCATCCCACACACTTTTGGGGGCAAAAATGTGTCTTAAGGTCCTAAAAATATGGTACATGGCTGAAAGAGTGATACTCAGATAATTATGATATTGTGCTCCTTGTGTAAAATGCACTGATATTATAAAACATACATGTGCATTTGTTTAAAATTAAAAAGTGTGTTCTACTAATGTATACATAAATGTACCCAGGGTTACAAACATTAAAATAGGTTTGAACATGATTAATTAACACCCAATAATGGTTTTATTATCTCTTTGTTTTTGGTAAGTTTGCTTTTACTTAGGATAATATTAATTATGGTAACTCTGAATGTTAATAATATTATTTGATCCAGATCATTTTTCTGTAAAATACTACTATAAAATTTTGTAGTGTAAATGGACAAATTTTCTGTGTGTGAGTTCGCCTCACTCAATTGTTTTCCATAGATTTTAATTTAAGAATGATAGCTCTGCAAAGACACTGAAATCCCCATAAAAGCATAGGACCCCAGATATAGTTGTCAAAACATTGTGCTTATTTTAAAATTTCTGTCTGAGAAATTACACAGAGGATTTTATTAAAATTCATCTTGTCAAGTTTCCTCCTTCCTAATTTCTGTCAGTTGCTTGTTGAAACAATGTGGAAGGGGTTAAGTAGTGACATCTGTTAGCAGATGGTTGCGAAAATCCATAGAGACTCCTCATTGGGAAGATTAAAACAAATTTAAAAATATGTTTCTTGGTTGCTTGGCATTTATACAACTGTAGCTGACACCCATAGGCAAACTCTGTCAGGAAATAATCTAACTAGGAAATGTCTGAGAACACCAGACTTCGATGTGCACTACAGAGATATCTTCTGAGAAACCACAGCTTTCATGTACCATAAGGCATACTTTTCATATGAGAGGTTATATTAAAGTTTGAATTGGAGTTGTACCCCATAGGTTTACAGTTTTGAACTCTTGCTTTCCACATATTAACTGTCCTTTGGGAAGTTGTTGAGCATTTGAGACCCTAGGGCTTGCTAGTTGCAGGGGCCTCCTGGGGACAAGAGTCTGAAGGATATCCCTTTCTGGAATTGGCTTGAAGTATTGCCCTTTTGGTCCCTGTGAACCATCTGACACTGCATGGCCCTGATGTGGAATGAGTCACTCCCACCATCATGGTCTTTTGGCATGAATGTATTGAAATACTCTAAAACCAGGAGTGAAATTAAAGTTTCCCCTCTCAAGTGGTTGCTAGAGATATTTCTCACAGCAATCTGACAGGCTGTGTTAATTTTCCTTTAAAACATTTGCTCAGGGACTTTGATATTCATTAGCTTGAAAATACTACCTGACTTAACTTTCTACCATTGCTTCTTTTCTTACTACAAATAGTAATGGTACCAGCATTTTTGTTGGTGATGATACCTTCATGTAATGAATCTGTGGTTTGTATCTAGAAAACTTCCCAAGGCCTGTGTTATAATGGCTTGATCCCCAGCCTGATGATATTTAGATATAAGTACAAGATTAGAGGTGAGGGACTGTAGTCTTTTTAGGGTTACCTTATGAGATGAGGCTCTACGGTCCCTCCACAGGTCCAAACCAGAGGGACAGACTGCTCATAGCTGAACCCTTTAACACTGGGAACAAATGACTATTATTGTCTTTATACAAGTTGATCTTTCTGTAAGATTATTTCTAAACATTTGTTACAATGTAGGAAGACAAGTAACACAGTTTACATTTAAAAGCTGCGGTATGCCCCATGGCACTATTAAATAAAGGACAAAAGGGTAAGCTGGGGATGGTGAATAAACAAAGAAGAAGTGATCCATTTAGGATAAAGCCAATATCATAATTAAGTTATAGTGAAAAATTCTGATGTCACAGTTATTAAGATGGAGAAATATATTGTCCAATATTTTCCATTACTGAAAACAGGAATTTTCACTCCAGCCACTACAAATAATCCACTTTGGAGACAACTCTCTGCACTCAAAAGATAGAGCTGCTACTATTGACCACTATTAAATATGTGAGTCTGTGAATATTTTAAGGCTTTTCTATTCTTTTTGGAGTATATCCAGTTTTAAAAATTAAACACTTGGGAGTTTTAAATGACTTGTTGATAATCATCTTTTATTCAATCAAGCAAAATATAAAAAAGATATCTTTTTTAAGTCTGATAAGAGATTAATCTACAGTGGCTACACAACTTAATTAGCTTCATATACTTGGTTTTGTTTTGCTTTTCTGTTTTGCTTTTTTGGTTTTTTTTTGGGGGGGTTGTAATTTGAAAAACTAAAATGGCTTCAGAGAATATTACACTGTATGGGGTTTGGGCATTGATGGCAGCTCTTGCATCTTCTGCTTACTGAAGTTTGTTTAGTTCATATCTCTTGCTAGTTGCTTCTCTGTTTTATTAAGGATTAAAAATAATTATTAATGTAAGTGTAGTCTTACAGGCGTGTGATCCCAGTGTTAAGGCAGCTGAGGAAGGGAATCATATGTTCTGCTTTAGCCTCAGCTGCATAGTGAATTCCTTTCCTAACTGGTAACACACAAAACATCAGTAGGAATTTCCAAATATGAGTCACAGCCATTTCATCATCTTTGGTTATAGGCATCAATTGTAAAGCCACTCTATTTTGCAGTAGTGCATGTGTTGTTCTTTCAATGTATCTGTTTCTCCCGTTTTAATATTTAGAAGAACTGAAAATTTGACTATCCTGGCTCCTGTTCCTCCTTCTTCGGAGATTCTGAGGGAATAAGGAAGTTGTCTAATTCACAACTGACTGTAAGTCTCCAAATTGTCAGAATGATTTAAAGGTGGATTAGGTTTATGGAATGATCTTAAGTTTACATACAAGGAGAACATGTCAAGGAGTATGTTCCCATTTACCCTGTGTTTCTATGAGAGCAATTTCCTATACAGTTGTGGTTGGGAAGTAAATTATTATAGAGCCACAGAAAAGAAGTGCCATAGTTGAAGATGGCAGTTTAAAGCTTGAATACATAAGTCCAATCAAAGAAGACTTATATAAAACTTGCCAGAAGTCAATCAAATTCAAATTTCCCCTATTCTCTGTTGAAACAGACCATGCCTTTGAGAAATCAAGACTTCTTGGAAAATTACTTAGGTTTTATACAGTGTGTGTTCAAACACTTGTGTGTGCACACCTGTGTGTCAGAGATGTTTGTACACTGGGAGATAGCTTCTTTTTCAAATGCAGTCTATGTAGCCTAAGCCAAGCAGAGCATGTGGTAAATATTTTTCTATCTAAGAAGACTGTGCTTACAAACGAAAGCTGCATATTACACTTTGACTTGATATTTAATTTGCATTTGCTCTTTCTATTTTTAAGATCCCAGTTTATCTATGCATAACCTTACAGTGGCTTTAGATTTCCATGTTTAACATTTGAGAACAATTGACTTCAAAACCGTTTGCATGAGGTAACACTGATAAAACAGGAAAGCCGTGCCATCAAATCTGGATGAAGGATTCCCCACAGCCTTTTGAACTTAACTCTTGGTTCAATCTGCTGAGATCTTCAAAAGAAGTGCCTGCTACCTGACAAATGGCACCTAAGGTTGCTCTGGGCCACCACATGAGCCTTGATGCATCAGAACTGACACAGACCTTTGTACCCACAAAACATGACCATACAAGCACATGTACATGTGCATATCCTAAGTGAAAAATAACTTACAATAAACTAAGGGAGACCACATGCAGTCTGCTTCAATCCAGGGTAACAAGATGGAAAACCAACACCTAAGAAATAGCATTTTTAGGTGCCAGGAAAATAATGCGAAAATGATCCATATTAAAGTGGCAGAATAATGCAGTAGGGCACATGCAAATTTAGATAATTTGCCTCCGCCCTACTCATTTTTGTTGTTTTCTTAAATGTTCCTGTAAGTTCTAAAGCAGGTCGCTTGAACGCCATTGATAAGTTCAAAAGTGCCACCAAAGGCCTTGATATAATTAACAGCACAAACCTCATTAAGATTTTGTAAAGTCTCCCTTGTTCTTGCATTAAAAATAAAGTGCTGACTGCTTCTTTAAAACCATGGTCCATGTATATATAAACCTGAAAATAAGATACAATAAGATACAGAAGAAATGGAGACTTGTGTTCAGTAATTTAGACTTCCATAGCTGTCAGTGTCCAATGAAGAGTACAGAACAAAAGTCGTTATTCCCCTATGTACTTCTCAAAGTTCTGAGCTCCAAGTACATTTCTCACCATGGTTTCAGCCAGTCTTTCCCTTTATCTTGAAAATTAGATCATACTAAATCTTAGAGAATTTCTCAGTACATTATATAAGATAGCTTGGAAAGTTTGGAAAGCATTTTCAGTAGATAAAAAAAAAAGCATTTGCTCAAAAGATAGACATTAGAAACTGAAAACCAAATGCAGGGAATGTAACAAATACAGCTACTTTTATGACAATGAGATAGTAAAAATCACCCACAACATTAAAATTTTGCTTAGTTTTACTTTATAAAATGGTATTACCTTAGAAAAACATATGTTAACAATTGTTAAACTCTTTAGTGCCATTTGACTCTTCTATTATTTGAGACACTCAATGTGGGTCTGAGTTTGGTGATCACAGGTTGATGAGCTTTTTAAGTTATTTAAGTTTCAGTTATATAAATCTTGTTTGTGTGGACTATCTATGAGTCATCTTACTGGTGAATCAGGTTTATTGTCACCTCAAGAACTGTTGCCACCAGAATGCAACTTTGCCTTAGTAATCAGAGACTTATAGTTAAAGGATTAGCTGACCATGCAAATGTGATTTAGTACTCTCTTTAAGTCACTGAAAACCATAGCCAGTAACAAAAGCTTCCTTCTAGGTCAATGGAGATGTAGAAAATTGTGTTTCTTTTTAATTTTATTTTATTAATTTATTCATATTACATCTCAAAGGTTATCCCTTCCCCTGTATCCTCCCATTCCTCCCTCCCTCCCATTCTCCCCTTACTCCCCTCCCCTATGACTGTGACTGAGGGGGATTTCCTCCCCCTGTATATGCTCATAGGTATCAAGTCTCTTCTTGGTAGCCTGCTATTCTTTCTCTGAGTGCCACCAGGTCTCCCCCTTCAGGGGACATGGTCAAATATGGGGCACCAGAGTACGTGAGAAAGTCAGACCCCACTCTCCATTCAACTGTGGAGAATGTCCTGTCCATTGGCTATATCTGGGTAGGGGTTTGTGTGTTTTTTTTTTAAATAAACCAATGAACATCCTTCACACTACTCAACCTCCATCACGTCTATGATCCAGCTCTGTGTTATCTGTGGCTTCAGTCACCTTCCCACAGAGGCGTTGTGCATGGCCTTTCTATACTTCCAAGCAGTGGTCTGACACTGGAAGGCCACAGGTCTTGCCAGCTCTTACGTCTCTGTTCTCACTCTTCTTTCCAAACGAATACAATTTTCCTTGTGCAATAGGAAGATAGTAGATAGATGCATTCAGTACAGGAAGAGAAGACTGTACCTAACTACGTTTTCCTACACACTTATTGCAGTTAGGAAGGTCAACATAAGCAATGTTGTTAACTGAAAATCCGAGTTTATTAATTGTGATTATCTTTAAGGAGCCTGCATGGAAGAAAAGTAAGAATGTAATGCTGTATTGTTGTTTTTTTCACAAAGAAAAAAGGGTGAAATGCAAAATATATTGAGGCAGTCACTAGAGAATCAACATAATAAAAACGCAATGGAGAACAAAATTGAAAGAGCACAACTTTAAATTTCTCTGAAAATTTATATGAATTATAATGAATTTAAGTTTGATTCTTCTAGTGAGGCACCATTTTTACAGATTCACTGTCATTTTCATATGCATCATTTTAAAAGATATAGCTTCCATTTAAAAATGCAGTTTAAAAGTTGTTACGGGAAATAGTGGTGGCAAGAAATCACTGAGTGTTCTTATGTCTCATACATTGTTCTCAGTACTTGATGTGATCTTCCATTTGATGCTCATGATGACCATATAAGGCATTTACTTCTATTCCTACTTTCTGCACATGAAGAAAGTAGGGCAGACAGTGTTTAAGTCATTTTCCTAGATTCTCCACAGTTCCTATGGGGCAAACCCAGTATTAATCCCAAATCTATCTAATTTCAGGACTGCTGCCTTAACACAAACTCACTTTATAGACATCATTGAAATCCTATCTTAAACTCTTCGTGTATGGTTTGAGAATAGACTTGTAGAGATTCTAGATGCTCAAAAAAAATAGCTGCTGAGAGATTGATTAAATGGTTGAATGAGCAGTGGTATTAACTTTAAAATATGGAATCTTTATTCAGTGAAGTACAACAATGCTTGTATCAATAATAAAAGTGTTCAAATCAGTTATATTTTTAATCTTATTTGTTCAACACCACAACCCCATGAGGCTGGCATTTGTGCTCTCATTCCACTTCATTAATAGAAAAACTGAAGCTCAGTATTGATGCTTTGTCCAAGTGAATGCAATATTAGGTGGCACAGTTAAATTAGATACAAAGTCCTCTGGCTGTGCACGCAAATGCCACTCTACTATACACACTGGCCATAGGAATCAACTGCACTGAGCTTATGGCCTCCTCTTTCTTGAATTCTTTGCTCATATTTAGGACAAAATATTCTTTATCTCTCCCATTGGCAACCTGTCCAGTCACACCCATTGGATAGATGGAGTCACTGTTGTGACCTCCTCTGCTGCTCTGAAGCCCACAGTGGTGCTGGGCTGGGCTCCTGCCCTACGTACAGTATTCCTTTGGATATTAAATGAATAAGAGCTCATTCATATTTCATGGTCTTAATCCTCCTAGAATTGATAATGTCACACTAATTTTGGTGTGAAATGATGTATCATATCGTGCACAGAGGATAATGAACTTAATTAAAAGAAGGTAAACTTTTCACATTTTAACCTCAGGCTGGAGCTTCCTTACTACCAAATAAAGCCTCTTCACGGATGCAGTAAAAAGGTAGAATTGCTTTATAAGAATCCTTTTTACTCTCTAATCCATATGGCCAGTGAGAGAGTTATGGAGGCTCTTTGGACATATTTTGTATGGATTTTAAAATCCCCAAATCTTACCTTTACAAGCCTTAGGGCTAGACTGTGACACTTCTACTAGGAGATATAGTCAAGAGAGGAAAGGCTATTGGAAGGAAGTTAGACCACTGAGGACTGCACATTGGATAATTCTTTCTGTCATGGATTCTTGCCACCATGAGATGACAATCTTGCTCCACCTTGCGTTCCTCACCCAATACAGCAGGGACAGCTAATGGACAAGAGATTCTGAAACTGTCAACTAACATACAAACTTATTTCTTTTGAAGTTCCTTATCTCAGGCTTTTTCTCATAGTAATGAAAGTTGACTTATACAGACATTTAGCTTAACTATAGATTATACCAAAAATGTCCAAAAATACTAAATGAATTATGTTTCCACAGCTTTCCTACATTGCTAGAGATTGTCTTACTCATTGAGGGAGACAAAGAGCAAGCATAAGTGTGGGACACATGGCAAGTGAATCCCATCATTGGGAAGACAGTCAGAGGTGTATCTCCAGGAATCATTATACATTTAGCCCAGTCTACATGTTGAGTTAGAAGCCAGTGAGAGACCCCATCTTTAAATAAGTAAGTAAGGAAATGAAGAAGTTGCTTGAAGAACAACAGCTAAGTTTGTACTCTGTTAGCTATTGCATGCACACACACACAGACACACACAGACACACACAGACACACACAGACACACACACACACACACACACACACACAGAGAGAGAGAGAGAGAGAGAGAGAGAGAGAGAGAGAGAGAGAGAGAGAGAGAGAGAGAGAGAGAGAGAGAGAGAGAGAGAGAGATTGAGAAGAATTAAAGGATGTTGGCAACTCATCACTGCAATATGTCTTCCCTGACTAATTTAGGTAGTATGTGATTTCAACATTTTAATATTTCTATTCTTTTAAAATATATTTTAGTGGAATAACATTACCCTTTAAAACGTCATTCTGTAAAACCCAATTCAGTACTAAACTTTTCTTTCATGCATAAAAGTCTATGAGTTTTAATGAACTATAGCGTTTACTCAAGTGTGATGAAGATCAATGATATTAAGGATCAATCACATTGTAATGTGCAGATACCACTGGCTGGTTATTGTGTCTATATTACAGGGACAAACTTCAAATACAGACAGAAAATCAGCTTTGCATAATAATAATAGTACGCTTGCTGGCTCAAAATAAATTGGGAGTGGAGAAATTCCATTGAGAAACATTTATTAAAGTACATGCTCTAGTATAGGCATTTGGCACAAATTCCTTTGTTTTCTATGCTTCACTGCTTCAGGGCATGTTAACTTTTAGTTTGCTGCACTTGTGAGACATAGATAACATTTTCCTTTGGCCAGATAATGACAAAGTTCTTTGATATCAGTCCAGAATTTGTTTCCATTGGTGATAAAACATGTCTTTATACTTTTGAAGTCTCTATTTCTTTGTGTGTAGGAAAGAATCAGCATCTTTAGTAACAACCAGTCTCTATTATTATTTTTATACAATTTTACAGAGATTAAAAAAATAATTTATTTAGATTACATCTCAATTGTTAACCTCTGTAGATATGCCTGCACCTTTAAATCTCATTCATCAAATCTCAAATGAGGGGGATGGTACTTGATGGAGAATATGTATTAACACAATTTCCATCTTTCTCTGCACTTTGGGACTTAAAGCCAAACCTTGAACTTCATTTTCTGAAAGGTATTATGCCCTGAGAATCTCACTTCTTCCCAGGACAGAGCAACTGCACTGTGCTATTCAAACATCATGCTTACATCACACACTTGAAGATTACTCATGCATTTGACAAGAGAGGTTAAAAAGGTTGGGAGAAATAAAGGAATTGGAGATTAAAAGCCTCAGATTTATTTGACAGCAAAAGGCTGAAGGACAGTGTTGGTAAGGGTAATGGAAGGAGCACACACTGCACAGTGGACTGAGAAGTCTATTGTTTAAATGCATATTTAGAAATGTAACACCCAAGCAAGGTTATCACAGGAGCTCTGAAAGATTGATATAATTTGACAGTATGGATATGAATTTTGGAGCTTTTCTGAGAAATTAATGTGATACTGAATACCCTGAGGCTGTGAGGTGCTGGTTTGTAGAACTCAAAGTGTTCATTGATAATATTGATATCTCCCAAAATGAGGGACAAAATAAGGGAAGGAACTCCTTTATCATTATCCATTTGTAAAGGCATGTCATAAACATTTTACCCTTATTTCATATAAATCTGTAGAAGCCAGGATGTAGTTCTTGATGAATGCAAGGTCCATGTAGCAGTACAGACTGTGGACACATAGCATCCTTTGCTGAAAGGAATTTTACAAAGAAGATGCATGTATTTATGGGAAACTGACTGATTGGTGGCATTCCAGAATTTTCTTTCATGACAAAGTAAAATCATGTTAACCTAATTATCATAGTTACAGAATCTGCTTTGTAACTCATAGACACTTCCCTTACCATAAAAGAGGCAGACGTTTTTAGAGTAGATAAAATAGTGTAGAACTCATTACGTTAGCAATGGCAGAAGACGGTATATTGATCAGGCCTGAACTTACATGTATGGACTTAGTAATTTTATCACGACATACACTAGAATCCACAAATACCACTCTTTTGAGACTTTTTCATCAGAAAGGCATGGAGCATTTACAACCATCCTAATTTTTGCCATTTATTAAAATAAAGCTCCCAGTGAAGTCTGTGACATATGTTACATGAATGCTAAACACCTTGTGAATTTGGATCAGTTAAGTGTGGCTCATATTCTGAACTTGCATCCTGTCGGCCGTGAGCATGGACTTCCCACACTATGTGTTACTTTCTGCGCCCTTGGAACTTAAGCATTGTTTGGATGAGCCACAGCAATGCAAACATTAAATACATCATCAATTCCTACTGTATTGGAGTGAAAAGCATATGAATCTGACCTTCAGATAACAAAGGTGCACAGAACTAAACTTACTTGTTTTTACTGTAGACCATTGAAAGCTGAGACTCATTTGTAACCAGCGTATTCTCCTAGTCCTATAAAACACAGAGACCATTAATAGAAATGAGATGCTATAATGACAAGAACTCAATCTACATGCCATGCCACTGCATTTGAAAACTGTGTGATTAGCAGTAAAAAACAATGTTATCTGAAGCTAAAGAAATGGTTATTAATGTTTTACCCTGGGAAGCATTTGGGAGGCAAAAAACTATTCTTGTTAATAAAGTAGGATGAAGATAATATCCCCAAAGAGCTAGGTTAAAAAATTAGTTGGAAAATAAATTACTTGAAATATGAGTTGGTAATATTGAATGCTTTTTCCAAAGGTAGTGTAACTAAAAAATTATCTTAGACCAAAGTATGTATCTGTTCATGAACAACAATAGGAGAATGTTTCGAGAGTACAGAACTCAGGCCCCTGGGATGTCATGGTTGCCCCTGATTCTTATCTAACCAGCAGCACATAATCCTTTGCCCTCAGCTAAAATCCAGGAATGGAGTACAATACATGCCCTGAAACCCGTAGACAGCTTATGAATTAGCAGCCTGGGAAGAGGTTAACCTTTGACTCAACTGTAAAGAACTTACAGGCACAAAGTGCCCATGGTTAGAAATGCATTTGTAAGTGTTAAACAAAGGTATAAAAGGCCTTGAATTAAAGATACTTGGTATCTTATTATTTTATTATATCAATTCATACTTTGGACTTATAACTAGAAGCAGTACTATTATGGACCCATTGTATTTTTATGCACCCCGGGGGAGAGAAACAAATAATCAGAACTTGGCTGACTCCTGTAAGCTGTTTTCTTTTAAATCATATACTGTACTACCTCTGAATCTCTCCAGAGAAAGATTTTCTATTTCCTAACATATAATAAAAGTGTTGTATCTTATTGGATTTTTGTTGTTTTGTCAGTAGTAGGTATTGAATTTCAGACCTCTTGGGTTCAAAGCAAGCACTCTACCATCTTGATACAGGACCAACTGTTCCTGGATGCTTTTAAGATACCATTTTTGGAGGCTCAATTGTTAGTAGCACTTGCTGCTCTTGCAGAGGACCAAAGTTCCCAGCACCCAAACCAACAGCTCATAACTGTCTATAATTCCAGTTCCAAGATATCTGATGACCTCTTCTGGCCACTGTGGAACCAGCATACCTATGCATATATACTTACATAGATATACACACAAGCACACACACACACACACACACACACACACACATACAGGCATGCACACACAAGTATAAAAAATAAAACAAAGACCTTATTTCATCTTTCTGAACCTTCCAACCTCCTACATGCTTAAAAAAATTAACACTTGAACTTTTCTTTGGGAACCATTCACAGCTTCTGGCTCCCCACGTCTATTGAATAGTAAATTGAAAATACCTGTACATAGTATTAAGTGATGACTCTGCATTAAAGAATGTGAATCTGGATCATGTGACTGTTTACCAGAGCACTCCTGTGGTATCAAGCTGAAGACGTACTGCCATTGTAGAGCTGCCTTACTCAGGTCCACAACCTCCATTCCTAATTTATTCAAATAGGAATTATCTCAGAGTTTATTCTCACTGTATTATACACACTTGTGTTGATTATTTGTCCTCATTCTAGAAATAATAGTTTAATTAGTATGCGTAATTATCAGAAGACATTCTAAGACAAGCATGAATTATATCTGGCTTCTTGAAAAAAAATTAAAAAATTTTTTTTCTGTGATTATAATGAAATGCAGGACCCCCTGCCTTGGCAAGCAAGTACTCTACCACTGAGCTTCATTCCCAGCCTCTCTGTCGCATGAGACCTGCCAATATTTCAGCCAGATGTGAGTGCAGAGTCTGTGACCTGTAGAGAAGTAATGCATGTGAGACACACAGTGAGTATCTGGTAACCAACTATATATTTGGTATTACAAGCACCTGCAATATGAGGCATCATCTAAATTATTTTTGGCAAATACGACCATGTTTCAATAATAAGTCATCCTCAGATATGGCTTGTAACTTTACCATTCCATCATAACTAAGTCATAAGGATTCATTCACTTGTTATGATTCTGACACTAAAGTGGAGCATGAAAGAATTATTTCCTTAAGAAGATAAAGTTAACTTTGAGAACCACTGTGTTATTTTGGATTTTTTTCAAGGATTTGACATGGTTGAGCAATTCCTGAATGGCATATTTCTGAGATATGTGTGATGATACCTCTGTATCTTTAAATAATGCTCAACATCATGTCACTTGTTTGTTGCTGCACATAATTTACTGGTCTGGGATTATTTCCTTTGTGGTAGGATTTCAGTCTTGATTTTCTCGTCATAGTAAAGAATGATTCAATATCAGGATGATGAATGATATGTGGCTTTGACAATATAAAAATGATTGATCTTAGTTTGTATACAAATTAATGACATAGCAGGCTACCAAGAAGAGACTTGATACCCTATGAACATCTACAGGGGGAGGAGGTCCCCCTCAGTCACAGTCATAGGGGAGGGGAGTAAGGGGGAAATGGGAGGGAGGGGGGAATGGGAGGATACAAGGGATCGGATAACAATTAAGATGAAATGTAAACAAATTAATAAAACATTTTAAAAAACAAATTAATGACATAGTATTTCACAAATAACCTAGATTTTGAAAACCTACTTTTCTGTGGCTCATCAACATGCCTTAATGTAATTATGCTATGTTTATTGTGAAATTTTTGATGAGCTTTCTGCAGTTGATTTTTTTTTTTTTTTTGGTCTCCTTGTTCTCAGAAAAGTGAGTCGTTGAACTCACATGTTTCTAGTTGAGGGGAGAAACAGAGCATTTGTTAATAAAGGCCAAGAAAACATCTGGAAATGACCTGATATCTGACAGAGAATTAATATCTAGAATATTTTTTAAAATCTCAAAGTATTGAATACCAAAAAATCCCATTTGGTACTATATAGCTCATCTGTATGCTTTCCTCAAAAGCATATATTCAAGTAACATTATACAGACTGAGCAAGTTTTGTCCATGTATTTAGAAAATCTATCTATCTATCTATCTATCTATCTATCATCTATGAATATTAAACAAAATTTAAAAGGGGGGTTCAACAATTTGAAAAAATAAAAAAAATCAAGGAAGGGTATATAAGATGATTTGAAGAAAGGAAAATGAATGATGAAATTGTGTAATTTATATTATAATATCAAAAAATAAAAGAAATTATTTTAAAAATTGAACAAAAATGACAAACAAATGAACAAATAATTTTCAATAAATAATGAAATATAGTTTACCACTAAACATATAAAAATGATTACAAGTCTTACCTTCAATGAAATGTCTATCAAAGCCACACTGATTCTATCTCAGCACTAATACAATGATTATCATACTAAAAATAAGACAGAAGAAATACTGGCGAAGAGATATAGGGGAAAGGAACACTTACACACACCTGGTTCGAATATAAACCATTGCACAAATTAGTATGGTGAGTCATCAAAAATAGAATAAAATTCTAGGAATCAGAAACACATACACATCCATGATAACCACCGCTTTATTCGCTGTAGTCACATTATTAAGCCAGCCTTCATGGTTACCCCCAGATGGACAAAAAGAAAATATGCTATATATATAAACAATAATTTTTTTCAAATATAAAGAAGAATGAAACCACAATACTTGTTAGAAAATGTGTGAGAAAGGTCATGGTAGGGAGTGAATTAAGACAGACATCTGTGTGTATCACATATATTATAAAATATATTAAATATAATATATTTATAGTCATTTATAATATATGAAAATTGAAAGATAACTAAAAGAAGGGAAGAAGGGGATCAAAGGGAGGAAGAGAGAAACAAAAGAGAGTGTTAGAATATCTGTGTTTGTGAACATGAAAGGGTTAATTGAGAGGGAGGTTGGAGGTAAATAAAAACAAAGCATAATGACATGTATGAGTAAACATCACAATTAAGCCCTTTGTTTTCTATACTGTTAAAAATAACATACAAGAAAAACTGTATATTAACAGTTCATCTAACTGTAAAGACTAGAGACTCCCATGGGAAAGGAAAAGCTAATCAATTTACAGTCTCAGGAAGTAAATCTGAGGCTTCTGGTGCTGTCCACTCCCTAAAGCTAAAGGTTTGTGTTGAGCCCTAAATAAAGTATTTATTTGTTTTGATGGATTTTGAAATTTGAGCATGGATGGTAACAATGTAACAGGGTCTCTCTCTCTCTCTCTCTCTCTCTCTCTCTCTCTCTCTCTCTCTCTCTCTCTCTCTCTCTCTCTTCCCCCATATATATATGTATGTATATATGTGTGTGTATATGTGTATGTATATATATATATACATATATACTGTAATAATGTTGTATGTGTGGAGGGTGCGATTAAGGAACTCTTCACCTCATTAATATGCTAATTAATCAGCAATTTTATTTGAGTTCTGTGACCAAATGCTTAGTTTCAGATTATCAGAGCCACAGGGTCTGTCAAACCTAAGAGAACATTAATCATATAAAGGAGAAACTGTGTGGCCTTCCTAGACTTGTATAGTATGAAAATTCTGATTACAAACACAAAACGAATATTGTAGCTATGCATCTGGGTCCTTCAAGGATGACATTGCCATCAGTCTCAAGAGGAAACATGGCTATGGTGACTGCCAGAATACTGTGGATCATAGTGACAGCAACACCACAGATGACAACTAAGTCTGTGCTGATGTTAATGAAGCCATTTAAGTTCATGATACAGCAGTCTTCCATGTCTTCATGGATCATTCTAGATTACACAGGAGGTGGAAGGTTGACTGAGAGTGATGATATTTCCAGAGGTTCACCTGTTCATGCCAGGTTAGTTGTGAGACTCTTGGTGACATACTTGCTGGCTAGTCACCCACATTCTAGTAAGTAACCCCAGTGAAATCATTGGTTCACCAAACTGAACTTTGGTGAATCTCTCTTCCTCTAGTACACATACATGTCTTCTCTATGCAAGAACAACAGACATTTCTTTATGTTTGCCTAGGTACTGAATGAACAAGTGCTAGGAAGAAGAGGAGCCAGGATAGCACAAGTTCAGCAATAAAAAATTAAATAAAGTAATAACAAAAGATGGGGCTGATGTTTCTGATGTACTAGAGACCTAACTGTTCCCATATGTGAAGTGGATTTATGTTTCAGTCCCATGTCACAGACAACTAAACCAAAGCACAGGTACATGACTTTAAATCCATGTCAATCTGTTTCCAAAGCTGCCTTCTTCTAGCCACTGTAAGACATCATTTTCATGTAGTCTTCATTTTCTTGTCCTCATTTATTTCCAGAAGCTGCATCAAGATCATTTTGAAGCAGTATTATACGACAGTTAGAATCATGAAAAGATCATTGAGTATTCTTGAGTTAACTCTAGATTATTTTTCTGGATTTCTAGAACTTTCTCATATCCCTACTAAAGGACTATCTTACAATAATATACATCTATGGTGGTAACATACATCTTTTAACAGATCTGTTATATAAAAATATTGAAATCATTTTAATTTTCCATTTACATTCACGATTTTAAAGTTATTCACTGAAGTTAGATGGTTAAATAGAAGAGGTGGCAATCAGGGTTTTTTTCCGTCTGACTTGGCCATGACAGTCTATACTATTCTTTTTCTTTCCTTTTACCATCCTTACTGGTTAGCTTTTGTGTCAACTTGACATATCCTGAAGTCACCTGGGAGAAAGGAATCTCAACTGAGGAATTGTTAGATAATATTGACCTGTGGCCATATGTATATATTGTCTTCATTGCTAACGGATATAAAGATGCTCAAACTACTGTTGGCAGAACCATCACTACGTAGGTGGTTGCAGGCTATTTAAGGAAATTAGCTGAACATCCTCCAGAGAATGAGCCGGGAAGCAGTGCCCTGTCCCTCATTCCCCTCCCTGATTCCTGCCTCCAAGTCCTGCCCTGATTTCCCTCTGAAATAGATGGTGATCATGACATATAAGCTAAATAAACCCTTCCCTGTTCAAGTTGCTTTTGGTCAGAGTTTTACCACAACAGAAAAGAAGCAAGGACAATGTATTTGTGCTGTTAGAGCAATAAGAATTGGAAAACTTTCACAGTTTCTAAACATTCCATTGTTTTATCTCAATTTTTTTTTTAAATTTTAATTTCCCCCCAAAGTCTTATTTATTCAAAGTTTTGGATCACCCATCTGAAACACTAAACAATATGATTAGTTTTGAGAATATTTAGAATTATCTCAGTGACAAGATTCTTTGCAAATGATGTACATTAGACACTTGCATTAACTAACCAGGTTTCTTCATGTATGTGGAATGCATGACTTGGAAATCATATTGAGTGTACTTGTAGTTAAGACATGTAATGGACTAGATCTGTAATACACTCCTACTTGTGATTTATGGACCTGTTTCCTAGCTGGTGACCCAGTTTATGGAAGTTGTAGAGGAAGTGGGGAGATGGCATCTAGTGTACATTGACCATTGTGGCAATAGATAGGTTTTTGAAGAATATTACCATATTCTGCTTTCTAGTTTTCAAGGATGTGAACAGCTACAACATTGCACTCCTAGTAAATGGGCAGAGTCATCCTGCATGCTTTCCATGGTATTTTGGACTGGAATTCCCCAGTCTACGAGCCCCCAAAAATCTTTGCTCTCTTCAGTTGTTTCTGTCATGTCTTTGAAAATAGTGAGGGAAAATTAACTAATATACTGTGGAAAATTCACTACATGACCATTCCATGTTGTGGCGAAAGGGAAGATTTTTTTTTTTAATAGTACATACTAAGGAAAAATTAGCCAGAAGTTTCAGGAATAGTCCAGAGCAGAGAGAAAAAAGCAGTAGACTGAACATGACCAGTAGACTAGCTTTGGCTATGAAAGAATCAGGAGCAGAGAACAGAGGGAGATGGGGTACGGGGAAGGAGGGAAGAAGACAAAGAAAGGACAGCAGTGGGCAAGAGAGAGAATCAGGAAAAAGTACAGTTGAATGAGAAGGTGGAGAGAGGAACGTCCCTGAGCTTGGGAGGGTTAGGGGAAGGGCCAGATGAGAAAAGCTCAACAGTGATTCTATAATGTATAACAGGAACTTGTGGTATTGAGGGAGCCTGGAGGCCAGCACACACTTCCGTCTGCGAATAGGCACCACAGATAGCCACTTATCCTTTCTTTCAATGATAACGGCTATGGCTTTTTTTTTTTTTTTTTTTTTTTTTTTTTTTTGGTAGAGGCGAATGTGCTGCACAAGTTCCTGAGGAATTCTGGCTTTTATCTAACTCTCAGACTTTCGGGAAATGGAGTTTCTTTTGGACTTGATATGGTGTCAATTTTCATAAAATTCATATAGCTCATATATTAATGCATCATTATCTAATCTTTAATTCTTTAAGTTTACATTCCTATAGCATCGCAGCAAGTAAAGAATTGGGGGCCAGTGAGGTGCTTCAGTGGATAAGGACACTTGCTGACAAGCCTGCTAACTTGAATTTTAGCCCCTGAAACCTACCATGTGATGCATGGGGGGAACTGACTCCTAGTTGTTTTGACTTCTACACATGTGCATAACTGCCCCCCTCAATAAATAACAAAAGACTAACAACACATGGAATAAAAAAAAAACCAGTTTGTGTTCCAGTTTAGAGTTTAGGTATTTATTCAGTGTGTGTGTGTGTGTGTGTGTGTGTGTGTGTGTGTGTGTGTGTGTGTGTGTGTGTGTGTGCGCGTGCATGCACATGCGCATGTTTATGTGTATGTGTGTGTAATATTTGGTTATCATGTCACACTTCATATTAGTGTTAATTGTGGATCACTCTACAATGAATGCGTTTTCTGTATTTTTAGTCCTTTTTTTCTCTAAAGTCATAGCAAGAGACCAAGCCTGGCTCACTTTTCTCTTTTTACCTTGCTTGAGAACACTCATACAACCTTGATCACAGTGAGTAATTTATGGCCATACCATCCACCTAATCCTCACTCTAAGTTATCAGTGGGCACCTTTTTATGTTATTCCTTTTTAATATCCTATAAACACAGTGACAATTAGTTTAGATATAACAATCATTCAATTTCATCAATAAAATTTGTTATAAAGATTATAGACAGTTATTTTTAGTAGTTTTTAAGTGACTAGTATTATAGGACATGGGAGCTGTCATTTACATTTTGAAGAAAACATGTGCCCATTTTAATCACTCTAATTCAGTTATTAATTTATACTAACTGAAACAAATATATTCACAATAAATAACAGGCTCATCTTCTATGCAGCAGTTGAAATCAACAATGTTTCACTAATGCTTCCTTTCTGAGATTAGAATTTTAAAGATTGGTAGAGTGTAAAATTCTTTAATCTACAGTGACTTATAAGAAAGGCTCTTGATTTGATATCAGTGAGACTTAATGCAATGAAAATTACATTCAAAGATACATAAAAGTAGATTTTGCATCCATGTTATCTTTAAAGCATTAAAATGAATGCAGAGTAATTGAGATGTGATAGCTCTGGAAACAATGCATGACCTACAGAGAAGTATTCATAGTATCGACAAATCAAATCAAATTTCTACTAGAAACACTTGAGTGTTAAGTAGAGCATAACCCTCTTAGGCTGGACAGACTGCATTCAAGTCTAGCCAAAGTTCTGTGAGTTTACCTTTGGTGAAAGTCACTAGTCGTTTTGGTGTTTCCTTTTTCTATTATGCAAAACAGAATAAGATTAGCACTTATCTTAGGTTTCTGAAAGGCAACTAGCGTATGTGTAGTAAGTAGGAGCATCATTAACAAAGGAATACTGCCCAGGCATTAATGACTATTGAAACCCAGATATGAGACACCAAATTAGTCAGGTCATCAGGACAACTTACATAAAATACAATTGAACCATCAGTCATCTTCAAGCATAGATTTAATTTTCTTTCCAATGTTCTTAATGGGGACTCTAAAAATAATATGATGATAAAACTAAAAACATACAAGCTGTTGGGCTAGTATTGCTTGGGGATGCAATAATTAATATACAAAATGAATGAAGAACACTAATCTCATGAGATAATACCAAGGATAAATATTCTACTTCTAAAAGCATCTGAGATTTCCCACATTACAGAAACCCCTGGAGTCCAAAAAAGAAAAAACAATGTCTTGATTTATAATTGTACATGCTTTGCTAACTTTAGGCAGAACAAGCCAACTGCCTAAGAGAGTGGCAGGAAAAGCCTTACTCACATCCTTCTAACATGATGCAAAATCCCCAGCTACACCAGAAAAGGGGAAGTATTTGTTTCTTTAGAAAATAAAGAAATGAAGAGCAAAATTAATGGTTTTTATATTTTAGCTGTGCTTCTCACAAACACATATATCTTTCCTGTTAGAAAATTCAATGATAAAAGGTTGGTGGGGTTTTTGTTGTTGCTGTTTGTTTGTTTTGTAGTTGGAGAGGGTGGTAATTCATTACAATACTTTACATGAGGGCCACTAGAACAGCAGTGGAATTATGGGACTGAAAATGTGCCAGTAGGTTTGTTTCAGGTTTTGTAGCATAGAAAAGAGAAGAATAGTTTTCATTTTCTTGAAAGAATCTAGAGAGAAAAAAATGGAATAATTTACCTAAGTACAGGAAAAAGAGCAGAAAGTTTTCGGGGAAAGCTCACTCTCACTCGTCAGATTCCTTGGAACTCTTCATTGAGTCATACAGAAAAAATACAGGATATTTTCAAACTCAGATATAGATGCTCTGTAATCTGCATTATGGGAATTGAACTGGGAGTGTACAGGAGACAGGAAAAAGTATATCATGTGTCATGGGGGAGAAAATACACTTAGTGCCAAGGGTTGGAGAGATAACTTTCACTTTCTAGTTGAAGAGGAAGGAGGAGCAATGCATCTCAAGAGAAAGAACCTATTAGTCCCAGAAAACAGAATTAAAGTATGTGATCCACAAAACAGCAAGTGCTTTAGAGTTAACCCCACCTGGAAATATTTTGCCTGCTGTCTGGGTCAGTGCCTTGAGGTAGCTAGCAGGGATGTATTAGCCATAGTGAAAATAGAGTAAGTTCTTGCTCTTTGCATATCAGAGCAGTAGTGTGAATGAATTTAGAGGTCCATGGACAATGAATTCAGTGGTAAGGAGCCTCATTCCATAATCAAATTGACATACTTACTTTAAAATATCAGGAGCCATAACACTTACCATTTAGTGGACACCTGCTACTTTTTGTATTTATTTCTAATTCTTAATTACACATAAATGACCTTTCAATAATTTATAGTTGGATAAACTGAGATATAGAAAATTCAGACACTTGACACAGCTAATGGTCTTGTACATCCTGTCCATGAGTCAAAACTCTTTCTACCATTTGAACACCTGAATCAGGTAGTGAGATTTAAACAAAAAGTAAAAGATAAAAAGTTATTGAATATGTTTGGATATTGAATTATACAAAATATAAAACATGAACTTCAATTCTAAAATTTGTCTGATTTTCACATATCAATTTTAATTTTTAAACCATTCTTTGTCTATTATTCGATGCAACTTGTCTATAAATTAATAGCAAATCTTTATTAAAAAAGGCCTAGAAGGGATGGAGAGATGGCTCAGAGTTAAAAGTCCCTCTGCTCTTTCAGAAGACCCAGGTTCAATTCTAAGCACCCTTATTGGGCAACACATAACTGAGTATAACTCCAACTTACAAGTAAACTGGGTGGATCCAGCACCATCTTCTGGCTTTCCGGGCAGCAGTGTGCACCTGGTACACATACAGGCACACACAGAGACACATAAATAAAACAAAAAAACTGACTTTGCAAAGAAATGTGTCATATTAGGTGTGAAGCAGAAGCTAGCATATGATTAATTAGAATAAATTCACACACTGGACAGTGGAACGAAGGCACAAGTGTATCTTATGTCATCAGGAAGACATACTATGTTTTCTACCAGTGTATCCATCCATGTTCAGGACCAATAGTCGCTCTCGCTGTCTCTGTCTTTATCCTTTATGTGTGTCTCTCTCTGTTTTTCTGCTTGGATGTCTCTGTCTTTCTCTGTCCTCTGTCTCTTTCTGTCTTGTCTCTCTCTCTCTCTCTCTCTCTCTCTCTCTCTCTCTCTCTCTCTCTCTCTCTCTCTCTACCTTCTGTCTCTCTGTCTCTTGCCCCTCCTATGTGTGTGCATGTTTGGGCATGTGCATATGCGTGCCTGTGTGTATCCTAGTTGAAATTTTCATCTAGTTCACAATTGAGAAAATTACAATAGAGCAAAGTTTCTATAAGATAGACTTATTGGCAGATCTTTGAAGAGGCTTCTTAACGCTATTTTTACCACATTGATTTTGGTCATGGGGTTTATGACAACAATATAAACTTCAACTAAAATGATATAAGTTATCTTTCAAACCATTATAATTTTAGAAGGAAAACAAACCTTAGGTTTAGTTCTGGAAACCATTACATCAGTAGAACATGAATTGAGTTAAACACTTCTATTTAATTAGTATGAAAATAAAGTGCCTACTATTCTAAATGATTGTTTGGATTTGTGTATAAGCAGCAATAGAAAATATTTCATATCATAAAACATTACTAAATAAGCATTGAAAACAAAAAGTAGAAAATGTAATTGTTTTCCTAATTTAAAACTCTCACAAATGAGGTACAAAAATGAGATACTTTTCTAATTTCATTCCCATTTGTATGACAAAATATCTTGACGAAGAAGCAACTTATGAGATAAAGGGATTATTTGAATTACAATTTCAAGTTTTTGTACATTATTTCATGGAATGGAAGCTTAGAACTTGTGGTAATTAGTCATCTCATATTCAGAGTAAATAAATGTGGAATAGTGAATGTTTGCCTGCCTACTCCTGATCAACACCCCCTATATACTTATGCAGTTGAAGTACCACTGGATGTGGCATGGTGCTACCCACAGAGGGCTCAGTTTATCCACATCAATTAAGATTACTCTGCACACATGTCCACAAACCAAACTATCTGGACAATCTCTCACTAAAATGCTTTCCACTGGTTATTCTAGGATATGTTAAGCCAACAAATAAGACTTCTATCATAACAACTTAATCCAATAAAGCTTTAAAAAACCCACAGCTAATATCATACTAAACAAAAAGCAATGTTGACAGCTTTCCCAAAGATGTCTGCTTTCAGCATTTTCAGTCAGCACAGTACTAAAAGTTATGATCAAAGAAAGATAAAAGTAAAAAATGGTAGCCAAACTGGAGAGGGACAGTTAACATTTCCTATGTTTATGGAAGCATAATAGTCATATTCATACACGCTCTAAAGATGCCACTAAAACTAGTATGAACTAATATGGGAGTTCAGCAAAAGTTCAAAGTATAAAATCAACTTACAAAGTCAAGTTTTTCTACATGTTAGTTATAATCTACTTCGTCAAGAGCTCCAGAATACAGTCTTATTTACCACAGCTATAGTGATTTAAATATCCAGAAACAAACTTAACCAAAGTGGTGAATATTCTCCATGATAAAACATAGAAGTTATTTACAGAAGAAATAAGTGGTGGTAAAATAAATAGTGAGGTATCTTCTCTTCATGAATTAGAAAAAGTAATTTTTAGATGTCCACACTGACTTAAAGTGATCTATAGATTCAATGTAATCACTATAACAATACTAATTTTTTTCTTTATAGAGATAAAAATTTCTAAATTTTGCATTAAAACACAACCAATAGGCATAAGAAGGAACCAAGCTTGAGGTATCACACAATCTTATTTCAAAATTCATGTAATATCAAAAGTATCATGGTACTGTAACAAGAGTAGTCACACTGGCAAATAGAACAGAAAGGAGCGCTAGGAAATAAATACACAAGTGTAGTGTCTATTGACATGTGACAAAGCTAGGGAGATGACACATGGGATACAATACCTATTGTTCAATTGGCAAAACATATCCAGCAGTAAAAACCATGGTCACTTCAATTCAATATTTCTTCTGCAGGATCTTGTTTTAAGTAGTGAGTTCTCAGCTTATGATGCTGCTTTGAAGGTTCTCGGCCATTTAAGTAGTGGGGTATTGTTTGCTAATGTAGGTCACCAATAGGAAGAGGTATAAAGTCTTTACTTTCTGAGTCTGGCCTATGCTGTCATCTATTTCTTTTATTACACTATCTACTCAACTTTGACTTGCCTGCCTAGATGAAATTAGAAGAGTCACCTTGAAACCATGGGCTAGGTGAATAACAGACCCATAAAACAAGTCTGCGGGAAGTATGCAGTGGTGTTTGGAGATTCAATCTATGTAAGCTGCTGAGGGATGTAAGTACAGTTTAAAGGCCAAATAACGTGGTACTTTGAAATTTGTACATATTGGTAAAATGTAAATGCTGAAAACTGTGGTCAATGGGTCTCTGACAGAAACAGGATTCTACTGTTAACTGGATGTCCATGTCATATTCAGAAAAAGAATATGTTTCACCCTGCCATTAAAATCTGAATAAAGTTCCAGTTCAAATGTAATTGAACTTATTTAGACTTTTGGACATATCACATCTGCAGAAACTACAAAGATAGTCTCTATAATAGATATTTTTGCCATTAAAGAGAAGGAGCATAATTTAACCTTGAATACAGGCAATGAGCTTGAGGGTGAGAATCATCCTAGTGAGGATTCCAGCAAGTAGATAGATCAATTTATTTGAAAACTACTATTAAAAAGGAAAATCTTGTAAACTTTCATTCTAGAACAAGACAGGCAGGGGAAAAGTCATCCCAGGTTTACCTCATCCACTCAGAGGCCATTGTTATCTCTGTGCATTTGTCAGGGTTTTCAAAGGAACATTATATATATGTGTGTGTGTGTGTGTGTGTGTGTGTGTGTGTGTGTGTGTGTGTGTGTGATTGTGTGATTGTGTGATTTATTAGCATCTCTTTCAGGCTGTTATCCAGCTAGTCTAGCAAGAATCCAGTAATTATTCAGTTTACAAGACTGAATTTGAATGGAAGTTTCTGGATTCTTTGAAAAGCTAGGCAAGGGAGATAGCAAAGTACAAGGATCCAGAGGGTCCTAGAAACCTACAAGTAGAACATTATGATAGGCAGATTTGAGCCCAGGGGTCCCGCTCAAACTAAGGCACCAGCCAAGGACAATACAGGCGGTAAACTTTAAACCCCTACCCAGATCTAGTCAGTGAACAGACCATTCTCCACAGTTGAGTGGAGAGTGGGATATAACTTTCTCACGTACTATGGTGCCTCTCATTTGACCATGTCCCCTGGAGGGGGAGACCTGGTGGCACTCAGAGGAAGGACAGCAGGTTACCAAGAAGAGACCTGATACCCTATGAGCATATACAGGGGGTGTTAATCCCCCTCAGGAACAGTCATAGGGGAGGGGAATAATGGGAAAATCGGAGGGAGGGAAGAATTGGAGGATACAAGGGATGGGATAACCATTGAGATGTAACAAGAATAAATTAATTAAAAAAGTTAAGAATAAATAAAAATAAAAAGCTAGGTTGTATCATGTGATGTTTTTCTGGAAACTGTCCAGTGAGAGGGCATGCTGAAAACAGACAGATGAGAGGGCATGTGATGTCTAGAAAGAATATAAACAGAACCCCCACAGAGAGTTAGACTATGCTTTTGGATGGCTACGCTGTGAAATGCTTCATTGATCCTCGCTGGTCTTTGGTTTACAGAAAGAACCTTTCCACAGAACTTCTTGTGGTACTCGGCCTGATTCTGGCCTTCTCTATTGACTCATGCCAACTCCACAGATCCGTGCTGTTTCTGCTAGGTTGTGCCTCTGCGAAGGATTCATGTTGCTGTTTTGTGTTTACAATTGGACTGGATGCCTGGGATCCTGACAATGAAAAGTGGAATTGGCCAAAGGATCTACGTCTAAACAGGCCCACAAAACATTTTTCCTATTAACATTCTTTCTCCCCTTCTTCTGGTCAGTGTGCTAGAAGTGAGGTTGAAGTGTCCTTTTCTCATTTGGAAGCCTCTTAACTACACTTTTTGTCTACTAAGATAAATACTTTTCTAAAAATCTATTTTATTTAAGGTTCTTAAGTGCTTCTACCTCTCTTCCAACCCACTGAGCAGAGGCAGAAAAGAAAGAAGGTTAATAGAGCCAGGGGATTGGGACCTTTTCAGACATAGTTCCCTGAGGTAATTGCACTCTTCTTTCTCAGGACACCAGCACTCCAGTCAAATAGCAAACACCAAACAGGATTGTGAATCAGAAGTAGAGACATGATCCAGCAGAAACAGAAAGACTCTGTGGAATCAGCAGGAGTCTGTGAAAAGAGGCGAGGATCAGCCTGATTACCATAGGAATTTCTCCGGAGTATTTCTCTTTGCAAAGTGAAGTGTCAAAAGTGAAGACCATTCCTCCCTATGAGCATATACAAGGGGAGGAGGTCCCCCTCAGTCACAGTTGTAGGGAAGGGGAGTAAGGGGAAAATGGGAGGAAGGGAGGAATGGGAGGATACAAGGGATGGGATAATCATTGAGATGTAATATGAATAAATTAATAAAATAAAATAATGAAGACCAGCAAATCATTGGAAACTGATGCAAGGCATAGCAATGCAATAGCCCCCTCACTGCCTGTGGCCTTCTGTTTATATTCTGTTTTCATTGTCCACCAACAGGTGTTTTCAGGAGGCTAAAATGCTCCTCACATGACACAGTGTCCTGCACAATATCATATGGCCTCTCACAAAACATCTTTCAGCAAAACGTCACAGGACATAACTGAGTCTTCATAAAAAGCAGAAATTCCACAAATTAATTAATTTGAAATATATTTATTTAAAAGGGAAAGCTGAGGGACTACCATTATAAAAATGTATTTTGTCATTCTGGGGAAACAACATTTATTGCTATCCTCCACTCTTAATATTTACTTGGTACCACTATATATTAGAAAGAAAATATAATAGTTTTTATTGATTTTAACAAAATTACACAGCTAAGATTGTGATTTTGTTCCCAGAAGAGACTTTTAAAACCTTTCCAGCCAAGGAGAATATAGGCAGTAAGCTTCGAACCCCTACCAAGACCTAGCCGACGAACATGATACTCTCCACCGTTGAGTGGAGAGTGAGATCTGACTCTCACAGGAACTCTGGTGCCCCTTTTCTGACCATGTCCCCCAGATGGGGAGACCTGGTGGCACTCAGAGGAAGGATAGCTAGTTACCAAGAAGAGACTTGATATTCTGAGAGCATGTATAGGGGGAGGAGGTCTCCCTAGGTCACGGACATAGGGGAGGGGAGAAGGGGAGAAATGGGAGGGAGGGAAGAATGGGAGGAAACAGGGGAAGGGCTAACAATCAAGATGTAATATGAATAAATTAATAAAAAAATCTAAAAAAAAAACCTTTAATAACATAAATGTAGGAATTTATCAAGTGGGACTAAATTTATTTTCCATTATGTCATTACCTTGGGCATTTGTGGCCCAAGTACAGAATATTATAATTTAAATGTGAAATGACCCACAGTGTCATGACTTTAGCATTTAGTACCCAGCTCACCATAGGTTCTGACTGGTGCCAGTAGGGTACTAGAAGATGGGCCTCTGAAGGCTTGGTTTACACGCTCTGCTTCCTGTGTCCTAACACATGTTGGTGCTGCTGTGAACTCTAGCATGCTTTCTTTTCCTTCATGAACTGAGTTTCTTAGAAGCCACAAGGAAAAAGAAACCATTCCTTTAACAAGTTCTGTCTGAGTGTTTAGATATGTTGACACAATCATAACCAACACATGCCTGCTCTCACCCTGAAAATTATATTCTTAAAATTTATTAAAGACTTGCATGTAAGACGTGAGGCTCTGAATCTATAAGATGAAAACACGGAGAAAATTCTGGAAGAGATTAGACTTGCATGGGTAATTTGAAATAGACCACAGCATCATAGAAAATAAATGAAAAATAAACAAATATGATTACATTAAACTAAAAATGCTCTACATAGCAGAGGAATAAGAAAAACTACAGCATTTAAAAATATATGCAAACTATGGATCTAAGATCAGCTAATATGCATAATCTATAACGAAGACACATTACTCAGTAGCAAATGATAATAATCTAATTGAATTAAGCCAAAAAGCAGTATGGGCATTTCTCAAGTAAAACATGCCCATAGGCACAGGAATTAATGCTCAACATTACTAATTATCATGAAAATGCAAAATAAATATCAATAATGAGGTATTTCCTCATTCGAATGAGACTAGTTATTATCAAGAGCAGAAAATAGTATAGAGCAGAGTATGAAGCAAAGAGAATAGTTACACACTATTATGAGGATGTAAGTTAGCAGTAATGTTATGAACAGCAAAATTACACCTCTTCAGAAAATTATCAATAGAAATGCCATGATATCTAGCATTCTTACTCCTGGATATATACTCAAAGGGGATGAAATCTTGTTGAAAAGGTATTTATTATCCCACATTTATTGCAGAAATATTAATGATGTATAAGTGAATATGAAGAAAATATCTGCAGAAGACCCAACTGGGGCACAATGATGCTGAAATTCTCTTCTTTTGACGACACAGACAAACCTGAATGACATCGTGTTAAATAATATAAGTTAGATACTTCATAATATCCTCACATTGGAAGTTTAATCTTCTGGATTTCATGGAAATATGGCATAGAATAGTTGTTACCAGAGTCCAAGGAGAAGAAGAATCATAAACGAGGAGTTGAGGAACATGCATATATACAGTCACATAAGGGAAATGACGTCCTGTATTCTACTATATGGTAAAGTGACTATCATTGGTATCAGTGTGTTTCATTTCTCTTAATATTAGAAGAGAGATCTATGAATTCTTAACCTTAAATAAATGATGCTTGAATTATTTGATACCCTAATCATTTTAATTCTTATTCTTCAGAAACATAGACATGAACAACACCATCACACGGAAACCCATATTTGTACAATTACTATGTCATTAAATTAAAATAACATAAAATTTAAACAAATGATGATCAAAGTCCACTAGGACTAAAATAGGTAGTAATATAGTAGAGAAGTAACTACGGTTATCAACTATGAAGAAATAATGGCTCTAGGTACTGATTCTTGACATCTCAATGCCTAGTGACGTCCACATGGCTAACTATATGTCCACAAACATTACTCCTAAAATATACATTATTGACAATGTTGCAAGTATGTTGCTTGTGGAAGCAGGAATAGTCACACAAATATGATTATCTCAAGTATGATATCAAGAGTTGTTAAATTAATGACTGAAAATGCTCATTTACTGACCCTGTATCATAAACATGGTAACATATTTCCAATGAGGCTATCTTCTCGGTTTACTCCAGTGGCATCTAAGGTATGGACTAAATTAATTTCAGCAAGTAGAGTTAGTTCTTGTGCTCCAAATTTTACTCTCTCTTTCCCTAGGGTCTTCCTTTTGAAATAAAACCAAAGAAATAAACTGGGTTTGACAATTTTACTGTACTTTTAAGACATCAATTGATTTGGTGAGGGAAGTGATTGAGAGAGAAAAACTTGGTAAAATGCAGCCATGATGACCTTGTAGAGAGAGACAGGAATTTAGCAAACATGCACAGATAGGAGTTTTTGAGAGTACTGGCAAATCATCATCGGTAGCTCAATTCATAGGTAATAAACAGGGACTCTATAGTTACTCTAGACACTCTGGAAGGTTTAAAGTCTTTTATCCGTTCCTCTGTTAAGATGCACATAGGTTGCCACTGTAACTTGATATTGTACATATTGCTACCATCATGGTTGAGCCAAAATCTCTATGGTATTCTGATTTAGAATCCTTGGTGTCATACCGGATGGTTCTATATTTGATAGAAGTGAAATGCTATGCTTTAAGGCATCTTTTGTTTTTAACTTTTATTTTTCTCTCATAGATTGAATCTTGATTGCAGTTTCTCCTCCCTCCATTCCTCCCAGGTCCCCAGCCTATTTCTCTCTCCCCCAGATACCTTCTCTTCCATTTTCCTTCACTAAAGAACAAGCCTCCCAGTGATATGAACTGAAGGTACAATAAGACTGGGCACAAATCCTCATATTACAGCTGGACATTGCAACCCAGTAAGAGGAAACTTTTCCCAAGCACAGGCCAAAGAATCAGACATATCGTTATCCAATTGCTGGGAGTCTCACAAGAACACCAAGCTATACAAACATAGGGTATATTTAGAAGACCTACCTCAGACCTATACAGGGTCCCTACTTGTCACTTAATCTGTGTGAGCCCTTATGAGCTCTGGTTGGTCGGTTCTCTGGGCCTTGCCTCCTGTTGACCTCAATTCCTTTGGTTCCTACAACCCTTCCTTCTCATCTTTGCCAGGGTTCCCCAGGACCTGCTTTGTCGTTGATTGTAGGAATCTGCATCTATTCCCGTCAGTTGCTGGATAATGCCTCTCTGATGACGATTGGGATAGGTGCCTCTATGATTGTAGCAGAATATTATCAGGGATTGTTTCATTGGCTTTTTTGGCCAGTCATATTTGGTTCTATCCTGGGTCTCTGTGTTATCTTGCCTCTGGTTCCTGATCCTCCAGGAAGTGTCAGGATCCCTCTCCTGCTGTGGTCCATACATTGAACAAGTCATTGGTTGGCCACTCTCACAAGATCTGTGCTACCATGGCTCGGTATGTCCTGTAGGTTAGACAGATTGTATGTTGAAGGTTTTTACTGGGGTTGTTGCCTCAGTCCCAATGATAGATGTCTTGCTGGGTTATAGAAAAAGGCCAGTCCAGGCTCCACATCCCTCATTACTAGGAGACTTCACAAAGGTCTCTTTCTGGGATTCAAGGAAGTTCAGGAACATCTGAGTTGTTTCTAGTTTCTAGTAATTATAAATAAAACTCAGTACCAATGGTTGAGCAAGTTTCCTTTTGGTAGGATGGAAAGTCCTATGGGTATTTGTACAAGAGTAGTGTAGTTGTTTCTTGAATCAGATTGATTATCAATATTCAAAGGGACCATCATATTGATTTCTATAATGTCTGTAATAATGTGCACTTCCACCAGCAATGGAGGAGTGTTCCACTTATTACACATCCTTGGCAGCATGAGTATTTTTTTTTTTTTATCTCAGCTACTACTCTGACAGGTGTAAAATAGAATCTCAAAGTAGTCTTGATTTGCATTTCTCTGATGGTTAAGGATATTCACCATATCTTTAAGCATTTCTGAGCCATTTGATATTCCTCTGTTGAGAATTCTGTTTAGATCTGTACCCCTATTCTTAGTGGATTATTTTGTTTCTTGCTGTATAGTTTCTTGAATTCTTTATATGTTTTGGATATTAGCTGTGTGACAGATGTAGTGTTGATAAAAATCTTTTCACATTCTGTAGGTTGCAATTTTGCCTTATTAATGGTGCTCTTTTCCTTTCAGAAGCTTCTCAGCTTTATGACGTCCTATTTATTGATTGTTGTTCTTAGATCATGTGCTACTTGTATTCAGGGAATTGTCTCTTAAGCCAATGCATTCAAGGCTGTCCCTCATTTTATCTTCTATTAGGTTCAATGTGTCTGTTTTTGTTGAGGTCTTTGATCCACTGGAACTTTAATTTTGTGCAGGATGATAGACATGGCTCAATGTGAAGTTTTTACATGTAGACATCCAGTTAGATAAGCACCATTTTTTGAAGATATTTTTAAAAATTCCTGTATGTTTTCTTGCTTCTTAAAAAAACAGTTGTTCATAGGTGTATTCATTTATGTCTGGGTTGTCAATTTGATTCCAGTAATCAACCTATTTTTATGCCCACACCACGTGGTTTTACTGGTATACCTCTGTAGAACAGTTTGAAATCAGGGATGTTGTGACCTCTGGATGTTCTTTAATTTCTCAGGATTGTTTAGCTCTCCTGTATTTTCTGCTTTCCCATATGAAGTTGAAGATTGGTCTTTCAAGGTCTGTAAATAATTGTGTTGGAATTCTGGTGGGAATTGCATTGAATTTGTAGATTGCTCTTGGTGAGATGGCCAGTTTTACTATGTTAATTCTACCAATCCATGAGTGAGGGAGATCTTTCCATCTTCTGACATCTTCTTCAGCCTTTTCTGCAAACACTTGCAGTTCTTGGCATACAAGTTTTTCACTTGTTTATTACAGTTACCTGCAAGATATTTTACATTATTTGCGGCTATTATGAAGAATGTTGTTTCCCTGATTTCTTTCTCAATCTGTTTGAGTATTAGAGGGTTACTGATGAATTGTTTTAGTCAATCTTGGTGGGCAGGTTGAGACAGGGTTTCCCTGTGTAGTCTTGACTGTCTTGGACTTGCTTTACAGACCAGCTTGATTGACCTCAAACTCATGGAGATCCATCTGCCTCTGCTTCTCCAAGTGCTGGGATTACAGGCATGCACCACTGCACCTGACCTCTGAGTTATTTTTCATTCCTGTTTTTTTTCCTGTCTTTGATAATTTGTGTCTTACTTAGGGTTTTATGGCTGTGAAGAGACTCCATGACTAATAAAACTCTCATAAATGAAAACATTTGATTGGGGCTGACTTACAGTGTCAACGGTTTAGTCCATTGTTATCATGGCAAGGAGCATGCACTGTGCAGGCAGACATGATGCTGGGATAATGAAGGCAGGCGGCAGCAGCAGGAGACTGTATGTCATACTGGGCATAGCTTGAGCATATAAGAGACCTCAATGCCTGCAGCTACAGTGAGGTACTTCCTCCAGCGAAACCACACCTACTCCATCAAGTCACATCTTCTATTAGTGCCACTGCAAATGGGCCAAGAATTCAAACACATGAGACTATGGGGCCCAAACCTATTCAAACCACCACAGGCTGCAATATTCTTTATGGCAATGGTAGTGTTGATGTATGTATGGATGTGTGTGTACACACACACATATATCACATATACATATATACAAACATATATATACACACATCTAGGACTCCACAGTTTCATGAATTTCAAAGAAATTAGAAAGCAGAAATTGGTAAAGAAAAATAGATTTGTTTACAGTTAGGCCAAGTGAATTATCTAATCTATCTAACCCTAGATTTATAATATCACACGCGAAAAGCAGTGAACTGAAATCTAGAACATTTAAGAAATATATAATATTCAGTCTCCATGACCCCTGCTACTAGGAGTCTCAGCTATAGGACAAAACTGGCTAACTTGACAAGACTCCCAAGGGAGGGAGGAGAACATTAATTTACCCACAGAAACTTTGATCCAAAACTTACCCTGCTTACAACACATGCAGAGATAAAGATAAAACAGATTGGGCACTGATTGAGGCACTGTCCAAACAATGCCTGGTCCAACCCAAGACCCACCCAATGGAAGAGAGCCAACTCCAGGCACTATTAACACTACTCTGCTTTCTTTGCAGACAGGAACCTATCACAGTTGTCCTCTGAAAGACTCCACCCAGAAGTGGTTTAAAACAGATGTTGAGACTCACAACAAAACATTCAATAAAGTATAGGGAGTCTAGTGGAAAACTGGTGGGAAGGATAAAGGGGCCTAAAGGTGACAAGAGCTCCACAGAAGAACCAAATAATCAGAGGCCAGAAGGGCCTGTGATGTCCAAAGCACCAACCAAAGACTATGCATTGACTGGTCCTAAGCCCTCTGCATAGATGTAGCTGATGGACAGCTCAGACCTCATGTATGTCCACTAGTTAGGAGAGTGGGGGCTGTCTCTGACATGGACCCTGTTGCCTGCTCTTAGATCACTTCTTCCTGACTGGATTGCTTTTCCAGGCCAGAGGGGAAGAAGGCAATCTTAGTCCTGATGAGCCTTGATGAGCTGGGGTGGGAGGGTAGGAATCTTCCCTGGTCTGTGGAATAGGGAGGGTGAATGGAGGCTAGTACTGGGAGGAGAGGAGGGAGAAGGCTACAACCAGGATGTAAAATGAATAAATAAATTAACTAATAAAAAAGGAAAATCTTTAAAATGTGTAGTGTGCAATGGATTATCTGTCCCTTACTGGGGAAGAAGGATCCAGGCCTAGGGTTGAATTTGACTATATGAGAAAAATGGTGACTTAAAGATCTTCATATTTTGAAAAAGAAAAAAAATCATATTTGTTGTTTGTTCTGGCAGAATCTTTGTTCCCAGAGTCCATTCATTACTTCCCTTTTCCTATGGCCCTCTTTGCCGTGGTTCATACCTTGATTTGATTGGCATCCAGAGGAAGTTTTGTGTCTTTTCCTTAGTGGTCTGCTTCTGCTCCATGCCTGTTAGTATCACAGTCCTGGAAGTGGACAAAGTTTATATCCTGATAGTTGATGCAGTGGGACATGAGTCTCTCTTTTTTGAATGTTCTTATCCCACAAGGTCTTCTGCACAGGAACATGGTTATAGTTTGTGACTGATTAGTTTTAATAAAGGAGCTCGTTTCAGTGAGCCTTTATTAAGAAACAAACTATCCCACAATATAATGCTTTAAAAGTACACTGATTTCACTAACTTTAGAGTTAGAACTTTCTTCTTCAAAGAGAAGTTCTATGGTCTCACCTGGGTATACCATATTTTTGGCTAGCTAATGTTAGAGGTTTATTTGTCAAGGATCCTGACAGAGGATGTGTCTTTTCCCCCAGAAAGATAACCTGAGTGTTTTCATATGCTATGTGGTAACAAGGGCTGTGAGACACAAACATACATGTGAGACACAAACATACATGGCTAAGAACTCTTCAAGCTTCTGTTGCCTTAATGCCACATACATTAAAGTGAGAAACATGAATCATCTAATTTCCAAGCTGGAGAAATAGGTTCCAAAATAGGTATATTTATTTTGCAATCTAAATTTCAATTACATATGTGTGCATGCAGAAAACCTAAGGGTCCAGAAGAGTGCCCTTGATTCCCTGAAGCTGGAGTGACAATCAGTTGTGAGTTGGTCAGCAGGCATGTTGGAAACCATATTGTGTCCTGTGCCAGAGCAGTATGTGTTCTTAATAACTGAACAATTTCATCAGTCTCTACGTATACACTTTTCATACATAGTTCATACTATGAAAGTTACAAATTGAAGTTTTACAAGTTAAAGCTGGAAGATGATTGTCAGTTGAAGGAACAAGGGAATTAGACATATAAACTACACTTGGAGACTAGTATTGGCATAGAATGACTTATTCATGAAGATGGGTGAAAATGGATAATATAGTAGTGTTTGGAGGGATGTACTGAACTATTAGTTTTCTGTATGCAGCATGTTGAAAAAGAGCAGTGGTACTCAGTGAGCTGTCAACTTTGTAGGGACCAGAAGAAGATATGTTAGAGTTTAAGTTTTGGAAAGATCCTATCTGAGGCACTAAAAACACATAAGTTGAAATACTGACTATATAGTGTTTATATAGGACTAAAATCTTATCCAGATTTAGGAGAAAATAGTTGTAAGCCATATGCTCATTTTCTATTACTTTCTCTGTAGAGGAAGATACTTTACATGCTAAGCTCTACAACTATTTCATGATTCTAGAAAGGTACCCAATAGAAAGAATAACAGATTCTATTGAATTCAATGATCTTTCTTGTAAAATAATTTTTATTTTTACATATACTTTTATATTATTACACATACATACAAAAAACTACCTCCAACAAGAAGAACCAGGAAACAATCAAGAATTACATAAATGTTGCATTCTTAGTGTTTTGACTATTTGTATTTGGCAGCCTTGAAGAAAACATCTTTCCTATTTTAGTGTGTCTAAAATTCTGAATGTAAATCAATAGCTCCCATATCTCATCATTATTAACTTAAAACATCTATCTAGGCCTAAAAGCATCTTAACCCTTAAACAACTAAGATTAATTGTAAAACTAAACTATCTGGTCTTCAACCCCATAAGAGACTTGAGAAGGATTAAAATTGATTACCTGAGTATACCATCTTATACCTATCTGAATGGCTAAGATAAAAAACTCAGGTGACAGCACATGCTCGTGAGGATGTGGAGAATGGTGAACACTCCTGCATTGCTGGTGGAAGTGCAAACTTGTATGACAACTTTGGAAATCAATCTGGTGCTTTCTAAGGAAATTCGGAATAATCCTCCTTCAAGACCCATCCATATCACTCCTGTGAATAATCCTGAAAGATGCTCTACCATACAACAAGGACATTTGCTTAGCTATGTTCAAAGAAGCTTTATTTTTAATAGCCAGAGTCTGTAAACAACCTATATGTCCCTCAACTGAATATGGATAAGGATTCACAATGGAATACTATTCAGCTATTTAAAAGAAGTAAAACTTGAAATTTGCAGGCAAATGGATGGAACTAGAAGAGATCATCCTGAGTGAGGTAACCCAGACCCAGAAAGACACATATGGTATATACCACTAATAAGTAAATATTAGCCACATAATACAGGATAACTACACTATAATACAGAGATTGACACATCAACCCAGGACCATATATGATGTGGACCTAGATCCTCTGCTCAGTCATAGTAGCACTGCTTCCATGTGGGTCCCACAAGGTGGAGAGTACTGACTACTTTGGACATGGACTCTGCCCACCAAACATTGATCACTTCCCCCTGGCAGGGCGGCCTTACCAGGGTACAGAGGAAGAGGTAACAGGTAGTACAGATGAGATTTGATAGGCTGAGGTCAGATTTTAGGTGAGGAGGGCTCCCCTCTCTGAGGACTAGGGGAGGGAGGGAGAGAGGATGAGGGCAGCTGATACAATTGGGATGGGAGGAATTTAATCTGCAGAATAAAGGGATAACATATATTGCTAATCCCACTCTAAGGGAATAGCTCTGAGACTGGCTGAAATATGAATATCTAGGCATAGACTATGTTTCTTGTTGGCTACACAATCTCAATGATCTTTATAATAGTCAGAAAGTATTGTCTTAGGTTGCTTTGTTTTTATATAATAAACACCAAGAACAAAAGCAACTTGGGGAAGAAAGAATTTATTTGTCTCATAGGTCACAGGCCATCATCTCAGGAAGTCAAGGCAACATTCAAAGAGGAACAAAGGCAGGGGCTGAACCAGAGACACTGGATGGATTCTTCTTATTGCCTTCGTCCTAAAAGTCTATTCAGTCGACTTCATGACATACCCTATGACCACTTGTCCAGGAATGGCATCAACCGAGGGATCCCCCTCCAAAAGATTAACTGAGAAATCTCCCCCACCACATACAGACTCGCCTACAAACCAATCTGATGGAGTCTTTTTCTCAATGAAATTTTTTTTTCTCAGGCAATGCTAGCTTGTATCAAGGAGACTAAAACTAACCAGCACAGTTATTTTACCATCTTTCTTTAATCTGTGTATTCTAAGAGATACAAAGATAATACTAAATCTTAGCTGCTATGTATGGTAAGTTCTTACGGTTTTGTTAGGGAATATAAGGGTTAGGTGAAGTGTGTATTTCTGGCATCACAGTATGATCTCTGTAGTGTTATGGAATTCTGACACACCATTTCTTAATAGAGTCATGTCTGTCTAATCAAGGTACTCAGCAAGAACCCACTCAGGAAGATAATGAGAAAAGACAACACTCCAAAATCTTAGGGAAGCTATCTGACTTAATTTCAAGTGGTGATAATTGAACAAGATTTGTGAAGCGATGAAGCTGGATTTTGACCAGCAGAAATTTCTTTTCAGGCTTAAATTTTGTAGATATGGATATTTTTCCTTGTCTGTGCTTTTATATACTGTAAGAGGGGTGTTTAATTAAAATACAGACACCATTTAAAGAAAAAATAAATTAGGATAATTGATTACTTTGAGTTCGACCCTGACATAATTTATTTTTATAAATGTGCAGTTAAGTAGAATTTGGCATGTTCAAGTAAGAGACAAGTTAAAATAGAGTAATTTGATTTAATTAAAATTTTGCTAATTTCATGAAAAATAATATATAAAGATTTATATAGTTTAAATTGCACCACATAGAAAGTTAATTTCTTAGATTTATAAAATATGTAAAAATTGAAATTATTTTTTTGTTGGGAGGACAAAATATGATCAAGATGTACCTGAAATATTTTATGTTTAATTCTGCTTGAAACATTTGAATTGTTTAATCATCTTTCTAAATATGCCCTAAAGGAGCATGGGCTTCTCGATATGAGGTATAGCTAAGTTTTTAAAACTTATTTATCATACATAAATCCTGCACACAAATGGACTTTTAGGTTAATATTATTTGCCAACAAGGCTTCCATATCTGAAAAGGTAGGGTTATAAGTTTGTATCTTCAGAATCTGAATTTAAAATAAAATCGTTAAACCTTATAAAGGCTTTGCCATATATAGAATGCAAATTAAATGCAATGTAACAAGAAAATAAGTTACAAGAAATATTGAAGGAAATATAATCAATTCCTAGAGGCACCGTGGGACTTAGGCATCTTGGTAGTAAAGATGGATTCAGATGTAATTCTGTGATTACAGTGGGATGCTTGGTCTCTCAGGAGAGTAGGAACAATGGAGATGCATGATATCTTCTGGAATTTAATGTTACATGCAATGACCAAAGTCCAAAGCTGACAGGTAGCAGACCACAAGGTAAATAGTGTACTGTTCCTTTTCACTCACCTGGGATTCCTGAGGAGGCCATTATGTGGAACATCACAGTCCCTCTTTTTCTATTTTCTTCCTTAGAAGAAGGTGAAAGGCTATTCCAGACACACAGACTCAGGTGCTGTGAAGGGAGGGGAGTGTAAGAGATCATTGAAATCTCATACACTGGGTGCAGCTTATTTCTTTTATTCCTTTTTTGGTCTAAAACTTAAAAATTATTAGTTATCCTCTTTCTTCCAAGTCTCATAGCATGAATAGTTATTTTCATATGTGCAAAACTATATGTGCCTCTGGAGATCATGATTAATTTTTTTTTTTTTTTGTCTCTTTGTTGTCAACCGACTCAGGTTCTGACATCAGATAGGCAATATAACCTACATGATAATTTCTCTTCTTTTTCATAACGAATAAAGAATAAGAATATTGAAACTGATAAGTAACAAGATAAACCGAAGTTCTATTTCCTTGTTTTGAGGTCATGATGGACTTCCAAGCAGAACTGTGTCAAGAGTTCAAGATGCTCTCTAACCTCCTCCGGAGCTGTGGTGACAAAGTGACCCAGTATAAGATTTGATGAGTTGTATCTGGTAAGTAAACAATTTGCATTCAAGAAAATGGCACTTGTGGTAGACATAGAGCTTCTACGCTACTTCTTTTTTTTTTTTTTTTTTTTTCTATATTGAATTGATATTTATTTCAGGACATGCCATGTCAAAATAAAACAAAAGGGTCAATCTTGCTTTTAACAACAATATGTATTATAAAAGCACTTTACAGCTTCATCCCATGTTTGAGTATAAGTTACAAGGTGTGTGGGCTAATGATTATCTAAAAGTATTTCTCTTTTCAGATCTATAGTCCAGGTGCTCTCCAAGTATTACAAGGTGACAGTACTTGAGAAGTGGAGGAGGAAGAGGGAGGGAGGGGAGTCAGGTTTTCCTACTTAAGGATTTTGTTGCAATGAGGAGGTGAGGAAGTATGCGTTATTTTTGTTACCTTTTCATCTTTATACTGTGTTAAGTAATGCTCACAACATAAACTCCGCAGCTGTCTTCTGGGTTTTACCTAACATCATGTCACTAGCTCATAATTTCTGTGGAACCATCCATTAATATTTTATTTTTCGTTGACAGTAATGTTAAAGAGTCTTGTGATGATAGGCCCAGGGGGTGAAACTTCAAAGACTTCTTTAGTGTTGTAAAAAGTAACTGAGTACCTTGTAAAAATATGTGTTGTTAATGAGGAAATATCACATGGTCTACCGTGGCAACAAAATCAATTACCTTGCCAAGAGCCTGGTTAATAACTTTGGAATGACCAGACTTTCCCTGCAGATGTATCACAGGCATGCACGTGCACGTGCACACACACACACACACACACACACACACGCACACACACACACACACATACACACACACACACACACACACATCTACTCATCCCATATAGAAAGGCCATGATAGACCAATATATGGAAATTACCGAAGTCCAACTTGGAGAACCAGTGAGTTTTATTGGAGATTTAGCCAGAAATATGGGCAAGACACTACTTTCAGGGGCAGAAATTACTCGAAGACAACTGAATCACCAAAGCCCACTCCAGCATATGTGACAGCTCACAAAATTTGGGAACCTGGAGCACACTGTACAGCCTGCAGAAGAGCTCAACTAGTTGAAGAGTGTCCTGTCCAAGTTACTCAGTTCCTTTGAATTTATTGTAGGAAGCTCAGGTAGTTTCTGCTCCTTCCAGGCAGTTGATGTATCTCAGAGTCTTCCTTGCACATTGGCTAGTCTGAGGGTCTTCTTTGTAGATTGGTTTGTCTGAGACCTAGTAGTCTTTATCCTTTACTCTTATTGGGGAGGAGCCAAGAGAATCAGGTCAGTTTCAATGACTTCCTGAATCTGTTTTGTGTTAACTTTCTGTAATAAGTTGTTTCTTTCTGGGGAACAGAATCTTTTAATTAAGGAGAAAACTGCTGGACAACAATTGCTAATGATTATTTTCTAGGTTATTATATAAAATAGAGCAGCCCAAGTTTCCTTCAATGGTTCTAGTGATCTAATTTCCTGAAACTAGATTGAAGTAAATACCATATTAGAAGACAGTGCTTCATAATTACAAAACAAAAATAAAAACAAATGTCTGTTTTTAAAAATCACTCATTAATTGTATAGTATCTCAAATGGCGGAATTGTAAAGATAGAATATATATGGTGAATGAGTACCGCTCTAAGTATATCCACATAATAATCAATAGGATCTAAGGTTATGATATACAACACTAATAGGTATTTTGTATATTCAGATTAGGTCACATCTTTTACAAAATGGAGAATATGTGTGTTATCTGGGGGACCCCACTTATTCACTTGATAATTGGTTTAACAGGAGTAGAGCAGCTACACCAGTACAGAGAAACTAAAATTGAAGTAAGGAAAACTCTGAAGGTTGAAGAGATTTGAAAGAGCTTGATAATTCTGAGCTGCAGGAAGCTTTACATGGAAACCAGGAGGAGTTCCCCAGAAACAAAAAGGTAGCCACACCAGTTGTGTTCAGTAAGGTGCTGCAGACTCTACCAACTCACCATCACCTTGAAGAACTTTGAAAACAGTGTCTTTCATAGAGCCTCCAATAAAGAATGTTTTCTGCCATTGTGTTCATGTCAAACCTGCGACAACTGGACTTGTGAAATCAACCTAGCCATGTATTTCTGTCATATGAACTTGAGAGGTGATAATTTTTTGGTTTAAAACCTGAAATATGTGGAAGATTTCTTTCTTTCTTTTTTGATAGAAAGGGGTAGAGGTAATTGATACTTGAAATTATTCAGAAAAATAAAAGCTATGTATAGACATATGCTTAGCACACTCACACGACTGTATTACATACAGAAACAAAACAATATAAAGTAAGATAATATGCAAAGTTAAACACTGATCACTCTGTAACTATGTAAAATATAGAAAAGTATTTTAAATAGATTTTAAAAAGATTTTTAATTAATACACTTTACATTCAGATTATTGCCCCTTCCTTCATCTCCTCCCAGACCCACCCTACCTCCCTCTTTCCCTCTCCCTCTCTCTTAGTTCTCAGAAAGGGGGAGCCCCAGCCTATCAGATCTCATCTTGACTACCAGTATCCTCTTCGTCTATGGCCTGGCAAAGCTGCTCAACAGGGGAAAGTGACCAATAAGAGGGCAACAGAGCAGAAGGGCTTGAAGAGCGGGAACAGGACAGGAGCCTAGACTCCACTCAGCAGGGGACCAGAGCAGGTGCAGAGACTCACAGACAGGACTCACACCTGAGACTGAGATTTGGGGCAGAATGCAGGGAGTCTTATTGAGAATTCTGGGTATAGAATGACCTGAGGAGGACAAGAGCACCACAAGGAGAAAAACAGAGTCAACAAATCTGGGCCTGGAGGACCTGAAAAGACAAATGTACCAAGATGTAGTCGATTGGCAGCACAGTCTCCATGTGAGTCCCGTAATATGGGGAGTACAGGCTGTCTCTGACAGAAGAGCAATCGTAAAATGAAATAAAACATGGCTGAGCACCTCCCCCACCTCAAAAAGCAAAACAAATGCAAAACCCTAAAAACCAAACAAACAAAAGCCAAAAACAACAACAACAAAAAAATTTGCAGTGTGTGAGCCCAAATCTGTAGTGAAGAGCCCTTCCTCTAAATACTCCAAAATAGTCCATTTTACGGATAGCTACAAATAGTATTGGCACAGAAATGCCTTCTTCTGCTTGAAAACATTCCATATGCCAACTGAACGGGTGTATCACCTGACATAGTGGTGTTCATCTAACTTAAATTATCAAGCACAGATTATGATGACAGAAAAAATTCCAGTGGGAAGGTTTGTGACGAATGTAGTTGGGATAAGTGGGGTGAGTGGCGAGCTAAGGGGAATACGTGAAAGGCGGCCATTAATAAAGTTTCCATTTTAGGGAGAAGGTAGCTATGTGTGTTCCTATAGATGTGTTTGTTTTTTCATTGATTGATTTGCTCCCTCATTCTATCTCTCATTTGTGTAGGCATTCCTTTAGGTTGATCTGCTGGTTTCCTATATAGAGACCTAGGCCAGAGACAGAAGTTTTATTCAGTGAAAGACACGATCGGTTACTAGATATGATTGAACCTGCTATCGCACAAGTTATGAAACTGAGAAATGTTCTTCTCATATGAGGTGGCTTATTTAAAAGCAAAACAGAATAAGAAAATATTTGAGTCATTTTACTCTTTCTTATGCTAATACATTCTAATTATGCCTTTACAAATAACTGTCCTAAAATGAAAGTAATTTCAACCTAATACAAAATTCAAATCACAAAAGAACAGGGATTAAAAAAAAAAATAATAAGACACAAAGTACATTTTTAATAACTTCTATTTGTAAGCATTTCTCTAATTATATTATTTTCTGTAGCTTAAATATGCTGTCTACAGTGCTGTGTGCTTCTCATTTCAAGAAGACCATGTATCAAATTGGAGAAAGCATTTTGTAAATTCTAAAGGATTATGAATGTGTTTGTAATGATGCTGGTGTATTGTCGGTTGTTCCTGTGCTGTGTCTTGGCAGCATTTCATTATTGAATCAGTGCTCACACAGATTCTATCATTCAGAAACCTCTGGAGGGCTCTCAATGAGATTATATGAAAGCAAATATTTTATTCAGGATTGAATTGCATCACCTTGGAAACTTAATGGATCAATTGCCTAAGAGGAACAGTAAGTATAATGGTTTACAGCAAAAATATCATTCAACTGACGTCCTAAACAGAACTAGAGGGGAGGGAAACAATTGTTCAAAGTCGATAGCAGAGATCAAGGTTGGGAAAAGTGTTTTAAATGCGTTTAAACATTAGCTATTTAAAGGTACACATATCAAGGCTAATGAAATGCTTTACGAGTATTTTGAAATTTTAAATTAAAATTCTGGTTTAGAAAATTTAAATATTACGAGATGAGTAAACATTTTTTTCAGGACTATTGGTATAGAAGTTAGAATTTGGAACCTTTGAATTTCTTTAGAGTTATTATTTTTTCAATGTAATTAATGAGAATCACATTACAAAAGCTAAATCTGTACTATTTAAATAATCATTTTCTTTTAAAACATTTTCCCCTGAAACCATGAAACTTTCTTTCTTTCTTTCTTTCTTTCTTTCTTTCTTTCTTTCTTTCTTTCTTTCTCTTGTAGAGTGCTGCTTTATTTTTTTGGTTATGATACAGATGTGAATGTGGCACAATTTACACTGGAAAAGGAAACAAATTAATATTCTAACACAGCAATTGTTCCTGCTTGAATACTACAAATGATTTTGTCTTTTCTTTTTTTATTAAACATTTTTTACATACACATTTATACTATTACACATATACACATTAAACTACCTATAGCAAGAAGAACCATGACACAATCCGGAATTATATAAATGTTACATTCTTAGTGTTTGCCTATTGTATTTGACAGCCTTGAAGAAAACATTTTGGTGTGTCTAAAATTCTGAACGTAAATCACTATCTATCATATCTCGTCATTATCAACTTAAGACATCTTTCTAGACCTAAACCCATCTTAACCCCTAAGCAACTAAGCTTAAAATTGTAAAACTAAACTATCTGGTCTTCAACCTATCAGAGACTTGAGAAGGAATAAAATTGATTACCTGGGTATAAAGGGAATGCAGTTTAGTAGCTTACCAAATGAGAAGATGACAGAGACAGATTGCTACCTGAACAGTCACCCAAAACTGTCTATAACATTGCAGAATCATCTTCAGCCTTCTGGTCCAAAGTATCTGACAGACATATTTGTGAGGCAGAAACTATTGAGGATTTGCTACTCTGTATTGACAGAGTTTGGCCATTGACTCTGCCTGCATCCAAGCTTGCCCTTTCTAAAACAGTTTTTGAAATATCACAATTCCTATGAAAGAATCTTTGAAAAAAAATTAAATTTTCTTTATTTTGTATGAAATAATTTAGGAAACTCTGAATCCCATATGTCCTTTTGGAGATTAATCAGTGTAGTTAGCATGTAACAGCACTGTAATTTCATTTAAATGAATGAATAAATACCTAGATAGACAAGAAATAGATAAATAATTAAATAAATAAATAATGCTAAATAAGCTCATTGCAGGGGGACAACTACTAGGAGTTCATCACAGGGCATGTGCATCAAGGCTACGTAGGTCCTAACATTGACCTCTCTGTGCTCCAGTTTTTTCTCCCATGCCACAGTACCATGTCTGTATGAAATCTATGAGGGAACAAGGGGAAAGTGCTTTACATCATTTGAGGTGTGATTATATAAGTGCTAATTGAAAACTAGTTCAGGCTTTTCTTCGACTTATTGTTTTAGAGCTCAGCTGGCTGAGGGGGCTCTTTGAACCGAAAGCAGAAGTAAATTGCGATCACTTCCTATAGACTCCTAGAAGCTCTGAGTACATAAATCATTTGTCTTTCATGGAAATAAATATTTAAATCCAGATAGAATCTAGCCTTGCATTTAACATCACATTTAGTTAATCTCTAAGGCACAGATAGCAGACTATACTTTTATGTAACCTCTGTCATATAAGTAGTAATTTCAAGTAATATTTTATTTTTGAAAGCTTATAAGATGCTATTTTTTTTATTGTAGCTTCCAGAACATAATAAATAAAATTTCCTCTTCTTTCAAAATTGTTGAATTTCCTATTATTTAAGAATTTTAACTTATCTTATTGTTTAAATAAATAAAAGGTGATAATAAAAACACCTTAATTGGTTATGAGATTTTTTTTTTTTGCCAAAATTGATTTAAGTGCCAACCAAAATAAGAAAAACTTGAGAAGAACATGATATATCTACACTAAACTAGCTAGAGAAAGAGTAACCATTCAAATTATATGAGAACACCTTTGACAGCAAGCAAGAAGCAACGCAAGTGTCTTGTGTGCCTTGATGTTTTGTGTATCTTCTAACTGTGAATAGAGGACTGAAGTTACAGTCAATCAAAGTGAAATAATCTGAATATTTCAAATAATTTAGTTTTGAAATTTAAATGTATGTGGTAATTCACTAAGAAATATTGACTGCGGGTGGTGGTGGCTCGCACCTTTAATCCCACCACTTGGAAGGGAGAGGCAGGCAGATCTCTATGAGTTTGAGGTGAGCCTGCTCTACAGAAGCAGTACCAGGACAGCACAGCCATAGTTGTTACACAGAGAAACCCTGTCTTGAAAAACCAGAAAAAGAAAGGAAGAAAGAAAGAAAGAAAGACTGTAGAGATCCCTGTCACCTCCATAGCCAAAGTGTACCTTGCGTTCTGTATAGACAAGGGCTGAGAGGAAATAGCCCTGAAGTCAGAATTGCTGTGTGCATGGAGCTGTTCATGCTTGGGATGCTTACACAAGTTCCCGAAGCTGGCCTAACATATCTGACTGACGTGGCTAACTACCTTAGATTTTGTGCTTTCCCTGTCCCGACGTGTTGTGTGGTGGGTTTTCTTTGTGACGTAATGGGATGCACCAAGTCAATTTCTCACATTGTTCCACATTTTATTTTAAAATTATGTAAATTATAGGAAAGTATTGCATATATTCAAGGGATACAATGTAACGATATATGCATATATACTGTGTAATATCTATCACACGCATTGCATGTACATATTTATGCATATGGATTATATCATATCTATCAGAATCAAATTCACAACCATCTCTCTCATTCTTCATGCCGTGTGCAGATCCTTAGAACTCACCTTATAATAGCCTTGGCATCCTTTGACCAATACTACCAATTTTCTTCACTTCTTCCTAAACTGTTACCAAAAGGTACTCTATCTTAATCTAGCTGACACATGTCTTTATAAAGGAAGGCCACATGGGACCACAGTACATCATCAAGTTTAATATTAGACAAAGGCATACGAATCTTTCCCCTGGAGACACCATTTGATATGCTCGTATACATATTGATCTGTCAAAGAGAAAAATATTTTGGAATTTTTGCTTAATTGTTTACTTTGTTAATATGCTTTTCACAAAATGAACGCGTAAAATTGATTGGTTTCAGGAAACAACTTCAAGCATTGCCTAAAAATGTAGAGTCCAAAAGCCTACCAATTTTTCAAATTAATAAGACTTTGAATTTTATTAATTCATAGATAAAAAAGTTATCATCAGTTTTTTCACATAAACTCTCTACAGTTCACCTAGCTGCCATGCCTCATAACAATAGCTACATTTAAAATTTTTAGTGTAGGAATGAATATTCCTGATAACTGCTTTTTCTTTTTAAATTTTGAATGTCCCTGCTAAATATTGATAAAGATATGTAATAAAAATAATAATTAGAAAGTAATTTTTAGATGAAATATTTTTCCAATTATTCAATTATTTTAGAGATGATTTAATGAATGAACAATTTGTTTTATTCATGTGAAGAATAATAAAGGTAATCCAACATATAAATAAACTGAAAGAAAAAAATATGCAGTCATTTGATTACATGCCAAAAAATAGTGATCAACAAAGTCCAACAGCCCTTCATAAGAAAATTTCTGGAAAGATTAGAGGATTCAAGGGTCATACCTAAACATAATAAATGCAATTTACGGCAAGCTTATATCCAACATAAAGTTAACTGGAGAAAAACCAAAAGAACTCCACTTATCCACTTTTAGGAGCAAAGCAAGGTTGTTCACACTCTCCAGATCTATTCAATATAGTACTTGAATTTTCAGCTTGAGCAATAAGACAACTGGCAGAGATCAAGGGGACACAATTTGGAAAGGAAAAAATCAAAATGTGATTATTTGCAGATGATATGATACTATACATAAGTGACCATAAAAAATGAACCAGGGAACTCCTACAAATAATAAACACTTTTAGCAAAGTGACTAGATCCAAGATTTACCTTAAAAAAAAAAACAAACAAACAAAACAAAACAGTAATACTTCTATATACAATTGACAAATGGGTTAAGAAAAAAGCAAAACAAAACAGGGAAACAAGACCCTTTATCATATCCAGAAATAACATAAAATATCTTGAGATAACTCTAACCAAGCAAGGGAAAGATTTATGGGATTAAAAACAGCAAGTCTTTGAAGAAAGAAATTGAAGAAGATATCAGAAGTTTGAAAGATCTCCCTTGCTCATTGATTGATATATTTAATATAGTAAAAACAGACATTCTGCATAATACAATCTATAGATTCAATGAAATACATGTAAAACCTCTAACACAATTCTAATAGACTTTGAGAGGACAATACTCAACTTTATATGGAAAAATCAAAAAACTCAGGATAGCTAAGACAATCCTGAACAATTAAAGAATGACAGGAGACATCACCATTTCTTATTTTGAGTTGTACTATAAACTTATAGTATTAAGAGGTATTGGCATAAAAACAGAAACATCTATTAATAGAATTGAAAATACAGACATATCTCTACACACCTATGCAAACGTGCTTTTTTATGAAGAAGCCAGAGATACATACTGGCAAAGAGACAACAACTTCAACAAATGGTACTACTCAAACTAGATGTCAGCATATAGAAGAATACACATTCAGTCAGATCTATCATCGTGCACAAAACACTGGTCCAAGTGGATCAAAGTTCTCAACAAAACACAAGAACCTAACAGAAGAGAAAATATGGAATAACCTTGAATGTATTGGCACTGGAGACAACTTTCTGAAGAGGACACCAATATCTCAGATACCAAAATCAGCATTTAATAAATGTGACCTCATGAAAATGGAAAGTTTCTATAACGCAAAGTAAAGCATCAATTGGGCAAAATGACACACTCCAGAAAGGGAAAATATTTTTTTTTAACCAGTGCTACATTTAGAGTTCTAATGTACATAATATGTAAAGAACTCAAAATACTAGATATCAAAAACCAAAAAATCCAATTTAAAGATGAGTTACAGATCTAAACAGAGTTCACAATAGAGGAATTTCAAGTGGCTGAGAAACACATAAACGTTCTTAGCCATCAGGGACACATAAATTAAAACGTTGAAATTTCATCTTATACCTGACAGAATGACTTAGATCAAACATAGAATGACAGCTCGTGTTGACATGGATGTGCAGTAAGGAAGTAATACACATCCATTATAAGTGGAAATCCAAACTTGTGCAGCCCCTTTGGATATAAACATGGCAGTACCACAGAAAATTAACAATCAATCTACCTCAAGACCCACTTATGCCACTCTTGGGTGGATACCCTTAGGACTTTTCATCTTTTCAGGAAACACTGCTATTAAGGTTGCAATTCTTCATTAGAGGAAAGTCTTGAGCTGAATGCAAAATGGAGGACTCCATTTGCCATTGAGGCTTCTGCTTTTCTGCCTCTGGAAACCAGAATCCCTATGTCCTCTACCTGAAAATTTTCCCTTAGATCTTAGGTAAGTTACAGGCCTGACTCCCTTTCTCCTGTGAAACAAGCACCTGGGATTCCTGGAATGCCTCTCCATGCTAATGAGGCAGCTTAGTACCCAAGCCCCTCAGCCATTCGCCAATCATGGAAATATCCACCATCTCCTCAAATTTATATTAAAAAATTTTTATATTATTAATTTATTTATATTACATGTCAACTGTTATCCCCTCACTTTTATCTTCCCATTCCTCTCTCCCTCCCTCTTTCATCCTTTTACCTCCCCTAGGTCTGTGACAGAAGGGGAAAGTGTCATCCTGGTAGCCTGCTTATGCTTTCTCTGAGTGCCACCTGGGCTCCCCACTAAGGGGAAGTGGTCAAAATGGGGCACCAGAGTCATGTCAGAGTCAGTCCCCACTCTCGCACAACTGTGGAGAATGTCCTGTCCATTGGCTAGACCTGAATAGAGGTTCAATGTTTACTGTAGGTATTGTCCTTGGTTGGTGCAGTAGGTTGAGTAGACCCATCTGGGTTCAGATCCGCCCATCATGATGTTTTTCTTGTGGGTTTCCAGGAACCTCTGGATCCTTCTATTTCCCAATTCTCCCATATTTCACTCACTTAGAGTCCAAAGGATGTCCCAGCATCTATCCTGATCTCCTGGTAAGTGAAGACTTTCATTGGACATCCCTTTTGGCCTAGTGTCTAATTATAAGTGAGTATATACTATGTAAGTCTTTTTGGGTCTGGGTTAAGTCACTCAGTATGATCATTTCTAGTTCGATCCATTTGCCCTTGAATTTCAGGATTTCCCTATTTTTAGTAGCTGAGTAGTATTCCATACTGTAAATGTACCACAGTTTCTTTATCCTTTCTTTGACTGAGGGACATTTAGGTTGTTTCCAGGTTCTGGCTTTGCAAATAAGGCTGCTATGAACATTGTTGAACATATGTCCTTGTTTTGTGTTGGAGCATCTTCTGGGTATATTCCAAGGGGTGGAACAACTGAGTCTTGAAGTAGCCCTATTTTTAAAGACATTGAAAGGTCAATTCTCAATTTCAAATGAAGAAACAGAAAACTCAGAATAGCTAAATTAATTCTGTACAATAAGAGATGCACCAGAGGAATCTCTATTCCTGATCTCAAGCTGTACTATAGAGTGACAGTAATTTGAACAGCATAGTACTGGCATAGCAACAGGCTGATTGAACAATGGAATAGAATTGAAGACCCAGAAATAAATCCACAGACATTTGGACACTTAATTTTTGGCAAAGAGCCAAAACTATTCAATGGAAAAATGATAGTATATTCAACAAACGCTGCTGGTCTCACTGGATGTCTACATGTAGAAAAATGCAAGAAGACCTATATTTATCTCCATGCATAAAACTCAAGCCCTGTATTAAAGACCTCAACATAAAACCAGAAACACTTAATTTGTTAAAAGAAAAATTGGGTAAGACCCTGGAATGCATTGGTGCAGGAGACAACTTCCTGAACAGAACTCCAACAGCTCAGTCTATAAGGTCAACAATTAATAAATGGGACCTCATGAAGCTGAGAAGTTTCTGTAAGGCAGAAGACACTGTCAACAGAACAAAATGACAGCTCACAGACTGGGAAAAGATCTTTACCAACCCTGTATCTTACAAAGGTCTAATATCCAAAATATATAAAGAGCTCAAGAATTTAAACACCACCAAACCAAATAACCCAATTAAGAAATGGAGCTCAGATGAATTTTTGATTTTAGCCATTCTGATGGGTGTAAGATGGAATCTGAGTGTCATTTTGATTTGCATTTCTCTGATGACTAATGACACTGAGCATTTAAGTGTTTCTCAGCCATTTAATATTCTTCTCTTGAGAATTCTCTGTTTAGTTCTGCGCCTCATTTCTTTTTTCTTTTTCTTTTTCTTTTTTTTTTTCTTTTTTTTTTTTTTGTTTTTTTTCAAGACAGGGTCTCTCTGTGTTACCCTTGGCTCTCCTGGGCTCGCTTTATAGACCAGGCTGGCCTCGAACTCACAGCAATCTGCCTGCCTCTGCCTCCCAAGTACTGGGATTAAAGGCATGTGCCACCACGCCTAGCTTAGAGCCCCATTTCTTAATTGGGTCATTTGGTTTGGTGGTGTTTAATTTCTTGAGTTCTTTATATATTTTGAATATTAGACCTCTGTCAGATGTAGGGTTGGTGAAGGTCTTTTCCAAGTCTGTAGGCTGTTGCTTTGTTCTGTTGAGAGTGTCTCTAGCCTTACAGAAGCTTTTCAGCCTCATGAGGTCCCATTTGTTAATTGTTGACCTTAAGGCCTGAGCTGTTGGTGTCCTGTTCAGGAAGTTGTCTCCTGTGCCACTGTGTTCCAGGCTCTTCCCCACTTTTTCCTCTAACCAATTGATTTAATGACTCTGGTTTTATGTTGAGGTCTTTAATCCACTTGGACTTGATTTTTGTGCATGGTGACAAATATGGGTCTAATTGCATTTTTCTACATGTAGACATCCAATTAGACCAGCACCATTTGTTGAAGATGCTCTCTTTTGTCCATTGAATAGATTTGGCTTCTTTCTTCAAAGTCAAGTGACCAAATGTGATTATCTCTGGGTCTTTGATTCAATTCCATTGATCAGCCAGCCTGTGGCTAAAATAAAAAATTCAAGTGACACCACTTGCTGCTGAGGATGTGGAGAAGGAGGAGCACTCCTTCATTGCTGGTTGGAATGGAAACTGGTACAACCACTTTGGAAATCTATCTGGTCATTTCTCAGAAAAATGGGAATAGGGCTTCCTCAAGACCCAGATATTCCAATCCTTGGAATATATCCAGAAAAAGCTCCACAACACAACAGGGACATATACTCAACCATGTTCATAGCAGCTTTATTCATAATAGCTAGAACATGGAAACAGCCTAAATGTCCCTCAGTAGAAGAATGGATAAAGAAATTGTAGTACATTTACACTATAGAATACTATTCAGCCACTAAAAACAAGGAATTCCTGAAATTTGTGGACAAATGGATTCAACTAGAAATAATCATAATGAGTGAGTTCACCCAGAAGCAGAAAGAGTCAAATGGTATATACTCACTCATATATAGACACTAGCCCAAGGAGCATGTCCCATGAAAGTCTTCACTCACAAGAAAAGTGGGTCAAAGGCTAGAACATCCTATTGGGACTTTAGGTGAGAGAAGCATGGAAGAATGGGGAAATGGAAGGATCCAGAGGGTCCTAGAAACCTACAAGAAGAACATTATGATGGGCAGATCTGGGACCAGGGGTCCTGCTCAAACTATGACACCAGACAAGGACATAGGGGCAGTAAACTTCGAACCCCTACCCAGATATAGCTGATGGACAGGACATTCTCCACCATTGAGTAGAAAGTGGGGACTGACTTTCACACAAACTCTGGTGCCCCATTTTTGACCACATTCCCTTGACAGGTAGGCTTGGTGGCACTCAGAGGAAGGATAGCAGCATACCAAGGAGAGACTTGATACCCTATGAGCATATACAGGGGGAGGAGGTACCCCTCAGTCACAGACATAGGGGAAGGATATAGGGGAAAGCAGGAGGGAAGAAGGAATAGGAAGATACAAGGGATGGGTTAACAATTGAGATGTTATGTAAATAAATTTATAAAATACTTTAAAAAATAAAGGGAGCTCAGAATTAAACAGACAATTCTCAGTAGAGGAATATCGAATGGCTGAGAAACCCTTAAAGAAATGCTCAACATCCTTAGTCATCAGAGAAATTCAAATCAAAACGACTCTGAGATTCCATCTTACACCCATCAGAATGGCTAAGATCAAAAACTCAAGTGACAGCACATGCTGGCAAGGATGTGGAGAAAGGGGAACACTCCTCCATTGCAGGTGGGAGTGCAAACTTGTACATCCACTTTGGAAATCAATCTCCCCAAATTTCTACATAACTCTCATTCATCCCAAATAAAATTGATCTGCTTCCTGGCAGCTGGTCCAGGAAGGGTATCTCCATTCTTACTCACTGGCCACCAAACTCCCAGTTGATTATTTTTGCTTCCTTGATGGTGAGGACTGGTGTCTAAGACCCCAGGAATGAGGAAAAGCTACATAACCTACCACAAAGATATTAGCTCAACTATGTTCATTGTGACTTTATTTATAATAGTCATAAATTGGAAACAACATAAATGTACTTCAACAGAAGAATGGATAAAGATAATGCAACACATTTACCCAATGGGGGATTACTTAGCTGTTAAAAAATTTGACCTCACAGAATTTACACGCTAAAGAATACAACTAGAGAAATGAATCCTCAGTGTGGTAAGCTAGATAAGAAAGACAGCTATGGCATTAACAAATGTTTTGTCAATATAAGATGTTCATGAAAATCAAGCTACAAATCCACAGACAAAGAAGAGGTTGCGTGCCACACATGCATACAGGTGCCTATTGAGGTCAGAAGAGGATTGCAGATATCCTGGAACTGGAGTACAAGTGCTGTTAGCAGCAGGAGTGTGATGCAGAAAACAGAATATGTATGCCATGTTCTTGACCCCTGAAACATTTATTCACTCTAGACATCTTTGTTTTTGGAAAATTTTTTATTCAATTTTCAGAAACTTATTCCAATGATTAAAAATATGTGTCATTATACTCACTTATATCAAGACACTATTCCAAGGGATACGTCCCATGAAAAACCTTACTTACCTGGAAAGTGGGTCAGAGGAGAGGGCATCCTATTGAGACTTTAGGTGAGAGTAGCATGGAAAAATGGGGAAATAGTAGGATCCACAGGGTCCTGGAAGCCTACAAGAAGAACTTTATGACAGGCAGATCTGGGTCCTGGGGGCCTCCTCAAACTAAGGCACCAGCCAAAAAGAATATAGGCAGTAAACTTCAAACCCCTACCAAGACCTAGCCGACGAACATGATATTCTCCACCGTTGAGTGGAGAGTGAGATCTGACTCTCACACGAACTCTGGTGCCCCTTTTCTGACCACGTCCCCTGGATGGGGAGGCCTGGCAGCACCCAGAGGAATGATAGCAAGTTACCAAGAAGAGACTCGATATTCTAAGAGCATATATAGGGGGAGGAGGTCTCCCTCAATCACAGACATAGGGGAGGGGAGAAGGGGGAAGTGGGAGGGAGAGAGGAATAGGAGGAAACAAGGGAAGGGCTAACAATCAAGATGTAATATGAATAAATTAATAAAAACATTTAAAAATAAAAAATAAATAAAAAGCTACTACACACACACACACAAAATATGTGTCATACCACTACTTATCAAAAGAGCATGCCTTGCCAGGCCAATAATGCCCATAGCTCACAGGTGTCATAGCAGGGAAACTCTATTGATTATGTTTCTCCTTTAGTAATTTGCAAAGCTACTTCTACCATATGTGAAAAATAGCCAATAGGGACGGAGTGTTCAAATCTGAGTCGGTTTGTTTTCTTCTTGTTCTGTGACATGGGTACACGATGACTTCAGCCTTAAAGTCTAAACAGTAACTCAAATACATTTGTAATACCCTATAATTTTATGGAATCTATGGAATTTCACTGCCAAACAAATCCAAAAAGAAGGAGCCCATTACTGCCACAGGCCTTTTCATTTGCTAACCTGTGGTGCCTAGTAGAAATATCTTTATTAGCATGAAGAAAGTAAATAAAATATTAAGGGACATACTTAAAATTCACTCAAGAAGCATAGGAGAGAAAATATATACTTTAGCTTAGCTTAGGTGGTTTGGAGTTGTTTATTTTTCTAATGTCAACTCTACATGCCTACCACCAAACACACACACACACACACACACACACACACACACACACACACACGTATATGTGTATATATCCTCAAGTACAGAATTGTTAAGATACTCAGAAAATAATGTTCTCTAGGTATAACATAGATTTGTTTATCTTAATCTACTTAAGTTCTTATATAATTACTATTTACAAATACCCCATCAAATGTTTGGAATATTTCTAGTCACTCATGTAATTTATCGGAGAATCCTTGGGTGCTTATAATAATAGCCCTGTCCTTATTTAGTGGTGGAGATATGACCATGATGGGGAAAGGGGGAAAAAATAGTGCAGAGTGAAGGCTGGTGCAGTGCTATGGCAAAGAGAATAAGAAGGAACGTGAGAAATTTCCTAGGTGTCATAAGTCAGCTAGGTAAAGCCAGGTTTCGTAAACCTCAGCAGTACTGACATTTGTGGCAGGACAATACCTTGCCCTAAGGAATTCCCTGTGCATGGAGGGAAGTTGAGGCACTTCCCTGGGCCTCTACCAGCCATGTCTCTAGTAGCTCACTAGTTAGCTCTGCCTACAAGTGGTGACCAAATGCACTTGTCACCTCTACTTTAGAAACATGCTGCTGAAGCTGTATATTAAGTAGTGCCATGGGTGGTAATTTTGTCTCAAGGGGCAATTATCAAATAGACTTGAATGTCTGAAAGAAAATGCTGACTGCTGATAAGAATGATGAATTACTAAAAATTTTCTTTTACTATCGTGCAATATGTGAATAAATAAGTTGAACTGTTGTGTATAGCATGGTACACAGTAACAAGGTAGACCTGTCTAATGCATCAATTCTGCTCTTATTAATAACAGAAAATCTGAGACCAAACTGACTATTGGACACTGTGGAGTAATATTTCTAAATTCTGAGGATGGATGAAAGGTCACAACTCTTTAATATATCAAAATAATTGAAAAGAAACTGAAATTTTGATTTATTGTTTCTACAGACACCACTCTGTGGTTTGCAGAGCTGACATTCTTCTTTGTAATCTTAGTTTTCTGTATCTGCAGCAAGTGAGCTTTTATTGATCCCTGAGTTCTGGGCCAAAAGCCTCTCAGTCACACAACCCTAACTTGTAACCATGGATTTCCATTGCTGGGGCTCCAGCTTCAGGCAAAAGATAGGAGAAGGATGTTGACAATAATTTTGCAAATTTGTGATAGGTCAATCTATTTTGTTGAACTTTACAGGGAGGTCTTCAGTTAGCATCAAGTAAACAAAAACAGTTGTAGGTTAACCTTTGATCTTTCAAACTGAGAAACAGAACAAAACAATCTTGGCCATAAAACTTCAAAAACTGTAAGGAAATTGAGGAAAGGTTAGTAAACGGCAAATGTGTGCCACTTTGCTTCATTATTTTCAAGCAAGTTGAAAAAAAGATGATTAATTGTATGCACGGCAACTGTGTAAAAGAGAAGTGATTTCTAGGTTTTGAATACCCGTTGTGCCTTTGTTAATGTCTAGTTTTAGAAGAAATCAAATGTAGAATCCCAAGAGAAATCTGCGTCACCAGGAAAAAAAAGCATGATTATGAATGATGTGATAAGGCAAGAGAAATTAAACTCCTCAAAATTGTGACTTAACAGCACGAGCTTACACATGCATGCACACATACACACATGCATGCACACACACACACACACACACACACGGCCAATGAGGCAACTAAACGTTTAACATACTCTTGACAGGGACTGCCAACATGCGTGATTTTGAATAATGTTCACAGTCTATCTGTTTTTCAGGTCACTATCTGTCATTCTGCTTTACTCAAACACACTCCACTTTGTCAGTTTTCAGTGTGCTATGTTTAGTGATAAAGAGTTTCCATTAGGGAGAAAGATACAGTTCTACCTCTTTTGTTCAAAGACACCTTTTTCTGTTTGCAAAGTAGGTATTTTTCACCTGTTCTCTGGCATTTACTTACACGTTGACATAAAAAGACACGTTTAGGTCTTTCATGTAAAATTATTCCATCCTTACCATTTTGGTTGTGAAGATGATGAGAGGCTATTATCTTATCATTATTTTAAATGCAAGTGTGCCTTAAGACTTCTAGCTATTTTAGGCATATCATTGAAATCTTCTGAAAGACATTAGTTTACCATTTCCAGGGAAGCTAAGTTTATTGAATCTTTCAAATCTTCTCTGCTTAGCTTGGCTGTCATCACACTATCACTTGTGAGGTATATAAATAACTTGCTTTAACGTGTGAGGATGGAAAAGAAGGAAAAAAAACCTCCTTCTGGATGTTAAGATGTGAAATTAAACTCCAGGTGCTTCTTGCAGTTATTTGGGACACTTTCCAGTTGTCAATATGGAAATTCCGTCACTTCGAGCACGAATCTGTTGCCATGGGAAAGCAAAAGCTGCCTCATTTGACAAGTTGGCAGTTGCTACAGTTGGGAGAAAAAGACAAACTTGGAGACAGGTACTACAAGATGGCTGTGCACTAGGGATTCAAGAATAGCCTTGGAAATAATTATTTTATTTGTCTTTTATTGACAGTTCTCTTATTCAGAAAGACAACTGTCATTTGTACATATCTGTCCCCAGACTTCAAATCGGTCGCACCTCTTAACAGCATACATTCATGTGGATCTTAGCACTGGGAGGAATTGAGACATGGCTGTCATTGAAATAGTGATAGATGAGGTTGTATAATTATTATTAATTTTAATTTATCTATGACATCTCAGATAGACCAGACCAACTCAGGTAAAGAAGTTAAAATTATCCTTTGTTCTGTCTTAATATGGCTTGCATCAAAGATATTTTATATTCCATCCCAGTTAGATGAAATCTTGGAAGTAGCTGGAATGGAGGCAAATGTTGAATGAATCATAACAAATGTTACAGGGTTGAGGAGCTGATTTTCTAACAAAGCAAAAGGAAAATAACACAATATACTTGGAGCATTATGCCAATAATTAATTACTTTTTACATTCAGTAGGGCACTGCCTATCAAGTTTAGAATTTGGAGGAGAATAAACCATCTGCCCTTACTGATACAGAACAGCTGCTAAAAGTACCTTAAATAGACTAGGCTTAAGGCCCTGCTTTAAAGTCTTCATATGTAAGATTACTACACAAAGCAGTATTGGCCATGTTATGTGTGATAACATTTGTGCCTGGCCTTCAAGAGTATTAAAAATAACTACATTTTCCTCCAACCAGAACTAACTTTCATTCTGGAAGTGGTTAAGAGAATCTTAGCTTCCAAAGTGTACTTGCTGCACTGGCCCCCGTGGTGATGGAGCCTGGATAGTCAGGTTGAAGAAGCCTGGAGTTGTTCTTGTCATCTCCTGAGGGAGCTTCTCCTAAAGGTTTCCTTTTGAGAGAGAAGACGAAGCCTCCCTTTCTCCCTTCAATTTAGCTCTGCAAGGGCAATCCTGTGGCAAAGGCTTACTCTTTTCTTTTGATTCTTGTGTACCTTGTCAACCATAGTTTCTTACATATAAATAATATTGACATTAACATATTTGAAAAGTACCATAGAAGTCTTTGGAAATTATGGAAAAAAGGTGAGAGAGAATGGTAGTTATCAAAATTTTGATGACTTTCCTGTTCAATATCAAATTAAATGAAGAAAAACTCAAAGGGTTCCACTAAAACCAGGAACAAGAGAAGGCTGGTCCACTGTCTCCTTATCAACTCAATAAAGGTATTGGTGTTCTCATTGAGCACCTGTCTCATTGAGACAACTGAAGGAGATCGAGAGGAAATAAATTGGAAAATGAGTCAAAGCATTAATAACTGCAGATGATAGGACAGTATATGTAAGTGACACTAAAAATTATACCAAGGAACTGCTACAAATGCTGAACACTTTTAGTAAAGTGGCTGGATACAGGATTAATGCAAAAAATATTAGTAGCCCTTAATTATACAAATTACATACACACTGAGAAAGGAATCTGGGGAACAAGACCCTTCACAATTGTCACAAATAATATAAAGTATCTTGAGGTAACTCTAACCAAGCAAGTGAAAGACTTGGCAAAGACTACAAATCTTTAAAGAAAAAAAAATGGTAGAAGACACCAGAAAATGAAAAGATCTCTCATGCTCAATAATTTGTAGGATTAACACAATAAAACTGGACTTCTTACCAAAAATAATCTACACAATCAAAGAAATCCTCATGAAAATTTTAACACAATTTTTTTCACCAACTTTAAAAGAACATTACTCAAAAAGGAAAAACAACAACGACAACAACAACAAAACCCAAAAAACTCAGAGTAGCTAAAACAACCACATACAATAAAAGAACATTGGGAGGTATCACCATCCCTTATTTCAATACAGTTAAAAGAAAAACAACAGGGAGTGCATAGCCCATGCATCTAGTATAGACTAACCAAACAACAAAACAAAACAAAACAAAACAAAACAAAAACTTTCAATGAAATGATTCCATGATAATCATCCTCAGGAAGGCTTCATCCAGCAAGTTCCAGCAAGTTCATCCAAGATCAGATGCAGAGACCCTCAACCAAACATTAGGCATTGCTCAAAAAATCCCCTGTAGGTAGTGTGGAAGGATTATAGGAGCCAGACTGCTCAAGGACACTACAAGAATCAGGCCCACAGTCATCTATCAAGATTCATAGCAGCTCACAGAGACTAAACTATCAACCAGGAAGCCTGTGTATGGGTCTGACTTAGGTCCGCATATATGTTATGGCTGTGAAGATTGGTGGTCTTGTGAGATCATAATAGTGGGATCTTTCCTGATTTGGGGATCTTCTTCCTTCTACTGAGTTGCTTGGCCCAGCCTTGATATGAGGCGTTATGCCTGGCATTATTGTAACTTGTTATGCCGTATTTGGTTGATATCCTTGGGAGGCCTGTCCTTTTCTGAAGAGTAACAGAGGAGTGGATCTAGAAGAGAAAGGAGGTGGGGAAGAAAGACTGACAGACATGGAGGGATGGGGGACTTCAGTCAGGATGTAATATATGAGAGAAAAATAAATAAATAAATATATATATATATATATATTAATTAAATAAAACTTAAAAATAAACTATTTTAAACAAACAAAAATTATAACTTGCTTGCCTGATTCCAGAAAGTTTAAGGTTAGCATTGCATATTTTAATATGATATGTTACTACCACTAACAACATACTAATATATAATTTCTCTCAAAATGATGAAAAACTCATTTACAATACGATTAGAAAAAGTAAATTTTTATAAGAAATCTTGCCCTACATTTAAAAATAACTTGAATTCGAGTGACACAATGATTTACTTAATAATTTACAAACAAGACATTTAGGCCCAGAATTGGCGATGCTAATTTTCGCTGAGTGTAATAGTGACCAAAAAACAATTCTCTGATTCTAATATGTAAATATCCCATGTTTTCATAGTGTTTTCCAAGACAAATTTGGAAATATTGTCTATGTGCTCTTCCTTACGTTTGCATTGTAACCTCAGTCTCAGGTGTGGAACTAACGCATCCATCCCCCTGGTCCAGTGCTAGGCCAGGGGCAGCAGCTGTTACCTCTGTCCTGTCCCCTCCCATGTGCTAGATGCTTGGCTGACACTGCTGAGTTCTCTCACCAGCAGTGTCGAGGGTGCTTGAGCGTCTCCACTCTGAGTAAGATGAGTTCACACTCAGCCCGTCTCTCAAGTAGATCATCTATGACAGACCTTTCATTTCCCAAGCTTAGCAAAAATTCTATCAGGCTACAGAAATCTTTACCTTGAATAGTCGATGTTTTACATTTTCAGTTTTCACCATCCCCCTGTTAACATCATCTGACAACCATCATCTGCTCAGCAATAACACGTTCAGATTGGTTTATCCAAAATCATTCTGGTATCAGTGACTCCAGTTAACAATTTTCCAGTTCACTGGTCCAACCTTGGCTGTTCTCACTTGTGGTTGTTGCTTTAGGAACTGAAAGCCGTTCTGTTTTGAAGTCTCTCCTCTTCTGTCCTTAAAAAAACTTCCTTTTGCTTCTATAACTAGTGTCCACTCTGATTTCCATTGTTAACTCCATTAAGACAAACTTGGAACTCTCTCCATCTCTTCCTCTCTGTCTCTGACTTCAGATGATAGTCACCTCACTGCCCTCAGAGCTTAATGCTGACAGAATCATTTTTGTGCTCACTCATTCTCAACACCCCTGATGTGTAAGGCGTTGAAAACAATGGTAGCATGCTGTCACCATGCATTCGTCAGCTTTCTGTTACCGGAACAGCATGGTGAGGATGAGTAGCTTTACCAGAAGAAAGTTTTATTTTCATTCACTTGGCTTCTAATGCATTTCCACACAGAGGAGACACTCAGAATTCAAATCACATCACATACAAAATAATGTACATACCCCATCTCTCCTTATACCTGTAGAACATACTAAGTACAGCTATTTTAAGTGAAAAATAATGAATAAAATTAGCATTATTGCAATAGAGTCTATTAATTCAAAATATTTTCTCCTCCCAAGAAAAACTTTAAGAGAAAAGCAGGTAACCTTTCCATGAGGTTCTCTCTAATTGGGAGTAGTATTTCTTTATAGCAGTTATAAATGTTCTGGACAGGGACACTTTTGCCTGCCTTGTAGTATTTATGTCTGAAGGGCTTTTGCTCTCAATTCATCTTTAAGCTGCTCTATACTGGGTGCTGCTTATTACATTTATTTTCAAAAAGAAGAATCACAAAATTTGCATAAGATTTGCATTGCGGACTTGTCCTGTAGTGGTAATAATGAAACTATTTCTTCTCCACTCTCTGCTGTTAAAAGTGACGTTGCGGTGGCTGAGGAGATGGCTCAGAATTTAAATTATCCACCACACAAATATCAAGACTTAAGCTCCTATACCAGACCCCACACAAAGATGCATGCAATTGTGCACATCAGAAAGGATACAGGAACAGAGAATCTGCAGAAACTCATGGACCAGATATTCTGGTGCATACCATGGAAAACAATAGAAGGCAAAGGACTGAGACTGCAGTTTGTCCTCTGACCTCCACATTCATGCCATGACACAAGTGTGTTTTCATTCACTCACACCCAAATCTCTCACACACACACACACACACACACACACACACACACACACACACACACACACACACATTATATAAATGATACTACTTTTTCTGGCATTGTCAACAGTAGAAATCAGAATCCTTATCAATTGGTTGTTTCAAAGTGAAACCCCTAAGCTCACTATAGACCAGAATGAGGGTGAGAGATATCTTGGGGTCTGGTTTTTCAATTTAATCCCTCACTTTCCTTAGTATGACATGGAAATTAAACTACCTGCTTCTCCCAAAATTTGCAACATCAAAAGAAATTTACTTTGTTGATGATTAACAATGTGTATGATAAGAATTTAGGTACTTTTTTATTATGAAAATTTCTCTTTAGTTAATAACTCCTATGGGATTGTTCATTACAGTGTAACATTTTGTATGTTTGTTTTATTTTGAAATAATGATTAGGTCACTTTTTGGTGTCAGGACAGAATCCTGTAGTTTATTACCATAAATATAAATTTCTTCATTCTAGACACTAATGTATAGCTGATGGCAAAGGAGAGAAGAAGGGGACAGTGGCAAAAAGAAAGGATAAATAAATCAAGCATGAGACTATGGACCGAATAATGTAGATTGGGCTCAAGTCTACACTGAAGTCTCCACCCACCGCTCATATACTCACAGTTTGTTCTTCTCAAACCTCTTCTACTAATGAGCTTTTCTCTTGTCCTCTGTTTCACAGTAAACCTCCCCAACCTGTGTACCTTTGTATATGCCTATCTTTCCTGAGGGAACGCACTGTTTTCTTTATTTAGTTTGAACTTAGATTTCTTGTCTAAATGAGTCTTTTTTAATTTCACAGGTATGGACATTTATTTACCATTCTTGTCCTAACTTCACTATATTTTTAGTTCTTTCACTTGACTCTTATTCACCTGACCTGGAAACTAATCTATTAGACATCTTGTCAGTTACCAGGCAATCTCTGAATCTCTCTTTTTTCTTTCACTCTTGCTGTCTTTCTCTCTCACTCCTGATCTCTCTGTATTTAATGTTTGCTCTGAGAAAGTCACCTTTCATCGCTTTTAAACTCATACAAGCAAAGAGGCTTTTTAGCCTCTTTGTAACACGTCATTCTGCCAACCTTACCATATGCATAGAACTCTTTCTTACTAATGAGCATTACTAATCTCATGACTGTAAAATAAATTTCCACTTCTCAAGTTCTGTCTCACATCTCCTGCATCTTGATGTCCTACTACTGCCATTCAGCAGAGCTTTTCTGCTCCAAAAATGGTCTACAGTTGTATCAGTGTTTGATTCTTGGTATTCTTCTCCCAAAGAGATGTTCTTTTCTTCACAATGCCTATGATATGGCTGCTCATCCTTTGTGTGTCAACTCATATGCCATAAGAGTCAAAGTCCTTGATCTCCATAGAGCTTTCTTAGAATTTATCTTATAGAATTGATCCCATTCTACATTTCATAACAGCTTACTAATTATGTGGTCTTTTTTCTTTTATTAAGACACAAATCCCTTATGTATGAAATTATCCATTTTTATAGCAAAAATCGCCTTTACAAAGGAGTGTAGGAAAACTTGTACGAAATAACTCTTATGTGGTATAGTGTGTGGTGCAGCATAATGACTCTGATAATCATTATAATATATATAAATATATATTATTGAATAGAATTTTGTCTTTGTGTAATTGAATATGTAGCACAAGGCACATCTTCTGTATGTATAGTTGCATGTCCTGTGTGACTAGTCCATGTACACTCCATCCTCTGTCCTTATAGCCATGTTTTACTGCCTTTCTCAGAGATATAGAAATTGTTTTGGGGTTCCAGAAAAGAAAGCAAACATGTAATATACCAGCTATAAACAACATGCTGGTAAATCGTGTTTGTTGAACAAAGAAAGCTCACAACACATTGACAATGGACACTACTAAGAAGCTGAAAATTGTCAGATACTTTTTGTCTTTTTCATATTAAAATCATCTTAAAACAATTGCTAAAAAAATAAACTAAAATCAGATTATTAATGAGTCCATTTGAACTGACAGGAATTCACTCATGAAGTGACTGGGACTGATCTCAAGCAAGTGCTTGCAGCCTGATGTATATAGAAGCCAGCAACTTGGCTTCAGAGAACGTTTCATGGAGCAACCAGCCAGTACTCTAAAAATTCAGAAAGACTTCACATCTGCCTCCAATACAGGTTTATGGTAGGAAATTGCTAAGAAGGGAATGCAGAGAAGCTTTGTGCAGATAGGATGATAGGAAAATTTGTTTTAAGGTTTCATTGCACATGTCTAGACGAAGCACCTAGCCTCTCAGGAACACTGGGTTCTTCGAAGGCATTTTGAGCTTGTGACTGACATAGTTCATTGACTAGGCAAGCTGGCTTCTTCTGCACATGCACTCTTGAATGAGAGGGATGACGACAATGATGATGATGGTGGTGGTGCACATTTGGTTACATAAAAGTTTTTGTCTGAGAATTTCCAGACTCCACCTTACTTCAAAATTAAGACAGTTCAAGACTCTCAGCAACGTGAGGAAAAAACTGCCAGGGAGTATGCATAGGCCAAGCAAATTGAATATTTGATAGTCAAGATGGGGGCAGCCTAAGTCTGTTTCAGAGGAAAGTCTGTCTTTGGAAGTCAATGAGTGGATTTCATGCATTAAGCTTAAATTTAGTTTTAAATTTTGTTTGTGTTGAGTTGGGCATTGGTGTGCATACACAGGAACCTGTATCTTTTTTTTTTAATTTATATATATATATTTTATTAATTTATTCTTGTTACATCTCAATGTTTATCCCATTCCTTGTATCCTCCCATTCCTCCCCCACAATTTTCCCATTATTCCCCTCCCCTATGACTGTTCCTGAGGGGGATTACGTCCCCCTATATATTCTCATAGGGTATCAAGTCTCTTCTTGGCTACTTGCTGTCCTTCCTCTGAGTGCCACCAGGAACCTGTATCTTTTCTACTATTTTACTGAACATAGAAAGTTTCAGCCATAGAAAAGATGAATGTTGCATTTTGTGTGTTTACCTGCGTTCTCAGAGCCTGGAAGTTTGCTACCCAAAGTGCTATCTTTCAAGCAGTAACATAGACACTACCTGCCAGATAGAAGCAATGCAAGATCTTGTTCCCTATCTCAAGTTGTCAGGATCAGGATCATTATACAAGAACCTGTGTCAATTCCTATGCATATTAAGGCTTACAAGAAGCTGTCTGACACTGCAAGCTTCTTGTAGATGAAATCAATATAAATATAAAAATGTTATGAAATCTGCTTGGCTTAGTAAATGCCTACAATGGAATAACCCAAGTATCAACAAATACAGATGCAGCCAATCGGCACTTTCAGTATAATCAGAATTAGCAGGCATTGCATCCCACAATTACTGTCAAGAGACCTTATTGCTCTCCTTTTCTTGCCCCTGCCCAGGCCATTCCATTATGAGAGCCCTAGGAGACATTTCAGTGACATGTGCAGTAAATGGTTTGAATTTCCTTTCAGTTTATATTTGCAAGCAACAAAGAAATGAGGTGGGATACTGAAAGAAGGTTTAAAAACAGCACAATGCAAATGAGGCTACTTTAAGTAGCAAGCAATCAGCACAGGTACACGCCTTATGCTGTAGTCCCAGAAGCAATCATTAGAATGCATTCCCACCAGGGGAAGGGAAGACACTGAGTGCCATTGAATGTTGCCAATTTTTATAGTGGATCAGCTTGAAAATATTTAGCACAGATGTTTCTGTAATTGTGACACACTGGGAAAATTCACATGTTCAATAGCCCTCTAACTCTCTCTCCCATCTGTGCAGTGTGATGGCCCACATTCACCACACAGGGACATTATATGAAACAGAGAAAAATGGGGTCTGGCTCTATAATTATAGAAAGGTTTTCTGGTACCACCTGTGTGTCTCTGTTAGATAGATAGATAGCTGATTGATAGATAGACGATAGACAGAGAGATATATAATTGATAGATAGATGATAAATAGATAGTATATATATATATATTACAAATTATTTAAGAATATTCTCTCTTTCTTTTTAGGTTGTAACCCATGGTCTTCAAAGTTCTCAGTTTTTAGCTTCCTAAAATCAAAGTACAAATGGTCTTGTGTTAGCTCACAAGCCGACTTGCTAGTAGGCTAGCCAACCTGATCTGCCTCTAGGTTACTTAGCAACCTCTGACATCATCACAGGCAGCTCACCACCATCACTAGGGGCCCAGGAAATAAAAGGAAGAAAGCTACCACCTGTCATTCTCTCATTCCTGCACTTCTCTCTTGCACTTTCTCTAAGAGATTCTCTCCCCTCCTCCCTCCCCCCCTCTCTCTCTCTCTCTCTCTCTCTCTCTCTCTCTCTCTCTCTCTCTCTCTCTCTCTTTCTGTTTCTCTACCTTCATTCAGGCCCTAACTCCTCTTCCCTTCCATTCTCACAAATAAATCTCTCCATATCCATATCTGTTGCATGTCATCTCATTTTTACTCATAACATTTTGTACACTTTTATGGAAAATCTCTTAAATTTTTACATATATACTCCATGGGTATCAAGATTTAACCATTTATTTTATGCATATATTAATTGTTCTGCCAATGTCATTCCTTTAAGCTGCATTCATTTTTCTACACTCTGGGTTCAGCAAAGTTTTGCCTATGGCCTGGGCCCTTAAAGGAGGCAAATGGTAAAGAACAAGAACACAGATATCTTCCTTTTCTTCCTTGTTTCCTCACTCAGTGCTAATTACAGTTTTTAATAACTGAAATTTTTATCAGTTGGTTGTTTTGTGTATGCAATATAAGCTAACTGACTCATTTGGGTTCCAGCGAACAGCTGTCCAGGTCACAAGCCACTGGCTTTGTGGTTTTTATCTGAGCAAAGAGATCTCCCAACACAGTCTTCTGGAGGATTCCAGTCTTCTTGTGCATAATTCTGCTCTCAACTCCAAGATAATATATCTAGCTTTGGGATTTGTGCTTGTTAGCATATCCTCTCCTTTCTTAGATGTTTGCTTTAGACTTTTGCTCTCTGCTCTATTAATTTGATGACAAATTATTCAAATATAGAAACCATTTCTTCCTAGGTTCTAACTGTTGTGCGACAGTATTCATAATTTGGGACTCTGAAAAATCAAATGGTTCGGTATTGGCTTTTCTCTCAGAAAAGGCTTTGAGATTTCAGTTAAAATATATCATAAGGAAATGAAGATTCATGCTGTATAAATTACTTTTTTCATTGGCATAATTAAGTACCAAATAAAAGAACATAATGGAAGGAAAAGTTGATTTTGGCTTGCAGTTTGAAGGCATAAGGCTCATCATGTCAGAGAAGGCAAAGCTGCATGAGCACTAGACAGTTCATTCTGCCAGTCTGCAGTAAGATAGCAGAGCAATAGGAAAGCTGATGCTACCTTGGTATTCTTTGTTACTCAGTCCAGAAATTCCAGCACTCATGCTCAGGAGGAGTCTTCTCCAGTTAGTGAAATTTCTGGAAATACTGTCACCAACAGGTGATTCAATTTCTGGTGAAGTATTCAATTAAGTTTAACCATAGCAAGGCTGGCAAAATGGCTCACTAGGTAAAAGCAAACTACTGTCCAGATGGAGGATCTGGGCTCTGTCTGTGATAACCATATTGGAAGGCAAGAATCAATTTCTGAAAATTGTCCTCTACAATAAACACCCCCCCCACACCCCAAACTTTTTGTCTGACTTTTCTTTCCTACAACAAACTACAAGCAGAGCTTTAAAACCACTCGGTTGCTTTAATGTGACAACAGAAATATCTTATTAGAATATTTCAACTCCAGCTGTAAACATTTCATACAGTTTGCAAATAATTTGCTATCCTTCTGTCTAGATTATCCATAAACTGAGGTAGGCTTCAAACCATCCTGCTACCTTTGGTACTAAGCATAATTAGGGAATTAAGTTTGTCTTTAAATAACATTTGCCAATAATGAAGTTTTAGAGAACAGCATACTTTTGCTTTGACATAAAGAGATAAATAATATTTATAATTCTCAATTTTCTGGACCATAATAATTTACCCCTCTACAGCTTAAAGTCATGCATCAATATTACTAGGGAAGGAGATGTATTTGGTGGCAGAAGTCTAAAATATGCATGAAAAATAATGTAATTTTGACCTTAATGGTTCCTAGTAATGAAGGAGAAGTGTGACTGCATCATTTCTATATATGTTTTGATACGATGAGGCCAACAATGTGATGGCTTATTACTGCTTCCAAGCAGTCATTCTGTTACCATTCAAAGCATTTTTACAGAGATATTTACTGTGCATTTTAGACTAAGCCTGATTGCTGATAAAGAAATGCAGTGAGTATGAAAGATATATTGTTCCTCTTTTTCAAATAGTGAACTTAAAAATATGTTTATATTTGTGTGGCACATATGACTGTGAAGGTGGGTGCCCATGTACTGTGATCCATATGAGGAAGTCAGAAGACAACTTGCAGAAGTCAGTTTTCTTCTTTCATGGTGTATGTCCTTGGAATCAAGCTCAGTTTTCCAGGCTTCAGAACAAGAGCCTTTACCTGTGGACCCATCTTACTGAATAGGTACCTTTTCTCTTAATGCTTGAGAACCATCAAAGACATATGAAGACAAATGGACAATTATAATATGCTATGGAAACCTTCTCCTTAGAAAATAGCTTTCCTAATACCTGAAGGTACTATCCAAGATGCCAAATGAGGAAAGCAACCAATTGCTTTACACAGCTGTAGAGCCTGTGAACCACAATGATGCCCACCCTCTGAAGATATGCCAAGGGGTACAAAAGTGACTCTTATTTCTTGGAGTAACCCACAGCATTTAATTGCACTAAAGACCCACTGAATAGGAGGGAAATTGTGATTGATAATATAAACCTAGATAACTGCTTAAGGCTGGTGAAATTATGGCTCTTAGAGAATCACTTAGTAGTACTGTGTTCTTAAACCAATGTAATATACAACTGTATTATAAATGCTTATCTTTATAGCCATACTTAAATACGGTGCTTAGCTTTCAAGGAAAAAAAAACTTCTTTTGAAGAAAACAGAAAGCATCACAGAAACTGATAACTAGTCAATTGCAGAAAACAACTGACCATGGGTTCCCAACCTTCAATCAATACATTTACAAGACAATCCCAACACCCAAAGCTCAGAAACATTTTGAAGGGAGGCAGGAAATCCTTAAGAGCCAGAAAGCAAGGATGTTTTCTACAAGAGAGTGTCTCTATATATATCATTGAAGCTACAACCTTGGAATCTCAAAAATATGCTCATCTTCATGGGGGCTCCCAGAGCCTGAACCACCAATCACAGAGCTTGCATGGACTCGACTAAGGTTCCATAAACAAATGTAGCTTCTGGGCAGCTTGGTCTTCAAGAGGGTCCCCTAACAATGAGCATGAGCTGCCTCTGACGTGGACTCTGTTGTATGCTTTCGGATCACTTCCCCCTAGCTGGGCTGCCTTGTTGGGCATCACTGGAAGAGGATGTTCTTAGTCTTTATGTAACTTTATATGCTGGGACTGGTTGGTAAGGGAAGCTCCACTTTTCTGAGGAGAAGGCAGGGGTGGGGGGAGAAGAGGAAGAAGGTGGGAGGGTAGGATCAGGATGAGAGGCCTGTAATCTGGATATAAAATGAATTTTTAAAAAATGCTCATTTAAGCAAAACCTACACAATGACAATACCAGGTAGTATCCCAACAGGTGTGAAGAAAGAAATTTCACAAGGCCCTAACACTACACGAAGAGCTGCAGACAATTGACAGCTGCTGAGAAAAAGAGACTCCATCCTTTTTAGAAGTGAGTCTCCTACTAGGTTATTCAATTCCAAGCTTTAGGCCTTAAGCACTTGTACATACTAGCCATGCCAAATGGACCCAAGATGTTGAATTTATATGTGTGTTTAGCATGATAGATAGATGATAGATAGATAAATGATTGGTATCAGGCATTCATGAGAGGAATTAGAGGGGGAAGGAGGGATGGGAATGATGTAAATATAGCATTTGTATTTAAAGTTTTCAAAAGTTAAAAAAATCAACTTAAAAATACATAGTATGCCAAACTGAATTAATATGAAGACAGCACAGGGCATTATACAGAGATACACAAATCTCTCAATATCCAGAAAGATAACACTCGATAAGTATGTGAATGATCACTACATTGTTTTTAAAGGAAGTGTTGAATAAAGACATGTTGAGGGGCATCCCTGACATTTTGAAGGCAAAAAACATTATGAAGAGCAAACTTATTTTAACATTAGTACTCTGCAACTTCAGTTGCCACAAGATAATAAACAAGACTTGGAATGGATACATCAGAATGATAGATTATAGATATATTTCTGTAGTTTGAGTGGAAATGTCCCCCATAGGCTCGTGTGTTTGCACATTTGCTCTCTAACTAGTGGTGCTGTCTTGGAAGAGCGATGTACTTTTAGAGATGATGCCTTACTGAATAAAGTGGGTCACTGCGGATGAACCCTGAGGGTCATGTCCTTTCCTGACATTTCTCTTCTTTCCGCTTCACAATTTTGGCATCATGAATCTCGTTGTTGCCACACATTCTCCTCCATAGCGGACTATGTCTTCAATATGAGTCAAATAAACCCCTTCTCTCTTAACTATAAAAAAGTAATAATACACACACACACACACACACACACACAATATGTTTTAGAAAGAGAAAGAAAGAGAGGGTGGAGTGAGAGAGAAGGAGGGAGGAAGGGAGGAAGGGGGAGAGGGGAGAAAGAGAGGAGAGTCTTAAAACCATGTTTTTCAAAGTTGTGAGGTTAAGCCATGATTGATGTGAGCATCTAATTTAAAATCTCAGCAATGACAAATACAATAAATAATGAAACGTAAAAACTGGAAATAAGTCTGGGGTGATGGTAGCTTGGTGATTACATGCACTTATTGCTTTTGCAGAGAATGTGGGTTTAGTTCCTTCTCCCCAAATGGCAGCTCACAACTCTCTTTATGTCCAGGTCCATGGAAACCAATGCCTTCTTCTGGTCTTTGTGGGCACTATAGTGCACATAAGCTAGCATATGTGTGTGTATATATATATGTATACACATACATATCAGACAAAATACACATACATATAAAGAAAAGATATTTTAGTGGAGGAGGGAGAAGCTTATATATGTTTAAAATTTAAGAAACACATAAGTAAACTTAATATACAAATGATAACTTGGCACTTCAGAGAGGTTTCTGTGGCAGTAGATTTAGGAATTCAGCACCTGAGTTACTGTAAAATTAGACAAGGTAAAATTTTGTACCACAGACAGGAGGATATATAGGCACACATCCACAATCTAAAATGTAAGCATTTTAATGCTTCAAAGTATAATACTTTTCAAGTGCAGACATTATATTGCAAGTAATAAATTCTGTAATTCATCTTATGTGATAAGTTACAATGGAAATAAAGGCACATTATTTTACTGTATATAATTAGCCTCAGGCTTCATGTAGAAAGTTGTATATGAAGCCAATGAATTTTGTGTTTCTGTTTAGAGTCCATCCCCTCAAATAATTTATTAAGCACATGAAAACCTGCACAAGTAAAAAATATATAAAATTGTTCTTGTTCAAATTTATTTCTAATGAGTCATGTTCCAATTATGTTAATTTTGCTGTGCTGCAGAAGCAAAATCTACTAGGCTTGGCAATTACCTGAGTGGATTACTGGTCATTGGTGACTCAGCTGGTTCTCTGTTCTGGGTAAATGTGAAGGTGGAGGGAGTTATGGGAAAGAGTAAAGCCACTTCCAAGCTCACTGACATGTTAGATAGTTCAGTTATTGAAACACGCATGTAGAGTCCCTTGTGCCTTCGCTGGCTGTCAGACAGGGTCTGCTCATAGCTCTGTAGACTTTGTTCCAGCCTTTGCCTGAAGGCCCTTCATCTCAGAACCAAAACTATACATTAAACCCTCCAAATGCCTGGGATTTCCCCAACTTTCCCTTCTGCCCTACATCTCTCTCTCTAGCCCTTAATAGACCAAGTTCTCTGCTTTTATAGCATCATATGGTTATATTGGTTCTGTTTGGATAATTAAAGATCAATCTTCCATAGGTCAGCAATTAGTAACCTCAATTTCAGCTACAAAGGCTTTCAACACAAGGAGTAGTGAATTCACAGATTCCAAGGACATTGACATCTTTTAAGAAATAGTGTGTCTACCAAAGTGAGTATGGTTCCTAAGACACAGAGGGCTGAGCTTACTAGCAGATGTTTGATATATGTGCATTTTGTGTGTGGCTCTGTTTAGTTACACACTGATTTCTATACCAACTAATACTTCTCATGGATGAAATCATACATAAACAAACATGAAATTTGTGTTCTCTTCAAATTGTTTCAAATGTCAACCATGTTGAAATAAATGTGTGTTTGAAAACAGTCACTGGAGCAGAACTGATGACACATATTTTAAGGACAGGAGATTAAATTTGGCTGACGCTAAACACGGATAGTGAAAGGCTCAGAAAATAAACATAATAGATGCAGAAATATATCCTGCCTTAGACCGAAATGAAGACTAAGAGTCATCTCTATCGAAATTCTCTTGATACAATTTTTCACACCAGTTAAGAGTTGGTTTGGTCAAATAGTGTCATGGTCCCTTTCTGATAATTTCATAACAAATCTAAATATTTTAAAAACGGATAAATATTTTCTTTAAAAGATTTTAAGATGTGATAATTATTTTTATGAATATTTAAGTTAATTTATACTTGTCCCTAGGGAAATATCAAATTTTATGGAAGAAGAGAAAGGAAAGTGAAGGCCTAAATTTAGCTGTTGATAAAACACAGACAGTATACAGAATGCTTTTTTTCTGAATTAATACCATGAACAGCTGAATCCTTATATTTTTATTTAACTATAATTTAAGGCATAATTAGAAAGCAAAATATAGATTCTCAGTCACCCCAGAGAAAAATGTCATGCTTCTTTTTGAATCTACTCCTTTCATATGTCATATAAAGAGGACAGACACATCTATGTCTAAGTGTTCAGTTAAGGCTGTTTGGCTAATGGGTAAAATGCATTCTTCCTGGCAGTGGTAGTTTAAGTTAACAAATTTATTGAACAGCCATTATTTTCTAGGTTTCTTGCTAGTTGTTAGGAATGACAACGGTGGAATGCTCAGTCTAGGGCTCCATAAAAGAATCTCAGAAAACACATTTTGAAGCTGGTAGTAGCCATTCTTAGTTTTTGTTTTTGTTTTTTTTTTATCTGAAAAATATTATTAACACATATTGAAGCAATGTATGTATGATAGATATTATCATTAATACAAGATGGTTTTAAACAACTGACAATAGGTAAATAACCAGGAGTTAACAAAGCTTTCCTAGGAAGGTACTTAGATTTTCTGCCAGTAGTCTTCCTGTTGGATATGTTTCTTTTTGTTTTTTTGTTTTTTTGTTTTTTTGTTTTTTTGTTTTTTTGTTTTTTACCGGAATGTTATGCCTTGTAAAACTATGTATACAAATGCCAATGACTTTAGTTTTGTGCCAGTATCATTGTCTTTCTCTTTATGATATGATAACTGTGTATTCTAATTTGACACCAGGTAGCATAGTACCTTCCATAGTATTCTTCTTCATTTGTATTTTTTTATTTTTTTACTTTCACATATACATTTATATTCCTACACATTTATACAATAAACTACCTACTGTGAGAAGGACAACAAAACAATTAGGAATTATATAAATATTACATTCATAGTGTTTTTGCCTATTTATATTTGGTAACCTTGGAGAAAACATCTTCTCTATCTTGGTGAATTCACAATTCTGAGTGTAAATCAATATCTATCATAGCTCATCTCTGTCAACCACAAAACATCTGTCTAGACCTATTTAATTCCACCAATAGCTATCAGGAGAGGGTCAAAGGAAGCATCACTTGAGTTACCCAAATCGTACCTCTCAAGACAGTTATTCTTTATTAGGTCCTTATGATGTGTGTGTGACAATTGACACTACAACCTCCTAGCAAGCAACATCACACAGATGTATATGCCTTAGTGCCTGCTTTCCTTCATAATGCCCTCTCTTTTCACCAATTTAGTTCCCTATAGGTTGAATACAGCTTCTCTTGTTTCCTCCAGTGTCTTCTGATCTTTACTATAAAGATATATGACATCATACAGTGTCCTTGTATGCTTACATTATGGCGTGACTATCAGAGTGTCGTGAACTGAAGCTCCCAGGAGATAACTAGCTCCTCCCTCCCATCTTCCCTCCTTCCCTCCCCTCCCCTCCTCCCCCCTCCCTTTCTCTCTCTCCCTCTCCTCCTCCCTCTCTCTCTCTCTCCCTCTCCTCCTCCCTCTCCTTCTCCTCTCTCTCCTCCTCTCTCTCTCTCTCTCTCTCTCTCTCTCTCTCTCTCTCTCTCTCTCTTTCTCTCTCTCTCTCTCTGTCTCTCTCTCCCACCTCTCATACATACACACACACACAAATACACATTAAAGATTTCACAAGCTTTATTAACTAATTAGAACTTAATGATTGTTGAATCTGGAGTGTTCAAGAAAAGATAAATTAGTTTAAGCTGTCCTTAATTCCCTTAAATCTATTCAGTACCCACCTTAACATATGAGATAACTAACATCCTTTCAACTCTCAGGTCAAATCTTTAGATTAACTTAGCAGACCACTAGCTTCAGGCAACCCGAAAGTTTACAGTGTCATCAGATAGTGTCTGAGATCTATGACAGAATTTCCCTTATTTGCTATAATCTATCTATCTGATGCTTCTTCCAGTATATTTGGTAAATGCCTCCATTCATCACATTTTTGTTCTGTAGTTATAAAAATTTATCTACTAACTTCACATTTGGAAAGTATTGTTGAGAACGACCTAAATCTATTCCTCTGTGATTTGGCTGTTCATATTTGCTTCAGAGCAAACTCTTTCTCTTTGAAGAGAGAGCTGTGCGTTTTGTCTGCAATATGAACTGTAAAGTGTATCTTGGGTCTGTTTTCTCTTTATCTCCTTGACATTTGAAACTCTACCCAAATTACAGGAAGGACAACATGAATGTGTTTAGAATGAATAATGATGGTAGTTGTGGTGACTAATTGTCAAGCTGAACTCTCTCACTAGACGATACTAAAAATAGCCCATATTTTGAAATGAAAATAATTCTTATCAATAGAGGCTTGTAGTTTTAAACATTTTCAAGTGATGGTTAAAAGATTTCATTAGAGTTTATACAGATGGGAAACTAATGTATATATGTAATATCTGAGGCCAGTGTTCTCCCTTGGATTTCCTTCATATACCACAGTGGTTATGTCTACAATAGTTGCTTCCAGCAATAAGAAAACTTATGAAAATTTATGGCAACCAGAGATGAACTGTAAAAAATTATTTACTAATAATATTACAGTAGAAAGCATGTGAATCTGTATTGTTATCAAATATGAAGTTCAGAATATTCTTATGCATTCTTCAAAGAATGTGTTACTCTGTAGCAACTTAAAATACATTAGGGTATCTTATTTTACTTTAATATACAAATACAAATGCATTTCTATTTCTCAGCCTAGAAATAAATATGGCTTAGGTATTAATACATATCAAAAAGGAAAGAAGGAAAGTCACATTTTCTTCACTGTTCTGAGACTCTAATTTGACACTGAGATGAGTCACAGTAAAATTCAGTCTGGTTTCCTAGAGCATAAAATGATTTGCATAATGGGAGCCTTCGATTGTGAAAAGAATGATGCCATGATCCTCGCCTAAACTGATATATTTATTTAAAATTTTTAATGTATGTGGAAAGCAATTTTAGTATAAGAAAAAAACTATGCTGAGTATAAATTATTACATTTTTATCTAAATTGATATTTATTTCAATAAAGTTTTATTTAGTTATTTTTTCTATTTTTAATCTTTTTTATTTGTACATATATAAAAATGTTATTACACATATATACAATAAACTACGTACATCAAGAAGAACCATGAAACAATCAGGAATTATATAGATGTTATATTCGTATTGTTTTGGCTATTTGTATTTGGCAACCCTGAAGAAAACATCTTTCTTATTTTAGTGTGTCTAAAATTCTGAATGTAAATCAATATCTATCATATCTCATCATTATTAACTTAAAACATCTATCTAGGCCTAAAAACATCTTAACTCCTAAACAACTAAGCTTAATTGTAAAACTAAACTATCTGGTCTTCAATTCCATCAGATATCTCTAATATGAAGTATGGTACCCATACAACTGAATTATAATACAAGGTTTACTTCCAATAATTTGAAAGTAGCATTGCAGACTGCTTAGGATAACTAAGTAATACAAGGCAATTTTTATTGATTAAATCATGGTCCTGTCAATTACTAGTCTATTCTTATCACAAGAACATACCTTCTAGGTTTAACAGATTGATATGATTCTAAAGATAGATAAAGTAGACTAGTTAGATAAGGTCTTCAAAAACCTCAGAGACCTACAGAATATGGCATTTAAATATGTTTTTATTATTTTTAAGATTCTTTGATAATAAGACAGTTTAACGCCTGGCAACATCCAGCCTACCTCAAAGGGGATGATGAGCAATAATGAATCTCTCTATGGTGATGGCTTCAAAAGTGGCAAACCAGCCACTGGGCAAATTGTTCTCATTTGGGCCACAGACAGAATTCTGTATAAAAATGGGCAAGCCTGGAATGAGGCGGAGTGGACAGCCAAACTCTGCCAAGACAGGGTATAGATATCCTCAGCAGTTCCTGCCTCACAAACATGTCTGTTAAATATACTGGTGCAGAAGACTGAAGATGATGCTCCAACAATATAGAGAGTTTTGGGTGACTGATCAGGTAGAAAACTGTCTCTGCCATTTTCTCATTTTAGAAGCTGCTAACCTGAATTTCCCTTCTACTCAGGTAATTAATTTTATTTCAATAAAGTTCACACATGCACGTTTCAGACTCCTTTCTGCCATGGATTACTTATTTAATGTTGTTAATGATTGAACATTTTTTACCCCAGTCACTTTCGTGAGAAATTAAAGAGTTGATGAAACAAATTCTAAGCCCCCTCCACCTGTTCCTCTTATCTTTCCATACAACACTTAAATATAATTGAAGAGGGAATATCTGAGTCTAATAATATCATTTTAATGAGAGATAGATCTTAATACCTGTCTGTCTTACTTTCCCTTACTTTAGCAGAAAAAGCAACTCTACCCAAGGATTACATACAACAGCAAAGCCAGCAAGGACACTCATGTTTTGTTACATGAAGTCCTATAAGGAGGCTAGTAGATCGGAAACACACACAGAAAAGAGAAAGAGAGAGAGAGGGGGGGGGGGAGAGAGAGAGAGAGAGAGAGAGAGAGAGAGAGAGAGAGAGAGAGAGAGAGAGAGAGAGAGGAAATTGCACTTGCTAGAGTTGGTCTTCTCTGATGCCATGGCCATTCCATATTCAAGTCATCAGGTTTGGTGGTAAAGGACCCTTACCCATTGAGGCAGCTCACTAGATCAACCATTTTTTCCTTCATAAAAAATTTCATAGAATTCTTTACAGAGAAAATACTACTCCTCCTATATTCTAGGAAGAGCCTCTAGCAATCTTTATGCAGTGTATTCCTATTTACATAGAAAACATTTTATTCTTTATAAACTTGCTAAAAACTTAAATAACTTCCAAGCCAAACATTGGAGAAAATATATATTTACAAACTTTATCTTTTGATGAACAGTAAAAAATAATTGCTGAGCTTGGCTTGCTCTACCCACAACCTTAATGATCTAGCTTGCAAACACAAAATATTCATAAGCACCTTTCCCTGAATGTTTGATTTAAATCATTTTTAGTACTCCCAGTCTTTCAAATAACCATGATCTCTAAATGTTGATTTCTTTAAGCATTCTAAATGGCAATAGCAGTTTCTGAGTTTCCTTCTCATAGTTTTTAAACAACAGCATCTTTGAAAGTGACCTTTCTTGCACATTTGACACATCTTTCAATCTATGAGTAGAGAATTCAAAGGTACAGCAACATCACACTTAAGCTTTCTATAGTCTAGGCACTCTGCTATGAATTGAATAAAAAAAAAATAAGGCAAGGTCATTGCCACCTCACTGAATTCATATAAGCATATAATTGTACGGAAATGTGACGAATTCTGTGATCGGAGCACTGGTGAGATGTAAGTGATGGCAATAGTCTGAAGGGACAATTGCTGTCTTCAGAAACAGACTCACAGGTTTCCCAACTCTAGAAAGGCTCCCAAGTGTGGTATGTATAAACTCCGTTTTCCATATCACTTTCATCCATGCATATGATGTATTTCGATCTTATTTCCTCTCCATTCTTGTAACTTTCCCACTCCTTCTCGTTCCTTTTCTCATCCAATTAGAGTTCTAATCTCATGGATATTTTTTCCTTACTCCTCTTCCTTCTCCTCAGATCATCCTTTATTGTGATCAAATGAGCTTCTTCAGGGTTGTTTAAAGGAATATGACTGAGAGGTTATTGACAGGAGCATGGACATGATACCAGTGGCTACATCACTGAAGAAAATACCTCAAACCTCTCTTAGCACTTATTGCTGCAAATCCACAATGGAGGCCAGAGACTAACTACCAGTACATGCCTCCCCTCTTCATGAGAGGTTGTTGATGGACTCACTCTTACACAGTTTTTTGCAACAAACACAGCTGTTGTGAGTTTCTGTGCCACAGCCACATAATGCCAGAAAGACAGATGCTCTACCCAATCTCCAGCTCTTACATTCTTTTTGCCTTATTCTCCATGACATTTTCTTGGAAGGGAAGATAAAGATGTGCTTAGTAAATTTCTGTGGGAAAATATCCTTATTTTTTCATACGGCGGCGGTGGCCTTATTGATTAAAAATTAACTTCTGTTCACAGTATCCATAACTGTCCTCTTCAACAGTCAAGGATTTGGAGTTTAAATACATATGAGAAATATCTGCAAGGGCCCCTGCATTGGCTGTGTTTCCTTCCATCACAGCTTCTGTGACGTGGATTTGAGATGAAGCAGATCTCTTAACTTGGTTGCCTGGCTCATGCTAGGCTACTTTTAGTTCTGTTCTATTCTGGTCCTATTTTTTTATGGGTTGAAGATAACCTATAAAAAGTGGAACTTTTCCTTTCATCAGACTTCTTTGAAACCTCTCCTACATGTCCTGTTCCTAGACTCTAACTACTGCCTGGGTACCAAGACCCATTATTCCTCTGTATTCCTTTATCATAATGACTAATCTAGATATCTGGCTTGAGTTCTGATGTGCAATTTCTGCAATACATTGGTCCTCTGAGTACTGCCCAGACTCCTCCGATCACAGTCGATAGCATGTGAGAAAAGAGGTAAAGTCCCAGCTTCATGAAGAGGCACATGCATACTCACGAGCTTGGGAAAGTAGGTGTTAGTCTGTGGAAACATGAAGAAGTTTAGTAATGGTGAGGAAATGTAACTATGGTGGCCTCAAAATTAGACAAGAACATCCATATGTACAGATGATTTAATTCCCACAAAGGAGAGAGTACTTCTGCCAATTATAACAGCAATGTAATTAAGGTCACTCACATTTAAATGAGATGAGGAAGACAGTGTCACACATATAGATATTATTTTCCTTCATTTGCATGTAGAAAGGACCATTTATTCCCATGTTAGTAACACGTGTTCTTTTAGTTTATTGTTGTCTTTTACTTTCTTCTAAGACCCAGAATTCTCTTAGCTACTTAATGGTTTAATGCTTGGATGCAAGCATTACTATGCCTCTACTTATACTTAAAATATAATGTCAAAATGGACAACTTTACTTCCCTATTTGTATGAGCACTTAGCCTTGAGGCTATGATAGAAAGAAGCACCTGGTGCATTAATTTTCTCTGTGTATTTAAGGCCTACTACTCTTACCGTATAACCCATGTCCCTGCACACCCACACATCCTATCCTCCTCTCCATGGTTACCCAGATCTGTAACTACCCACCGTATATCCTTTCAACAACAAGATCAAATGCGTTCAGTTTTCTTTCCTTGTATTAGGTGTAAGATTTATCTACTAAACCACCAATTGTTTATCCAATCGCTGGTGTAGATCAGATATTCTACCAGTGTTGAGGACTGGCAGAAGTCCAATGCCTCTGGAACATGGATTTAGAAGATAAGAGAGCAAACAAATGAACACATTCGTTAAACAACGGCATGTGTGAAAAGTGATGCAATAATGCTTGTTGGTTGGCGAAGTGACAGGTGACAGTTTATTTACAGTTTATCAGCATTTATGGACATTTTGTTGCATTCACTCTCAGTGTCTTCTCTTTCTTTATCTGCATCAGCACAGTCTTTGCTATTCCACAGCCTAGGAACAGGACTTTTGCCATTCACCTGGTCCCTCTTCATCAGTCTTCATGCATACATAGGCCAGAAAATAGAATCCTCCACTCCGAATTAAAAAGGATCAACAGCTTTCCGGTGCTCTCAGATAAAGCAGTTCTTATTTTTTTACCATCCTCTCCTGGGGTTGTTTATAATTCTATTTAACTATCTAAATTCAATCCTCAATTCACCTGCCACCTTTGTATAAACTCAAGCCCTTTGTCCATGTGCATCATATGCTCCTAAACTTGTGAAGGTGGGACCTAACTCTGGGTTCACCAAGTATTCAGTAACTTTCCTCGACTGAATTTACACAAAACCTATAGGATATACCCAATGGTTTCATTAACTTCCTTAAACTTTAGATTCTACGCTTCAGAAGAACCTAGAAGAAAGCTGTTTCTAACCACCAGGTGTCCTCATGCACCACAGGGTGCTGAGCACTTGGTAGCCACTCGATAACTACCTTCTGTGTAAATGAGTGATTGAATGACCCCGATCTTTTCCTGAGCCATTAACTTCATTTACATAAGCAAATGCGGCTCAGACTGAGAAGTGATACCAACCTGGAGGTATAGCTGGCAAAAAACGCTGTAGCTGCATGGCTTTGGACCACACTGACCTGAAACCCATTGAACTTTCTCTTTTCTAAAAAGATAACATACCCCAGACTTTCCTTTTGAAATTAGAATAGCTACCAAGCACTGGCCTGCCTGGTAAGTGGAATCACAGTAAGAAAGACTAGGCATCAGAAAACCTTTAATACTATATGATATAGTAGGCATGATGCTAAGTGTTTATATGTATAACATAATTCAGTTTTCATAGTCAATTATTAACATTGCCAATTCATGAGAATGGCAACTCATGGAGTCAGCAACTAGTAAATGTTCTACTGCTTGCTATACTTCCTGATTTCCTCAAAATTTCTCTCTCTCTCTCTTTCATACACACACACACACACACACACACACACACACACACCATGATAAAAATAGTAAGAAAAAAAAAAAAAAGAAGAAGAAGAAAAATACAATTTAAACATCGAAAATATTTTCCTGTGGTTTGATGTCTTGGTATAGTCCAAGGGGAGTTTTATCCACTGACTCTAATTATAAGGTGATATTTATGATATGGGATATTTATTTTTTATCCTAGTACATAGTTTTCCTTTTTCTGGTCTCTGTAGTCATGTTAAAAACATACATAATTATATACAAAGTTTGTCTTTTTCCACTTGTAACTGCTTTCTACAAAAACCACAGACACGTCAAGTTATAGAAGCATTTTTCCTGGCTCCTGATGTGCTGAACATGCCTTATGAATCATTAACTCACCAAATATTTAGACTGTATTCTGAACTAGGCTTTCTTATAGTAGGTGCTTTCTTATTTGTATTTTACAGCTTCTTATTCAATAAACTGAATTAAGATATTTGGAAACAACAGTGTCTGTTGCAAACGTATGAAAGCTTCTGCACTTATCATTTTCCCCATGCAGTGCAGGGTGAACACACAGCATATGCACACGCTTAGGCATTATAAACAAACTCGAGATGACTTAAATTATATAGACAGCCATAGATTGAGCTCTCTTCCAGTTCTTGTGTGGCTGAGGCAGAAGTTCCAGTCTAGCCTGTGATAAGGGTTGAAAAAAGTGCTAAAAAAAAAAAAAAAAAAAAAAAACCAACAAAAACCCGTACAAAATAACAAATAAATAAAAACTAAAGGCCCTGGACAGATGAACACAGATTAGCTGCAAATTGTATTCTAGTTTACCTTGTTGACTTGAGCATCTGTACATTCCATAACCATGAGCATCAGGAGTCTCATATAGACACTGAGGGATGACTGAATAAGAGTAGATGATGACAAGTCAACTGTGCAGTGCACAGCGGCTCATACTGGGCTTCTAGCACTCTTCAATCTGAAAAAGGGACATAACCTTGAGGTCCAGGGCAGTCATTTCTTTTTTATTTTCTTTGCATCCATTTTCTGACAATATATTTTATTAATTTATTAATATTACATCTCAATTGTTAGCCCAACCCTTTTATCCTCCTATTCCTCCCTCCCTCCCATTTTTCCCTTACTCCCCTCCCCTATGACTGTGACTGAAGGGGACCTCCTCCCCCTGTGTATACTCATAGGGTATCAAGTCTCTTCTTGGTAGCCTGCTATCCTTCCTCTGAGTGCCACCAGGCCTCCCCTTCCAGGGGACGTGGTCAAATATGCAGGCCAGCCATTTCTGTAAGAAGAAATCCAAGTCGGCTTGGAAGAAATCCTGAACTGTAAGAGTGGTAACTTCCCTCTTCCATGCTTAGCAGTGAAGAAAAGATCCCATGACACACTAATGAAGGGACATAAGAACCACAGAGAAGCAGGTGGCCACCCTGACCACTTGATCTTCCAACCTCCACAATAAATTGTTAGGACTGTAGGCACACACCATCATGCTCAACTTTTTTTAAAAATAATTATTTTGTATGTATGAATATTTGCATGTATTTTTGCACATAGGTACTCTGTGTGTACCTATAGAAGCCAGAATAGGGCAAGTGATCCCCCGGCTGCAGAGTTATAGATTGTTGTGAGATACTATCTAAGTGCTAGCAACAAACCAGGCTCCTCTGCAAGAGCAGAAAGTGCTCTTGATTTCTGAGCTATCTCTTCAGCCCCATGATCAACTGAGGCACATTCACTCATCTTCGTTTATGAAAACATATTGTGACATGACTAAAGTGGAACAGGCTTAGTCAATACATCACACACCCCACTCCATCCTCCCAAAGAGCATACAGACTTTTAACTTACAGTGTATTTATAGACAGTCGACTGTTTGCTTGAACTGTATTTACATTCCATTTCCATGACAGGATGGACTGTATCCTTGAACTGTCAATAAACCCTTTTTGCGTCTGAGATGCTTCTGTCAGGGTATTTTATCATAGGAGCAAGAAAAGAAACTAAGACATCCCTGGTGCTCTTAAGATGACACCTCAGATGCTTTGATATGGTTTTTGTTGCATTATGAGCATTGTAACTGGCTACAGGCTGAGGCTGGTACACAGCTACTGAATTTTGAAGTCTAAGAACAGAATAGTAGAAAATATCCCTGGAAATGAGAGGGAAAACTGGTTACTGAGCTGTTTAAAAGCCTTATTGGTTGACTTTGGATTTTGTTGTACATAAAATTCTTCACATTAAAGTGGTATCATTTAAGATTGTTAATTGCTATCTGTTAACTTCTTTCAATAAAAAAAAACCCTCAAACTTCTAAGGGTTCAAAATAAATACAAATATAATTAAAATAAAATCAATATTCCACCAAGAAAATGTGCTAATTTAATACACGCTCTGGAGTCAAAGCACTTCAGTTCAAATTGAAATATTATCATTCATCTTGTTTGATCTAATGGTACCCATGTTATAATTTAAAATTATAAAGGAGAAAATAATTTTGCATTTTATTTTTTTCCTACAGTATAAAAATATTCATTGTGTAACCATTTATTTTAACATCAAGTCATATCATGCCTTGTGACACACTAATGGGAAGATATAGACATTTGATTTTGAATAGGAAAATGTGTTTATATTTTAATAACTTTATAGCAAACTACATATTTTGAGCACAAAGTTGAGTGGATCAATAATTCTTGATGGATTAGTTTAGTTCAACACATTGTCAATGACTCTGGAGAAGTCCTGATGTATCAATGTTACAAAAACAACACAACAGAACCCTTTCATTGTGAATTAAATGTGATTTTTAAAAAGTAGTATATTTGAAAAACAGATTACTGAAAAAAGAATATATTCTTTTATTTTCATATTTTTCTAGAAAGAATTGTAAATTAAAAAATGATTTGAGATAAATATAAGATGATTTAATGTAATATAAGTTAAGGTTTTCCCTTATGCTTCTAGGATCATTTATTCCAATTTTCCTGGGGTTTCATATTATAACAATTTCAGTGTTAGAGTGACCTCTGCAATAATGAGGAATTTAAAAACTAAAAAAAAAATCTCAGCTTTATCTCTTTCACTCAAGACCAAAAGATGTCTCATGACCTTATCAGAATTAATGTATATTAATTTGTTTTCGTAATAAACCCAATGACAAAATATCATCCTACTGACTCTCCTATTGTGCTAAATGTAACAATAGTAACATTTGTGGATTATGATGTTACTAAATATGTTTAAACTTAAATAATTGTTCCTCTGTGCTCTCCACTATGTATAATTTTGCAGGTAACACAAATAATTAGAGTTTATACAGTTTATATAGGGTTTATAAAGATAGAGAAACAAAGATGATAAAAATTAAATGAAATTCTGGTTCTTCATATATATATGAGTGGCTCTAATTTTCAGGAGACATTGTGGTGTCAATTCCAAGAAAACTCTCATTATTCCTCTATCTAACAACCAAACTCACATCTGGAAAATAACAAAATTACAGTGATTGAGTTTCCTACTATTTGGGTTTGTCTTTTATGGTTTGTGTTTGCCGATTTTTTTTTTGTTTGTTTGTCTTTTACAAAATGAGAATATACGGGGGGACGCAATCCCCCTCAGGAACAGTCATAGGGGAGGGGAATAATGGGAAAATGGGGGGGGGGGAGGAATGGGAGGATACAAGGGATGGGATAAACATTGAGAGGTAACAAGAATAAATTAATAAAAAAAAAAAAAAGAAAAAAAAAAACAAAATACTTCAAGTACATTACATTATAGAAGGGAGTAACATTTTGGGACACAATTGCTACATAAAGATAAATCCAGTTCTACCTGACTTTCTTTCTAATACAACTAGGATTTTTTAAAAAAAATTTTATTATTAATTTATTCTTGTTACATCTCAATGGTTATCCCATCCCTTGTGTCCTCCCATTCTTCCCTCCCTCCCCTTTTCCCCTCATTCCCCTCCCCTATGACTGTTCTGGAGGGGGATTACCTCCCCCTGTATATGCTCATAGGGTATCAAGTCTCTTCTCTGCCTTGAATTGCTCTTCATCACAATGTAGATCCTCTCTCTGGAGCTTTCCTTCTTACATAGAGAAACATACTGGTGCTGACTGCACCTTAAAGCTTTGTCTAGATTCTTTGTGCCATGTGCTGGTGTCCACAGTCTCCTGCTCCTCACTGAATTATGTGAGGCCGCTTAAGACCTCATGAGCATATTATTTTTTTATAGAACAAGTAGGCAAATGGGAAACAATCTACTTTAACAATAGCATTTGCTGAAGAGCACACCAAAGCTGGTGTAAGCAATGTAGTGTGATATTTAAGGGACACAGTTTAAGCAATGACTGACACTTCCACACTCCACCAGGTCAGGGTTAGCTTTGTAATTTCTTAGTCATTACTTTCCTTTTCACAAGTATTGCCACAATAGTGTTATTTTCATGGGTAGGAATAAGTAACAAAGAATTGTTCACAAAAGGGCAATGTGCTCTACCAATAAGTGGGGTTGACACCATCTATGTGACTTTCATGCATACTACATGTCATAGTCTTATACTTGTGTGGAATCCTAGGCCTTTTAAATTTTCTGTGTAATCCTCCACAATCCTCTCACTACTTTATTTAGCATGCCTGAAAAACTGTTTATGGTCCATTTAAACAATATCTGATGCCGTTCAACAAGGCTACAGCAGTTTCTGAGTGGCCTGAACTGACTGGTGACGTCATTTCTACCTGCTGCTATTCATTCTGTCCTTGGTATCTCCAAAAGGCACACTCTTCTCTGACTGATCCAGCCCCAGTTGACGGCCTTGACAGAGGTTTTCCCAACTGATTGCTGATGAATTTGATGATGCTTTGCTACTCAACTGCTGCTTCTACCTCTTTCTTTCTTATTTTCTTTTTCTTTTTCTTGTTGTATGCTTAATAAACTCAGTCACTCAAAACCAAAAGTATGGCACTGTATATTACTCCCTATTGTATAAAAAACTTCCCTATCTCACTGATGACTTTTATGCAGGCCTTTGTGTGATGGTGAAAGACAATAGTTATATAATTTATGTTCAAAGTCTGTTGGCCACAGAATACTTCAATATACTACCACAATTCATGAAACCTTTCTATCACGCAGACATTATAAGCTTAGTTAAACTTTTACATGCAATTATTTTTTAAAAGCTAAAATTTAAGTATTTTACATTGCATTTTTCTTCCCATAATATAGAAGATAGTATCATTTGTTTATAAATATTCACTTTTTATATCTTTATTAAAGTAAGCATCAATCAAGTACAAAATTTCATTTTCCCTGTTAAAATCTTACAAGCTTGCTTTGTGAATAAAACCGAACTTAGGTATCAGACAATCCCAAAATACATAAATAAAAATATGTCAGTGATGCTTCCACAGTAACTATTACCATCCAGAATAAAAAGAATAAACATACTTAGCACACTTATTTACTTTTCTTCTCTTCCTCCTTATTGGTGTGATATTGTAATATGTATGTGTCACACACACATTGTGTGACTATGAAGATAATAAGGATGTTATAGCAGAACATTAAATGTCTCTCTATCTTTGAGTAATATTTGTGGAATAAGATCCAGACTCAGTATATGTCTAGGTTTCTTATTATATAATAAATACTGGATATATATGTATATATATACATATATACAAAGACACACTTATGTATGTACCTATACATAATGCATATGTATATACATATATATAATCTATATTTCCTAGTTTATCCTCAAAGACATCTCATTATTCACAAGAAATTAGAAGAGAATTGCTCAACCATACAATTTCTACCTAGTAGCAAACATGAATATTTTGGGATGTTCAAAATACTAACTAAAGTCCTTGAGGAAACAGAGTGGCATCATTACAAAGGAATGGTTTCAGATATCCTTCTGTAATGCAGGTAAGATGCCTGCAGACGTGCTATTACACAGAAACAATGGTATGAATTGGGATTAACTGATTATTATTAGTGGTAAATTGAGAAATAGAAAACCCATTTCTCCTGATCCTAATTTTAGTACTTGTCACATTACACCAATATGTGGATCAGCATCCGAAATGGCAGAGAAAGCCTAAAACCAGAATTCACTGCTTGAATGCAATTTCCTTTCAGGAGAAGGGTATGAAGAATAGACATTAGATTTGAAAATAGTCTATATCACTTTATTGAAAATGTATTTTCCTACAATACAGAAATAATGATTGCTTTTTAAAATATAAATTTCTTTGTCAGGGTGACAAAGCCAGTGGACCACTAAGTTTATTTTTCCCTATATATACAAAAATAACATACATAGAATTGGAGGTGTCAAAAATTTAAATACAATAATAAAAATATCTGTGACCTAGAATTTTCACAAATTGTTCATTTCCAGAGTCAGGAAGGACCCATGGTTAGCTAGCTGTTGGAAATGCATATGTGTTACTAATGAGTTATTTCTATTTTTAATACACAGATATTTTAAAGAGAAACAAATACATGCTTTTGACACAATGATGTTTATAGTTCTGTCTTCATGTGAAAAAGGACTGATGATTACAACGTCCACCAATGCTTAGATGAATCTTCATAGATACAGATATGCTCAAGGGTAAAATATACTCTTATGTGAAGTTGTCACTAAGCTCATTTTCAGATGTTTTGCAGTTCTCAAAAAGAGGCCAATAGATAAAAAACTGCACATACACCTAACAAGGATGCCTCATGGACACAGAGAGAAGCGCATCATGGATTGTCAAAGAAATGGGTCCTTCAAGATACAGATGTAAGAATAACAGGTTCTAGAAGTGAATAGAGAAAGATGTGCTATAAAAATAGCACAAAATCAACAGATGTTGTGTTTCATGCCTTTAATGTCAGCACTCAGGAGGCAGAGGCTGGCAGATCACTGAGAGATTGAGGCCAGCCTGGTCTACAAATCGAGTCTAGGACAGCCAAGGCTACACAGAGAAACCTGTCTTGAAAAACAAAAACAAACAAACAAACAAACAAAAGCCCAAAAACAAAAACCCACAAAATCATTACTGTATAATATATATTTATAAAATATGTTGTGTTATGTGTAATGTATAATCCTGTCACACTGTTTGCTTATGCACAGAAGTAAGCACTTGAATTTATACCACCACAAATAAGCGCAAAGAATATGCTATAATTTAAGGCTTCTATTGGATAAAAGAGCATGCGTATAATATTATCTCCGTGATTACTTATATAGTAGAATAGGTTTATACTATCTTCATGTTGACTTTATGTTTATTTTTGTGCAGCATTCAGAAGACAAGTTATGGGAATCAAATTTTTTACAATTCACATCATTAGAGGTAAATGTAAATACATTTCCTATATAATGAATATGGCTATTTGTAGAGGAATTTTCATCCAGTGACATCACTACTCAAGCAAGGGATTACATCCAAAGACCTAGGTCTGTGTTATCTGGTAGAGATACAAACATGCCCTCAGTGTACACCTTTAACCCTCTAGTTAGAATACACACCGTTAATCCCAATCAATGAAATCTAAATTTTGGATAGACAGAGTGATGAATCAGAGAGAGATTTGACAGAATGAGTCAAAAATAGGATGTGCCCAACTCCCACGAGATCAGAGAGGAAAAGAAGCTAATTATGAAACTTGGGTGAAGCTGGGAAGTCTTTCAGAAAAGCAGTGGGATGAATAGAAGGACCTGGGCAGAGACCCCACAAGAAGACCAACAGAGTCAACTAACCAGGGCCCAAAGGAGCTTGTGGAGACTTCAGCACCAACCAAGGACCATGCATGGATTCAACCTATGGCCCCATACATAGATGAAACTTCTGTGGGACCCGTAGTAAGGAGCGTGGGGTGGGGACTGTCCCTGACATGGACTCTGTTACATACTTTCTGATCACTTCCCCCCTCTGTCTCCCTCACCACGCCACAGGGAAGAAGATGCCCTTAATTTGGTTCAACTTGTGCTGGGGAGCATTGGGTGGCAAGGTTCCCTTTTTATGAGGAGTAGGAGACGGGGACTAGGGAGAAAGAAGGAAAGAGGGTGGGACTAGGAGTAGAGAAGAGAGTGGTCTCCAATCAGGATGTAAAGTGAATAGTGAATAAATAATCAAATAAATGTAATTATTAAGAAAATAATCACAGAAAGAAAGCACAGAGTTCATGGTTACAGTACAGGAGAGTACAGAACAGAAATACAGTTGACTTCATGCTCAGTTCAGTGTAGTTTAGAGCCTTTCGTTGAGTTTTGTGCAGCCAGTTAGATTCAGTTTAGAACATGTGTTCAAAAGGAGTTTTTCTGAGCAGACCAATTTAGTGAGAAACAGAGAAGCAATTTGAATCAATCAGCTTGTAGACGAGTTTTGAGACAGAACAGATGAGTTGAACCAGCTAGCCAGCGTGTCAAAAGAACTTGAAAAGGTGAGCTTATTCAGGAGTAAGTCTCAGAGGCTGAGAACATTCTAGTCTTAGGCTAGCTGATGGAGGCTGGAAGCTGAAGTCTTAAAGAACCAGGCTTGCAGAATAGATTGTATGGATGCTAGGAGCTTCCGGGCCTAGGCCTAGGGATAGTTAGAAATGTTCTGAACTCAGCCAAACCATGTATTAGTAAACCTTGGGTACAGTTCTCATCTCTCCCCCACCCCACCTAAATAAATAAAGCCAACATTTACAACAATTAACTATAAGTGATGGATGGAGTATATCAAATTATGTGATTACTTTTTGCTTTCATTATAGTGAAAAAATACAAATTTATTGATTAATCTTATCCCTTTGCAAAAGAGAATTTTGCTCTACCTCACCTCTGTACTTACATATGTTACATAGATTACACTGGGGTTAATTACACAACAAGCTATATACATACTCACTATGTGAAAATATGAAAGAAAATTGTGTATGGCATTCACATATAACTTCGATGGTTTTATATATATATATATATATATATATATATATATATATATATATATATATATATACATATATATATATATATATATAATATTTTTTAAAATTTGTCCTAACAACCAGTGGGCTGAATGCCTTTTCAGCTGAGTCCTACTCCCTAATGCTCAGGGAAATACCATATTCCACCAGTAGCCATGACTTTCATTTTAGCTTCAGATGAAAGCAAATCCAACTCCAGATCTTTTCTTCATCACATGTATGTCTCCCACAACTTAGATCTCAATGTGAGTCATAGATAGCAGGTTTCACATCCTACTCCTCTTTTCTTTTTTTAGCAAATATTTTGGCATAGGATTAAGCTGGTACAATCGTCAATCTTCAGGGACTTTTCCAGTCACCCCAGACACGGGTCAGTGGGGATCAGGAAATAGCACACCAGAACTGGGCTGTCAGCAGTTTGTTTCTGTGACTAAATTTGTGGTTCCTTGTACCCACATCAGTGCATGGGAGTTTGATCTTGTTTCGACTCTGTGACAGAAGAGCATTGTATAACTGTGAGAGAATGTCTGACTGTGCTCCTCTGAGTTTTTCATGCCACACATTTGATAATGTTGAATTTAAGAGGATGTACAAGGTTGTATTAGGTTGTAGAAGGTCAATTTAGAGAACTAAAATTTCTGTGGCATTCATAACATTGTTCTAACAGCTGTGAGAACTAGCTCACTCTTAACTTCTTTTGCTCTGTGATACCTATTAGTTACTTTCAGTGACTTAGAAATGTGCTTTATTCTTTCCAGCACTCAAAGTAATTTTTTTTCTTATTTATGAAACAGCATTGATATAGTTTAATGAAAATAACGATTAGAGAAATGCAGAATATGACATGGTACCGCTCTCCAGAAACATATGGCGTTAACAATAAAAACGAGATTTCTCACAGAAGGATATCATTGTTTATTTAAATGTGAGTTAGAATAAATATAGTATTTTTCCATCAGGCATGCCCAATATAGTCATAATATTTACAAATTGCTCCCAGTTGTGTAAACAAATTTGAGTTCAGAGATTTCTGCTTACATTTGACATATCAGAAGCACTGCTGTTAGGCTTTGCTGATCACTTTAAACCCAGAGGCTTCAAAGGCTTTAAACCAAGTGCTGCAAAAGGTCTGGAAACTGTTCTCATTACCATGTTAGTGTTGACATGTCTGTGTGCTGTGTTCATGAGAACAGGTGTTGGAAAGAGGAGAAGATTTCCACATGTTGCATAGTAAAAACAATAAGAAACAATGTGTTTCTTCAGTGTAAACAAATCAATGCACTAGATATCACTGACGAACAGCCAGGTTTGTGATAGAATAGGACAAAAACTCTGGCCTCACAAGGTCCTTTAAGCTCATGGAGCCAATATGTTTAGGAACAGCTGAAAATTTTGACGATATAACAGAGATTCCACAGGTTCATTAGGTAAAAGCATTACAGAGAATGCACTGGACAAGTCAATGACTAAGTTTTCAGGTGATTATCACTAGTAACTGTGTGACTTTGCCGGTGAAAGCTCAAGAAGATAAACATCAGCTCTCTGAAAATTCATAGTGCTCAAGATCTATGAAATAGCAAATGCTCCTTTTACTCTATAACTACTGGGAAATTTATTAACTGCCATTAAATGGTAAGACCGTGTGTTTGAACAGCGTAATCTGATTTCATCATTAAAAACTAGTAGAAGTAGAATAATTAGTTATGGCTATAACATTATATGTATGGAGTGTACACATGATGGGAAATTTGTAGATTTAAGCATCCCCTTAGTCGCAGATAACAACAAAGGTCATAAGGCAAGGACGTGGAAGGAAAGTCAAAGTGGTGGTGTGATCTGCCAATGACGTTGCACTAAAAAAGAGAAAGTGCTTAGACTCATAATGTATGTGGTCACAGATTAGAGCATTAAAAATAAAGACTCTGTGGTGCTGTCATTTTACCTAGTGGAAAGTTTACTGTGGATTTGACTTATAGTTCACAATGCACTTTCAGTAGCAGAAGTAGGATCTCAAAGAAAGCATCTTGTGTTTTCATTGTATTGCTCAATGTAACCATAACATGTCAAACCCAGGCTTTTGCCAAACTAAAACCTTTCACCAGAAAAAAAATATGCTATTGTAGCCTTTCTTCCTTACTGCTATAAACCTACTGACAACAATAGCAGGACCATCACACCTGTTAAAATCCACTGTACCCTATTGAGTTACAATCAAAGGCATGCCCTTAAAGTGAAGGTCCTTACCGTATATGAATGAATCAATGCAAAACCAAGCAGATTTTGCAAACTTTCCTAATAAGTATCAACCAACCTATCAGTCTCCGTTACATATAAAAAGACACGGGCAGAAAAGAAAGAGTAGTTAAGAAGAAAGGTCATTGGTAATGGGAGGAGGGCATGGGAGGGCAACATGGGGATATGATCAAAATACATTATGTCACAAAATGAAACCTCTCATATATAATTACAACAGGATAATAAAATCAACAGTAAAATGAATATTTTCACATCTCATAGCCAGTGTTCTTTAATGTTCTTTTTTCTACATCAATCAATGCACATTGCTTTGGAAAAATAAAACCATTGGTGATAAAAGACAGCAGGTAGCACGACAGCAGAATCCTTTGTCTGGGGGGATACTAGGTAGGGAGAGATTGACTAGCTTTTGAAAAAAAAAGGGAGAAAGAAAAAACTTCAGAGGGAAAAACGCTAGCAACATTGTGAATAAGAGGGGACCAAAATGAAATGAAAAATTGAATTCTTCATGATAAAGCTTCTACATTGAAAATGCAATGATTCTATCCACATCTCAGATCAAAGAAACATGTGAATTAAATTCAGACACATAAAACTCAAACATGGTAGGCTCGGCTTTCCAAAGATAACAGGATTCAACTGTAAATCCTGAACTCTTTTTGCTGAAATCATAGACAATCTATCTGTTAAATAATATATGACCTCTGAAAGTGGTATGGGAGAATAGCAGGATGGAAGGACCCAGAGGGTTAAGCAGACCATCAAGGCATGCTGATATGGACTCAGAAAAAACTGTTGCACCAATGAAGGACAATGCATGCCGTGAACCTAGACTCCATGTTCAGATTTAGCCAATGGACAGCTCATTCTCTGTGGTTGTGAGGAGAGTGGGGACTGCCTCTGTCATAAACTCTGGTGCTCCCTATTTGTTCACTTTCCCTTGATTGGGAGGACCAGCCGGCAGCCCACAGAGGAAGGGGAAGCAGGCTATTTGGATGAGATCTGTTAGGCTGTGGCCATATGTTGGGGGAGGACATACCTTTCTGTCAGAGGTCTAGGGGAGGGGAATAGGGTGGAAGAGAGAGGGAGGGTAGGAACAGGAAGATACAAGTGAGGGGATAACATTCCGGATGTAGTCCGAATAATAAATTAATATAAAAATAATATATGACTTTAAAATAGCCCCAGTTTTACATCCGGAATAAGGTATGGTTCTTATTTGTGTTTGTAAGGTAATTAGAACAAATAAAGAGAAATGAGGCTGTTGGGACTGCTTGCGCAATCTTCACTTTAATTGATTGTGGTTTTCTCCAACAGTCTTACTCGATTGCAAAGAGACATATCTGTGTGTGTGTGTGTGTGTGTGTGTGTGAGGATAGCTATTAAAGATGTGGTTAGGGGTTATGTTTGGTAAGCCTCTAGGTTAGGGTTAGTGAAGTGGTGGCCTGAGGTCAGATCTTCACTAGCACTGGGTAGGTGTCCAGTACCAGACATGATTACGTTCTTGTTGAGTGGGTCTTAAATCCAATTAAAGAACTGCTTTTGCCACTGAGGTATGCTTGTAATTGCTTCACTACTTCAATTATAACACAATTTCTGCACCTCATTAAGCTTAAGGACCATTATGGAGTAAGGTGTGGAAATATTCTAATAACCAGGGGGGTAAGGGTTTTCTCTGAGATCATATTTTCTAGAAATGTGAGAAACCACATTCAGGAGGCTTCACAGTAGGACTGCAGAAACATGAGGGAAGCAGGACAAAAAAACAGACACACCAAAACAAAAAAGGAAAACTAACGTGGCTTCAGTCCTAGATAAAGAGCCATGGGCAGCTAAGAAATGCTGAGAGTGAATGAAATAGTCTTTTCTGGAGAAGAACACAAAAATTGGCTTGTCACCTGAATCTTCAGTCTTGAAAACATACATGTAAGTAACATTGAACAGAATAAGCATGTTGTACTTATATATTTAGGAATACTCACTCACATACAACACATACATACATGAATACACACAAACATAACAAAAAAGGAAAAGAGGACATAAGTTTGAAAGAGACAAGGGATGTGGGATAAGAAAGGTTTAGATGGGAGAAAAGAGAAGGGAGAAATGACACAATTATAATCTCAAAAGTATTTTAAAAGGCAATTACACATTGTGAGAGCTAACTGGTACTGCTAGCACACATCAGAGGATAAGTGGTCAACGTGATTAAAAATGTCGAGAGTAAAGGGAAGTTTAGAGTTCAGTTTTGTCCATGAAGTCTTCACCATCCCAAGCTGATCAAGATAAGTCTGAATTCACCTTAACACACTGCTCTGGTGACATGCTGAGAAATACTCAAGATAAGGGCCTTATCCCAGAGTAACATCCATCAGCCATGGAAATCCACAGCTTACAAAAGATAATTTTAATACATCTACCCAGTATTTGCATCATACTGAAGGTCAACTATTTGACAGAATCATTTGTTTCTCTTTGCATTATGTTCTATGTATTACATTAAGAGAGAGAGCAGGAGAAATAGTCTTCTCCAGAGAAGGGCACACTAATTGGATACCCAATACCAAATTTTCAATCCCAAGAAACAAAATGTGCTGGGAACAACCACATACTGGATTGGCAAAGCAGCAAGTGAGCTTCCTGGCAGCAGCCCACTCTTTCTTGCATGGTTAATGAAAGGGTGTGCCCCTCATTTAGGCAAAGCCCCAAGGATTTTGCCTCAAGACTGGTTATTGTTGCTGTACCGCTTTTCCATGCTTGTCTCATATATCTGCCATGGCGGAGACCCTCCCTTCCTATAGGATACTATTATTCCTCCATAGGTGCTACTCCCTCTCTCTCTTGGGCATGTTTCCTATAGATGATTTTATAATTTCCTTGTGTTGGTTTCTAATTGATTCAAGTAAATGTAAATCCTCCTGCAAGATAGCAAAAACTTTCAGGGCCTCCATGAACCTCCATGTGAATTACACCAAGAAGAAAATCAAGGTTGATATAAATTAATAATCAAAGAAATGCATTCATTCTAGGTTTAGTCCAAGGATAAGGCCCAGGTGTACACCATGATTAGGAAGACCCTGTGAATATAGAAACAAAGAATGAATGGTTATCTGTATGAGACGGGACAGATAACTGTTTCTTAGAAAAACCTTGATGTAAAAATACTCTTTGAAATCATAACATGCATTTGAAATAAGAAAAGATACACCTTCTGCTTTGAACTCATACTAAACATATTGATAAAGCTACTGTGTTAAACTTATTATCTAGTTAGATGTTAGGATCAATAGTCCTACTGTAACTCCCTTTTATGTAGTGATTGAAGCTATATTTGAATGAGGTAACTTTTCCATACATAGAAAACTTTTTATTAGATGATATAAAAACTCAAGACAGAGTTACACAGCTCTTGAAGCCATCTGCTTCATCCAAAATATGTGTCTATCTGTCTGTTTATGTCTTGTTGTCTGTCTTTAATATATATACACATATGTTTACATATATGTGGATGAATGGTTTCTTTGGGAGCTCCTCTGTTTTGTCTAGTGATTGGATGTGTGCATGTGTGTGTGAGGCTCATAGAAATTTGCTTTCTCTTTGTTTGCTGAAGTGTAAGTAGCAAGGCCATGAGCCTGAACTTTGGGAGTTAAAGCATAAGTAGCAAGGCTATCACCCTGAAAACTGATGAGTTAAAGTATACAGAGAAACACTCACTGATGCCACAACCCACCTGGGTTCAACTTGTGTGCTGGAACTGTCCTCTAGCAAAAATGTGTTTGTGTGTGTGTGTATCTGTGTGTGTGTGTGTGTGTGTGTGTAATGTCAAATAGACTGTGCAGATTGTATGTATGTATTTAGGAAAATATACATATGATATATATGTATTCTTTATACACATGTGTGTATAAAAAGTATGCATATACACATATATGTTAATATGTCATTTATTTTATGTACAAAATATACATGTAAGTATAAAAGAATATATTATATTTGAAATGGAATAAGAACATGAATTTAAAATAGAGCAAAAGGAGGTATATGGGAAGCTTTGGTGGTAAAGAATGATGGCAGAAATTATGTAATTATATTAGAATATAAAATAAAGTAAATAAGTAAGTAATCAAGGGTGAGTGGAGGAGAAGCAGGAGTGTCAGGTCATTCCAGAATGTATATGAAGCTCAAAGTTGGCTCTAGCATTAGACACTGTGTAAAAGAATAACAGTAGCAATTCAGTTATAGTAGTAAAATCAAGGGTGAAACCACCTAAGAAGAGAAGTAAAAGGAGTAGAAATATTAAAAGAGCTAAATCAGTGGGGAAGTGCGTCAGGAGGGAGCAGAGCTATAGAAATAGAGCTCTCTCGCTTTTGAATAAAAGCCTACAGTACTCTGTGTGAGTTCTGGAATATTGGTGCTGTTATTGTTTCCTAATGGCACACGACTAAACAACTCACTGTCTTTATATTTCATGTCTGTCTTTAACGTTCTGTAGTCTCCACAAGGTATTTGGTAATTATGAAATAGTGGGAGGAATTGCTGAAGACCAGTTACTGTGGAGAGCATGATAATTTCTTGATTAATCTGTATATTTTGCCTTAAGAATGAATATTCCCTATAAAAAGACTACTAAGTAGTTAATCTTGGATGAAGCTCAGGCAAAGCCCTTTGGCGCAAGCTCCCATCAGGTTCTGGAATGCAAAAGAAGAACAACACTCAGAACACCTGGCTGCTTTTGTGTCAAAGATGAAGAAATAGCCCAGAATTGGACACACTAATTCCTGAACCCCCATGATGAATGACACTACAGTAGGGAATTTAGTTTCCATACACGTGCTGGACTGTGGCTCAAGGTACAGTGAGCACCAAGCATGCCTGGGACCCTACTTTCTTCTCCCTGTTTCTATAAGCATCTGTGTTCAAGAACAGGAAGTGGGAAAACATCTCTTTCCTAAGTCTCCAACATCTTCCCCTGGCCTACTAAAATCATCTACTTTTAATTTTCTGACCTCTGAAGTCATCTCAAGACAGCACAGCCCTTTTGTGTCCCACAGGTTAACAAATTATAGTCTTCCAAACTCTGCATGCTTTCCCCCACCCTGATTTAAAACACAGAAGCCAATGAGATTTTTCCATGAGCTGGTCCTTGTTGTTTCTCTGGACCCTCATTCATAAGATTTGGGGTTACCATTCCAAGTAGCCAGTCTCTATACCTACCCGTAGCGATCAAAGATGTGAACTTGGTCCTCTTTCACCAGATTGGAGTTGTGGAGTTGTTTAGTATATATGCAAAAATGCATGTATGTGGAAATGTTCCACCACGTTCTTAATATGTTTTACCAGGAATGTATTTTTTTTCAATATTGTAGATGCTTATATGTAGTATAGATATGTCTTTCTCTATTGAAGCTGTTTCCATTGTCTGTGTCTCCAACATATTCATATGTAAACATGATCAGATTCAGTCTCCTCTATAAATCTCTACCAATTCACAAAGCTTAGAAAAGTACTGTCATTTTCAGTGATTTATACGGTATCTTTAAAAAATCAAAATCCCCTCTTTATGACCTTGTTTGGCTATGCGACTTACCAGCTAGATAACCATACACTGACCATGTGATTGCAGAGAGGAAGCCGCAGTCTCAAGTACCCTTTCAGCCACATGGAGCCTTGCCTCCAGTTGGCAGGTGCTCTGGAAATGACTTCAGGGTCAATCAACTTGAAGAAAATTAAATGCAGAGCAAACAAAAGATGCCATCAATTCTTTTTTGTATATGAGCTTTATTTATTTATAATAAACTACTTGCAGTAAGAACAGTTAGGAAACAATCAGGCAAGCCATATGTAAAACATTCATAATGTTTAGCTCATTTGCATTTGGCAACTTTGAAGAAAACACTATCTATCCTATCTAGGTGAATCTAAAGTTTTATACCTAAATCATTCTCTGTCATATCTTGTATTTATCAACTTAAAACATCATTCTGGACTTTAAAACATTTTAAATACTATTTTGTGCTTCATAATTATGTTTGCCAGATATACTTGGCCAGAAGGCTGAAGATGGTGCTCCAACCTCACATAGAGACATATGACACATACTGACAAGGCAGTACACTGTCTCTGTCATCTTTTAGTTTTGGTAGCTTCTTGCTTGAACTGCCTACCTATATAATGATTTTAATCTTTCTTGAATCTGATGGGGTTGCAGACTATGTAGTTACAGTTTCACAATTAGGCTTAAGATGCTATCAATCCTCAGATGACTATTGAGATGTTAAAAGACAAGATTGACAACTTAAAACTGAAACATCAGACATAAACTTGTCATTTCTTTCCATCCTGTTCACAGTCAATTAAGACATATCTTCAATTTATTGATACAAGAAATTAAGATGTCCTGCCCATGGAAGCTAGGAAAACTGCTTCACAGCTGGCTGATGGGTTCATTCAACAAGAAAGCGGTCAACTTTCAAAGAGATTACAGAAAAATACACACAGTGCCAAGAATAATAAGGTTGCTGAGCCAAGTGAGAGTTAAGAAAGAGCCTGGGCAGATTAGAGCTCAGCTTGAAAAAATATGAAACAGATTAAACCCTCCTCTCCTCCCTCAATCCAAACAAATAACAGGGCCCACCACGTGGGCCTACTTCATCAAATTCTCCTTTTCACACCTTCTTTCTTTTCACAAGTATGTGGCCTCATTACCCTAATGAGACAGTGGCCTACTCCTTTGTGGTCTGCTTTTGACTTTTCTCTACAAGTCTGTCATGCCAGCAGCCTTTTCATACAATTTCCCTTGTTTCCTTACAAGGGAACGGACAGATTGGTATTCGTCTAGAATATTATGACTAGAGTGGAGGATGTGTCTCCTACCAGTTGGGATGCAGCAGAAAATGTCTATTTTTTTCTCTTCCTGCAAGTGGAGAGGAAGCTTTGCCATTTACGGTGTTTAATATGTTTCCTGTAAGTGGAGGAAATGCTTGTTTGAAGTTCTGCAGCTAAACACCTTGATGTTCCCAGGGATGAGGCAAACTACTTGATGAAAGAGATACTCAGAAAAGACTGCCAAGCAAGGAAGGCAGTCTGTTTATTTACATGAACATCAAAGCACCTCATGTGACTTGAAATGACTTTTTATTCCCTTAGTGATTTGTGAAGAATAATCTGCATGGATGGCTGAGAAAAGTAGTGTCTTTACTTTTTTCTTTTGCTTTATTTATTTATTTTTAAATAGCAACACACTAAAATGGTATCCTGAAAGATGGTTTTCAGGCAATAGTTTCTCTTTTCTATTTTGACAATTACTAAATTCTGATGAAACAGATGAGAAAAATCACTAATATTTTGTCTATTCTTTAAGGAATCACCAACAATTTGATTTATGTTAACACAATGAAAGCCACACTTAACAAATATCTGCTAGCCATGATTAAAGGCCTTCATAATCAAAGCCAGTGGAGTATGGTACAGATGCCAGAATAATTTAGTACAACAAACAGGATCCCTACAAGTACCCAAAACCAAAATGATCTGCTGCCTAATACAATATTATTCTTTTCATAAAAAAATAGATGTTTCTGTAAATGAAAAACTGAAGAGTGATGATTCAAGTGAGGAAAAAAACCACACATTCTTAAATCATTAGCTTTCTCCTTCTTTCATGTAATGTACCTCCTTTTTCTCCTACCAAGGTTGGCTGAGCTTTCAAGAATAAGAGGGAGGTAAAAAGGCAATCAACTTCAAAATGCATTTTGGCAGAGCACAGCAAACTGCATCCAATTAAAACATTAAACAGTATGCTAATAATTATGTTTCCTATAGTGCCTTTTCATCAAGGATTTCAAAGTCAAATTTACAATTCCTCAATTATGCTTTAGACATTTATAATTTTGATTGCTGGCAAGGCTTCCTACCTTCCCACTGATTTCACACTTGTATTTCCAACAGAATTTGATAAAGGACAATCATTTTGCCTTCCAAATATGTTGGCTGTTGGCCCTTAGTCATCTTTGGGTTTTGGTCAGCAAGCAGAGTTGATGGATTCTGAATACTTTGTAAGCAGACACTGGCCAATTCTAAAATGTTAAAATTTTGAATTATAGGCTTTTAAGAATGAATGAATTTTTATGACTTGAAGTTGTGAGTACTTATCTTGAAGTGCAATAAAATTCTGCTAGTGTAAGCAAAAGGTGACTAGGAAGGGACATTCAGTCCTTCTACAACTCGTATAAGCAGCTGTATCTCCAAATGTAGGACTGCTTCAGTATACCTTAAACCTCAGCATCATCTGGAAGGCTGACTCAGGAGCACTGTGCATTCCCAACAAGACAGTTTAGGTGGCATAACACCTTGTCAAACAACAACAACAACAACAAAAACAACAACAACAACAACAACAGAACACCACAATAAAGTGTGGGCATAAGGTTATTGTATAACTCAAATACTGATTTCTTTATGCCCTATATCTGGTTGTAAGCCTTGCTCTGAGAATCTCTTGTCTTGTCTTGGGGTGTTGTATAAACTCTGCTCCCCAATTGTTCCCTTGTATGCCAATAAAGCAGAGTACAACCAATCTCTGAGGAAGGGAGAGAATAGGGCTAGACTTCCCAATAACCAGGGAGGAGTTAGAAGAAGTAGGAGATTCAGCAATGGGAGAGGCCCAAGAAGGCATCAGGAAGGAGCTGGAACAGGAAAAACTACAAAGTGTACTTATCTCTAGGATGTAAGCTGGGAGGAAGCCAAATCAGCTTAAAGAATCTTAGTTAAGAATACAGTAATAACTGCTCAATTCTTGTGCTGTGAAGCTTGTTTAAATAATATAATATGGTCTCAACTATGTTAAGCGAAAAATTGAGAAACAAACACAATTATATAAAAATGACCTCAACAATCAAGCAAATCAACATTCAAGCATGGCTGAGAGGCACTCAAAAGGTTCCAATACTACCTGATAACCATTAACAATTGATTCCAGGCTGGAGAAATGGCTCAGATATTAAAGATTAAGGCTCAAAACAAAAAAGACAACTGATGCCTTACAGTAGAGGGAGAATCAATTTTCTTCTAGGATGTGATTTCATGTGGGTTGCGCATCATGTACTGTGTCTATGCTCCTATACATATAGGGATTGCACTGAATGACTCAGTGTGTATTAAAGAGATAAGAGGAGGAAGATAGGAAAAGGGGAAGGGGCTGGTGTAGAGGAATTTTAGTCCAGCAACATGGCTGCTCTGATCACATCCAAAGACATCGAGCAGGAATGAAAACTAAGCCATACAGTGTTACTCCTTCTGGCTGGACTACAGACATGCCCTTAGTATACACCTTTAACCCTAAACAATGAATGTAAAGTTAGTTGGTAGACGGAAGCAACCATGCTTGAAAATGACTGCTAATTGAGGGACAGGCAAAGTGAAGAACTCAGTCAGTTAGTTGGAAATCAATGTAGGGCCAGTGCAGTGGAGTTGGTTTGAATAGCCAGATGGGAATGAGTGCAGTGGAGTTCAGTTTCTGAAGTTCAGGGCAGGTGTCTAAGCAGAGCAGTTCAGTGAGAAGCTGGAGAGTCAGACTGGATCTTTGAGTTTGGAGAGGAGTGTGAACCCAGCCCTGTGTTGAATTAGCCAGCCAGAGTTCAGAACGCTCTAGAAATGGACCAGGTGGTCAGCAGTAAACCTCAAAGACCACAATTACATCTGTTGAATTGAAGTAACTTTTATAGCCCGGGAACAGGGAGAGAGAGAGAGACAGAAAAAAACAAGGAAAGAAACAAAGAAATAAGCAATGAACTTGGAAGTAGAAGTTAGAAGGATAGGAGTTCGGGGGTGGATATGACCAAAATGCGTTGTATGCATGTAGGAAATTGTAAGAGAATAGATAAGTTTAAAAATAATCTACGTGTACAAAAGCAAGTAACATAGCTAATTAGATTATGTATATATGTGTCTTTCTAGCCTAAAATGAATATTTCACAATGTACTATTTTGAAAAGCATGCACATAAAGCTGAAACTTTGTTAAAACTATCATAATTTCCTAACAGTTGGGACTAGCAACAACAAGAAGAAATATCCATACTGTATGTTTATAAAAGGATTATCTGTTATATTTAGTCTTTAAAAAGTCCTTCTTGCTCTTAACTAAGATTTTTCTTTCCCAGTTTAAAAAATAATAAACATTTTGATACATATGGATATGTATGTGTGTATGTTACATTTATATTTCCTTTCCATTGTTTCTTTATAGTGGCATTCTACTCTTGGTTCTTAGTTTCTAAATACTCTGAGGTGACACTTCCTTTTTCTTAAACTTTTTTTTATATGACTCAAATATCTGAAGAACCTTTTCAGTCCTTTAGAATGTTCTCTAATCAGAGTCATTTGTTTGAGACATGTGGTCCCTGAATCAGGGCTTCATGCTTGTTAAGCTAGTGCTTGACCATTGAACTAACTCTCAGATTCTATAATCATAGTTTGGAAACACAGAAGATCCTTATAATGCAGTCTGACATTTATATAAAACCCCTTATTAAACTAATCACATATTGCTTACTAATTAGACAAATGCCCTGAGATTTATCATGCTTACTTACAGAACAAAATGAATGATCTTAATATGTACTTATGTATTAAAAATCACATAATTCACAGCTTTTCATTATGTGTAAACTCCTGATAGCTGATTAACCCAAGCAACAATGCATTTGTCTTTAGGGTCTATATGACACAGAAAGTTATATAGTATAGAAAAATACTAATTACATTAGCAGGAATGAATGTCCACCATTAAGTCTTATATTTATGTAAATATAGTGAACCTTTGTATGAAATTCTCAAAGAAAAGAAAATGGTTCTGGAGATAAAACATCAATAAAACAGAACGATATCATCAGCCTCATTTAGAAAATTAAGATGAAACATGGTTTCTTAGAGATCTCTAGATCTAGTGAGATGCAGCACTGTAACTCTATACGCTGCGAATGTTCCATATTGATTAGTGTGTTCTGCTCCTGAGTGACATTCTCTCAGCCTGACTTCCTGAACTGCATAATACTGTCCCCCTGCGAAGCAGCATTACCGTTTTGTATTTACCTCTAATGTTTCTCAAAGGGAAGCTTGTTTAATGATATAGCATTTGTAAATCTCTCTGAATAAAGGAATAATTTAGATGCAAGGTATTCCTGAACATTTCCCTCCTTCCGCTGCCTCCCAGTGGGTTCATAAAAATCAACCAAGGCTGACTGTGATCTTTTAGGAGCAAACCCTCCCATATTCCACACAAATTGACACTTTGGACCTGTCTGCATCACCCCCTAGAGAAGCTGTGGGCCTCATGCAGCTCTCTAAGTAAGGTTATAATGCCCAGGCCACCAATCCTCCATGGAGCATAGCAGGAGAAATTGACAAGCTGAAAACCTAACCTAAACTTGCACTAAACTCACACCAGCAGTGGGCATTAAATTCCCACACAGTTTAGCTAACACACAGGCCAGGAGCAGGTTGTCACTGAGGGAGAAATGAAGGCAATTGGAATAAAAAAGAAACTGTCCATCCCCTACAGAAATACTTCCTCTGTCTCGCCAGGACTACTTTAGTGTCCACAAGGTAACATTTACAGGTCGTCTCCTTTTCTCTCATTCCCTGTTTTTTTTTTTTCTGAATAGATTTTTGAGAATCCCAAGCATCAGCACCACCTCTTCGACAGGCCCACCCCTCCTTTGTTTCTGTAGCTCCTCCCACTCCCATGCCTAACACAGGCCTCTACTGCAACAAAACACACTGCAGATTCCTTGCTAACATTTCTTAATAATTTAAGCAAACCCAGTCTAACTCTCCTTTCTTTGCCTTTTCATCTGTTCAATCTCTTTAACCTGTAAAGCATTGTGGGGAATTAACTAGCTGTAACAGGAGTGTCTTGTTTTCCTATTTAACCCAAACCATTAGTAATTAAAGATTTTTAAGAAGATTTTTAGGATGTTTCTCATGTTTTTCCTCAGTGGCATGTTGTCTCCATTTATACAACCATTGTTATACAAAGCCTCGTTTAGCCCTACCATTCAGACTTAGGAATTTTTAAAATTATCTATATAGAATTTGCAAACAGCACAAGGCTCAGTGATATTTGACAAGTGTGTATACATTTAGAACATTTCACATCCACATTGGAACGTTTCACATTCAATTCCTCAATCAACACACCCTCATTATGTGATTAATTGTGTACAGTTGGATTACTATTATCATGATGAATGGACATTGAATTTTGTCTCATAATTTTCCTGCATTAGTTGAAATAATTGCATAACTATTTTCCATTACTTCATTAATATTTTCATTCCTTGTATTTTTTATATTATAATATAATTATGTAATTTCCTCCTTGCTTATCCTCCCTCGAAATCCTCCTATATACCCCTCTTTACTCTCTTTCAAATTTATGGACTCTTGTTTTTATTTATTGTTGTTATATGCATATTTTTATATGTATACTAGCTGCTCAGTCTGCATTGTTTATATGCATGTTTCCATGCCTGACCATTTTATTGGATAATCAGTCAGTGTTCTTTCCAGGAAAATTACCTCTCCCACTGTCAGCATTCCTTAGTTACCTTTGTAAGTATGTGAGCATGCAAGAGCATTCATGCATACTTGCATAGGAATACACATGCCATACGTATATGAAGGTCGTTTTTGGGAATTGGTTCTTCTGCCACCCTGTAGGCCTCAGAGCTTGAACTGAACTTTGAGAACTTGAAGCACAGCCTATAACTTCTGAAGCAACTCAACAATGCTTTAATATTCTTTCCACATACTCTTTAGCCTCATGAAATCTGGTTATACACAAGAATGTGTGGAACCTTTTTCATTTACCCCATAAGCACTTAATAAAATCCTAAGTCCCATCACCTGTGTCTACAGAGTTCTCCGCAGGAAGATTTTCCAAATACACTTGAGATTTTATCAGAGCAAAAAAGTGAAAATTTTGTTAAAGTGATCCATGAATTTACTTTTGATAATTTTTGTTTTTCAGAATGTTTTCCATGGTAGCCTTCACAAGAATAAAAATAATACGTGGATAATAACAAACTGCATAATTAATTCTACCCTCTACAAATGAGGAACAAAAGAGAGAGGAGGAGCAATATTGAGAAGAAATAAAAATAGGAGAGACTGTTTTCTTGAGTAGCATAATCCAGTTTTAATGTGTCAAGTATAAGAATTGACATGTAACTGTTTTTGTTGTTGCTGCTGTTGTTTTCTCCTGTTTGTTTTTTCTTGTCATAAAACCACGAATACAAGCCTATCATTCCATAATTGTAGGTATTATGAAGGCATGGCACTGATTAAGAAAGAAAATTTGGAAGCAGTTTGTCATGAGCTATGTCATTGTATCCATGGCTTCCTTCTGACTTTTCACTGAAGAGAAATGGATTTGATGCCACTATTTTAGAGCTGGAAAAATTAATTTTTTCAATATCTCTGTGATGACTACTCCTTACAGGTGTTGGCTAACATATAAGGTGTTAAGGAAAAATTCCTTTTCATTCAACAAAATTAGTCAGATCACTTTCAGTCTATTCTTTAGAAGATTATGGTTGATTTATTCCAGAACAGACTGTAGTTACCTCCAGATAAGCTTCATTTCCTTACTGTGATTTCTGTTTTGCAAATCCATTGGGATGGTCTTTGTGAGCTCAGCACAGAGTGGGTGCCTAACAGGTAGGGGCTAGCTTCAGTCACATTGTTTTATCCAGGTGCACTCTGTGTCCTTGGCAGAGTACTTGACTCTGAAACCTTCCCAATCAAAACACATAGCTCTCCTGATTTCTTGTTTGCCTAAATGAATTCAGTTCATGGCACAACAACCTTATTTTTCTATAGTTTATTGCCAGATTACAATGATTTTATTGGCTACACTGTTCTCTAATATTATAACACAAGAATTTATGATAATGAGGGAACTACTAGTGTCTGCCTTAAAGTACTTTTAATCCTGATTTCTCTATAGGAAAAAAGTGGGAGAAAGGAAAGATAAGAAAAAGAACACAGAAATCACGAAAGAGTTTTGTTTCCAAAATCACAGTTAAAATTAGAGTAAGAATTTACAATTCTAAATAATAAAAGTAGATTATAGTATGTAAATACGTAGAGAGAAAATAGTTGTTTTATTCTTATCTCCTATTCATTCTATCTCCCACAAGATTCTCCTGAAATATATTGGAATTAGTGTGGCCTGGTGCTTACACGGAAATTTCTAAGGTTGATCCAAAGAACAATAGTCCTGAGAGTTACTGCTGAGTTATGGAGGGGAATTCCACTCACTATATTATCTTGGAGAGTCTCTACACACATTATTAGAATCTGAGATGAACTGCTTTGCAGAAGTTTGCTCAACTTGAGTTAATACAATCTCTCCAAACTTATTTAAACAGTGGAAATTTTTATTTTTTCCAAAACTAGCATCAGTAAACAGTAAAGCAAAAAACATTTGGATCACGCTATGGCAAAGAGGTGAAAATTATTAGGAGGCTTGGAAATCAAAATCCAATTCGTTTACATGTTACCAGATCATGTCCAATTTGAAGTCAATAAATGGGCATTGTTCCAGCTGTTTATCTGAATGATACCTGGATACAATGCAGACCAGAACATCTACAGCTTAGTGTCTTATTAGCTCAGTCCCAAGGAAGCTGGAAAGTGTTTGAGTTTTCAATTACTGTTATTTTCCTCTTTGTATTGGTTTATTGACAAATATCTAATAATAATTTGCTAGTGACTAAAAGGATATACAGCAGACTCTCAAATATTTTTAGGAGTTTTACTGTAACTGTGTGATAGCCATCAAACAAGTATGATAATGCTCAATTATTTCCTCATATTCCATTGGATTCCTACATATCAAATAATGTCAGGGATAAGATAAAGGTGCAGTTTTAAGGAAGATGGAAGCCTGGTGGGTAGTAACTCAGACTTGCAATCCCATACTCAGGAAGCTTAGGCAGAAGCATTGAGGGTTGAGGTCCAGTGTAGATGCCATAATACAATCCTGTATGCGAATAACCAACACAGCCCCATACCCAGTATGTAGAGAGATGAACATTGCAAAACCCAGACAGAGGCAAAATTAATTATAAAGATAAGTTCTATCTGATACAGTGTTGTGAATTAACATCCCAGCAGAACTCACATGCCAGGATGGTGCCATTCATCTTAGCATGAAACACAATTTCATGTGGGCTGTATTGCACTGCAGTGTGCAGAGGGCACCTTAAATTCTTTCATATCTAAACATATTATAATATATTTTAAAACTCTCACAAGCATTAAATGACCTACAAATTTATATAAATTGTATATCAGTATGATTCATTTTGGGTTTCTTCACTCCGCACTTACCAGGAATGAGCTCCAGTACCATGGAGGAGCAAATGGCAGCAAGAGAAGAGCATCATGTTTTCTGCTGATGGGCATATGCTTGTCCTCGGCTTTACCACGATCGGATCAGGGGAGCCTTAGGAAACATGATTGAAGTTTGTATCCTCACTCATCTATCCCAAGAGAAGTCTCTATTTCAATAAACTTTAGCACCCATTAGAATCTTCAGTTGGTTGGACAGAAGAAATAGTCTAATATTATTCATGTGTATAGGGAATTCTTTTTAAAATCTTTATAGTTTTTCATGTTTTGATTAAAAATAAGGGCTAAACTGCATTGTTTGGTTAATATCAAAACTGGAGTTATTGTCAAACAAATCTAGGGTCTTTAGTAGCTTATTTACATGTCATTTTATAGTATTTAATAGGCTGGGGTATAGGTCTGTGTGTGTGTGTGTGTGTGTGTGTGTGTGTGTGGTCTGTGTGTGTGCATATGTGTGGGTGTCTGTGTGAGTGTGTTGTCTGTATGTGTGTGTCTTTGTGTGTATGTGCGTATGTGTTTGTGTGTGTCTGTTTCTGTCTGTCTGTGTTTGCGTGGTATGTATGCACATTTGTGCATGCATGTGTATGTGTTTTCTGTGTGTGTCTGTGTGTGTGTGTGTGTGTGTGTGTGTGTGTGTGTGTGTGTGTGTGTTATTTAGGATTGAACCCAAATCTTCTCACATGTAGATATGTGCTCTATCACTGATTTATATGTCCAGCTAGCTGGGATTTAAGAAATGCATTTCCTGTGTCATAATAGTGGACACTACATGTATTTATTACTTTGTGCCACTTTGACTAAAATCCTTGATAGAACAAAGAGAGAAAAGGTTTATTTAGGCTCATGATTTTAGAGAGTCCTGGTAAGAGTTTCTCAGCCCAGTGAATCTGGGCAGAACATCGTATCAGGATTAAGCATTGGAAAAGCTTCTTTATTTCCTAATGGGTAAGAGACACACAGGGAGAGCTAGGGAAAAATATGGCTCTAAGGATATGTTTTCCTGTGTTTCTTCCACATGCCCCAACTCCTACATGCCTACTACTACATGAGGACACGGTTGCCCTAATGATGCCATCATCTACATAATCTGCCAAGTAATTAACCCATTTATTATAGCCAAGTCATACTGATGTAACCAATATTAGAGGTGCCTTCACACACAAAGATGCATTTCATTAATCTCTGGACATTAACCGAGTGAAGTTTCCAATAAAGATGGACCATCACACTGTCTTAGACATGTTCGTATTGTTTCTTTCTTTATAAGAGTTGTAGCCACACTGGCAAAGGCAATCTTGGTAAATAAGCTTTCTAGCCCTTTATACATATCTTGCAAAGGCATTTAACAGTTTTACCCTTTAAAGCAGGGGTTTTCTTTTCTTTTTTTTCTTTCTTTTTTTTTTTTAGGTTATTCTTTTTTTTTATGCTTTTAACTTTATTTATTTTTTTAAATTTTTTAATTAATTTATTCTTGTTACATCTCAATGTTTATCCCATCCCTTGTATCCTCCCATTCCTCCCTCCACTCCCCTCATTTTCCCATTATTCCCCTCCCCTATTACTGTTCCTGAGGGGGATTACCTCCCCCTGTATATTCTCATAGGGTATCAAGTCTTTTCTTGGCTACCTGCTGTCCTTCCTATGAGTGCCACCAGGTCTCCCCCTCCAGGGGACATGGTCAAATGTGAGGCACCAGAGTACGTGAGAAAGTCATATCACACTCTCCACTCAACTGTGGAGAATATTCTGACCATTGGCTAGATCTGGGAAGGGGTTTAAAGTTTACCTCCTGTATTGTCCTTGGCTGGTGCCTTAGTTTGAGCGGGACCCCTGGGCCCAAATCTGCCTATCATATTGTTCTACTTGGAGATTTCTAGGACCCTTTATATCCTTTTATTTTGCTATTCTCCCATGCGTCTCTCATTTAGAGTCCCAATAGGATGCCCTCCCCTCTGTCCCAGTTTCCTGGTAAGTGAAGGCTTTCGTGGGACATGCCCCTTGGGCTAGTATGCAGATATAAGTGAGTATATACCATTTGATTCTTTCTGCTTCTGGGTTAACTCACTCATTATGATCATTTCTAGCTCAATCCATTTATCCACAAATTTCGGGAATTCCTTGTTTTTAATAGCTGAGTAGTATTCCATAGTGTATATGTACCACAGTTTCTTTATCCACTCTTCTACTGAGGGACACTTAGGCTGTTTCCATGTTCTGGCTATTATGAATAAGGCTGTAAAGCAGGGGTTTTCAACCTGTGGGTCAAGACTTCATTGGAGTTTAATGACCCTTTCACAAGCATTACCTCAATTGATCAGAAAACCTAAGTGTGTATGTTATGATTCATAACAGTAGCAAAATTACAGCAATGAAGTAACAACAAAATTAATCTTTTGGTGGGGGTCACCATACAGGAGGAAAACAGTTAAGGGTCACAGCATTAGGATGGTTAAGGACTGCTGTTTTAAAGGATGTGTCATATGCATCTGCCTCTTTGTCAGGTTCTTCATCACATGGTTGAGAGGAGGAGGAAACTTGAACTGGTGATAGGTCATACATGTTCAAAGCAGCAGAGCTTAATATAGCCGTGTAGTGTCCACTTCTAAAGTTATACATATTGGGTTTTTTTCACTTTTATGTTTTGGAATCTATATGCAGCAGGCTTGCTAACTAATGCTGTAGGTAATGTAAAAATAATCACAGAAGAAACACCCCTGCCCAAGATGTAGTTCCAGTAAAAGAAAGGTCACCAGCAGAATAATTATATGTATATATGTACATATATGTATGTATGTATATATATACATTATATGTATGTATATGTAACATATATTAATATATATTAAGAGTTGAGTGACTATAGTGTCAATGAAAAGCCAATAGTTTGTTTTTATCCAGTTATAGCACTGTGCAAAATTAACAACATTTATATTTGATGGCCTGAGTGCTTATTCCTGTTTGATGGGTTTGATGACTGTAACAGAATGTTAAGTGTTTGCTGGGCCAGGTAGACTTTGAAAGTCTATTTTATGTAGAACAAGGTAAGACTCAGAAGTCCTCTGGGATTATTCAGGGATAACCAAGATTGCCATCTTTGAACTCTCCTCCTCCTGCATTGCAATTGTGGAATCAAGGGATTTGGGAGACTTTATTGGTTACTTCTGCATACTGTGACAAGGTGTCAGAAAGAAAAGTGAAGGAGGAAGCACTCATCCTGGCTCCCGGTTTCAGTTGAGGAGAGCAGAAGTGTGATAGAGCATCTGGCAGACATTGTTCACAATATCATGTCTGGGGCCCAGTGGGTGACAGGAAGAGTCTTGAATCTGGGTGTAACCTTCAAGGCCAACCTGCAGGGACTTAGTTCCACCAGGTGCCTCCTAAAGGTTTCATAGATCCCAGAGTAGTGCCAAGAAGTGGGGAGCAAGCATTCGAAATCCTGGTTACAAAGGACATTTACAGTTGAAACCAAAAGAGAGTTGGGTGAACTTGTTCTCAGAAAATACATAGATTTTTAAAGCAATTCAATTTTTATTCAAGCTGGAAAGGCCTTTACATTAAATAAATCTACTTAAGATAATACTGGTTGGAGAAATTGTATTTTATTTTTGCATTTAGTTTCACTGATGTTATGGTATTGTGAATATTGTTAAGTGCACAATCGCAATGATATATTGCATTAAACACACCTTCTGTCAAAACCATGATGATCAGTACATGGTGTGATTTTTATCCCAGAAGTATTTTATAGTGTTGTTGAAAAGATGCTAAATGGTTAATTACAAATGTGATCTTGGTTTTACTGTCTTGTAGGCAAATAGTCAATTATCTAAAGCTGTTCAAACAGTACAGGTCATTCAATAGCTCACTGCAAAATTGAAATAGATTTTTGTTTTCATTTATTAATTTTTTTTACACGTTAGTCCCTTTAATCGTATTATTTGAGGATTTCTTAAGTAAACAGTCTTTCTGACACATATGCAGTTCAGTTTTAAGTGTTTGGCCAAAGAATAAAAAGATTGCTATTACAAAATTTACTGTGATTATACTGAATTTTAAAAGTTCATATATCTCAGTGTGATTTGCCTCTTAGATTGCCAGATGACGGTTTAGAGAATGGGGCCATATCTTCCTCTTCTTTGGATTCCATTATTTACATATGGCAAGTACATGGAAGAATGAAAAAACAAAAGAGTGAATTAAAATTGGATCCATTAAAAAATTCCTGTGTTGTGCAATGTGATACTCTACAAATTGGATATGCAACAGGAAACAGTTCTGTTATCTTCTTACTCCACATTTTTATGCAAACTACTGAGGTGGAAGATTGTCATGTAGTAAGTTGTGTGTGTCGATGACAGGTACTCTTTCATGTGAATGGGTGTGGAGGCCAGACAGTGACTTCAGGGTGCCTTCTGTAGTAACTCTTTAGCATTTTGTTTGTTGAAACAGGATCTGTCAGTGACTAATACTCAGTACTTCTGCGAGACTGGATACTCATCAAGCCCCATTTATATTCCTGGTTTTGGCCCCAAGTACAGGGGTTACAGTTGTGGAGAGGCAAGTTCAGCATTTTCTGAGCTTAGTTGATATGACCTTGGCACGCTGAGCCACCTTTCCAGTACCATGTTAGACACCTTATGAAAGGGGCTTAGTTCACCTGAGGCCAAGTGTATTTGAGACTTCGAGGCCTTCCTTCTTCTGAATAGGGGATGAAATCCATATCCTCCATCCACTCAGATGTCTACTGAGTTCTTTGCCTTACAGTGATAAATGGATATTAATAGGAATATTGTGTACTGGAAATTGGTTATAGAATCCAGTTGCCTGTACTAGGAACAATAAATCTCACAATTTTTCTTCAATAGTCTTATATTACAGAGAGAAATCAAGGCAAAAAAGCCAAAGCTATTTAAAATGACTTCAAGAAGAGAAATCTTGTAAACTCTATCTACTCATATTGCATTCTGTCTTGCATTTTTAACTTTAGATGGTTACCTGTCAGTGATATGTCAGTACTTGTGTGTTTTGAAATATATTCTCTAAAAATCACTCTATTTAAATACATTATTTATAAAGTTATGAAAGAATAAGAAAAGCAGCTAAACTCATAGACACCATCTCAGTTTATTTTAAGATTATTGAGGTAGTCAATGATAAGATATTTTTGATTCAGCACACCCCCCCTCTGCCCATTCCTTACCTGCCTGGGCCACCTGGGACACAGTCAGTAGAGGTGAGCTCCAAGCTCTCCCTGACCACCCATAGCCTGCCATCCCAAAGATGCCTGTTGGCAGTCCCAACAACATTCAGCGTAGAGCCTTCTGTGTATAGTCCCTACTGATTGATCCAACTACGGAACATTCAGCAGAGACCTGCAGAACCCCAAGAACATTCAGGTATACCCGAGGCACAGCTATCAGAAGTGAGCAGCAAGTTGTTCACTGAGCTCCCTTGTCAGGGCCAAAGTTCTGCTTGACTCCTGGAGGATCCCTGTGCTAAGAACATTTGGCATCCTCAAGGACAGCCAGATAGCTAAAGTCCAGCTTAAATACTCCATAAGATCCAAGGCAATATGGCACCACCAGACCCCAGCTATTCTTCTACAACAAGCCCTGGACATCCAAACATACCCAAAACACAAGAACATGACCTACAATCCAACCTTATAAAGATGATAGAGCCTTTTAAAGAGAAAATGAATAAATCCCTTAAAGAAATACAGGAAAATACAATTAAGCAGGTGAAGGAAATTAATAAATAAGGTATAAGTGAGGGAGGATGGGGGAAGAGGGAGGGAGGGTGGGGCTTGGAGGAGAAGAAGGAGGGGCATTGGGATGTAAAGTGAATAAATAAATAAGTTAATAAAAACAGAGCTATAACCCCTAAGAAAATAGAAGACATTAAAAGTTTCCTAATAAACAAACAAACAAGCAAACAAACAACAAAGGACAGGGCCAGATGGCTTCAGCCCAGAATTATACCAGGTTTTCAAAGAGGAGCAAATACCAATACTCTTCAAAATATTTCACAAAATAGAAATAGAAAGAATATTGCTGAATTCGTTCTATGAAGTCACAGTCACCTTGATAATTAAACCACACAAAGACTCAACAAAGAAAGAATTTCATATCAATTTCCCTTATGATCACTGATGCAAAAATATTCTGTAGAGTACTCACAAACCAAATGCAAGAACACATCAAAAGCATCATCCACCATGATTATGTAGGCTTCATCCCACGGAGGTAGAGATGGTTGAATTTAAGAAAATCTATCAATGTAATCCCTCACATAAGTAAAGTGAAAGAAAAAATCCGCATATCCATCTCATTAGATGCTAGAAAAGCCCTTGACAAAGTCTAACACCACTTCATTTTAAAAGTCTTAGAGGGTCCAGGGATTCAGGACACATACCTAAAATATAAAGGCAATATAAAACAAACCAATAGTCAACATCAAATTAAATGCAGAGAAACTTAAAGCAATTCCACTAAAATCAAGGATAAGACAATGCTTCCCACTTTCTTCATATTGTTTCAATATATTACCTGAAGTTGTAGCAAGAGCAAGACAACTAAAGGAAATCAAGAAGATACAAATTGGAAAGGAACAAGTCAAAATATTGTTATATGCAGATGATATGATAGTATATATAAGAGACTCTCCAAAATCTACCAGAGATCTAAGAAGGCTCATAAAAACCTTCAGGAAAGTGGTTCAATACAAAATTAACTAAAAAATAATTAGTAGTCTTCCTTTATACAAATAAATAGGCTGAGAAAGAAATTAGGAAAAACAACATACTTCACATAGCCACAAATAATATAAAATATCTTGTAACCAAACAAGTGGAAGACTTGCATGAAAAGAATTTCAAGTCTTTGAAGAAAGAAATTGAAGAAGATATCAGAAGATGGAATGATCTCCCATGCTCAAGGATGCATAGGATTAACATAATAAAAATAGCCACCTTACCAAAAGCATGCAATTCTCATCAAAATTCCAACACAATTCCCTATAGACCTTGAAAGAACAGTCTTCAACTACATATGGAAAAATTAAAGAAAACAACAAAACAGGATATCTAAAAAATTCTATACAATAAAAGGACTTCTTGAGGTATTATCATCCCTGATTTCACACTGTACTACACAGCAATAGTAATGCAAATATCATGGTCTTGGCATAAAAACAGACAGGTTGATCAATACTATCAACTTGAAGAAATAAACCCACCCACCTACAGACAACTAATTTTTTATAAAGAAGACAAAATCATACAATGGAAAAAGAAAGCATCTTCAACAAATTGTGCTGGTGCAGGTCTAACCTGATATCATCGCTTAGAAGAACACAAATAGATCTATATTTATCATCTTGCACAAAATTCAAGTCTAACACAGTCAAAGACTTCAACATAATACTGAATACAACACATTTAATAGAAGACAAGTTGGAGAAAAGCCTTGAACTCATTGGCACAGGACACAACTTCCTGAACAAAACGCCAACAGCTCAGACTTTACAATCAACAATTAATAAATGGGACCTCATGAAACTGAAAAGCTTCTGCAAGGCAAAGGACACTGTCAACAGAACAAAATAACAGCCTACAGACTTGAAAAGGATCTTCACCAACTTTACTGAGAGCTAACATCCAAATTATATATATCCCCAAAATTAGACACCAACAAATGAAATAATCCAATTTAAAAATGTGGTACAGAACAAAGCAGATAATTTTCAACAGAGGATTCTTGATTGGCCAAAAAGTACTTAAAGAAATGTTCATGGTCTTTAGTCATGAGAGAAAAGAAAATCAAAACAACTCTTAGATTCCATCTTACATTCATCAGACTGGCTAATATCAAAATTTCAAGTACAGTACATGCTGGTAAGGATGTGGAGCACAGGGAATACTCCTCCATTGCTGATGAGAGTACAAACTTGTACAACCACTGTGGAAATCAATCTAGATGTTTTTCAGAAAATTGGGACTAGGTCTACCTTAAGACCTAGCTGTATCACTCGTGGGCATATACTCCAAAGATGCTCCACCATACCACTAGGACACTTGCTCAACTATGTTCATAGAAGCTGCTGGCTATTCAGAATAGCCAGAAAGCATGCATAGGCTGGACCTAGACCCACACATTTATGTAGTAGAGGTCAGGCCTTGCCAACATGTGTGTCCCCTAAATATGAGAGTTGGAGCTGTTTCTGAATCTATTGCCTGTCTCTGGATCCCTGTCCCCTATCTGGGATGCCTTGTCAAGGTGTACTTTTAGTCCTACTGTGACTTGAGAGTGCCAGGGTTGGTTGGTACTCCTTGGGGCCCTCTCTTTCTCTGAGAAGAAAGATAAAAGAGAGAATGCTGGGAGAGAGACTGAGGGTGAGACTTGGAGGGTAAGAGAGAGGGGCCTAAGATCAGCCTGTAAAGTGATTAAATAAATAAATAAATAAATAAATAAATAAATAAATAAATAAATAAATAAATTTTACTACACCAGTTGGAAGGACAAGAGGAAGTATTCCATTGCTGATCAGACATCATCTCATTCCATTCTTCCAGATAAGACAAGAACAAATATATTGGTTAATCAAGGCAACACAAGGAACTTCTTTCTGCTGGTAGAATAATGTGGTAGAGAAATAGATGGACAACAACCTGATCTTAATGATACTTTCATAGATTTTTTTCCTCATATTTGAGTTTGTGTGTGTGTGTGTGTGTGTGTGTGTGTGTGTGTGAGAGAGAGAGAGAGAGAGAGAGAGAGAGAGAGACAGAGACAGAGAGAGACAGAGAGAGACAGAGAGAGAGAGAGAGAGAGAGAGAGAGAGAGAGAAAGAGAGAGAGAGATTATGTTTTTTTTTTTATTAATTTATTCTTGTTACATCTCAATGTTTATCCCATCCCTGTATCCTCCCATTCCTCCCCCCCCCTTTTTCCCATTATTCCCCTCCCCTATGACTGTTCCTGAGGGGGATTACGTCCCCCTATATATTCTTTTTTTTTCTTGCTCTTTGCTGTTATTGAATTGAGACAAGATCTCTCGTTTATATAGTTTTGGTTGTACTTGAACTTGCAATGTAGACTAGCTTTGAACTCAGAGATCCATCTGCCTCTGCCTCCTGAGTACAGATTAAAGCATGCTTCACCATATTGGACCTGTGCTTCGTGATTGTTATTTTCTAAAAAGAGAATAAAGGGTATGGAGTTGGGTCAATGGAGAAGTGGGGATGATCTGGGAAGAGCCTGAGGAGTTGAAAGTGGCAAATGATATATTATATTGAAAAAGACTTTTAAAAAATTAAGTGGCAGAAACAAAAGCAGTATCTTGTTTTCCAGAAAGCATCAACAGGAAATAATGACCAGATGAAGCCACTAAAATTTAATCTCACTTGGAAAATACAGCTTAAGGGCAATAGGCCAAAAGCAATTATAAATTATGGATTTATCATGCTGCATGTTTACAGAGTAGTCACAAGAGTTTCTAAGCAGATGATAAGAAAAACTTTCAAAGCCCATTGAAATATTCTCATAATTATATATCTTTATGATTTTTAAAACTATTATATACATGGCTCTTATCAATACTGATTTGACAAAACTTTTTGCACACATTTGTTTAGCTTGGTTAATGTGTTGATAATGGTCATAATTATAATAATTTGAAGGCGTCTTTAATTTTAAATAAACATCTTGCCTTAAGATAAATATATAACCTCATGGTTGTATAATTAATATTGCTGCTCTCCTAATTATCTCACTTGATGTGAGTAGGATGGTTCAGATCGACAAATCCTGACCTCTCTCTTCCTTTCTAATGACAAACAGGCACATTTCAAGCATTTTTCCCAGGAGAAATGGCAAGTGTCCCAGGGAGGGCTGACCTTCTGAATTTAAAGTCAAAATAACAAGCAAATGTCAAAAAGTATTAAACAGACCAAAAATAATATTCCTGAACATTTGATTTTTCCCATTTAAGTTTTAATTAGTGATTGCAAATATGACAGTCACCATTATTATACAAACGGTATAATGCTTCTTAATAACAGGACAAATTTTCATGAGAACTAGATAAGAGGACCATCAACATGGGCTTTGCTTACACTGATGAAGGACTCAGCGTAATTGGGTCCCTGGACACTGCTGCACAACCATGCATGCAGAGGGGACTCTGGAGATATGATCTTCTATTTCTGTCTTTCGTCATTTTGATGCGATGTTTGTATTACATGGATTTGGGGAAACATATAAGAGAATAAACTCCCAGGCATATTTCTGTGTTTTGCACATATTTTTTGTCTGAGCTCTACTTCATCATGTTGCTCTGGTCATAGTTATTGCTCGTGTTCTTCTGACTGCCTAGACATGAAACTAGATTAATACAACTGTGTTGGGTCCATTGATTTGATGGACCTAGAGTAGGTTTTCATATGCATCACACTAGTTAAAACAAAAGCTTGTAATTTAATAGTTACAATGCTTTTTTTTTTTTTAGAAAAAATATTTCTCAGCCTTATCTTACCAAATACCATCCTGCTACTATAATTTTTTGATAGTTTTTGAGCACAGTATTTTTTTTTTCTCTGCTTAATGACTGGCTTAAGTTCTGGCTTAGCCTGTGGTGCAATGACTCCTGATTAGCTCCTCCAAGATAATCCTCCTGGAAGCTCTGCACAGTTTCTCTCCAGTGTTTCTACTTTGATATGTCCTGGTAAGGGTTACATAGAGTCAGTCTAAGAGGCGAATAATGTAGGAAGTGAAGGCAGAAGAAAGAGAAAAGGTTTGGCAAGGACCAGGGCAACTTAATAAAGAAAGTGCAGCTTAATGTGTCATCTTTTGAACGGGGTCAGTACTCATGGAATTGGAAAACTTCTTAGCCAGTTTGGGTGTTATTTTAAAATGTAGTAAAATGTCAGTGTTGACTACTTAAGTGTCTTGGTTATGATTTTACATTGACTTGTCAGGCTAAGACTTACAGGTAGAGAGCGTACCCTTCCTATTTTACATACACACATCAAGAGATTTTTCTTTATTAACAGAGAAAGAAATTAAAAGATTAATTTTCCCGAAGATTGCTTCATTGAAATTATCTTTCGACATCATGATAATTGAGCTAACTGTTCTATCAGTGCAAATTTGCATTTAATTTTTCATTTTTATTTCAGCTGTACTAAAGATCTTGTTCTGAGAATTCCATTTGCCCTTTTTACTTTTATTAACTTTAAAAGCCTGTTCTCATTGTCTTTCTTTTCTTTTTCTTCTAGCCTCCCTTTTTGCTTCTCTGTTCTCCAGCTCTTTTATTCTTATGCCTTATCTTTCATCCTGCTTATAAAATTAAAATTAGGCAAGTGTGGTGATTCTTTTTAGATCCAGGACTGTAGGTTTCACTGTGTCATGGAGGTAACAGTAGCGTATTCTTAAGGATTCCTCTAGAAACAAAGTGATGTGCTGTCAAGATGTACAGAGTTATCACAAGAAGAGCACACATGTATACATACAGATATGCACACATAAAGCTACACACACACACACACACACACACACACACACACACTGTACAAGGCAAGCCATGGTCTAGTCACAGTGGTGTCACGGATTTTCTGAAATCTTAAGATTTCGTAGAAACAAAGCATAAGCAATTAAATGCCATTCATAATTTGATCATTGCCTACCGTTTGACAATACTTATAGAAGTCAGCCACATATTTGAACCACATTCCGACCACAGTTGTTCCTCATTTTCATTGAGGATTGCATCCCATGGCCCCATGGATACCCAAAGCCCATGATGTTCAATTTCTCCATGTAAAATGTCAAAGTATTTTTATAGAAAATAATAGCATCTCTTGCATACCTTAAATCATCCCTATTCATTTACAATGCCAGCCGCAATAGATATTTTATATGAATTATGGTTTGGAGTGCTTTTTAGGTGATGATGGGGGAAAATTTATATGTAACTTTTGATATACTCCTTAGTTCAGTTATCATGATGTCAGAAATGATTCAAATAATAAGTAGTTCTTCAAAAAATGTCTTTTAATTTCTTTTCTTTTAATAAGAAAATCTTTTAATAAGGGAAACATTTTGATGTAAAATAGATTTGATATGTGAAAGAATGAAATGTAAACCATTATTTCCATATTTTATTGGTCTATTGTTTATTAGTTTATGGGACCTTCATGAAACAATTTCGGGAGGAACAAATGTCCTAAACTTGCAGGCCACCAAACAAGATAATTTCCTTTGGAAGACCACAATACGTTCTACATTTGTAACTGTCTACTACTTGTTTGTTTTTTTTCTGGGCTATATTTATATTCAGACATAGTTAAATGAAATGCTTTCTTCCTGACACAAGAAAAATAGAATTTCTCTTTCTTTGGTGGTACCTGGCTGGTACTTGCATTCTAGCATTGACTACCACATTTTGTCCAGTGTCAACACAAACAATGTGCAGGCCTTAAAACACTGTAGAAAATGTGTATGTATGCCTCGCTCACCCTTCTGTGTTTAGAGTTTGAAATTTCAAATACCTTTCATTCATATTAATACAGTACATGCTTATAAAGTTCGTAAAATGATTACATTTATTGTAGTAAGGAATTCAAAATATTTTAGATGTTTTAATTCAGTTAATGTAATCCCCCCGTCATATAGGGACATTTTTATTTTGTTTTAAATGAAACAAAAACTGATGTTCAGAGGTGCTAAGTGATTTTTCCTAAGGTCACACTGCTGTCATGGGATGCATTTGATGTTTTAACTTGTATCGTTTTAAAAATCAGAATTGTCACTGTCATCAACTCACTTCTTATCTTTCTTACCTAGAATTTTTAGCATATCCTTGTCTTCTCCAAATGTAAGATCTGTCAGGAATATGCTGTTCACAAAGATTATCAGATGCAAGTCTTTCATATTCAAAGGCTGTGTAAACTGTTTTAAGCTACAATAAATTTGATATGATGTAGTACTGGTGTGTGTGTGTGTGTGTGTGTGTGTGTGTGTCTGTGCATGTGTGTGTGTAAACATGTACATCCATCACAGCATACTCATTTCTGTATTTGGAAATAACAATGCCCTTGTGTGAAAAAGTTCAAGCAGTCCTATTTCTTTGAAGAACTCTTAGTTTAATCTTCTTTGGGTTTTGCATCCTCCAAGGTCATACAGTGGCAACTTTCGCAAGTGGCTATGCTCTCTCATTACATAAAGAGATGAAAGTCTTAGCCTTAGACTGCAACAAAGCTAAGAAGTAATAAAGCAAAAGAAAAATAAAAAAGTAGCTTTGTGCCACGCTGAAAGTTGTAGCTAATTCTTTTTGTTGCTTTTAAACTTAATTTATTGATAATACAAATTTTATAACAGGTATGGTAGAGTAGCAATAAAAATCAAGCTAGCGACATATGGCTTCCTATCTAGTTTGTAAGATTCATGCATCTTCCTATGGTTTATGCATTGCTAACTCCAGCTCCACAGAAATGAAACGTCACAAGCAAGGTTTGTTTTATTACTTAATTTGCGGCCTCTCTTCTAAAGGGGCAGAGAATCAATGTCCTTCTATTAGTGTCCATGTATTATTTTATGCATTCCTCTCTCGAAAAGTCCTGTCTCTGATAAATATTTCATGTTAAATATCTGGATATATAATAGGAAACTTTGGCACTAGGGTAAGAACACTGTAAGTAGGAAGCAATTAAATGAGACATAAAGGTATTATGTAATCTATGCAGAAAATAAAGTCAAAATGTACTCTCACTTTCACACAAGAATAACATTAAATAAAGTCAAAGAAAACAAAACAAAATGGAACATGAAAGTTCACTTATTTTAAAGAGAAGGTAATTTAAGTTCTGGAACTACCTATCTTTTAGTCACACGTACCCGTCTTCGTCTTTTGGCTTCTTATTTCTTCAATTCTTGCAAAACTGGGGACTGATATTTAATGACTGTAGCATTTCTAGGACTTACAACATCACTAGGTATGGAAAGAGAAAATATCATATTAGTTGTAAATATGTACGGATCATTTCTAGTATCATTCAATGGACATGGAATAAACTGTTCAAGTCAGTTCTTTGTCTTGAGGACATCTTAGGTGGGTTTCCTTGGATGGGAAGAGAAAGATGTGTTTGAAAATTATCAGAGACTTCACAACACTCTCTGCCACATTGTACATTCAGTGTGTGAATGTAGGAGACAGTCGTCAAAAGGAATTTGTATCTTAGAGTTAAATGTAAATTAACTAGTCTCAGTTCTTGGCCACCCAAGCAATGTTGGGTATGGTCTCCATCTTGTCGAGTAGGCCTTGCTATTTTGGTTGGTAGACCTGGGTATGGTGGTGCATGCCTTTAATCCCAGATCTCAGGAGGCAGAAGCCTGGGGACTGCTGTGAGTTCAAGGCCAGCCTGGTCTACAAAGCAAGTTCAGGACAGCCAAGGCTACACAGAGAAACCCTGTCTCAAAAAACAAAACAAAAGTTCTGTAGAGATTAAAGATACAAGGGACATAGCTCAACATAGTAAAAAGCAATTGTCAGGAAGCCGGTAGTCAAGACCAACTAAACTGAAGGAAAATCCAAAGAAATTCAACTAAAATAAGGAATAATTCAAGGATATCCACCATCTCCATGCATATTCAATGCTCTGCTTGGAGTTTTATCTAAAGCGACATGACAACTTAAAGATATGAAAGGGATACAGGTTTGAAAGGAAGAAGCTGAAGTAGCTTTATTTGTAGATGATAGCAATATATTCATAACTGACCTGAAGAAAAATCCCACCAAAAACTTATAAAACAGATAAGCACTTTCAGCAAAGTATATGGATACAAAATTACAAAATCAGTAGCCTTTCTATATAAAAGCAACAATCAGTCTGAGAAAGACGCAACACCTTTCACAATAGCCTCAAACAATAAGAATATATTGAATCTGTCTCTAACCAAAGAAAAGACTCATATGATTAAAATCTTTTTTAAAATTTTAAATTAATTTATTCTTGTTACACCTCACTGGTTATCCCATCCCTTGTATCCTTCCATTCTTCACTCCCTCCCATTTTCCCCTTATTCCTCTCCCCTATGACTGTTCCTGAGGGGGAATTCCTCCCCCTGTATATGCTCATAGGGTATCAAGTCTCTTCTTGGTAACCTGCTATCCTTCCTGTGAGTGCCACCAGGTCTCCCCCTCCAGGGGACATGGTCAAATGTGAGGCACCAGAGTACATGTGAAAGTCATATCCCACTCTCCACTCAGCTGTGGACAATGTTCTGTACATTGGCTAGATCTGGGCAGGGGTTTAAAGTTTACTGCCTGTATTGTCCTTGGCTGGTGCCTTAGTTTGAGAGGGACCCCTGGGCCCAAATCTGCCTATCATAATGTTCTACTTGTAGGTTTCTAGGACCTTCTGGATCCTTCTACTTTGCCATTCTCCCATGCTTCTCTCATCTAGAGTCCCAATAGGATGTTCTCCCCTCTGTCTCAGTTTCCTGGTAAGTTAAGGCTTTCGTGGGACATGCCCCTTGGGCTAGTATGCAGAATAAAATCTTATTCTAGTAATTGAAAAAATAAATTAAAGAAAATATGAGGAGATGGACAGATCTCCCATTCTCATGGATATATAAAACTAACATAGTAAAGATGGACATCTTACCACTAGCAATCTAAAGAGTCAATGCAGTCCCCACCAAAGTAACAAGGAAATTCGTCACAAATCTAGAAGGGACAATTTCAGATTCATGTGGAAATACAAAAATATTCAATATAGCTAGAAAAATCCTGAATAATATAAGAACTGCTGGAAATATTATCATTACTCATTTCAAGTTGTACTACAAATCTATAGCAATAAAATCAGCATGATATTGGCACAACAAATAAACTTAATGGGTTGCATCACCAATCGATTAATTGGAGACTCACAAACAAGCTCCACACCTACTGAACCTTGATTAACTTTTAAATAAAGAGGCCAGGAATACTCACTGGAAAAAACACTGCATCTTCAACAAATGTTGCTACATATATGCTTCAACAAATGGCTACATATATATCAAGCCGAATGTATCCTTAATTATCACCATGTAGAAAACTCATCTCCAAATGGATCATAGACCTCAACATAAAACCAGACACACTAAACATGAAAGAAGAGAAAGTGGGAAATAGCCTCAACTCATGGGCAAAGAAAAATACTTTCTAAACAGAACACCATTAGCACAGGCACTGAAATAAACAATTAATAAATGGGAGATCATGAAACTGAGACACTTCTACATAACAAAGGACACAATTATTTAGTCAAAGTGGTACCCTACAGAATGGGTATACTAGCTAATACTAGATCCTCTGATAGAAGGCTAATAGCTTTTATCTATCTATCTATTTCAGTCTTCTTGGGTGTCCCCTAGTAACTGAAGGAGCAGGAGATATCTCTGACATTGACTCTGGTGCCTGCTATTTGATCCCCTTGGCTTGGTGGCCCTACACGGCCATGTGGGAAGAGGATGTACACAGTCCTAATGAGACCTTATAGGCTGGGGTCAGATGGTGGTGGTGGGGAACACTCCCCGTTTCAGAGGTCTAGGTGAGGGGTAAGAACAATCAAGGATGGGAATGGGAGAAAATGGGGGAGGAGAGCTACAATCGGTATATAATGTGAGTAAATTATAAAAAAAAAACATTAAAAATGAGATACAGGCATAATAGATGATTCTCAATAGAGGAAATACAAACGGCCAAGAAACAGTGTAAGAAATATTTCACCCTCTTAGCTATCAGGGAAATGCAAATCAAATTTGCATTCAAATTACTTTAAAATTCTATCTTTACAGCCAAGGATACACAGAGAATCCCTGTCTAGAAAAAAAAAGAAAAAAAAAGGGAAGTAATATATATATTATTTATACATAATATATGGAATATATATCTACATATGGAATATATATATGTATATATAATGTGTGTGTGTGTCTATGGATGAACATGGTGGAACTAACTATCATTTTCATAACCTCAGATTTAAAACCCTTCTCTTGTGCATTCGGTGTGATAGTGTATCCAGTGCTTGCTGTGGTTGTGGGACTGCTGGTTTCTGGTGGTATCAAAAGACCCTGAGAATTGTTGCTTGTGTTCTTCCTCTGACCTCTTCCCACTGTGATGTCTCTGATGTTAACAGGTTTGGTGGTCTCTGATGATCAGCGGGTTGGGGAGTAGGTATAGCAACCTACCCTGCACCCTACTCACTTCTGCAGGGCTCACTGTCTCTGTTGGCTCCCTGTTTATGACCTAGGTAGCCCAGGCAGCTGGTGAGTAGGCAGAAGGTTATCAAAGCAGAGAGCTTCTCTGGTGGGCTTGCCTCGTTCTTCTGGGCAGAGGGCAATGGGACTTCGGTCCTGTGCCAAGCTCAGCTCACTTCTGTTGAGGTCACTGTCTCTGTTGGCTCCTTATTCTTGAACCTGCGGCGAAGGCGGAAGATACGGAGCAGGAGCAGAGAGCTGCTTCTCTGGGCAGGTCAGCCTCCTAGGGGCAGAGAACAGTGAAGGATGCTGACGATTTTGCAGCCCAGGGCTCCCTCTGCACCCACCAGGCAGGCATGCGGCGTTATTGGCGCACCAGCCTGATGCCTGCTTTGACCCCGAAACTATCTGTAGATTTACTGGGTGACCTGAGGTCAGATCTACTTGTGCTCCAGACTGTGGTGTCTGCTCTGTGCAAGAATCCACAGACGTTGGTGTTTTTGCAGGCCACAGCTCTCTTAGCTCCAAGAGTTCACAAGCTGCCTGCCAGCCAGGTGTGTGCGCTGTGCCTGCAGGGACCCTGGACTTTTCTGTGGATTAGTCGGGTGGTCCAAGGTTGGACCCAACCGTGCTCCATACAGTTTGGACTCTTCTTACCTGTGGTGATCAGATAGATGGTCCTTAGCACAGTCACTGATGTCTTGCTGATCAAACACAGTATGTGTTCGGAGTTGCTATGTTGGATTCCCCAGCCCGTCTATGCATCTATGTGATTTTATTGGGTTAAAGTTTGATGCTTATTATTTGATGGTGTCTTATGTTTTATTTTTGTTTGCTTTGTTTTTTTGTTTTTTGTTGTTGTTATTTCTTTTTGGTCATATATCCATTTTGTTTTCTTGCTTTTGGTGGGTTTTACTGTTATATCGTTTTTTGTTTTTGTTTTTGTTTTGAGAAAGAATTTCAAGTTATGTGAGTAGGGACAAGGAGATCTGGAAGAACTTGTAGGAGGGAAAGAATATTACAAAATACAGTTCAATTTAAAAATTGTTTTAACTAATAAAAAAGTAAAAATGCATTTTTGGATTGTTTATTATTGATTTTTTATATGTAAATTTTTTTATAAAATTTCAATTAAAATAGGTAATTTGAAGTGTAAAAAATAAATAGTATGAGATCCAATTTGTAACAACCCTGCAAGTCTATAATAATGCCACAATCAAAAATTAACTCTTTAGTTCTTGTATAAACACATTTCTTTATAACATGAAATCAGTAACATGAACTGTACAACTAAAGAAGCTAATTTATAAAATTATTTAAAATAAAAATAAGGGCATAAGAATCATTCTTTAAGAAAACAAAAACCACATGAATTAATTATATTCAAAAAGAATACTTTTTCTGGAAAAGTTTATTAAATACTGAAATATCTATACATGTAACAATTTTATTTCAGCAATATAAAAGACTCAAATATAATCTTTCTGTCTATTTTTTGAAGCTATCAATTTTCATAGTAAATCAATTTCCTAATTCTAAATTGTTCTTTTTTGCATTAAATTTGTAGCTTGCTGAACTTTCACTTCCAAACTTAAGTAGCCCTATTTCATACTCATTTGACATTTTGAGCCTCAAAATGTCAAATATTATATAATAGTCAAATATTATACATAGTGTCCTTTTAATTTATACCATAAGGCAATAAGGGACAGCCAAGGACAATTTGATAAGTTGCTATGGTTAGGTGAGCAAAGGTCAAGATTGTAAGAGACAAAGCAGAGGTTTATATTATTATGAAAAAAGTGCCTCATTGTTGCTATGGATGCAGCAGAGGAGAAAACAAAGCCCCATGGATGTCACTCAAATAAATGACACAATTCCATAAGCAGGACGGAATGCTTTGCAAAGGTGAATTCCGGATACTAAGGTCAGAGTGGTTGTCCTTCAAAGTGTGGTCATTGTGAACAAATCTGACTCTCTGTGACTTATTTCATGGCTAAAGCGATAATGCTGCAGATGTAATACAAATTAGCATAAGATTGCTTTACGACAAAGTCTTCTCCAGGATGTTTTGTACATAATGATCTGTGATGTAACACCAAAACCGTGTTCTGTTGCAAAGAGTCATTCTCTCTGGACTCTCATTTCATTCCCTTTGAAACTTCCTTGTCCTTAAAATCTACGGTTTTTAAAAAAGATACAAAATACACATTTTGTACTATTTATATGTCCTATTACAAATAAAAAAGCGGAACGCACTTAACTGAAAATAACATTGTTATGTAAAAGTGAGCAACAATAAATCAATCTCCAGTTCAAAAACAAGAGATAAAAACCAACCAGCTTTCACAACGACCCTATCAGCTCTGTACTCACATGTCCTCATGCCTGGAACACAGGCTGACATCACTGCATGGGGAAAAAAGGCTTTGACAAAGCACAACTTTTAATTAAGTGCTTTGCATTTTTTGTATGAGAGACAAGTGTCCATGATTTTGGATGCTTTTAGGATAGCATTGTTTTAGGTTAACGGGGCCTCTTTACTCCAAGAAAGTAACGGGGGAAAGGAAGTACAAGCACCTTAATTTACAGTGTAAATGTGTCAATAGGGAAAAGTGGTGTGCAAACAGTCATGAAGCAATGTTTAACACCCTAAGAACTACAGAGTGGAACAAACCCGCATCTTAATTTCCACTACCCAAGTATCTCTTTGAACATTTTAAATAGGCTTATTGGCAATATGGATTGTGTGTGTGTGTGTGTGTGTGTGTGTGTGTGTGTGTGTGTGTGTGTGTGTGCACGTGTGCGCGCATTTATGTGCTTGCCATTTATTCTTCTCCTCTATTTTTGAGTAGTTTGTTTTTTGTATTTGCTAATTGAAGCAAGCTTTTATTCTGGCTACTTATTTCTGACCTGTTTGTGTGTGTGTGTGTGTGTGTGTGTGTGTGTCTGTCTCTCTGTGTGTGTGTGTGTGTGTGTGTGTGTGTTATAAACAAGTATGATAAACATGGAAAATGCAATTTTTATGGAAAAAATAAGAGATAGGATAATGAAGGTAGTGAGTGTACTGGGAAATAGTGTGATGTCAAGCAACACGTTATTTATTAAACTCCTTCAAGGAAATATAGTAAATTGATGAAAAAGTTTTAAATACAAACTAGAACGGCTCTCCACTGGGGCTTTTGATCTGTTACACATGAGAAGTTTCTTGTGGCTCACAATTTTGATTAGGTTCTCTTGTATGTATGGGTGAGGGCGGAACGTTTAGGGGATATTGCTCATGTATACGGAGACCAAAAGTCAACTTTTACAGTCAATCTTCAGGGCAATCTTTGAGACAGTTTCTTTCACTGACATGAGGCTCATAACGCAGCTTGAATTGTCTGGCCTGTGTGCCTTTGGCAGCTCTGAATGGCTGTTACTGGCTCGTTCCTGCATGCCATGTGGAAATAGTTTCCCACCAAATGATGTGGTTACCCCTTGGTAAGGACATACTCTCAGTCTTTTTGAGAAATGTATGGATGACTACAATTTGTAAATATAGTTTTTATTTCCTCAGAGGAGGAGATACGATAAGATGGGGTCATACCCAATGTTTATTAATACATGATTTGGACTGAGCCCAGAGTGGTTTTTTTATCTAACTATCTCTAGCCCTATGCCTGGAAGCTTTTAGCTTCTGTATAACCTAATAATCTGCAAGCCCAGACCTTGAAGGCCTCAGCTTTAAGCCACCATCTGCTAACCTAGGACTAGAATGCTTTTAGCCTTCTAGACTTACTGCTGAGTAATCTCACCCTTCCTATCTCTTTCAGAACTCTGCCTGGATGGTTCAACTCAGCTGTTCTTTCTCAAACTCCTCTCGAGCTGATTGATTCAAACTGTCTTTTCCTGGCTTCTCGCTGAATTTCTGTGACCCCTGGGCTACTTGAGTAGCATCTCTTTTTTGTCTGTTGTCATTGGAGTTGGAAGTATTCTATATCTGATTCATTCTGTCAAATCTTTCTCTGATTGGTCACTTTATCTGCCCCTAAATGAGACATCATTGTTTGGGATTCAAGGTGTTTACTAAAGACATGTAAGTATTCCAGCCAGATTGCACAGACCTAGAAGGTCTCTGGATGGGATCTCTTGCCAGAGCAGCCATGTTGCTGGATTAAAATTCTTCTACACAATTATTTAAGACCCTTCCTTTTTGGTGAGGTTCTCTGAAGGATTCACTGAGGTTCAGATTTCTCTGTGTGGAAATGAGGGTCACCATTTCCACAAAACCCCACTAAACTTCAGTTTGGTCCCAATACTGTTTACTTTGCTGCCTCAAATCATTTCTTTCTTTCTTTCTTTTTTTTTTCTCAGTGGTTTTTATTAAGAGAAAGTTTCCTTACTATGTAGCTCAGGGTGAAAGGAAGATTATCTTTGATAGTTTTGCCTCCATCTTTCCAGTGCTGGGTATTCAGTTGAGTGCTCCTGCCCTCTGTGCATGTGGCTGTAAAGATAAAACACAGGGCATCAAGGAGATTAGCAAGCACTAAACAAACTGAGGTACAACCCCTTAACAAGAGGCTGCATTTCCTCAGACGCTTTCTTCATAAGGACTAGCTAAGGCAATACTTAGGATTTGAAATTTTTTTAAAAAAGATTTATTTATTATGCATACAATGTTCTTGCCTGCATGTGTCCTTACTTGCCAGAATATGGTTGCTGGGAATTGAACTCATGACGTCTGGAAGGGCAGCCAGTGATCTTAACCTCTGAGCCATCTCTCCAGCCCCTAAAAAATTTAAGATAGTAGGAAATCATGTTGCATCAACCTTTGTCAATATAATAAAAATAAATAAGAAAATAGGTGAGAACTCATGGTAGATTTTTTTTTAAACAAATAAGTCAATGTTTTCTAATGTACTATACTCTTTTCGGTGTCTGAGGGATTTATGTAAAATAGAAAGTATAAGATGCCTTCAAACTGCCACCCTTATGAACCTTAAGATGAAATAGCAATCAATTTCCATATATGCAGAATTCTAGTCATTATGTTACCCCCTTCCTTATTTGTTCATTTTTTAGAATCTATGACACTATTCATGCGTGAGAATTAACTCTTCAAGGCACAGATAATTCAGATGAAATACTGTTCCCAAGTTAGAAAGAATATAAATATTAAACCCAACATGGCAACCAGAGAAATGCATTATGTTATAGTGGGTCTTATATTAGTGGATGGAAAAGCAGTTATAATGTGGTGGGGTTTTCTAGAACAATGTAAAGGTCACCACTGACCTTTGAGAGACAAATATAGAAATTATACAGGAAAGGGGGCTGCGTTTTAAAACACGATTTTCCCCCCTAGAGGCAGCAGCTTGTCCTAGGACATTTTAAGTAAAAACTAAATGTTGTGTCAAATAGGATGAAAAACATTAAGGACTAAGCCAGAGTGTGGTCAGGTGATGATTATTTCTGAGTATTAAGGAAATGTTTTGTAGTTTCTTCTTCAAAGAAGATCTTTGAAGGAGTTAAAATAGCGGAATCAAAGGATGAGACTCGGGGGTTATAAAGATAAGTCTGAATGCCAAGTGTTATACGTCTATCTCTCTTCTGGAGGTCAAACATGTAATGTCACAGAGTCCTGGATAATTACCCAATGGCATTTTGGGTCACCTTTTCTGGAGTATATTTTTCTAAGTATAAGTAACAGTACAAATGATTCTCTTCTCTCAGTCAAATGCTCAATTTCTGGGCAGGATTTATGGACCTACTAGGGAATTTCATCCCTTTGAAATAGGTTTCATATATTCTAAACACGTCTCAAACTTCTCTGTAGTGAAGCACAATAGGCCATCCTTAAACTTATGATTTTCCTGTCTCCTGATGAGTAGAGGGATAACAGACGGCACAGAGTTTATGTGGTGTGCAAGAATCAGACTGAGGTCTTTGTGCATATAAGTCGGGTACCATAGCAACTGAGCAACACTACATTAACAAAAAACGTTTGAAGCTCGTTCTGGCTGTGACTGGAAGAACCCGTCTTTGCATGTAGAATTCAATGTATGCTGAAATCCAGCTCTTCACTAGTGAAAATAAGACAGCATATAAAACCCAATTAAACTTTCAATTGTATTAAATTAAATTTCATTGAGAGGAAGGTCATTGAAAAATGAAAAAAATATACAAAAATTCTAGGCATATGTTGGGGATGGAAGGTGGCCATCCTGAAGGAAAAAAAAATATAGAGAGGCCTTTTCAGGAATTTTCCATTGGTCATATCGGAGGAGGAAATGGAGCTCACTTGGAGCTCCTTCATGTTAACTCAGATAGTGCAGATTTCATTAGAGTTCAGCTGTGGGGTCACCATATGAAAAACAGTTGAAGACCAATAGGAAAGAAAAGGGTTTTGGTCACAACAGTATCTAGAAAGCTCTAAGAGTCAAATGTGGGCATCTTGTTTTACTTTATTACAATGCTTGATTACCTTTACGCTGCAGTGCGCTTCTCTTTTCTTTTAACAAATAGAGCCAAGACAAATGATTTCCTTAATGAATCTATCAATCCCTCTTCCTGTGATATTTATCTTCTCAGCTTTCTTTGAACACATTAATTATAGTGATTTAAGTCTTAGTTAACTGCAAATCATGCACCTCCTAACAATACTTCATTAATGACAGATCACGTACATGATGGTGGTCTCAAAAGTTTCTATCACCCAGCAAGGCCACACCCATCTTGCTTGAGTAATCAAAGGCTGTCATGGTTGCACAACGAGGCAGCTGCTAACTGTGTGCATGTCAGAACATAACCAAGTTAGTAGACAAACTGTAGTTGTGCTATTTACTGGCTCATGTGATCTGCTTCTAGTATGTTGGGCTTCCTGTTGCAAATTGTATTCATTTTGCATTATATATGCAACATGTTACCCCTGGAGAATCTTAGAGGGTTCAGCTGTCCTGGATTTCTGCTCAAGAAGATATTTTCTTATGATGGGTAATCTTTATTGCCAACTTTTCTGGATTTAGAATTTCAATCTAAACATACCCCTGATTGTGTCTAGGAGGGTCTTTCCATAAAGGTGGCATTGAAAATGGGGGACAACATCACATAGACTGAGGTCTCAGAGTAAATAAACAGGCATCAGAAAGCTGAGCACCAGATCTTATCTCTCTGACTCTGTACTACAGACAGAGAATGAATGTGGGTTTCACACACCTGTCACAACATCTGCTTTGCTGTGATGGAACAAAGCATTAAACTGTGAGTAGAGATAAATGCTCTGATCTTTTAGGTTGCTCTTAAACCATTCTGTCACAGTAATGGGAGTCACTAGCACACTTGCTAGTGTGCTAGCAAATACAGTGGGTAGGGCTTGTACTGTTGGTGATGGGTTATAGCTCCCAGGTTAACTCTGTGTCTACTTCCTTAATCATAAACTGACACTAGGAGACTTCATAAGCACACAAGGTCATCCTTCATGGTCCAGCTCCTTGCCTTAGGCAGTTTCAAGATTTGGGAATTGTTTGTCAAAATGCTCCTGGTGTACCTATTCTCCTGTGTTTTTGTTTCTTAATTGTGGCAAGACTGAAGGAGATTTCTCTGATCTTAAGACAAATTCAACTGACGTATAAACGTGACTGGCCATACCAGATTTCATCAAAGTTCTTTTATTATGTTTTTCTTAAGAGTCAGATTCAACACTCCAATTCTTAAAAACAACAAAATATTTTTCTTTGTCTCCCAGGTGAACCTCTCTGCCCAGGCAGCTAATCAAATTTAAAATCAGCAGAAATCGGATAATCCAAAACTTACTTCATCATCCTGCAAAGTCTCTCTTACCAATAAGTATAATTTACCTTATGATCACTCCTTTCATAATTATTTAATATTTAAATTTTTATTTCACTTTCTAAATTTCTTGCTTTCCCAAGTTATTTATTCTGTATCCATGATCTATCTGAATAACAATCTGCAAGTTAAAAATTCTCCAAGTAAAATCAGCTTACAACTTCATAGTTTTAGTTTTACTGTTCATTGACTTTAAAATTGCATATAGTCATTAATGCTTTATAATAAATTTGAATTTTTATAATCATAGCAGAATTCACCAACATCTGAACAATAATACTATATATAAGTTTTATTTACAGATGGAAGGAAATGCAATTCAGTGTGGAAACTCACAAAATAGTTAAATTATCACAATTTACAAATAGTACCCACAGTACTAGCTACTTTATTAAAATATTAAGAATCAAAACACCAATCAAGACATAATAAGACTCTTTAAATTTTTATATATATACTTAAAACAATTGCAACAACCTTTCTAAATTGTGATTAAAAAAAAAAAACAACTGGTATGTTTGTATCATTCTTGACAATATTTTAGGCTTGGAAGTTAGACTTAATGGCTCATTCTTATCTACACTAAGTTGTATAATATTAGGTGTATTTGTATTATCATTAATCAAAATTTTGGTAAAAGGAACTAGATAAACAACAGATTTCTAGAGATGGTACATAATATCTACTTGCAATCCCAAATCCAGGTATTTTGAGCCTCTCTGGTGTTTCTGTTCTACTAAGCCATAGATCTCAGATGGGTAGATCTTAGAATGGTAGAAATGCTCAGAGAACTTGGAAAACCAGTAAATGGGTATTATAAATATGAGCAAGCAACAAGGATGAGAGAGTCTTGCTCTCAGGTAACTGCTGGGAGCCTACAAAGCTAGGGTTTGGGCATTCCTCTAAAAATATACCTGTTATCCACCATGGATAGTTTTCAATGACATACTAACTTAACATATAGGCTGAAAAGGGATCAACACAGTTCCTGATGTTAAGGCACAGAGAACATTGAGAAAGAGGGCTGGAAAAGTAAGAAGAGTAGCAACACAAAGTATGCTGTGAAATTGTGCTTCCTAAAATGAGAACAAAGCTAAATCCAGGAGACCAAAAATATGGCCAAAATGATAAGAACACAAATAAACATGGTAATGTGTCAACAAAGAAATACTAAGTCCACCCTACACCAAGACAGAACACTACAGGCAACTCAGGAAAGACAAGAGGAACAATTAATCTGCCCTGGTGATGAGCACCTTCTCCTCCTCCCTGGTTATCCAACACCAAGTAGCCAGCCCTGAAAATACAGTTATCCAATACCAAAGAGTCAGCCTTGTAATCAGTTGTATACAGAAACATTAAATGAATTCAGCAGTGGTAGTTATATGTTTATACATAGAAACAATAAACAAAGAAAAAGTGGCCATGACTTTAAGAGTGAGTCTGGGGTTAGAGGTTGGAGGAAGGAAGGGAACATTCATTCATCCACACATGAAAGAGATGTATCATTTTGCTTACAGTGCTTTGTTTTGATCCATAAAATACTTAAACATATGCTAAACAAATCAAATAATTTATTAGGCACAAAATGAAGGCTTCGCATCTCTTCCAAATTTGCCATTTTGTGAAAAAGAAAGAAAAGTAAATAAATAAATAAATGAAAAAAGGAAAAGATCTCACAACAAAAGTGTACTTATTCACAAACCTTATTCTAATCAGTCTGAACCTACGTCTTTTGAGTAATCTTTTTACATCCACAGAGCTAACAATGTTTTACCTAATTTTGGCAGGACTTTGAATTAAAATATAGATTTGCTTTCGAAAATTTAGAAAATTTTAAAATTATCCAATAGAGACCTGAGATAAAGGTTGTTCAAGGTTGCTTACACATACAAATTCAGTCTCACATATGATCTTCCTACTGAGGGGGAAACCCCATGAATTATCATTCATAAGGATTTTACCTAAAGTGAGTACATCGTAGCTATCCAGACACAGGGACACTTCCTAGCCTTTGCATCCCACATCAGTTCTCATCAGTAAATAAAATGGCAAAACTAGAGGAGAGAATGTTTCTATATTTTAACAAAGGAAAGTTCTCTTATAGAAAATATTTGCAAATATAAGTCCCACAGAAAAATAAATGAAGATTAATGTATTAATAAGAACTTTGTCAATACTATCATGAAACTGTGTTGTTGTACTAATTCACTTGTAAATGAATAATGGAGTGATTTTCCCATTATTGAACATCATTCTTAAGGGCTTGATTTAGAAAGATAAAGATGTCCTTCATGCTTGTAAATGAATTTACATCTAGATTCAGCACTCTGAAACTCCTCTTATGTTCTTTTTTCACATTGTTATATTTCCATGAAGTTTTGTAGTTAGTGATATTTAGCTTATAAAATGTACAAAGAAAACATCTGAAGATAAAGCAGCCACAGAAGAAAAGTTTACTTATTTATGTTTTTCATGAGCACCATTAAAATATCTGTAGATTCACAGCTAAAGCAAATCTCAGGGCATCTATTGTGAACAACTGACAAGTGAGATGCATTGCCTCTCTGGAAATGTTTATTTTCAATTTTTAAAACAATATTGAATTATTGTGAATATTTAAGAATTAGAAAGTATGAACCCAGATCCTAATTTCTAGGTTGCTGTTAAAAATAGAAAAGTGTGGCCATACTGAAGAAAGTTCATGTTTGTCAACAGCAGCTGAACAGCATATGACTGACCTTTTTTCCAGATCACATGGAATGTTAGATGCAGAGTATCACCACAGTTTCCCCTACAATCCTCCCAGAAGTACAAGGAAAGCAGCACACTCCTGTGACCTATCTCCTTCTAATGCGTGACAATTTAAAGCAATTAGAAAGAGCTCCCATCTACAGGAAGGATACTAGAGAGCACATTTTGTATATAAAGTAATATGCTCTATGTCAAATGTACTATAATGCAATGCCCCATCATAGTCATGTATTTTAATTGATAGTGGTGAGTTGAGCATGTGGCTGAATGGCAGAGTGCTTACCTAACACGAATTAGGCAGCCTTAGGTTGAGTGCAAGACACACCCACCCCCCCCCACTCCCCCCCCACAGCAAAACAATAAACAACAAAGAAAATAGTTTCAATTAAATAAAAAAGAAACAGAATAATGAAAATTTTAATAAATTGAAAAAAGTATTTATTGTTCTATTATTTTAAAATATTCATTGAAAAAATATTCATTGCAAATAGAATACATGTATAGACCAGCTTGATTGTATTTATCACATCTACCTATCCAAATTTCCCAGGTGTCCACAACACATCTCCCTGTCAGTGTCATGTCTTTCCTTCTTCTGTGACTTTTTTTTTTCATATAACCCATCAAGTTCAGTTAGTGCTGCCTATATCTTCCTTAGCATAAGACTTATCACTAGGGCATTTCCATCAACAAGTAGCATCTTTCCCAAATAAATGAAGTACTCTCTCACCCTCAGGAGCTAAAAACTGTCAGGTACTTTCTCAGATCTAGTGGAATGCTGGGAACCACCCTTCTATCCATGCTGTGAGTCTTTGTGTGCAATGGCCAAGTCATCTCAGGAAAACAGTAATATGCTGGTATTTTGACGATTAGAGAAAGACATTTGATAAGCCGAATGTTGTTACAAACTTAGTTATTTGTTTTGTAAAAATAATATCAAAACCTTTTTATAAATTTTAAATGTATAATTGATGGCAAACATTGTGAGTATCTATGAGATGCTCCTCTGGCTCAAAGGGCTGTAGCTTATTATACTGACCACATAGCTGATAACTGACACAACAGTGTACAGCACAAACTCAAAGCATCTGACGGCAGATAACCAGAAATCAAACACTAAGATGGGCATGGTGCATGCCTAAAATCTCAACATTCAGAGGGCAGAAGGAGAAGGACAGTGAGATCAAATCCAGCCTTAGACACACACTGAACCCCTTTTCTTCAAATAAATAAAACATTGGATATTAACATTGCCGAATTCTTATCTATATTTCTCCAGCTGAGGTGAACATTAGTGATAGCTTTAGAAATAGAACATATGAGATTTTAAAAGATGTCAAGCGGTGTTATGTTTTATTTTGTACATGATTACTCTTTTTTAAATTGTATTTTATTTTATTGACATATACTTTTATATTATTATACATAAATAAAAAATTACAAACAGCAAGAAGAACCATGAAACAATCAAGGATTATATGAGTGTTACATTCATGGTGTTTTGGCTAATTTATTTGGCAACCTTGTAGAAAACATCTTTCCTACCTTGGTGATTCTAAAGTGCTAAATGATAATCAATATCTATCATATCTCATCTTTGTCAACTTAAAACATCTATCTTAACCCCTAAACAACTGTGGTTAATTGTAAGACTAAACTATCTGGTCTTAAACATCATCAGAGCCTTGAGAAGTAATGAAACTTAATTACTTGAGTGAACTGGAAGTGACAGAGACAGTTTGCTGCCTGAACCGTCATGCAAAATTTTCTATAACACGGAAGCATTATCTTCAGTCTGCTGGCTTATACAGATTTGTGAAGCAGGAACTACTGAGGACTTGCTTACCCTGCCTTGGCAGAGTTTGGCCATCAACTCTGCCTTATGCAAGCTTGCCCACTTTTAGGCACAATTCTGTATGTGGCAGAAATGAGAATTTATTGCCAAGTGCAGAACCCCATTTCATAGCTACAGTAGATGGTGATACTTAAATCAGCTTACTGTGATCAGGTGTTCCTCTAAGATAAAACCTACAATGAAACATATGTGGACTTGCCACTTGAGAACAGTAGTAAAACATTGAATATACTATTTCTACCTAGCTGAATAGTCAGCATACAAATCACCAATCTAGAATGTTACATAGAATTTAGATAACTAAGCCTGGACTCAATTTTAAAAAGTGACTTGATTTTATTTCCAAAATAAAATTTATGTCTGTGATCACATATTAGTTCCTGCAGATACTCCAAGTAATACAAGCAATCCATTTTTTTTAGAACAAAACCCAGCCAATTTCTTCAATTATGCAACTCTGTGATTTGAGTAAACAATTCCTGTTCAGATTGTGTGTTGAAGAATTTCCTTTGGCAAAGCATAATAAAGTAAATTTAGTTTTACTAAATCACTTTCCAGGAGAGAAGCGGCTCTTAACATTCAAATACTCTGACCCTCATGATCAAACCCAGTAAGGGAGGAATAAGTATGGAAAGGAGGATAGGCCTGATCAGATCAGAAAATATGCTCCTATGACGTCATCAAAGAATATAAAAGAGAAGATTAAAACAAGTACAGCACTTCTTTGCCTTTTGGGTAACTAAACCGCATTTTAATTGACATGGATCATGGTCTGTAATATTGAAATACTAGAATTAAATTTGTTAATAGTAAATTAAGAACAATATTGGAATCAAGTATGACTAAAGTAATATACTAGATCTTTTACAAATACATCTGAAATATATGCGCAAACATGCCTACACACAAACACAGACACACAGAGACACATATAGAGTCCTGGTCATAACCTGAGTTTAACAGGCATTGAAGACAGAAAGTTTCATCAAATTATGCATGACACAAGTAAATGACATGAGTTGAGTGTATACTTCAGTTCTGTGTCCCAAATGACAGAGATTATTGTGTGTTTAAGATGTACTTACTGGGAGAGAAGGATCTCTGACATTCTTATTGCCAGACGGTGTTGGGGGAGATGGCATGCAGAACTTTTTGGGCATCACCCAATGTTGTTTATGGAAAATGCTTGAAATTTCAGAGTTGGACATGCATTGCTACTCTTATCTCTAGCACCTACCTATGGTCTAGAGTCAAGTAAGTTAGATGACAATTAAGAAAAAGAACATATGTTTCTGAGGCCATGAATTTGGATGTGGCTGGTGTCTAAGAATATTAGCTCTGGATGTCCACTGATAGAGCAGAAGAAGAAAATTAGGTAGGTTTTTATAAAGGATTCGATTAGATCCTTCTGGGCAACCTGTCTATAATACAGTGGCCATTGGAGGCCATTGCCTCTGACACAAAGAAATGGTGACCTTCTGGTGTAGAACATGAAAAGGAAATATAAATGAATGGAATATGGTAAGCTAAACAAACATGGGACTTGCTTTTCTATTGTCCAAATTTGGAAGACAGTCTAGTGAGTTACAGATATACACAAGTCATCGAACCCTTTCTATGACTCTGCTCAGGACAGGCTTAGCTCAGCCTCAGGCAGTCTGCCTTCCTCTGTTCACGTGTGGATTGTTATGAACTGCCTACCTCTTTTTTCCACCAGTGGTGATCACAGTGTTCACATCTGCTTATCGTTAACTGTATGATAAACTAGATGGCATACTTGTCTCCCTTTGGGTTTGGGAATTGCTCTGATTCAATGTTAAAATAGGTACTGACGATAAATATGGGATTCAAGTCAGATATACCAGAAGGGTGCTTATTTCTGACACAAACAGTCCTTTTACTTTCAAAGATAATGACAAAATATCCAAAAGCTTCTATAGTCTTCAGATGTCTTTAGATATTTTTGTTCTAAAATAGCGCCAACCCTTTCTGAAAAAAATGTATTTACATAAATATTGTTTAAAAACTTCTTTGGAATACCTACTCAACTGGCAGTTTTGAAAGAATTTCCAACACCACATGATAGCCTGTAAAAAAAACTGCATATTGCACATTTAAACCACAAAAGACGTGTGTGATCAAAGACACATGCTCAGATACCAGCACAGTAAGTATTCGTGGTGGCTCAATTAGCAAATATCTCATACTGATTGGTGACTTTTCATGAAATATTCATGATCTTTCTCAATGCCATTCCTGGAATGAAGAGGAATCTTTAATTCATATCTAACCACCATGCCAAGAACTTGAGTGAGGGAAATTCCAGTAAACAACATGAAACTGGCTACGTTGGGAAAGTGTCTTCCAAGAAGCCATAGTGGTGAACTGAGAATGCCCACTAGATTACAAGACTTTTTTCTCCTTTCTTACTGGTCATGGACTATTCTTAAGCTTCCCAAAGACAACTGAGATCCATATTAACCTTGTGAATCACCTGAGTTATTTGTTGAAATGAGTGAATACTTCTGTGCTGGAAAGGTCTTATATGCTGTAGAGGCTTGGATGGTTTGCTCATGTTTTACATAACTCGTATTTGTTTTGCAGTAAAATCTTACAGTAAATAACTCTGAAAATTTCCTTCAGTGCCATATGTTTAGAAGGCTTTACCTACAGAATTATTTTTGAGGTTAAATATGATGGCCCCTGGAGAAAGATAGCTGCTATTTTTGTCAAAGGCCATGGTTCTCCTTGAAATACTAAGAGGTCTGGAGATTAACTGAGGGTCCAAACATCACACATCACATTCAGTTTTAGTGTTGTGCCATGACTGTATTCTAAGCTCATGTTCTTTTTTTTTCTAAGCTCATGTTCTTTTTTTTTTTTTAAATTTTTTTTTATTAATTTATTCTTGTTACATCTCAATGTTTATCCCATCCCTTGTATCCTCCCATTCCTCCCCTCCCCCCCCCATTTTCCCATTATTCCCCTCCCCTATGACTGTTCCTGAGGGGGATTACCTCCCCCTATATATTCTCATAGGGTATCAAGTCTCTTCTTGGCTACTTGCTGTCCTTCCTCTGAGTGCCACCAGGTCTCCCCCTCCAGGGGACATGGTCAAATGTGAGGCACCAGAGTACGTGAGAAAGTCGTATCACACTCTCCACTCAACTGTGGAGAATATTCTGACCATTGGCTAGATCTGGGAAGGGGTTTAAAGTTTACCTCCTGTATTGTCCTTGGGACAGAGGGGAAGGCATCCTATTGGGACTCTAAATGAGAGACGCATGGGAGAACAGCAAAATAAAAGGATCCAGAGGGTCCTAGAAATCTACAAGTAGAACAATATGATAGGCAGATTTGGGCCCAGGGGTCCCGCTCAAACTAAGGCACCAGCCAAGGACAATATAAGCTCATGTTCTAATACAGTAATAGAAAGAATCTATACAATATTCAAGAAAGTGCCTCAGAGACAGAAAAATACATACTTATGAATATATTTTCAATACCAATTTTAAATGTGGCTTGATAACTTTACATTTATAAATTTAGTTATTCATTTGAACAGAATTTGAACACAGTCTGTGTGTAATTTCTTGTTGTTTTTCAGAAAGTCTGTATTGGGATAAGTATACCAATTTGCTACCAGAAACAGACTCTCTAATTTTACTTTGTCCCACACTGCATAAGTACCTGAATCCTCAACCACAGTCACCACAATTGTTAATGATTTTATTTGGTATACCTGATATTACATTGGTTTATATTAATTATTACACACACACACACACACACACATTTTTGGGCATCTTTATTAGATGTAATATATTTTAACACAGTCCTAACCCATCACCCTTTATCTGAATACACTTTTTGGTTTAAAGCTTTATAGTTATTTCCCAACATCACACTGAGTTGTAACCTATATTTAGACATTTTATTTCTTTTGACCATTACAGAATGGACATCAGAGAAGCAGAGTATGGAAACCTGTATTTACATGCAGAGCTCACTCTATCATTCTTCTGTTATTGGCAAAGAAGTTTAAAGATGACGTCATACTTCCAGATTCAACATCTACATATTATAGATCTACTTTGCTAACTTAAACAAACTATAAATTTAGGGTATAAGGTTGGAACTGACCAAATGGAACTGTGAGAGTTTCATTTATCATATATGCATCATACATATCAATCATATACATACACATACAAATCATATATCATACATACATATCTTCCAAGATATTAACTCATGCATAAACTGATCGATCAAACAAAATCATTATGAAATAATTCGGTGGTCTTAATGTCACTTGTCACAACAATGACTTTGTTTCGTTGTTACAAGGAAGTCCTTAGTGCTTCTGGTTAAACACTTACTTTGGAAATAAAAACTTTATGACTTTGAGCCGATCATAATATACCTGTTGACTTTCATCAATATTTGAGATGTACCAGTCCTTACAAAGCATCATAAGTCACTTATCCATCTTTTATAATCTGCATATTCATAAACAAGCTTATCTTGTAGTAACCAAAAATTATTACAAAATCTTTTTTTTTTTTCCTCACACTTTACTTGTTTGAGATAGCACAAGGTAGGGATGAATGAAATCATGCAACAGAACTATTCCATTTTAGAGAAAGCTTACTTCAATGTGCTAAGAGGTGTTTTGAATAAGTTAAATAAACTGTTGATCTTTGAACTGCAACATTCAGTATGCATGAAATATGATAGAGAACACAGGCAAGAAGAAGAAAGAAGTTTGACAAAGTACCCCAAACTCTAAAGAGTAGATACTCCATGGAAATGTGAAGCCTATGGAACACTGCTTACAATAATAGCAGTGAAACACAGGTCAACTACCAGGTACTTCACTTCTCCTCAAGCACAGAGCACAAAAAAAATGGGTAAAGTCACAGACATAAAAATTTATTTTATTCAGTCATTACTGAACATAGAAATCTGTTTATCTTTCATGAAAATCTTTCAGGTATGTAAGAAAAAAGAAAACACTAACACACTTTTTATGTAACCTTTCTGTCTGGTTACTAATCATTAAACAGAAGTAATATTATTTGTTCTATTGCTCTTGAAATGAAGAAGATAGTTCAGTAGAAAAGGACTTAAACAGAAAACAGAAGCTGGAAATTTAAATGAAACTTATAGTGATTGTTTACTATGTTAGCTGGTCTGGTGAAAAGAGAAGGCAGCATACAAGACCAGACAGATCATTTTAGGAGGAGAGAAATATTTGAAAGAAGGAAACTCAAACATGCTGCATTGGTGAGGAACAATCTCCCACCAATCTGTGTATGTAGGGCATACACAGATATTCAAACACACAATACATGTGTAAACAGTGAAAATCAATAACTACAAGAAAATGTATATTAAAATCATAAGGAGATATTCTGTCAAAATGATGAGAAGGGAAAAGTACTTGAGAAGATGAGGAGATAAGAGAAACTTTGTATGAAGTTACTGTTATAATAATTTTTTATTTTTATTTTTTATTTTTTAAAATTTTTTATTAATTTATTCTTGTTACATCTCAATGGTTATCCCATCCCTTGTATCCTCCCATTCTTTCCTCCCTCCCATTTTCCCATTATTCCCCTCCCCTATGACTGTTAGAATAATTTATGAAAAGAGTATTAACCATTTACAAATAAAAGTGAGATCAAATTGCAATTCAGAAGTCTAGTTTTTATATTTACTTCCAATGAAAGCAAAATTCACACTTTGTAAGGGTGTGTTCATTTTTCACATTGATGGTAGCCATAGCCATAATATAAAAGTACCCTAAATGTCTATTGAGATATACATGGGTTAAAAATGTTATACAAAACTGAAAAGCTTCTGTAAGGCAAAGGACACTTTCAACAGAACAACATAACAGCCTACTGACTAGGAGAAGATCTTCACCAACCTCCTAGCTGACAAAGGGCTACTATGCAATATATATAAAAAACTCAAGAAATTAAACAGCGCCAAACCAAATAATCCAAGGAAAAAATGTGGTACAGAGCTAAACAGAGAATTCCCAACTGAGGAAAATAAAATTGCCAATAAACAACTAAAGAAATGCTCAGTATCCTTAGATATCAGGGAAATGCAAATAAAAATGACTCTGAGATTCCATCATATATTCCTCAGAACGGCTAAGATCAAAAACTTAAATGACCTTGAGCTTGTTTGGAGGTTCTAGCAGGGGAGCGCAGTTACTTGTATACCCTTGACTGAAGACCAATCCTCCTCTATTCGGGGAAGGTAGTCCTCTTCGACCCAGCGCGCAGCTTCGAGAGGGACGCTCATGGAGGAAATCCCCCTCAGGAACAGTCATAGGGGAGGGGAATAAGGGGAAAATGGGAGGGAGGGAAGAATGGGAGGATACAAGGGATGGGATAACCATTGAGATGTAACAAGAATAAATTAATAAAAAATTAAAAAAATAAATAAAACTATTCTGAAAAAAAAAAAAACTGAAATGACAGCACATGGTGGTGAGGATATGGAGAAAGGGGAACACTCCTCCATTGCTGCAGGGAGTGAAAACTTGTACGACTTTGGAAATCAATGAGGTGTTTTCTCAGAAAATTAGCATTGGTGCTAACTCAAGATCTAGCTATATAGAATATATCTGAATGATGCCCCCACCACAAAAGGACATTTGCTCAACCATGTTCATAGCAGCCTTATTCGCAATAGCCAGAATCTGGAAACAACCTTGATTTCCATCATCAAAGAATGGATAAATAAACCATGGTACATTTACACAACGGGATACTACTTGGCTATTAAAAACAAGGAAATCCTGGAAATTTCAGGCAAATTGACAGAACTAGAAACAGTAATTCTCATTGAGGTGACCCAGATCCAGAAAGACAGCATGGTATATACTCACTTATAAGTGCATATTAGCCCAACATAGATGTCCTCTAAAGAATCCACCCAGCTGGGGATCAGGACAAATGCTAGGACTCCCTGCTGGACTCTGGGTAGAGCAAGCGATGTGGGGTGGAAGAATGGGGGAATGCATCCAGTGGGCGTGTGAGCCCCACAAGGAGACCATCAAGATTGGGAGGTCTGCACAAAGGGATGCCTTCACAACTTGTTGCACCAAATAAGGACAAAGCATTTAGTAAACCCAGACCCTGATTCAGATATAGCCAATGGACAGCTCATTCTCCATGGCTTTGAGGATGAGGGGGCAGGAACTACCTCTGACATGATCTCTGGTGTCCACACTTTGATTACTTTCCTGTGGTGGATTACTTTCCGGGGGGGGGGGCACACAGAGGAAGAGGAAGCAGGCTATCCAGAGGAGACCTGATAGGCTGTGGCCATATGGTGGGGGAAGGATGAATTAAAATTTTTTTAAAAAGTTAAAAAATATATAGATATGGATATAATAGAATGTTATCTAGCCCTGAAAGTAAAGAGATACTACCAATAACAGTACATGTTTTACATACAGAACCTTATACTAAGGTAAATAAGCCAAGAACACAGGGAAAATAATTTCAGGAAGTCACAAATATGGATAATGTATATAAAGAAAAAAATAAAAGGAAACAGTACGACTGCTCCTGGGTATGGTGGATTGGAAAGTTTATTGTAGATAAAAGGAAGAACACAGCCAGAGACTGTGTTCAGGGACATCTTGAGTGTCCAGAGTGGACATGACTCTGAGCCATGTGAAGAAAGGGGGAAGGGAAGGGAGAGCAGAAAGACACAAAACAGGTGCAGAAGCCAGGAGGTCTAAAGAGCAAAAGTAGCCAAAATGGCTCCATTATATATAGAAGGTCAGCTGGAGAAATAGTAGCCCAGCCCCTGGGCTGCAGAAATTTAGGGTAGGGTCTAGGGTATGGAAGCCAGGAGGACGTTATAACAGGTAGGGGCTAAGGGATACTGGGAGAGTCTCGAGGCCAGGTTCAGTTTGGTAGGTTATGTCGGCATCTTAACCTTTTCAAAATGCCATTTGTCCTAGGGTTTGCGACTTAATATATAATTGACATTTAATATACTAGCAGTATATTATGCACTTTAAATGCATACAATTATAAAAATAGTTAAATCATGAGATGCAGACAGGGAACAGATATTTCTAGAAATCCATCCATTAAATTTGTATTAAGAATACATAAGGAATCATTATTAGCCTACAAGAAAAAGTAAACAGTCATGTTAAAGTGAGAAAAGTCTTCAAAGGAAACTGTTCCTTCAGAACCACATGTACATAAAAACATTCTTTAGATTCTTGCTCATCAGAAACATTCCAACTAAAACCGCAGTAAAAAGATCCATGTCCTTTTCTTTAGAAATGTTAAAATAAACACATGGGGGCAGAGGCAGGTAGATCTCCTTAACTTCAAGGCCGTTCTGTTCTACGTGGTGAGTTATATCCCAGACAGGGATGATTGTGAGAACCCCATCTCTACAAGCACAAACGAAAATAAGTAAAATAGCAAATCCTACATCCTGACTACACGCAGGTGTTCTCTTGGTTTTGTGTTTTACGTGTACGGTGGGGCAGATACTAATGACGCAAAACATGCAGCTTTCAGAGATCCTAATACTCTCAATTTTAAGGTTGGTGAGGGATTTCTTTCAAAAACCCCACAAAAAGGCAGCAGTATTTCACGCTGGGAAGCAACTTGTGAATACATGACAAAACACTAAAGGATTAAACGACATGGCATGAGATACAACAATGTTATGTAATAATAGTGGTAGTTAAGGTCAGAGTACTTGTTTTGAGAAGTAAATGAAAAGGAGAGCTTGTGTCCGTTATACATTATCCACCCTAAAACTTACTATCATTGTGCTTTACTTCTTTCTAGGTGGCATCTTGGAGGAATATTTTCACTTCTGTGTTTTCAAAATTACTATATAATACTTTAATCCTTGGAGAGCCATAATGGAAGCTAGGTGTTTGTCAGTACAAAGGATGAGGCCAACAAACAAAATGCTGTCTTATTTTCTAGCTTCAAAATTGTTTGATAACTACTCATGTAATTTGAAAGACCTGTGTGAGTTTCCCTTGCATGACACTCTGTTCCATTAGGAGATTAATGAAGCACACTGTATAGTTTTAGTACCTATGAGGTATTTCCCAGGGATGCATCTTTACTGAATTATTTATATGGATTTGCCATTTCAGAAATTCACACTATTGACAGTGGTGTGGATGCTGCCTGTGCCTTTCATCTGCATCCATTGGCATTTGGAGTCTATACATAAGTCACATTCTGCATTCAAGGGCTAGCTATTTATTGCCTTGAATTCTCTATGCGTAAGCCTGATCATGTATTTTCAAATTGAAATGTGTATTAAATAATTACATCTTATATTTATATTACATTTAAGACTTTCTGTTGACTTCCTGAAAAATAGATGGTGCATAGGTCATTATCTGCATATTTCTACTTCTTTGAAGACAGAAGGTTGAGTTTTAAAGTGTTTGCAATAAGGAAGGTGTGAAGTCTGTTACAATCTAGAATGGCTATTTCAGAAACTTGACAAAAGTACAAGATATGATAGCAAACAATAGTACAAATTAAGTGACTATAATTTAATGCATAACTTGGAAAAATCAGACAGTTACCTGAGTGTCTAATTATAGACACAGTGACATGCACAGCAGTGAAGATGCAGATAGAACAGTAATAACCACAATGGCCATGGGATGGGATACAGAGGACACAGATACAATTTGTCATTAAAACCTAATAACATCTATCTAATGATCCCTTTGTCTGTTCTTCTGTATAGGATAGCCTCAGCACATAACTGATTAATTTGTTTCTGTTCCATGTCACCATTATTAAAACCACTTAAACCTAATCCACATAAATCGAGGAAATGTGCAATTTGACTATACATTTCCCAAACACTAAATGTTGGTGGGTGATAAAAACTTTGATTATTAATTGTCCAATTCAATACAGAGACTGGCATAGATGCAGATTGTTGCGACAGAGAAGGTTTCAGAGGAAATACGTACACAATTATTTTCTCCAGCTGGCACCATGAAAATCTCCTTTATCTTCATGATTTTATTTCTGATTTTAAAGCTTAAGACAATGACAGCAAGTTTCACAGCCACAAGAGAATGGAATAGATGACTTCAGGCTGACATCTGAAAAAAAAAAAAAAAAAAAAGTTCTGAGAAACAGTTGTGGCTGTGGGGATAAATTGCTTTGACAACAGAGGGCAAGTGCTCTGTGGGCCTGATCTACTAAAGTTGTGATGTTGTCTTGCCCCAGCTTATTCTTTTGTCATCAAAGCTTAGAACTATTCAATCTTTGATCCTAATGGTAACAGCAGGAAACTCGTCTTATCTCTGGTTTTCAGATGAGGAAACTCAAGCAGGTGGTTATGTGACTCCTGTAAAGACTGTAAAGACATCAGCGGGGGCAAAACAAACGCTGCAGCTCCCAAGGTCACTCCTCGCATTCGAAAAAGAAATCATGCAGACATATCATAATTGAAAGAAATATCGCTGAACTTATTCCTCCAGGTTGGATGACTTGATTATAGGTTAAATGACACAAATGGGCAGTATGGAAACTCACAAACAGAAGAACACTTACTTCGTGATTCCTACCATGTGCGGCATGGGAAGCACATTTAACATTACTGAAATCATGAAGGATATGGTGGCTGATTTTTTAAAATAGGAATTTCATTCATGGCATTAATACTCTCTTAATGTTATTATAATCAGCTTAAATATTTAGCTTCCAAATAAGCCATATGATGAACACAAAATGTGTGTGTGTGCACGCACATGCGCGCAGGGATGATTTTTAAATCACTTCTTAGTGTATCTGCCACTAACTGCCAAAGAATCAACCTGTTATTCACTATTACTTTAAAGGCAGAGATCTAACGGGAAAAAAAGAAGATGAGCAGTCTTCTTTAAACAAACTGCAACATTCTTTGATGATACTAATTGGGTATTTTGCAGAATATAGTAGACATCCACTCACAATGCAAAAGCTCTGGACATTTAATTAGGAAGAACATAATGACGGCGTGCTGGTCATTAGCATCATCATTGCTGCTCTCTGTCATTCTTTGCCACACCTTTCATTTGTATTATTTTTAGCTACAGTGCTTGTCACTGTCTGATATTCTTATCTTAGAAATGTGCCATGGCAAGCTCCATGAGAGAGTTATTTTGCTTTACTCCTTTATTATTGCTTCTGTCAGTTTTCAACTTAGAAAACTGCTACACACAAGGTGAATATCTAATTAATACTGATTATATCTGAAGACTTTGGGAGAAATCCTTAATTTCCTTAATTACCTTTAACAACAACTTTTCTGGATTCTGATCTTATATATAATAATATTCTGGGAAAATCCCCAACTTCTATTCTCCCTGGCTATCTCTAATATGTTTATACGTGAAAGATTTACTGTATGCTTACCAGTCATGCACTGTGCTTTACTAAAAATCTATTGGCATATCTGTATTTGCTGTGTGATGTCAAATGCTGCTTTCTGTGTTGTGCAAATTAGGTCCAGATGTAAAGGCTGCCTTTGAGCTTGCTTCTGAATACAAAGATAGAACCTAAACGTGCTGGTTCCAAAGCTTTATATGGTAGTTAAGACTCTTTCTGTTTATTTTTACTTCTTCTCTGCATTTTATAAAAATTAAGCTTTATTACCACAAAACTTCCATTTATTCTTCAGCAAGTTGTTAATTAATTCTCAACAACAATTACTGTCTGAAGGACACATTTTGCTTATCGAATTTTGTTTAAATCATATTGTCTTCTTAAATATAAGTTTGTCTTCTTGAGAAAACAAACACCAGAACATATCTTTCATGGAAGTAAGTTTAACTTAGTTTTTATGAATAATGTAAGTATCCCAGTGTTGAGGGAGGGGCAGGGGTGGCAAAATAAGAGAAAAAGGATGAGAAGGAGAAAGTGTGAAGAAAGCAAGGTAAGGTAAAGACAGGGGAAAGCAGAAGGAAGGAAATAGAGACTGATAATAAGTAAATGCTCTCTAATTACAAACTTGAGAACTATTAAGTGCCACTTCTGACTCTGAGCAGTGTATAGATTTGCATCACTGCTACAGACTATGCAAATCACCAAACACCATGCACAAAACAGTGAGTGGGTGGACAAGGCTGTCAGGCTGCAGAGACAATGGTACCGAAACAGCCAAACAAAGGAAAAAGGGGCCTTGCGACTAGCCCAGCCATGTCACTCGCAGTGGGGTGTGGAGGGGTGGGAGGAGGTTCTAGGTTGTTACATGGGAGGAAGAGCACAGAAGTGAGAGTCTGGAGAGAGAAATCCAGACAGATGTGAAAGGAGAGAAAGTGAAGAAGAGAACGGAGCTCAGAAGGAGAATGCTGGAGACCTAGAAAAGGTTTCTTCCCAAGGTTCAGCTGAGCATAGATACCAATGCACAGGGCAGCACCTGAGTGTAGGAAATGGTCACTAAAGGGTTTGATATAAAAGTGACTCTGGCACAAGACTGACTGGGCATAGTGCCCGTGTCCACCATCTGGAAAGGCTTAAGATCTTAGTGAACTCAGTAGAGAAACAGTCTACTACCTCAATTGTGCCTACTAAGTGACCCCAGACTGAATTCTGTTCCTGCCTCATAACACTCATAGAGGTTCTCAGGTCCCTGATTTTAACTCCAGCAACATATTCCTAGAAGAGTACAATAAAAAACATAACCAAGCTAAGCTATAACTTGGCACAAACCCTCAGAATATTTATAATAAAAATAAAAATACTACTCAAAAGGTAACATCCACACAAGTATAGCTCTAATGGAGAAAATTAGCAAATGTAAAAAGAAGAGAAGACCAGTAATGAAAAATCATAAAATTTGACTTTGTTATTAAATAAAGCATTTCTGTTTTTTATTCAACTGTTTCATGCCAATTTCCCAAATTAAGAAATGACGATGGAACTAGAAATGATCATCCGGAGTGAAGTTACCCAGACCCTGAAAGACACTCTGATAAGTGGATATTATCCCAACATAGATGTCCTCTGAGAGACTCCACCCAGGACAAATGCTGGGACTCCTGCTGGACTCTGGGTAATAGTGGTATGGAAGAATTGGAGGATGGAATGTCCCAGAGGGTTCATGAACCCCACAAAGAGACCATCAAGGTCGGTGGATCTGGAGACAGGGTGGCCTGCACAAATTGTTGTACCAACCAAGGACAATGCATGCAGTAAACCTAGAGCCCCTATTCAGATCTAGCCAATTGACAGCTCATTCTCCACAATTGTGGAGAGTGTGGTCACTGCTTCTGACATTAACTCTGCTGCCCCTGATTTGCTCACTTCCCCTTCATGGGGAGGTCTGGTGGGCACACAGATGAAGGGAAAGCAGGCTATCCGGATGAGACCTGATAGACTATGGTCATATGGTGAGGTAAGAGGTCCCATTTTGTCAGAGGTCTAGGGGAGGGGAATAGTGTGGAAGAGGGAAGGAGGATTAGGAAAGGGAAGGTACAAGCAAGCCGCTAACAATCAGGGTGTAGTCTGAGTAAATTATAATAAATAAAAATTTAAAAAAGAAAAAAGAAAAGAAAACACGAAGCCAGGCATGGCTGCGCATGCCTTTAATCCTAGCACTTGGGAGGCAGAGGCAGATGGATCGTCGTGAGCTTAAGGCCAGCCTGGTCTACAAAGCAAGTCTAGGTCAGAGAGATCCTGTCTTGATGCCCCCACACGCCCCCCCCCCAAAAAAGAAAAAAGAGAATGTGACAATGATATTTAAAAAGATTCAAACAACTAAACTCTGAAACAAGAAAGCTAAAATATCTGAGCTGGAAAATTCACTGAGAGTAGCATTAAAAGGCACTGCAGCAACAGAGACCAGCAGATCCAAAGCCGTAGCAATAGACAACGTCTGCAATGAGGCATGGAAGAAGGGCAAAGGAAACAAACAACATAGAGAAACCCAAACTGCTTCACAATCTAGTCCCTGTGGGAGTAGCTTTCCCTCCTTAATGACAGGGTCCAGTGCTTTCATTCTGTGTTGTGTCTTGCTATTAGTACAGTGGCCACCAGTCAGGGGATGAACAAGAAACTGGGGATGAGGAGCGGTATGGGGAAGCCATTTCCCTTAGATAAGAGTTATACATTAAGATACTAACAGGGATATGTAAGTATATTTAAAAAGACAAGGAGAGAGCTTGCTTTGCAGATGAACATGTGTGAAAATGATGGGAAGTGATGGATATGGGAGGTTTAAAATCCAATCAAAGGCAGAATACAAAGGAAGTGTCCAATCTTGATAGACTGGGAAATTACACAAATCATGAGGCTTTAAGCCTTTAAGCAACGTGAACCTATTTTCCCAATGATGAGGAGACAGATTTTACTCACAACAGGTTCATTTACACTGACTTTCCCAAGAAGAGACTAAGATGACACAGGTCCATGGGGGCAGTTGCTTTGTTGTTGGTTTTATGGCTGTTTTTTTATGTTGATAAGGACTGAACTGTGGAATCCACAGCATGCTAAGTAAGAACTACGCACAGCACTATGCTTCACTTCCAACCCTGACACCCTTCTGGACACCATACTCCTTCATAAGTGTAGGATATTAAAATGGTTAGAACATAAGATTACTTGTACCACAGAAACAAATAGAAAGTTATTATATGCAGTTAGAGTTTAATGTGATATGTGTGAGTTTATCAAAGAATCAGATGAAGTCAGACAGGAGAAGTACAATTTAGAGGCTAATTTTTGCAAAACAATTAGAACCTGTCTCAGTAGGAAGCTTAGATAAGGCAAGAAGCAAGAAAAAAAATGTTTTTTTTTTTTTTCCTCTTAAAGCTTTTATATGTTTTTTTCCCCATATCACATAATACGGTAAGTTCACCCATGGAAAAGGGATTTTTATTTCAATTGTGTTGCGATCTTGGGATTGTCTAATTCTTGCCTAAATGCAATGTGCAAAAAGACCTCTGCAGAGCTTTTTAACTCTATGGGGTAAACCATTTAGAGCGAGATGACTTAAAGCGCTAAAGATGATGAATAACTGTGCAGGCAAAGGAGGGCGGCATAGCCTTCATAAGGATGTAGGACGGGGAACATCACCAAGTACAGGAAAAATGCAGATTTCCTGCTGCTCCCTCCACGATATACCAGAAATGTGTTTAAAATGTTAAACCATTGTCACAATTTGAAAGCATGAAAATTGTATAAGCTGCAAACAGAGTGTGGAAATGATAACACAGAATGGCAAATCTGTGGATTTTCCCCTCTTTTAATAACCTGCAAACTCTTTGATCAAGTGGATTCTGTTGACAGACTTTTTTCTTACAGCAGATGGGAGCTCTTTTCTGTAAGCTATGAAACAGAGAAGTCATTCAAAAAGATGGCTTTGAATGTTCATTTTCATGTATAATGCAAGTTTAGGGACCTGAAACCCACATAACTATATGAGGCGAAAGATACAATGTACTGAGTATTATAGCACATGCAATTTATGGTCATTATTAATATTAAATAGCACCTTCTTGGAGTCAGTGTTACTCTCCATTCAGAAGTTAATCCAACTGCTTATATGATCTTATCCAAATAAAAATCATTTTGTAAATTGTGAAATTCTCCTTAATGGACACAGGACACCAATTTAATTGAGATTTTTTTCCCCCTGCAAAAGAGGCATAAGTCCACATGCATTGTTCCTATACTAATAAAGTGGTTGAAAAAAAATCAGGAAAAAATTTTGTATAAAAAAAAAGGAAGAAAAGAAAAAGCAAAATAAAACCTAAGGCAACATTGTCAGTAGCTTGTTAAAATTCACACGTCTTTAGGAAAATCTAATTATATCAGATTGTAAGCATGTTTTCCAGGAGGCAAGTTTCCTTGCATTCATTAACTTAATTGGCACAGTAGGAGTCTTAAGTGGCCTTTCACCTTTGCATGGGGTTTATAATTTTTAGGAACAGCTTTTTTAAAACACTAAAATGATTCAATAGAATTTCAGGACATTTAAGGTCCCATGGAAAGAAAATATAGATAATTTATGTAAGAGGCATTTTGAGAGTTTGACCAAGGGAAGATTTTTGAAACCATGTGCAGTAACCCTGTCTCACCCAAGAGTCCCAGAAAATGTCTAAGACTCCGCTTAGTATAAATATTAGCTATACCATCTCTTACCCTCCACATACACATACGCTAGGACAAACTTTAAAAAAATTTTAAGTAGTCATAGATTGAGATGAGCATTTGTAATTAGTGAAATAGAATTATTATTACAATAGAACATAACAAAGACCATGTGGATGGAGTCTCAGTCAACATACATTATGTTATGACCATCTTTCTTTCATGGCGATAAGAAATGATGCGATGCATACCTGTGTGATGAGATTAAACCATAAAAGCTGCTTGAACACAAGCACAGTGACGGAAACATGACAAATGTGATAGAAGACATGGCTATTTCAGGATTAATGGGTGGGGCCATACACATAGAATTGGTATGCTAGGTGAGATAGTTCATGCCCTTCAAGAGCTAGGGAACAAGACTTATTGCCGGTCGGATGGCACGATACAGCATTTAAAACATATGAACTATTCATTTCTGGGGTTTTCTTGTAGCAATTGGTGATTAATTGGAGCTAACTGAAAGTACAGAAAGAGAAATTGCAGGTAAAGGGCATACTGCTATAATAAATATTTTACAGCCAATGCATTACAGCAGAGTGTCTGTTTCTCATTAAGGAGCCAAGAAATTTTGGTGAGAAAATTCTACAGTAGGATTACTTTCTTCTTTTCTGGTTTGGGTAGCACTGGATTTAATGATGCTTTGTAGGAAAATAATGTGCCAGAATGATAAAGCTCAGATGCTGTCATTATGTTTCAACACTTTCAAGTTTGTCCAAGTTTTAACACAGTGTTGTCATCCACGAAGCCTAGATTCTGCGAGGGCACAATCAAGTTACAGAAATGAAATGCAAACAAAACAGTTCTCATAATGCGCTAGGTGAGCTTGCACTTTCTGCTGGGCTGCATTTTTAGCTCCCCCAGCCACTGGTAGCCCAAGAAATCATAGGCAACACATGCCTGACAGGTACAAGTTCCACTGGCATGAACAGTTGCACACTACATTACAGAACACGTGCAGTATGGCCACTGGAAGTTTGCACATTCCTAGAGACTACATGAAGTCCTTAATCAACTTTTCTTAAAATTTAATTAAAAGTAGGCTGCACTAAGAGAAATATGGGAAAATAATCATCATGCTTGGTCCTGTCTTTTCATGACTCTGTGAGGGGTAAGGTGAACAAAGGCTGTGAGACCAATATACATTTTACTGGGAGAGCACTTGCTTCAGTTTTATCCGAGGTATGTTGCAATGATTTTATAATATTTTGGAGTCTCTAATACCTTCTTATACTCCTCAGAAATTTTTTTACTGTATTCAGAATTGATTCATTAGTGTGCTTGGTTGGTATTTATGAATAGGTACTCTTTGTCTATCATGGACGCACCAGTTTCTAGGCAATCGTTAGTTACGGAAGAGGATGATTTGGATTTCACTAAGTGAAATGAGTAGCAACTGTTGGCCATCATTATGGGGAAAATCTAGTCAGGAAATATTAGTACTATCCTTCCGCATCTCTGTCCAGCTAGGGAGTCACTCTTGTCTTTCCATCTTTCCTTGAACACATCCTTTTCTCTTTACCTTATAATTACACTGCCATTTGTTCTACTTTGGATGACAGTGCTTGTAGCAAGAAATCAGATCACATTAATCACCTACTATTATATGTTCTTTGGATCTTTTGAGCTATAGTGCCACAATCATCCAAGAAAAATTATATCTTCTGAAAGAAACAATTCCTTTCTTTTTTCTTATCTTCCTTTTCTTTAAAAAAAAAAAAAAAAACCAAAATGACAAAACATTCACAATTTGTTTAGCTTAACAGTTTCTTAAATAGAAAGAGTAGTACAAAAAGAAAGCCTAGGATATATGCACATATAACTCCCCCCCAACAATTCCTTTCTTAAAGCTTACTCACCAGAAGAAACATGAAAATAATTATTTCATCTTATTGACCAGTTTTTAAGAAGTAGGAAAACATACTTTGATATCTGTTCTGCTACATATTTAAGGACATATTTGTTGTGTAGGCAAGGATAGTCTTTTCATAGGTGATAAGTGAGTCTGAAGAGATGATTAGAGACTCTGTGGATATGCTGACCATGTATGCAGTTGTGCATACATTTCCCTAGTAACTTGTAAGATTCCAAAAAAGAAATAGTTTACTTTGCACTTAATGTGATTACTTTTAACTATTAGGCTATATTTGTCTTGCTGTTGTTTCTTTCAAACAGTGAGGACCTCAGATTGTTCTAAGAAAGCATTGATTTCATAGTACCAGAAAAACTCATATATCTTACCTGGTTACTTTTGTTATCTTTATTTTTATTTTTGGCTTATGTCCTTAACATAGGGTTTCATGTAACCTAGGCTAGCCCCAAATTCAGTATGCTATGCTACCTAGACTGACCTTGAGCTGCTAATTTTGCTGTTTGCCTCTCCCAAGTGCTGGGTTTACCAGTGAGGAGTATTTCAACTGGCTCTGCTTAGTGATGTGAGAGACAGAGAAACGTAGGATCCTCCAGGAAATCTGGCTCTACATTGTCTGCTGCCAGCTACTGCTCTGCACTCTGGCCTACTAAAGGTATTCAGTTCCTCACTCATTCTGTTTTTATTCCTGTGGTAACATGAGAAATTACTGGTAATGTTCTGCTAATCCTTTGTTTAGTGAGAGTGTGTTAACTATAGTTCACAGAGGAAATTTTTCATTACACTCAGTGCAAAACAAGACACTAAAACTAATATCATGGATTCTACTTTACTTTTTAAAAACAATTGTTATCCCTGTCTTTTTGATAATTTAATTTTGTTAGAACTGACATTCAGTGACCATTAGAAAATCATTAGAGACCTCAAAGCTGTATTGAGTTTAAGGCTACCAGGAGAACAACAAAGCCACTGACAGGTACTCTTAGTATTTATTTCTCTCCCAATTTTCAGACAATCAAATGCATTTGCACCTTGTGAGACACAGCCAGCATCAATCACCTGGGCCTATCAAAACAGTCAATCTGCATAATAGGAAAGTGTAAAAATCCCAGGACCAGAAGCAACTTTTTCTACCTGAAAGCTACAGAACATTTTGTTAACATATCACGGCAATGTCAGTGGTGTGTTTGACAAATATTGGCAAAACCTTTGTTCTGCTCCACCTTCCTTCCAAATGAGATGTAAAGCAGAGTTTGGAAGGCTAAGGTTTTGACCCAAATATTCTGGAAAGTAACTAATTAGATTTTTCAACCAACCCTTTTTCTAGGCTATCATGAGACAACGTTTTAAAATCTACTATCCAAATAGGAGAGAATAAAATGCTATATCTGACCCAAAATGTTACTTTTTATGGCTCACATTTTTTCATATCCCCAGGGACCCATGGAGATCTTTGTTCTCAGCCTGCGATGCTGTTAGGAGATGGTAGAACTTTTCAGTGGTGGGATTGAATAGAAGGGACTTTGTTCATTGAGGATATATCACTAAAGGTAACACAGGGGCTCTGGGTCCTTTCCTTTTCTTCCCAGATTCTACGACTCTCTGATAAGCTGCTTTCTTAGTAATACTTTTTCATGTTCCAGAATATACAAGCAACATTACAGAGGAGACAGTGTCAAGCACTTATCCCCTGAAACATCAGAGACTGTAAGCTAACTGCTTGCCTCTGTCTCTCCCTGTTCCTTCTATTTTCCTTATCTATCTCTCTCATATGTGGATACTGTGACTAGTTTAATATATATATATATATATATATATATATATATATATATATATATAGAGAGAGAGAGAGAGAGAGAGAGAGAGAGAGAGAGAGAGAGAGAGAGAGTCTGTGCACTTATGTGGGAGTGAGTATGAGTAAAGGTCAAGTAAACAGACAATGACTAATGGATGATGAGAGGGAAAAAGAGGTTTTGGGGAGAGTGTGGGGACATCAATAGAACACATATTATGCAAAGAGGAAAAATAAGGAATACTAAATATTGGTGGCACAAAAGTAGAGAAAGGAGAGTTAGAGAAATACAGACCAAAACTTAGAATTCGTGATAATTCATAAGGAAGCATGTTACTTTGTATGCTAATTAGGAAATTAAAATAAAAAAGTAGTGGAATAATACCTCTTTTTAAATTGATTTGTCTCAGACATATTCTTCTTCTTCACAGGAACAAAATCATGACTAACTGAATGCATCTTATTATAATCTATGAATCAATATAGAAAAATGTCAGGTAATATTTAACGAATAGAGAGCAAGACCCTGTAATGCATCTCTGTATCTCTGTCTTTTTTTTTTTTTTTTTTTTTTGCCAGCGGTTATGGAAACATGGTGTTAGCTGATTTTGCAAAGTTCAGGTATATGTTTGTCTTTGAAGTGATTCCTAGATTAAAGTTTAAAGCAAACATGATCTAAAGAGGGAATAACTGCACAGGGAAAAGATCTTAAACTAATTGAGTTTTAGACTTTAAGGTCAACATGCATGCATCAGCAACATCTAAAGCATCTAGCTCAATACGATAGATGGCAGTGAACCGGTGCCTGTAGAGTTCATTGTGCGCTTAACGGATGGGCATGTGTTCCCTCTGGGTTGATAATTATTAAGTAGATCTATTTTCATATTACATGCACTATTTTATGGCAAAATAAATTGAATAGCTTATCAACTCCTTTTCAAGATCTTTACAAGAATTTTTGTGATTATAATAGGATTTCTCCCCACAAATCCTTCCAGTCATGTCCCTTATCCTTCGTTACTTTTTTCAAATCCATGGACTCTTTTATCTTTAATTGTTGTTGTTGTTGTTGTTGTTGTTTGTGTGTGTTTATGTGTGTGTGTTTAACTACATAAATACATCCTGCTCACTCTGTATAATAGCTGTATGTACACATTTTTAGCACTGAGCTGTTGGTATTGGACAAGCAGTAGGTGTGCTCTTCCCTAAGGGCCTCTATTACTTCCTTTCTTAGCATTTCTTAGTTGCCAGTTGCTTAGTGGCTAGGGCTGCAGAGTTTGAAGGCCAGTTCCAACTAATAAATCCAGAACACATCTCCTGCATCTAAACAGGAATTATTACAGAAGAGGGCTTGGAAAGCTTGCCAAAGACAGCACAGTGTGTTGTTCATGACACTGTGTCTTTTAGAAATGTCAGAAGCTACGCACATTAAGTCTTACCAATATGACTTCACATGTATGAACTAAGCAGAGATGCCAACAATAGTTTTGCTAAGGTGGAAGGGGAAAGATAACAGAACTTTTGCTTACGAATCATGGCCTGGTTGGGAGTGATGTCTTAAGCCTTTAATCCCAGCACACAGAAGACTGAAGGATCTTTGAGTTTGTGGTCAGCCTGGTCTAAAGAATGTGTTCCAGGACACACAAGTCTACGCAGAGAAACTCTGTCTCAACAAACAAACAAATAAAAACCAAAAAGATTCAAGGCCTGGGGAACATTTAATAAAAATTTTAATAAGCGTTCATAAGGGAAAAACTGGAGCAGAGATCTGTTCACAGGAAGAATGTTTTAGACTCACTTAAGGAAAGGTTGTCTAAGAAAATGACAGCACAAAACTTCATAATGTTGTGGTACTCAGCAAGAATAGAGAATAAAATCTTAAAACAACCAAAAATGATACTGGTGCCCTTTTAAAGGGATGGACTTCTGTGCCCAGATCTTTAGAATTGTTTGATATCTCTTCAAGATTTAGAGACTAAGTGACCCAGTCAAGAGCAGGGGTATACAGTCCATGAGGATGATGGAGGGTTGCCTTTTTTTTTTTTTGCTGGATCCCTCTTATTTTCCCTCATTTCTTTCTGGTAGCCACATTTGATGCTGTGGTTTTCTTTTGAGTATTAATTATGTGCCAACTGTGTAGATATGAATGTAAATCAAGTAAACTTATAGTATAGTCTTATTTTCCTTTTCTTTATTTTCCTTTATTACATCCAGACTACAGATCTTCCTCCCTCTACCTTTCTCAGTCTCCCCACTGACTCCTCCTCCCTCAGATCCTCTCCTCTTTCTTTCCCCTCACTTAAGAGTAGGTCTCTCAGTGGTATCAACCAAAGGTAGCATAAAAAGTTAGAATAACCAGCCTACAAGGAGTGCTGGGGATGTCTCCATGAACAGAAGACACAAGTCACAGCTGATCTTGGAACCAATGCGGTAGCAATGTGGGTGCTTCAGCCTTGTCTATTTGACAGTGAATGTCTAAGATAGACATGTGGATATACAAATACAGAAATAGAGATATATGCAAAGTAGGAGCCAGGTGTCATAGAGCAGCCACACCTGGAAACTCAACTCATGAGCTGAGCACAAAAGATCACATCCCAGGGTACAGTTGGCTGCATGAAGAATCCTTATCCCTACATAAAATTTAACAGCATGAATTAGATGACATGGAATGTGGCTGAATGTTAGAACACATGTGTAATAGGAACAGACCCCACTAAGGGAGAACTTCAATAAAGACATTTCAAAAAAAAAAAAAAAAGTTAGAATAAGACAATTCACAAACCCTCACAACAAGTATGGAAGAAGCGACCTCATAGGAGGAACACCATATCAAGACCAGGCAAAAGAGTCAGAAACACCTCCCACTGCCTCTGTTGGGCATCCTAAAGAACACTAAGCTATACAAACATAAGATATATTTAGAGGACCTAGTGAAGACCTATGCAGGTTACAGGATTGTCATTTCAGTCTCTCTGAGCACTGCTGTGCCTAAGTGATTCTATGAGATTCTGCATCTGTTCCCTTCAGTACTGGATGAGCCTTCTCTGATGATAACTTGGCTAGCTTCTGGTCTATTAATATAGCAGAATATCATTAGGAATTATTTCATTGACTTTTCACTCCTTCCTTTCTTCCTTCCTTCCTTTTATCTTTTCTTTCTCTTTTCCTTTCTTTTTTTCTTTTCTTTTTTTTTTTTTGTGGGTCTATGGGCTAAACCCCAAATAAACAAACAAGAAGGAAGACAAATTAAATAAAATATAAGATCTAAAACATACTTTAAATGTAAACGAAGGAGCAACATTGGCATCAGCAATCCTCACCTCTGTTTAAGAGAGACCAATGCCATACCATTGCAGACTTGCACTAATGAGGAGAATTTCCCAAGGACAAGAACAAACCCTTGCCTCACAAGTCCTTTCCTTTGCCCTTGAGCCTATCAGGAAAGAACATCGAATACTATCATCTCTACATCACAGGTGAGATGACCGTCTGGATGTCGAGAAGAAAAGTAAAGTGCAATATCTCAGCAAAGAGAAGAAAAACAAATGTGCACACACAATTAAAGCTCTCTGAAAGTGAAAGAATAGCATCCCTTCTGTGGGAGACCCAGACTAAAGCTTAAAGAGAGCAATTCTAATCCAATCAATCAACTGAAATATATATGTGTCTGTTAAAGAAGGGGTCTTCCTGTGTAACCGACATTTGATCTGATATTTATTATGGTCAGGGCTGTCCTCCAACTCAGCAATCCTCCTGGTTCTGCATGCTGAGAGCAGATGTTCAAAAGAAGTGTGTGAGGACATTTTGGCTGGAATATTCCAAAATGAATAAACAAGTTCAAGTTAAAATTTCAGAAATATAGTAAAAAATAAACAAAATTAAAACAAGAGATATAATACTTAAGAACATCATAAGAAAAATTTTGAAAAAGAAAAGAAAAAGTTTTGAACAAAAAATAATAAAAACGCCATTAAGAGTTAAAGGACCTCTCAGACTCAAAGAAAGAAAGTATGCATGTCAGATGCTTCCTCCAAAGACAAAATTTATAAAGGATTTAAACTTTGCTTCAGAAAAATACATACAAAGGAGAAGAAAATGCCAAGGATTCATCTAGGCACATCTGATTGCAGTGTTCTAGGCTTTTAGCTTGTTTGGGAAGCAGTCAAAAGAGTCATTTATAAGTAATTCTCACAAGAAAAACAATTCTTTTAACATTAAAGGTATAATTATAAAAGTAGGTAAAATAATTCATGGTTAAAATATAAACCAGAACATAAAAATTGAATCATAAAATACTTGAATAATCCAATAAAAAGGAAGATGAAAGAAATCAAAATAATTCAACAAAGAGAAAGATAATAGGCTAGAGGGATGGCTTGACAGTTACGAGTTCTTGCTGTTCCTTCTAGAGTTTGATTCACAGCAGCCATATCAAGCAGTCCAAGTATCTGTAATTGCAGATCCAGGGGGAAGGACTTCCGGCCCCAGCAGAGCATTTGCCCAGCATGCATATGTCCCTGGCCTCAATCACCAGCACTGAAGACTTGAAAGGTCAGAGGTGTTTAAGAACTACAAAATTATTCTGTTTAATTGCATGTTTGGGATGCAAAAGTAATGTAAGTACAGCAATAGGGCAGAATAAATATCAGGAAATTACCAAAAACTCATTTATAATTTAAAATTACCTAAGAGAATGAGATGACCTCTTAAAGGAGTAATAACAAAAATACTAACTCTATTTTAATTATTATATTAGAATAAATGAACTTTAAATTATTTAAATAGATTATAAAATAATTTCAATCAATAAAAAGAATAGTGAAAATATTTGGAAATGTAGCATTGAAATTCAATTATAAATATTTGAAAATTTCCACTAGAAATATTGAACAATCCATTGTGCCCCCTATCAATACTTCTGTTTATGTGAGATTATCAGTGCTAAAATAATCATTCATATATATATATATATATATATATATATATATATATATATATATATATATATAAGGCAAACTGATAGAAAGGGCAAGGATTGATGTTTTTCTCATAAAGAATAAAGTTTAGAAGTTAGAAAAATAATCTATAGTTCTATTGAGCTGAAAACAAAAAAAAATTGTCATCAATAGAAGAAACTGGTAGTGGATAGCACTGATATATAGAACTGAGTTTAGCCCCTGGATCCTATGAAATGACAGGAGAAAACTGACACAGTAATTGCCCTCTGATTCCATGTTCTGTGGAATTAGGGATTTTCTGCATTTGTACCCATGTGCATGCACATACATACACACAATAAAAAATAAGTATAATTTAAAGTGTGCCCAACATTATCTCCTCCACATAGTAAAGGTCAATTTTCTTGAAAGATAGCAATTACCAAAATTGAATCAATATCATCTAAACAAACTAAATAGTCCTATATCTCCTAAGGAAATAGAGGCAATCATCAAAAGTCTCCCAACCAAGGAAAGCAAAGAGCCAGATGGACTCCATGCAGAATTCTACCAGACCTACAGAGAAGAGCTAATACCAATTCTCTTAAAATTATTCCACAAAATAGAAACAGTAGGAACATTACCAAACTCATTCTATGAAGCCATAGTTATCTTGATACCCAAACCACAGAGAGACTCAACAAAGAAAGGGAATTTCAGACCAATTTCTCTTATGAACATTCACATAAAAATACTTAAAAAAAATACTCGCAAATCGAGTGCAAGAACACATCAAAAATATACTTCAGCATTACCAAAGTAGGTTTTATCCTAGGCATGCAGGGATGGTTCAATATACAGATATCCATCAATGTAATCTATCATATAGACAAACTGTAAGAAAAAAAAAAAAAACACATGATCAATCATCTCCTTAGATGCTGAAAAACATTTGAGAAAATCCAACACTGACTCTTGCTTAAAGTCTTGGAGAGATCAGGGATACAAAGCATAAACCTAAACATAATAAAGGCAGGTATCTTACACTGCTAATCCCTATGAGACTGGCTGAGGCATGAAACTCTTTGCACAGAGAACTCAACTTGTTGGTCACTGAATCCCTGTAACTTATTATTAGATGCCATTCTTCGTATGGCATGTGAGAAGATTTACAGATGTCTTTCTTCTGCTCGTACAAAGAGCTGAGAACCATCCTTAATTGTTCTATGCATCCTGCATACCTCATACATTTATAATTTTAGGGCTGTATAATGCTTGTGAGACATTCTATGTTGTCAGAACAACAACAACAACAACAAAAAAAATCCCCCAAAAAACAAACAAAAAACAAGCAAACAACAACAACAATAACAAAACAAACACTGTTGCTGGATCAGACCTCACAGGATTCATTTTTCTCAGCATGATGGACACTGACATCCTCTATCTTTCATGTTTCAGGCCCGAGCATTTCAGTTGCTGTTCCTCATATTGCTCCCAGGACAGGTTTGAAGAATGCTTCCAATCTCAATTGGTCCAGCATTTTAGACTGTCTGACACAGGACTTCTATTAGGCCTGGAATGTCTGAACATTTAGAAACTGGACCACAATGCTATTCCTAGCTTGTTTAACCATTTTCCCTAATTTTACCTGGACCTCCACGAAGGTATTATTTGTCCCAAATCAGCCAGAAGAAACCTTAACAGAACGATGCCCCATTTCCACTAAGGGGGATTGGGTAGGTTTTTTGGTTGCTCATTTGGTCTAAAAATGTTTATATGCATTGGGAGGTGCTTATAAGTTATTATTGATCTTATTCAGAAAGTAAAAGAGGTTGGACTCAAGGATGTCTCTCTTTTCCTTTATCTTTCTTTGCAGGTATAGAGATAGGGGTTGAAAAGAAAGAAGGGGGGATATAGAAATATATAGGGATGATAGGACAAAAAGTATAATATTGAATAGACACCTCAACTTAAGGCCTTAACTGTTACTCACAAAAAAAGTTATTTTGAATTCATTTGTATAGAATTTTGTCTATTGATGCAACATAAGTTTAGTTTTGATACATTGGCATAGAATTAAAATTTAAGATTATTCTTTACACATAATATATATATATATATATATATATATATATATATATATATATATATATATATTCCTATTCTATTATGAAGTATTGTACCCATACAACTCAACTATAATACAAGGTTTATGTCCAATACTTTGAAATTGCTATTACAGGCTGCTTAGGATAATTAAGTAATACAAGTTAATTGTTAGATGATCAAATCATGGTCATGTCAATTCCTAGTCCATTTTTATCACAAGAATATACATCCTAGGTTTTAGATATAGATATGATTCTATACATAGAAAAGGTAAAACAGTTAGATAAAGTCTCAAAAACTGCAGAGACCTACAGAATATGACATTTAAAGATGTTTGTATTATTTTTAAGATTCATTGACAAGAAGATAGGTTAACTCCTGGCAACCTTAGAAGGTACCTCAGAGAAGATGATGAGCACCAAAGAACCTCCTTATGGGAGATGCCATCAAATGTGGCAAACAAGCCACTGGGGAAAATGTCCTTTTCTCTGTCACAGACAGAATTCTGCCTAAAAAATGGGCAAGCTTGGATGCAGGCAGTGTTGATGGCCAAACTCGCCAGGACAGGGTAAGCCAATGCCCGGTAGTTCCTTCTACACAAATATGTCTGTTAGATATATTGACCAGAAGGCTGAAGATGTTGCTCCAATGCTATAGAGGTTTTTGGGTGACTGTTCAGTCAGTAAACTGTTTCTGTCATCTTCTCATTTTGGAAGCTGCTAACCCACACTTCCTGTCTACTCAGGTAAAATTTTATTCCTTCTCAAGTCTCTGATGAGGCTGAAGACCAGATAGTTTAGTTTTACAGGTAAGCTTAGTTATTTAGGGTTTTACGTGTTTCTAAGTCTAGATGTTTTAAGTTGATAGATATGAGACATGTTAGTATTAATTTACATTCAGAATTTTAGAATCTTTAAAGTAAGAAAGATATTTTCTTCAAGGTTGCCAAAGGCAAATAGGCAAGACATTATGAATGTAAAATTTTTATAATTCCTGATTGTTTCATGGTTCTTCTTGGTGTATGTAGTTTATTATATTTATTTGTAATAAAATGAATGCATATGTAAAAAAGAAAAATAATAATAAAAATAAAGTGGCTCTAACTATATTATATAAATTTTACATAAAATATATGCATCAATGTGCACATATATATATGTATGTGTGTATAAAGTCTTTTCATTTAAAATCTAATCATTTTCAATGATAAATATAAGTATGTCTGATCCAGATATAAGTGTATGGTGAAATAATGCTGAATATCCCTACCACGATCTCCTGGCATGTGAGCCAGCCTTATTCAGAGTAGATAGCAATTCACAGAAAAAAACTGTGTTATACAGGAAAGAATACAATTAATCTAACTTTCCTTCACAATTTGAACATTTACAAGTAGAATGTAACATTTAGTTTACAACCATACCATTTATGTTATGGGGGTATGCGTTGGAATTTCAAAATGGTTTGTAAGAAGATTTTATTGTTAATTTCTTAGGAGTATATTTATAAAATTGCTGGTATATGTCATAAAGCAAAAATAACAACCAAATATAACTATTTATTAGATTTAGGGGTAAAACTATTTCTAGCTTGTGTTGGTAGAGAAGATTTTTGGCTGTAGAAAGTTCAAGCACAAATTGAATGGAAACAAGACCTTTCTATGGCATTTATAAAACATAAATGTTACATTGATTTCAATAAAAATTTAATGAAGACATGCAGAATTGCTTCAAATATTAACAAACTTACATTACTTTGAATAATGCATCATATAAATGATCCTTAGTTGATATAGTAGACTGCCCTTTATTTCTTAAATTTTTATTTTATTCATTCTACTTAAGTCTAAATGTGAAACATTCACAGAGAAATCTATTATTCATACACAAATGCAGAATTTAATTTTCCCATATAAAAATATAGGCCACCCTATTTGTTAAGATAATAAAATAACTCTGATTAGGAAAGAAAACCTCATGCACTTTTTGTTTCTCAGGTCTGAATACTTTCATGTTGATGTGACATCAGGCATCTCTTGGCTCTTATCATGTGAAAAATAGAAACTATAGCATTAGTTGATGAGTGAAGAACATCTTTTGCTTATTTGTCTGAACTTAAGGCCCTGCCACCCATTCTAAAAGTCCTTGAGAATCCAAATTTTGATATTTAGATGTGAAACATTATGTTCCAACAAACCATGTCTGGTTTAAACCACTAGTACATTTTATACACGCCCTTTTTCACATAATTTTAGCTAAATGTCATATAGGATGCACATACCTAAACAACATCCTTCCCCTAGTCACAGAGATGAATTTCATGATAGTTCTTGGAGTGTTTTCAAGGATCACGATGGTTATGGGTGGTACTCACAATTATAACTTCTCTTCTTTGGGTTTCAGTCCCTTCCCCACCCCCCCTCCCCCCGTTATTTCTTCCTTTGTTCCATACCAACATAGCAGTTATGCAATGATGGAGCCAAAAAAAAAGCTGAATGTAACTAAAGAAACTGCCTTCAAATTCTACTGACAGTCCTAATAATGTTGCATACATGTGGAATTATACTAGCTCTAAAATCCATTTTCCTAGTTAAAGATTATGCCTAAGATATTCCTTACTGTAGCCAAGATGGGAGGGGGGGGTTGATGCTGCCTGTAGTACCAAACTTACAGAAATGTATCAGTTTGGGCACTTTTCATGGATATTATTTTGCATGTTTCTCTTAACCTATCCAAGATCAGAACGGGGTCTGCTCTGTCTCTGCTTCTATAATGGTACACGACATGGACAAGATCTTATAGGCAAAGGGACAGATGTGGGTTTTTTGTTTTGTTTTGTTTTTTTTGTTTGTTTGTTTTTTTTGTCTTTAGAAAATTGATGGATATGATGATCTTGGCATCTGCATTGTGTATACAGCTACATACAATAGTTGCATGAAAATATAGTGTGGATTGACAAAAAAATACACCTCTATACACTGATAGTTGTATGAAAATATGTTGATTGACAAATTTACATTACATGTACTTATGAAATAGTTTGTAGTTTTATCTAATTAACAAATAGTAAACATATACTTGCCTCTCTCATCATGAGAGTGCATCACGATTCTCACATGGTCATCAGTTGTTTTCTAAATATTTTTATAATCTGTACATTAGGTGGATAGAGGATCAATTTTTCTTTCCTATATGTTTATTTCAAATATATTTACATTTGAAGTTTATCTTTCTTGAAATGTTAATCAGTTAATAACTATAGAAACCTATGTGGCCTGTCTAATGTAGTTTTCATGGAACACATATGGGTGGCTAACTGGATCTGTGCTGGTATTATTCAAGTGTAGCGCTTTATCCAAAAAGATGACGGGGAATGGATGAGAGACCAAGCAGCCACTTTGTAATAATAACTTTTTTTATGATAATCTGTGACACACGTTATGGAGACACAATACTCCAAACGTGAAACTGTCTGAGACATGAATGTCTATGCATAGCCAATGCTTCCAATTGGTTACAGAATCCTGTGACTTATTATTAGATGCCATTCTTCACAAGGCATGAATGGAGATTTGCAGATGTCTTCTGTTTATACAAAGAGCTGAGATCCAGCCTTAATTGTTCCGTGCATCACACACACCTCATATATTTATAATTATAATAATTAAACTCTACAGTGCTTGTGAGAAATTGCATGTTTTCAGAACAAAAGAACCGGACTTTGAAGCTGGAACAGACCTAACAGCACTCATTCCTGTCAGTATGCTGGATGCTGACATCCTGCATCTTTCATGATCCATCACCAAGTGTTTCAACTGCTGTTCTCTATCAGAACAAGACAGCTCCTAGAACAGCTTTGAAGAAATCTTCCATTACCAATTGGTCCAGCATTTTAGACTGTCACATACAGGAATTCCATTAAGCCTGGAGCTTCTCATCATTTAGAAACTGGACCACAAGTGCTATTCCTAGCTTTTTAACCATTTCCCCAATTTTGTTTGGGCCCCTACAATGGTATTTTTCATCCCAAATCCTCCAGATGTAACCCCAAGGGAATGATACTACATTTCCCTTAAAGGTGGTTGGGTAGGTTTTTGGTTGCTTTCCTGGGCTAGGGATGTTTATTTTCACTGGGAGTTGGTTATAAGTTATTATTGTTCTTATTCAGAGAGAAAACAAGGTTGGACTCAGGGATGTCTTTCTTTTCCTTTATCTTTCTTTCTTGGATTTGGAGATAGTGGCACAAAGGATAGAAGGAGGGATATAGAAATATATAAGGACGATAAGACAAAAAGTAGATTATTGAGTTCATTCCTCCACTTAAGGCCTTAACTGTGCTCACATACTCATTGGTATTGCAATTTGAATAATGATGCAAAATAAGTTTAATTTTGATACATTTGTATAAAATTCAAACTTAAAATTATTCTTCACATACATTATAAACATTTCAACACTAATATGAGGTACTGTACCCATAACACTTAAGTAGAATACAAGGTTTACATGCAATACATCAAAAGTGCTATTCCAGGTTGTTTAGGATAAGTAAGTTAGACAAGCTAGTTGTCAATTGATCAAATTATGGTCTGGTCAATTTCTAGTCTATTTATATCACAGGAATATATATCCTTGGTGTAACAGGTACGTATGATTTTAAGACAGATATGGTGAAACAGTTAGATAAGGTCTTCAAAAACATCAGAGTCCTACGGAATATGGCATTTAAAAATGTTTTTTATTTCTTTTAATGATTGCTTGAATATAAGACAGGTTAACTTCTGGCAATACCTTGGCTATCTCAGAGAGGATGATGTGCATCAAAGAGCCTCCTTATGGAGATGGCTTCAAATGTGGCAAACAATGCACTGTGCAAAATGTCATCATTTCAACCACTGACAGAATTCTGCCTAAAAGTAGGCAAGGTTGGATGCAGGTAGAGTCGATGGCCAAATTCTGTCAGGACAAGGTAAGCAAGTCCTTGATACTTCCTTCCTCATAAAATGTCTGCCAGATATAATGGGCCAGCTGGCTGAAGATGATGCTCCAATGTTATAGAGAGTTATATGTGACTGTTGAAGCAGCAAACTGTCTCTCTCATTTTTTTTCAATTTGGAAGCTGCTAACCTGCACTTCCTATTTACTCTGGTAATTAGTTTTATTCCTTCTCAAGTCTCAGGTGGCATTGAAGACCAGGTAGTTTAGTTTTATAATTAAGCTTAGTTGTTTAAGGGTTAAGATGTGTTTAGGTTTCGTTAGATGTTATAAGTTGATAATGATGAGATATGATAGATATTGTTTTACTTTCATAATTTTAGATCCACCAAGATAGAAAAGATTCTTTTCTTCAAGGTTGCCAAATACAAATAGCCAAAACACTATGAATGTAACATTAGTATAATTCCTGGTTTTTTTGTGGTTCTTCTTGTTGTATGTAGTTTATTTTATACATGTATAATAATTTAAATGTATATGTAAAAAGAAAAAATTAATTAGAAAAAGAAAAAAGGAAACAAAGAAAAACAATTCAAAGAATCAAAGAAAGGAAGAGCTGGTTCTTTGAGGAAATCCATGAGATAGACAAAATCTTTGCCATACTAATAAAAAGTCAGAGAGAAAGCATGTAACATAATCATAATTTAAATGGGAGATATAACAACAGATATTGATGTAATGCAAAGAATCATTAGGTCTTACTTCAAAAACTTACATGTCACAAAATTTTAAAAACTAAATGAAATCGATAAATTTCTTGATAGATCAGGGAAATAAATTAAACACTTCTATATTTCCTAAGGAAACAGAAATAGTCATCAAAAGTCTACAAACCAAAATAAGTCTAATGACAGATGGATTCATTACAGAATTCTACCAGACCTATAAAGAAAAGCTAATACTAATCTGCAAACTACTCTACAATATAGAAATGGAAAGAACATTACCAATCTCATTCTATGAGGCCACAATTACCTTGATATCTAGACCACACAAAGACCCAACAAAGAAAGTGAATTTCAGACCAATTTCCTTTATGGATATTGGTGCAAAAATACTCATTAAAATACTTGCAAACAGAATCCAGGAACACATCAAAAATATCATTCACTCTGACAAAGTAGGCTTCATCCCAGGCACGTAGGGGTGGTTCAATATATGGAAATCCATCAATATAATCCACTCAATAAACGAATGAAAGAAAAAAAAATGATCATCTCTTTGGTGTTCAAAAAACATTTGTCACAGTCCAACACTCATTCATATTAAAAGTCTAGGTGATTCCAAGATGGTGGTGAGCAGTGTGGACCTTGTTTAGAAACCAGAGAAATCAAGTCAGAAAATTGGACTTATTTCTTAAGCAGGAATACCACGCTCCCCACCCCACTACAGCGGGAGAAACCATAGTGCACAAGGAACAAACTAGGAACAATCTTGTGCACCCCCGAACACGGGAAAAAGCAGCGATCCCCAGGGGAGTAGACCATCCGTCGCAGTGGCGGTGGTGGCAGTGACAGTGTTGGAGGCTATAGAGCCAGTGACACCAGCAGCACTTGCTGAGGTAGGGCACGAGAAACAAAACACCCGCAGAGGGGTGGGGCGGGGGGGAGGATCTGGGAGATCAGCCACTGGAACTGGCAAGCAACAGGGGCTGCAAGGGACTGTGAGTGGCAGCAGTGGGTGACAGAGAGTGGATCAGCACCTTGTTTCAGTGGTGGGCTGCAACCAACAAGGAGAAAGGGAAGGTCAGACTGCTAAATGGATCAGTGCACCAAAACAGAGTGCTTGCCTACAGAGCAAAAGATTAACAAAACAGAAGCCACACAGCATCTAAAGCCCAATGTGTGGTGAATCCTTCAGAGGAGACAAGCAGCCAGAGGAGCCCTATAAAACCATGGAATCTAGGTGGCAGAGCTCAAACAAATATAGATACAGAAAGACAGAGTCTGAGAAGCCAGTATAGAAAACAACTCCCTATCAAAGGTACTCATCCCTGAGACCACTAGCTTGGAAAGCCCAAGCCCTCTAAGCACATGCCTAAAGGAAAAAATAAGAGGTCTAATAACACAAATCAAGACATTATGGCTCCACCAGAAAGCCCAGAAACCAACAGATAGCCTATTATAGCAAAGTCACAGGAAAATGACATCAACACCTTGCTTATACAGCTATTTGAGAACTATAAAGAGGAAATGAATAGATCCTTCCAAGACTTTCAGGATAACACAAACAAATGAATAGAAGCCATCTAGGATAAACAAGAAACCACAAGCAAACAGGTGAAGGAATTAAATAAAACAATTCAAGACATAAAAACAGAATTAGACAATATTAAAAAATCACAAATTGAGAAAAGCAGTGAAATGGAACAATTAAAAAAGGAAGCAGGAATCCAACAGAGAAGTATAACTAACAGAATCCAACACATAGAAGAGAGATTCTCAGGTGCTGAAGATAGAATAGAAGAAATTGATACATCTCTCAAAAAAAAAATCATAAAACAGAAAAATTGGTGTCACAAACATCCAAGATATCAAGGACACTATGAGAAGGAATAACTTCAGGATTATAGGAGTAGATGAAAAGGAAGATGCAAAGTCCCAAGGACCAGAAAATGTCTTCAAGAAAATCACAGAAGAAAACTTCCCCAAACTACAGAAAGAGAAACCCTTGAACATACAAGATGCCAACAGAATACAAAATACGCTAGACCAGAAAAGAAATTCCTCCCAGCATATAATAATCAAAACACTAAATATGCAGAATAAAGAAAAGATATTAAAGGCTGCAAGAGAGAAAGGCAAAATATCATATAATGGTAGACCCATCAGAGTTACTCCTGACTTTTCAACAGAGACTATGAGAGCCAAAAGAGCCTGGACTGTGGTTATGCAGACTCTAAGAGACCACAGATGCAAACCCAGGCTACTATATATAGCAAAACTCTCAATCAGTATAGATGGAGAAAACAGGATATTCTATGACAAACCAAATTTAAACAGTGTCTAAACACCAACCCCACTGTACAGAAAATAGTTGAAAGAAAACATCATCACAAGGAGATCAGCCACACCCAAGAAAATACAGCATACAGATAATCACATATCAGCAAAACCAAACAGATACTGCCATACATAACCACCACCAATTACACAATAAAACGATCCAATAACCATTGTTCAATAATATCTGTCAGCATTAATGCCCTCAACTCCCCAGTAAAAAGGCACAGGCTAACAAAATGGATGCAAAAACAAGAGCCTTCAATATGTTGCACTCAAGAAACACATCTCATCAACAAAGATAGACATTACCTGAGAATAAAAGGTTGGAAAATGCTTTTACAAGCAAATGGTCTCAGGAAGCAAGTGGGAGTAGTCATATTAATATCGGACAAATAGACTTTCAATTAAAATTGATCAAGAAAGATCAAGAAGACCACTTTGTCCTAATCAAAGGAAAAATCCATGAAGAGAACATCACTATCCTAAATATCTATGCCCCAAATATTAGGGCACCTGCATTTGTAAAAGAAATACTTTTAAAGTTTAAATCACTCATTGATCCCAACACAATAATAGTGGGAGACCTCAACACTCCACCATCACCAAGGAAGAAATTAAATAGAGAAATAATCAAGCTAACAGAGGTCAGGAATCAAATGGTCCTAAAAGATGTTCACAGAGCTTTTTACCCAAATAGAAAAGATTATACATTCTTCTCTGTGCCATATGGAACCTTCTCCAAAATATAATTGGTCACAAAACAAGCCTCAATAGATACAAAATAATTCAAATAATCACCTGCATCATAACAGACAGCCATGGCCTAAAGCTGAACATCAACAACAATGGAAATAACAAAAAGCCTACAAACACATGGAAACTGAACAATCTTCTACTCAATGACAACTGGGTCAGGGATGAAATAAAGAAAGAAATAACAGACTTCCTAGAGATCAATGAAAATGAAAGCACAACATATCCAAAACTTTGGGACACAATGAAAGCAGTGCTAAGAGGAAAATTCATAGCACTAGGTGCATTTATAAAGAAACTGGAGACATCGCATATAAGCAACTTAATGGAACATCTGAAAGCTCTAGAAAAAAAGAAGCAGACACACCCAAGAGGAGTAGATAGCTGGAAATAATCAAACTAAGGGCTGAAATCAATAAGTTAGAAACAAAGAAAATAATTCAAAGAACCAATGAAACAAAGAGCTGGTTCTTTGAGAAAATCAACAAAATAGACAAACCCTTAGCCAAATTCACTAAAAGGCAAAGGGAGAATACACAAATTAAAATCAGAAATGAAAAGGGAGAAATAATAGCAGATACCAAGGAAATCCAAAGAATCATTAGGTCTTACTTCAAAAGCCTATATGCCATGGAATTTTAAAACCAAAAGGATATGGACAATTTCCTTGATAAATTCCACTTTCCAAAGTTGAATCAAGATCAGGCAAACAAATTAAACAGTCCTATATACTCTAAGAAAATAGAAGCAGTCATCAAAAGTCTCCCAACCAAAAAGAGCCCTGGGCCAGATGGATACAGCACAGAATTCTACCAAACCTTCAAAGAAGAACTAATTCCAATACTCCTCAAATGATTCCACAAAATAGAAACAGAAGGAACACTATCAAACTCATTCTATAATGCCACAATCACCTTAATACCTAAGCCACACAAAGACCCAACAAAGAGAATTTTAGACCCATCTCCCTTATGAACATAGATGCAAAAATACTAAATAAAATTCAGGCTAACCAAAAACAAGATCACACAAAAATCTCATCCATCATGACCAAGTAGGTTTCATACCAGGCATGCAGGGGTGGTTCAATATAAGAAAATCCATCAATGTAATTAATCATATAAACAAACCGAAGGAAAAGAATCACATGATGATCTCTATAGATGTGGAAAAAGCATTCAACAAATCCAATACCCTTTTATGTTAAAGGTCTAAGTGAGATTGAGGATACAAGGCATATACCTATACATAGTAAAATCAATATACAGGAAACCTATAGCCAACATAAAGCTAAATGGTGAGAAACTTAAGTCAATCCCACTGAATTTAGGCACAGAACAAGGCTGCCCACTCTCTCCATTGTTCTTTAATATAGTACTTGAAGTCCTAGCTAGAGCAATAAGACAGCTAAAGGAGATCAAGGGGATACATAAAGGAAAGGAAGAAGTTAAAGTTTCACTATTTGCAGATGATATAATATACATCAGTGATCCCCAAAAGTCAACCAAAGAAGTCCCACACCTGATAAACAGCAGAATACAAAATTAACATGAAAAAGTCAGTAGCCCTCCTGTATACAGATGATAAAAGGACAGAGAAAGAAATTAGGGAAACCACTCCCTTCACAATAGCCTCAAACAATATAAAACATCTGGGTGTAAATCTAACCAAGCAAGTGAAAGACCTTTATGAAAAAACTTCAATTCTCTAGAGAAAGAAATTGAAGATGATATCAGAAAATGAAAAGATCTCCTATGTTCATGGATTGGGAGAATCAACATACTAAAAATGGCCAGCCCACCAAAAGCAATCTACAGACTTAATGCAATCCCTATCAAAATACCCACACAATATTTTACAGAACTGGAAAGATCAATCCTCATCTTCACTGGGAAAAAAACCCAGGATAGCTAAATCAATCTTATACAATAAAAGATCTACTGGAGGAATCTCCATCTCTGATCTCAAGTTGTACTATGGAGCAACAGTAATAGAAACAGCATAGTACTGGCATAGAAATAGGCCAGTTGACCAATGGAATTAAACTGAGGACCCAGATATACATCCACATACATATGGCCATTTGAATTTTGACAAAGAAGCCAAAATGATACAATGGAAAAAAGAAAGCATCTTCAACAAATAGTGCTGGCCCAAGTGGATGTCTACATGTAAAAAATGCAAATAGATTCATATTTACCACCCTGTACAAAACTAAAGTCCTCAACATAAAGCCAGACACACTAAATCTGTTAGATGAAAAAGTGGGTAAGACCTTAGAACTCATTGGCACAGGAGACAAATTTCTGAGCAGAACATCAACAGCTCAAGCTCTAAGATCAACAATTAATAAATGGGACCTTACGAGGTTGAGAAGTTTCTGCAAGGCAGAAGATATGTTCAGCAGAACAAAGCAACAGTCCATAGATTCCCTACTCACCAGGGAAATGCAAATCAAAATGACCTTGAGATTACATCTTACACCTATCCAATTAGCGAAGATCAATAACTCGAATGAAAACACATGCTGGCGAGGATGTGGCAAAAGGGAAACACTTCTCCACTGCTGGTGGGAGTGCAAACTTGTTCAACCACTCTGGAAAGGAATATGGCATTTTCTTAGAAAATTGGGAATAGTTCTACCCCAGGACCCAGCTGTACCACTCCTGGGAATATACCTGAAAGATACCCCACCATGTAACAAAGACATTTGTGGAACTATGTTCATAGCAGCCTTATTCGTAATAGCCAGAACCTGGAAACAAGCAAGATGTCCCTCAATTGAAGAATGGAAAAATAACTGTGGTACATCTACACAATGAAATTCTATTCTGCTATTAAGAGCAAGGAAATCTTGAGTTTTGCTGGCAAATGGATGGAATTAGAAATGATCATCCTAAGCGAGATAACCCAGACCCAAAAAGACACACATGGTATATACTCACTCATATATGGACTTTAAACCAACACAGACATCCTAGGAGAGACTCCACCCAGCAGGGTATAGGTACAGTTACAGAGACTTAAAGCTGGACACTGGACAGAGTCCCGAGATTGTAGGGTGGTCCTGGAAGTCCACAGAGGAAGAGTTCATATGTAGTACAGGGGATACTAGATAAACTAAGGCCAGAGGTTAGGGGAGGAGAGCTCCCCTATCTAAGGACTAGGGGAGGGAGGGAAAGGGGATGAGAGAGGGGATGGGATGAGGGTAGATGAGGGAGGGGGTGGAATCAGAAGGGGATGAGAGAGGGGGCTACAATTGAGATGTAAAGAATTCAAACTACAGAACAAGAAGGTAATTTATATTCCTAATACCGCTACATGGGAATAGTTCTGAGACTGGCAGAGATATAAATGTAAAGGCATAGAGAGGCCTTATGTTGACCACAGATTCTCTGTGACTTAGTATTAGAGGCCACTACCTGTAAGACATGAAGGAAGATTTGCAAATGCCTTAGGTCAAACCATACAATGACCAGAAAACTAGCTTTAAATGTTCTGGGCATCTCACACACCTCATACAATTATAATGTTAGAACTGTATAGTGATTGTGAGAAATTTTGTTTTCAGAAAAAGATAAGCAGCTGGATCAGACCTGATAGGAATCATTCCTCCCAGCACAATGGACACTGACATCTTGCATCCTCCTTGTTCCAGACCTGGATGATTCTGTTGCTTTTACCCATCAGATTTGGACAGCTTCCTGGACATTGTAGAAAATTTCTGATCCAATTTGGACCACCATTTCAATCTCCTACTAAGCCTGGAATCTCTCAACATTTAGAAACTGAACCACAAATGCAATCACTAAACTGCTTAACCATTCTCTCCAATTTTTGGGGGCCCATTCCAAGGTATTATTTTCCCCAATTGAACCTGAAGAAACCTTAGGAGAATGATTCCCCATTCCCTCAAAGGTGTGGGGGGGTTGAATAGGTTGCTGTTTGCTCGCTTGATCTACAAATGCTTATTCTCATCGGGAGGTGATCATAAGTCATTCTTGGTCTTATACAGAGAAAAAATTAGGGGAAGTGCAGGAATTTCTCTCTTTGCATTTATTTACATAGATAGGCAAGGAGATGGGAGCTGAAAGGAAAGAAAGGGAGATTTAGGAACATAGAGAGAGGATAGTACAAAAGCCAGATGATTAAACCTACTCTTTAAATCAAGGCTTTAACTGTTACATATAATGAAGGTTATGTCTAAGTCATTGCTATAGAATTTAGTATTCTGAAGGCCTGGAACACATTGACACAGGAGACAACTTCCTGAACAGAACACCAGTAGCCCAGGCCTTAACGTCAACAATTAACAAATGGGACCTCAGGAGGCTGGAAAGTTTCTGTAAAGCAAGAGACACTGTCAACAGAACAAAGCAACCACTTACAAACTGAGAAAAGATATTCACCAACCCTACATCTGACAAAGGTCTAATTTCCAAAATACATAAAGAACTCAAGAAATTAAACATCACCAAACCAAATAACCCAATTGAGAAATGGGGCTCAGAAATAAACAGAGACTTCTCAACAGAGGAATATCAAACGACTGAGAAACACTTAAAGAAATGCTCAACATCTTTAATTATCAGGGAAATGTAAATCACAACAACTCTGAGATTCCATCTTACACCCATCAGAATGGCCAAGATCAAAAATTCAAGTGACACCACATGCTGGCGAGGATGTGGGGAGAGAGGAACACTCCTTCATTGCTGATGGGAATGCAAACTAGTACAACTACTTTGGAAATCTATCTGACGCTATCTCAGAAAACTGGAAATAGGGCTTCCTCAAGACCCAGCTATTCCACTCCTTGGAATATACCCAGAAGATGCTCCAGCACACAATAAGAACATTTGCTCAACCATGTTCATAGCAGCCTTATTCATAATAGCCTAAATGTCCCTCAGTAGAAAAATGAATAAAGAAACTATGGTATATTTACACTATGGAAAACTTCTCAGCTATTAAAAACAAGGAATTCCTGAAATTTGCGGACAAATGGATTCAACTAGAAATGATCATAATGAGTGAGTTAATCCAGAAACAGAAAGAGTCAAATGGTATATACTCACTTATATCTGGACACTAGCCCAAGGGGCATAGCCCATGAAAGTCTTCACTAACCAGGAAAGTGGGACAGAGGGGAAGACTTCCTATTGGGACTCCAGATGAGGGAAGCAAGAGAGAATGGGGAAATAGAAGGATCCAGAGGGTCCTAGAAACCTATAAGAAGAGCAGATCTGTGCCCAGGGGTCCTGCTCAAACTATGGCACCAGCCAAGGACAATACGTGCAGTAAACTTCGAACCCCTACCCAGATCTAGCCAATGGACAGGACATTCTCCACAGTTGAATGGAGAGTGGGGACTGACTTTCACACAAACTCTGGTGCCCCATATTTTACCGAGTCCCCTGGATGGGGAGGCCTGGTGGCACTCAGAGGAAGGATAGCAGGCTACCAAGAAGACACTTGATACCCTATGAGCATATACGGGGAAGGAGGTCCCCCTCAGTCACAGTCATAGGGGAGGGGATTAAGGAGAAAATGGGAGGGAGGAATGGGAGGATACAAGGGATGGGATAACAATTTAAATGTAATATGAATAAATTAATAAAATATTTTTAAAAAACTTATTATACTGATACAAAACATGAGCATGTCAAATGGTTGGCAGATTTTAACACAAGAATATATATCATAAGTTAACAGATAGATATGACTTTATCGATATATGTGGTAAATTAGTTGAATAAGTTCTTTAAAAGCTTCAGAGACACACAGAATATGACATTTAAAGTTGTTCTTACAATCCTAAATTTCTTCAACAACAAGACAAGTTAACTCCTGACAACACCCAGTCAACCTCAAAGAAGAAGATGAGCATCAAAGTACCTCCCTATAGAGATGGCTTCAAAGGTGGCAAGCCAGCCATTAGGCAAAATGTACTCATTCCTGCCACAAACAGAATCTGCTTAAAAATGGGCAACTTAGTTGCAGGCAGAGTTAATGTCCCCACTCTTCCAAGTCAGGGTAAACAAGTCCTCAATAGTTCCTGCCCTGCAAACAAGTCTGGCAGAGATATTAGGCCCCCAGAAAGCTGCATATGAGACTCCAGAGTTACAAAGTGTATTGGGTGACTGGTCAGGCAGTAAACTGTCTTTTTTCCAGTAAACTGTTTTAAGTCAATTTGTACATTTTGGAAGCTATTAACCCACACTTCTGGTTCTCTCAGGAATTTAAGTTTTATTCCTTCTCAAGTCTCTGAGGGGGCATTGAAGACAAGATAGTATAGTTTTACAACCAAGCTTAGTTGATTAAGGGACAAGATCATCTTAGATTAAGGTAAAGAAGTTAAGCTATTAGAGTTAAGATAGGATAGATATTGAATCTTATTTGGAAATTTAGACCCAACAAGACTGGAAAGATACTTACTTCAAATGAGACGAATGTAGATGGCCAAGTCACTATGAATGTAACATGTGTAGAACTCATTATTCTCATGATTGTCACATGGTTTTCCCTAGTGTATGTAGTTTGTTTTATACATGTGTAATAAAGTAAAAGTATAAAAAATGTCTAGGAGTGATGAGGGATTCAAGGCATATACCTAAATATAAATTCTACTGAAACCAGGGACATGACAAGGCTGTCTACTTGCTTCGTATCTCTTCAATATAGCACTGGAAGTCCATCTAGAGCAGTAAGACATCCCATATCAAAGGGATAGAAATTGGAAAGGAAGAAGGCAAAGTATCACTATTTGCAGATAATATGATTGTATATATGTGACTCTCAAAGTTCTAACTCCTACAGCTTATAAACACCTTCAGCAAAGTGGCTGAATACAAAATCAGTTAAAAATCAGTAGCCTTCCTGTGTACAAAATACTAATGGGATGAGGAAGAAATTACAGAAACAACACCCTTCATAATAGCCACAAAACACATAAAGTGTCTTGGGGTATATCTAACCAAACAAGTTGAAGATTTGCAAAACACAAACAAACAAATAAACAAACAAAACTTCAAGTCTCTGAAGAAAGATATTGAAGAAGATGTCAGAAGGAAAGATCCCCCATGCTTATGGAGCAGTAGGATTAACAGTAAAAATGGCCATCTTACCAAAAATAATCTACAGACTCACGGCAATTCCCATCAAAATGACACCGCTATTCTTTACAGTCCTTGAAGGAACTATTCTCAACTTCATATTGAAAACCTATAAACTCAGAATATATAATACAAGTCTGTACACTAAAAGATAGTTTGGAGGTATTTCTATCTCTAAATCTCAAATTGAGAGCAACAGTAATAAAATCTGCACAGTACAGGCATAGAAACATACAAGTAGATCAATGGAATTGAGTGGAATACCCAGAAATAAACCTACACACTTATGGACACATTATTTTTGATAAAAAATGCCCAAACTATGGAGAAAAGATAGGATCTTCAACAAAATGTGCTGTGTCTATCTGGATGTCTACATGTAGAAAAATGCAAATAGACCCTTATTTATCACCCTGCACAAAACTAAAGTCAAGGTGGATTAAAGGCCTCAACATAAAACCAGACAAACTAATTCTGTTAGAAGAAAAAGTGGGGAAGACCCTTGACCTCATTGCACAGGAGGAAACTTCCTAAACAGAACAACAACAGCTCAGGCTCTAAGATCAACAATTAATAAATGGAACCTCAAGAAACTGAGAAGCTTCTGTAAGGTGAAGGAAATAGTCAACAAAACAAATATACAGCTTACAGAATAGGAAAATATTTTCACCCACCCTACATCAGACAAAGGGCTAATATCCAAACTATATAAAATTAAACACTGACCAACCAAATAATCCAATTATAAAATGGGGAACAGAGCAAAACAGAGAATTATCAACAGAGAATTTATAAGCATTTTTTTCTGTGTTTCAGATGAATAACCTGTGAAAGAACATGTAACTTGCACTTTTTTCAAATCTAAGTATTTGATTTTTTTTTTCATGCTTACATCTCCATTCCAACCTACCTATCCAAGTTAGAGAAAAAGAGGCTAATAGGGACAGGAGAAGTAGACCTTCTTAGACTCAGTTCAGAGGAGCAATTCCACTGCTGTAGTTGGCAGGATTTGAGCAGACTCTTAAAAAAAATTCAGCAAAGGCGACTGCAGTAACAGTAGCCAGAACCTGGAGCAGCAGCTAGAACCTGGAACCTGGAAGAATTCTCTGGAGCGGTTCTCTAGGAGAGTCTCAAAGTGGAGTGATGATCAGCCAAACAATAGGAAATGATGCAAAGACTCTGATTCTCTCAGAGTCAGTCCTAGGATGTTAATCAGTTGGCAAAAGAGAAAGCCGCTGAAAGAGGTGGTTCCTTAAATCTCTTTCCTCTTACTCCATCCCAATCCATTCCAATACACTCACACCAGGTTATGGAGAAAGGAGATTAGTGGGGAGAGGGGGCATAGTTTTCATTAGCTGCTTCCTGATGTTTAGCGTGGTCAGGTTCCTTGTGGCACATCCAATCTTCATTTAAGGATGTCTCTGACTTCTCCTCATACTACATTGACAGGAGCAAGGGGGAAGCACCAGCAGCCTTCTTTTTCAAAGCCCTCAGTTTTCCTTTGGGTCTGGCTTTTGTCCCCACTAACAAAGATTATATGCCCATGTGAGGTAGGTCACAGCTGAAAAATGTCACATGTCCTCTCAGGAGGGAGTTATCAGCTGTGGACAAACTGGAGCAGCCCACATACCTCACACCTGGGATTAAAACAAAAAACATGTTTACATATAAACCAAAAATTCCATAACAAGAACACTTGATCTGGTGACTGAGGTAGTCTTATGAGTGGTAATATAGATTTTTTTTTCACACAAAATGAAGGAACATTTAAATTCATATTTATTCTGAGATTTGTCTCAGGGTGCCCATACATGTTGCATATCTGGAAGTAACTGTAACTATTTTTACCTGGATAATTGTCAATGACAGTGAATGATGCAAGGCATGGGTGGGGAACAGAGCTGCTGTCTAGCAGCAATGTGTTCATGGCTTTTCTACTTACTAAAATTATTATTACATTGTTTACTTATTATGTTGTTTGCACATTTGTGTGAGTCTCTCTCTCTCTCTCTTTCTCTCTCTCTCTCTCTCTCTCTCTCTCTCCTCTCTCCTCACTCTCTCATATCTCTCCTCTCTCCTCTCCTCTCCTCTTCTTCTCTCTCCTCTCTCTCCTCGTCTCTCTCTCTCTCTCTCTCTCTCTCTCTCTCTCTCTCTCTCTCTCTCTCTCTCTCTCTCTCTCTCTCTCTCTCTCTCTCTGCCTGTGTGTGTAAGTATTTAAAAGTCCTTATATTTTGTTCCTTTATAGTAAAAGCTCTGAAGTGGAAATTCCTATGTCTTATAAATGGAACTTATTAAGTTTTCTTGAGTTGACACATATATAAGTCCTCTGAATTTTATCATTAGTCTCATGATTAGAAGCACATTTTCATATATATATATATATATATATATATATATATATATATATATATAGTAGAGGAGTTAGAAGTCACACAGATCAACAATCCTGACAAGTGACCCATTTCCAGAAAAAATAAATTGATGCTTTCATCTCAGGTGATGGATCATCTCACTTGAATTAGACATATTTTATATGATTCAAGAGGGTTGTAAAGAACAGTAAGTTCACTTAGGTGAAACTAAGGAATTATTGCTAAGTAACATAATGAGACAATCTGAAGCACAAAAGTAATATATTTTGCATTTACTTTTGTATTTCTAGTTGAATGCATTGAGTTTGCATAATCAGAAACACAAACACTTGCAATCTGGAAGCTAAGCCTTGTGAAAAGGAAAGCTGCTTGGGGTGTCTATACAGTACACCTAAACAGTAGCTTCTAAGTTCTTTGTATTGAAAGTATAGAAGAGAGCATAGAGTACAGTCCCACACTGGGTAAAACAAGCATTATTAAGATATTGAATGAGAGGTAAAGTCCATGAAATACTGAAAGCAAGTGTAGTTACTTCTTGTGGGATATCTCATCTTGCCAGAGCTTGCTATCTTGAATTTACTGTGGTCTGGAAGAAGTAAATAGAACAAACTGAACTGGGCTCCCTGTGTTAAGAAAAGGGACTCTAGGAAATCAGAGCTTAGAGTTTTCAGCAGATAATACTGGAGAGAGGAAATTTCCAGAGAAACAAAATCTAGAAACTACAGCAACTCTTCAATTCATATAGCTAAGGAAACTCAAGAAGGTTGGGGATCGGTTCATCTGAGAACATTAGAGGGGAAAGAATCTGTTTACGGGGGAGCACAGATAACAACGCCTTATCTATTGGCCAAACCCAAAAGTTTCATCATTTTTGGAGGGTACAAAGGGTAGTATTCAGAAGTGCCTTACCTCAATAGAGAAAAAATTGTCATAGATAAACACTACTCTTGTCTTAGGTAACATCATAGTAATGTTTTTTTTTTTTGTGGTCATGTGACATTTATTACACTATATTGTTTCTGCAGCTTGATTGCTTGATTTAAATATTATCATCTTATTATGCTTAATTTACTAAGTCTACTTTAAAAAGGTTTACAAGTATACATACAGAAATCTTAAGGAAAATATTAGTAAGCTAATCCAACAGTGTATTAAAATGTGACATAAGCAACTGAGAAAGGATCAGCCAACTTTTAAAATTCAATCCGTAACATTTACTGGCTTTGTCAGTTACCTTTTTATCTTATAGTCATGAGGATAACTGTAGGCTGTGTTCATTGAGTTACACATGCAACAATTTAGTCTCAAGATAATCTGGGAGACTCCTTCTTCTTATAGTATTACTTAGAATAGCACAAAAAAGTTGTGAAATACTGAAATTTTTTAATAGAAATGAAACTGGGAAGTTTCTGATGAAATCACAAAATATTACTGTAAGAAACAGAAAATACATTGTCGCGTCCCTTCCGACCAGCGGAAAATAAGGACATGACCCGAGCGTTCTTCTCCAGGCAGTTTATTCAGGAACCTTTTCAGCAAGCTTCTTCTTCTCCCGCTCGCTCGCTTCTCCTCCCCCAACACCTCCGCGGCCCTTTATATCCTCTGCATCAACCAATCAGCAGCCCTTAAGTCGGTAGCTCCAATTGGTTCCCGACAAGGCGGGATGCATACGTCAGAGCAAAGCACGGCCCACAACCCAAATAAGGACTTGTTTACCAGGAGCAGAATTGCAAGTCATCTTGCCTGGCAGGTTGCCAGGCGCCATCTTAGCGAGGGCGATAGCTTCAGCTTCCCACAATACATAGAGACAAAACTGTCTTCATATAAAAGACAATCTAATATTTTATATGACTATTGTTATATGGCCAATAAAATATTCAGCAGTATATTTGATGGAAAATGACAACCTTATTGCTGTCACTCAACAGCAGTTTTAAAAAGAAATTTCATGTATAGTGTATTATTGGAAAAGAATAGCCATATATGTGAAACAAAACAGAGTGCTCAGAAACAAATCTACATATATATTAGCAATTACTTTTCAAAACAAGAGGCCAAGCCAATGAAACAAGGAAAAAGAAATCATACACATGGGATATTCAGAATGGAAAAGCAGAAACTTCCAATCTTACCATGCAGAAAAGTTAATACAAAATAGATTGTAAAGCTAAGTGGAACACCTAAAATAGAAAACTCCTTGAGAAAAACAGAGAAAGAGAAATCTAGGTTACCTGGAATAGCTGAATTCTTTTCAGAAGATTAAAAAAAAAAAAATTAGAAGAGAATATAATTTAGACTTAGAGTGAGAATATTCTCTCTTTTAAAAGGAAAACATAAGAATATTTTACAGAGAAAGCATTTCCTATCTATAACTTATGTATCCTGAATGTTTTAGTGATTTTAACAACTCCAGGATAATACAAAAACTGCCTCATTAAAAATATGGGTAAATGATTTTAACAGGTTCTGCACAAAACATATATAAATGGGGAGAAATGACATGGAGAAATGTTCAATGTCATTAGCCTTCAGGAAATGCAAATAAAAAGCAAATGGCACACTGCTGTCTAGCTATTAGAATAAGTCAAATTTAAATGACTTATAATAGCAAAATAGAGGGAGGAAAGCAGGTACCTGGAGAGTGCATATTGCTAATAGCCATGTAAAATTATATTCCCATTTTGGAAAAATAGTTCACTAGTATTTTGAGGTTGAAATTTCCTTTACTGTATATCCTGGCCATGGTAGTTCTATATGTTAATGGAATGAAAATATACATACTGACAAATATGTGTATATGAATTTTATTACATAAAGCTGAAAAATAAATACACTTTAAATGGCTATCAAGCACAAAATGCTTAAACATAATGCAGTTTACCAACAAAATGTATTTCTTCACAATATGAAAGAACCTACCTCATTTGTGAATCTGAAACTAATCACTTTGATTGGCAGCACACGTCTTTAATCCCCACACTTGGGAGGCAGAGGCAAGCAGATCTCTGTGAGTTTGAGGACAGCCTGGTCTACAAAGTGAGTCTAGAACAGCAAAGACTACACAGAGAAATCCTATCTCAAACAAACAAACAAACAAATAAAAAACAATAAAAAAAAGGAAAAGAAAAAAAGAAAAAACAATCTAAAATGTGGCCACTTGTTTGATTGTGTTTATTTTCATTGCTCATCAAACCAAAGTGACTATAAGGGGATAGTGATAGGGTCTAGGTTAAAAAAAAAAAAAAAAAAGGAGTTTGCTCATGAAAAGAGCAGAAAGAATCCCTTACAGGTGATAGTGATGTTCTTTATCCTGTTTATTGGGTGAGGTTATGACTAACAACTCACAAGATCGATCAAAATCTATAATTTAAGTGGATTCAATTTTGTTTCTTTTACTAATAAATAATGTGTTTGGAATAGATAGAATTTCTCTTCCCAGCTGAATACTCTCCCAGAAAGAAAACAAAGTAGATACCAATAGTCAAAGATAGGGTTAAGAGATTGTAGACTAAAAAAGCATCAACAGAAAACAGCAGGAAAATATTAAACTCTTAGTACATTTCATCCAGTCTTCCAAAATAATCCTACTTTTTCAAAATAGTCTGAAGAGAAAATTGGATGTTGAAGTACATGGGATCATTAAACAAAAACATTAGCAGTACGAAGCAATTTTACGTCTTTAGACTAAAACTGTAGCTTAGCTATGCTAAAGTAATTTAAAATTTTAATTGTGAATTATATATTTCTAATGTTACAAGTTATTTGGAGGAAGGAAGAAAGATGATAAGAATTTTCTACTTTGTGTGTGTGTGTGTGTGTGTGTGTGTGTGTGTGTGTGTGGGTTTGTGTGTACTTGACTGATGTGTGCAGATCAAAGGCTAGCTTGCAGAAGCTGGATATCATTTTTTTTCTCACAGAGGTACAAGAAATACAGCTCAGGTTCTCAAAGTTGAGGGGAAAGCATCTTTACATATGAACAATCTCCAACACTTGTGTGAAATGTGCAACCAAAAGAAAGAACTCAGATTCTGGAAAGAGGAAAAGTGAGCTATGCAAGAGGTATGTCAATATAATACCTTACCTAGTGAATGTTTTGTGATCATTTTTAGGAGAGAGGGTGCACACTTTGAGAGTCCACCTTGATCCACCAAGAACAAGTTGTGACACACAGACTTTAGATTCTAATAATGGTAGTAGTCAATATAAAAATAAGGCAGGTTGTGATATACAGTCTATACATTTTAGTATTGACAGTCAACATGCAAATAAGGCAAGTTTCTTGGAGAATACATCTCAACAATGTTGTCATTTGTAAGCAAAGAAAATATGGGTTTGACAAAATTGAACTGAGAACACTTACAATATTTTCAGTCAAGAAAAGCAGTTTAGATATTGCTTCCATGATTAAATCTCTTGATTTGTCACTAGAATGAACTCAACCAGAAGTCTACTACAACACATAGTAAAGCGAAGTTAAATACTCAATAGTTATGGTCCATGAGGTTTTACCTACATGCTTATAATAGTTTGCATTTAAATCTATACTTCCATGTTAATTCACAAGAAGATAATGACATTAGAATTTTTATTAGGTGGATAAATAAGTGTTATATAGATTTTCTCATAATAGCCTAATATGAACCTAAAAATAGTCAATCCTTTTATTAGCATAATAACATCATAATATTACTTGGAATTGCCTTATTTATTTCTGTGCAATATTAGAAAAATGTTTCAAATTCAGAATTCAATTTTGGACATCCCTAATGCACAAATATAATATGAAGTATATTACAAAATACATTTCATAGTATACCACATACAGAATTTTCCGTGAAAACATTGTACTAAAAGCTACCATTATATCTTGCAAGTAAAATATCATTTAAAATATTAACTTACATTCTTGAAAATGTAAGTTAATTTTTGAAGAACTAATTTTAATATAAATAAAAACACAAATTTTATAACATGTGTAATTAATAATAGAAATAGAAAACACTAGAAAACTATATAAGAAGATAAAATCCGCCTTTCCACGCTGCCCAGGGACAGGTCCATACGGCGTTGTTCTTGATTCCCGTCGTAGCTTAAAAGGGAAACTTACACAATGTCCAGAGCCCTTGATGTCCTGCAGATGAAGGAGGAGGATGTCCTCAAATTCCTTGCTGCGGGAACCCACTTAGGTGGCACCAACCTTGACTTTCAGATGGAGCAGTACATCTACAAAAGGAAGAGTGATGGTATCTACATCATAAATCTGAAGAGGACCTGGGAGAAACTGCTGCTTGCAGCTCGTGCTATTGTTGCCATTGAGAACCCTGCTGACGTCAGCGTCATCTCCTCCAGGAACACTGGTCAGCGAGCCATGCTGAAGTTCGCTGCGGCCACTGGAGCCACTTCATTGCTGGCCGCTTCACACCTGGGACCTTCACCAACCAGATCCAAGCAGCCTCCAGGGAGCCACGGCTTCTAGTGGTGACTGACCCTAGGGCTGACCACCAGCCCCTCACAGAGGCCTCTTATGTCAACCTGCCCACCATCGCTCTGTGCCACACGGATTCTCCTCTGCGCTATGTTGACATTGCCATCCCATGCAACAACAAAGGGAGCTCACTCAGTGGGTCTGATGTGGTAGATGCTGGCCTGGGAAGTACTCCGCATGCGTGGCACTATCTCCCGTGAGCACCCATGGGAGGTTATGCCTGATCTTTACTTCTACAGAGACCCAGAGGGGATTGAGAAGGAGGAGCAGGCTGCTGCTGAGAAGGCCGTGACCAAGGAGGAATTCCAGGGCGAACGGACTGCACCAGCTCTTGAGTTCACCGCTGCGCAGCCAGAAGTGGCAGACTGGTCTAAGGGTGTGCAGGTGCCCTTTGTACCCATCCAGCAGTTCCCTATTGAGGACTGGAGCTCCCAGCCAACTACTGAGGACTGGTCAGCAGCTCCCACAGCGCAGGCCACTGAGTGGGTTGGAGCCACCACTGAGTGGTCCTGAGCTGCTCTGCAGACACCTGAGCAAAGGGAGAAATGGAAGGAAAATAAAAGTCTCTAAAAGTTAAAAAAAAAAAAAAAAAAAAAAAAAAAAAAAAAAAAAAAAAGAAGAAGAAGAAGAAGAAGAAGAAGAAGAAGAAGAAGAAGAAGAAGAAGATAAAATCCTTCAGGTGGCTATCCTTTCCGACACAAATAGCTCTTTGGCCAATTCTTTACATCTTGAACATGAAAACTGGAATCCTGACCATATTTGATCCGTTGTGCAAAATTCCCTTTCTAATATTCTTTAATCAATCCTCATTCTGTTCACTGGACTCAGAAATGGTCAATTTATCTTTTTTCTATAATTTTTGGAAGACAATGGTATGGAAAACAAAAATAATAGTAATAAACAAATGAGACATGAAAATACTAGCTCAGAGCATTGGCTTCATTTTCCTGGAATACTGTTTTTCTATTCTAGTCACATGAGTTAACTGTTGGACCTGTGTGTTGTGTCTTTGATTATATTGTGTCTTTGTGCATTTCTCACCCACGTTCCGGGCTATAGGGATGCATGCATAATGTACCATACATCTATGCCATGACTCTGATAAAATTCTAATCCCATGCCACAGTATTTCATACCACACATACACATTTCTCTGAAGATAACACAAGACAGTTAAATATTTTTAGCTCCAGCAAGTAATTTTTAAAAACAAAATTAGATTATATTAGTTATTTTACTTACAATGGATATCTGATGTCCATCTTGTTCCAGAGCAACAGGTTACACTATATATTTGCACATTAACACACTGAACACGGTACAGCAGATGACTAGATGACTTCAACAGTTGTATTGAATAGTTTTCTACAAGTGTATGCTGGATACACTCTTCCACTACTAATGGAATTATCATTATATTGTAAAAATTGTGCTGACTCCATCTTTGGTATACTAACTGTCTAATTATTTAATAGTATGAGCAAACTATTGTTTTTTTAACTTCCTTAAAAAAAAAAGACTTTCAAATAAATTAAACTCATTTTTATTTCCCTTGGCAATGGTGTGCTATGTAGGTCACAATAAGCAGAGAACCTACCCTAAATCATTTTAATGTGTCTAGCATAATAACAACAACAGAACCCACGGAAATAAAATATGGAAGGTGTATGCTTTTCTTTATCTCTTAGAAAAGTTTGTAGTTATCAGCAACTCTTGTTCTATCTATATTTGACGACTATAGCATAAATCTTTCAACAGATGTAAAGAATGCTTAAGTATTATCCTCATGGACATTATGTCTAGTGACATAACAGCCAAAGGAAATTAGCAAATAAGAACAGCAATGCATTTGTACCATAATGAAAAATTTTGATTATCCTGAAGTAAAAAAACAAAACAAAACAAAACAAAAAACCCTTTGCATTTACTTTAGGAAGTTATGTGACCTAACACTAAAATAAATTGATATTGAATCTCTTTATATATAAGAAATTTTAATGATCAAAGAAGGATTTTTATATTTATCTAGCTTGTTTAAAAATTTCTATCATGTCTGTGTGTGTGTATGCGTGTGTGCCTGCTTGGGTGCATGTCATGTCTGTGTGTGTGTGCAGGTGTGCCTTCCTGGGTGCATGTGCATGCGTGCATGCATGTGTGCATGTGGGTGTGCTCATGTGGGGTGTGTGTGTGTGTGTGTGTGTGTGTGTGTGTAAGTGCTCTAGGGGCGGGTGCTCTCAGAGAACAGTGTTTTTGAGCTCCAGCCCCTCAGCTGGATTAGAGGCAACTGCAAGATGTAGGACATGAGTGCTGGGAATGGGTTTAGGTTCTGGAAGAGCAGTACTGAGGACTGAACCCAAGGCCTTATGGGTGAGCTGTGTGTGTGCACACTCTCATTGAATCATAGCCCCAGATGATATTCTTAACTTTTAGTGAAATAAAGTGTATGAATCATTTTTTGTGAAGTACTTCTGCATTAAATTATATACAGTGAGATGTATACATTTTACTAAAGGCTGATGCGTTTTTGCAAAAGGTCATAGGTATTTATGTATATTCAATTAACATAGTAGATCGTTGTCCTACAATAACAGCCTTTCTTATGCATGTTAATCATATACGCTCCTTCCTCAGACTGAGCCATTGTTCCAATGTCTTGCCTCTAAGAATAGTTTTGCTGTCTCTGTTACTCATGCAAGTTGAGTCAGAGGATGAATTGTCTTCCAGCTCCCCCTCTCTGTCCCCACTTCTTCCTCTCTGCTTATGTGTAAGGTTGGACTAACAACCCTTGTAGGAAATATTTCATGAAAATAACTTTGATTTTCTTGTTTCAATTAAATAACTTCTAGCTGAATGCAGTGGCACATGCCTGTAATCACTGCATTCAGGGAGGCAGAAGTAGGCAGATCTCTGTAAGTTCAAGGCCACCCTGATCTACAAAGTGAGTCCAGAACAGCCAGGGCTACACAGAGAAACCATGTCTTGAAAACACTAAACAAAAAATTAAATAACTTGCAATGTGCTCTAACTGTTGACTTGCTCTATTCCTCTCAGTATCAGCTACAAATAGGCATTTTAAATGCCCTGCCAATCTGCAGCAGGTAAATTACGTCTACAGAGGGCATCAGTGATGATTTGCAAGAGAAAGGACCTCAACTCTGGGTTTACAATGTGCACCTCTCCAACTTCTGCTTTGTATGACATTTATAGCTTTCTAGTTTTACAGCTCTGACTCTTGCCCTACTTGAAAAGCAGGAGCAGTGGTCAATAGCTGAGATTTGCAGGAGGCTCCCAACTACAGGTCTGACCTCCTTGTGTGGCTGTCTTAAACAAAAACCATAGGCAAAGCTCACAAAGAGAATTCTCAGCAAATTAGAGAGACAATATTGCAGTAAGCCTCCACCACACACTGTGAGACTTCTTCTGAAGTAGGTGTTTCTTTCTAGGAATCTCTATCTCCACCAAAGTGATCCCAAGGGCAACTTTGTACCTGGGCTGTCCTGTATTCATTCATTCATTCATTCTTCCTCCCTCCCCCCACCTCATGTGTGTGTGTGTGTGTGTGTGTGTGTGTGTGTGTGTGTGTATGTGTGTGTGTGGTGTGCGTGTGGCCAAAGATTTCTAAATAAAGGAACCTCAAATGGCTAAGAAACACTTCAAGAAATGTTCAACATATTTAACCATGAAGGAAATGGAAATCAAAATCAAAACCAATTTGAGATTAAAAACACAAATGATAGCTCATGCTGGTAAGAATGTGGATCAAAGGGAAAACTCCTCCATTGCTGGTGAGAGTGAAAACTTACACATCCACTGTGGAAATCAGGAAGATGGGAATTAATCTACCTCATGACTCAAGATTTATATGTACCACGTTTGGACACACATCCAAAGTCCACTTCCTCCAACCACAAGGACACTTGCTCAACCATGTTCACTGTTACTCTATTCATAATAGGCAGAAATTGAGACCAACCTAGATATCCCTCAACAGCAGAATGGGTAAAGAAAATATAGCACACATTTACACAATGCAGTATTACTCAGCTGTTTAATAAATAGCAACATGAAATTTGTGGTTAAACAGATTAAACTAGAAAAAAAATAATCATCCTGACTAAACCAGATCCCAAAAGATATGTATTCACTTATATGTGGATATTAGCTGTTAAATAAATAATAACCAAACTATAATTCATAGACCATGGAAGGTTAAGTATAGAAGGAGTGACTATGAGAGACATATTGGTATCCTGGAAGAAAGAAATAGAATAGTTTCAGTTTAGTATTGTATAGGACTCCTGAGTGTGACCAAGTGAGGGTCTGATTCAGGTGCCACCTTTTGAGTTCTTTTTCTTCTGTTGGTTTGCCCTGTCCAACTTTGTTGTTATGGTTTTTGTTTCATCTTATTACATTTTATTTTGTTAAGTTTTGTTGCTGTCTCTTAGAAGGCTGGTCTTTTCTAATGAGAGACAGAAAAGTAGCTGATCCAAATGGGAGGGGATATCAGGAGCAACTGGGACCAGTAGATAGAGGAGAAACTGTAATCAGGATAAATTGTGTGAGAAAATATTCTATTTTCAATAAAAAGGTAAAAATAACAATATACAAATAAAGCTGAAACAAACACACAAAGAAACCAAGTAGTCAGGGCATCAGCCATAGCCTTTCATGCTCACCTGGCAAGCATGTCACCAACTGGGCCCTTTCCTCAATCTCTCTGCCAGTGTCCCTTAGAATTCTCTCTACTGCTACAATTACTAAACTCTTGTTGTCCTTACTTGTTTTTCTATTAAACTTTGTGTAGGTCTTAACATTTAGCCTTTCTAACACTTAACTTTCTTTCAATAGCTTTCATACACAATTTCTTTTTAAAAACATTTTAATTGCTTTCTTTTATAATTATTTTGTTTATTCACTTTATATCCCAATCAGAGCCCCTGCCCTCCTTTTCTCCCTCCCCATCCTCCCTTCCTCTTCCCCTATCCCCTACTCCTCAGAAAAGTAGAGCCCCAACTACCAAATCTCCCCAGCACATCAAGTTGTATTAAGACAAGGCAGCCCCACGTGGGACGTGATAAAAAAGCAGGCGACAGAGTCCATGTTAGGGTCCCCTTACTAAGGGACCCACATGAAGCCTAAGCTGCCTATAGGCTACATCCATGTAGGGTCTCAGGGCTAGTCCATGCATGGTCCTTAGTTGGTGCTTCAGTTTCCACAAGCCTTTCTGTGCCCTGGTTAGTTGTTTCTGTTGGTCTTCTTGTGGAGCTCCTGTCACGTCCAGGTTGTCCTCTTCTTCCACTCCCCCACCCCCCACTTTTCCACAAGACTCCACACTTTGCCTAATATTTGCCTGAGTCTTAGTATCTGTTTTGATTGCTGCTATGTTGAGCCCATCAGAGGACAACCTATCACTAAATGGGTCAGGGATTTGCCCTCCCCCATGGTGTGGATCACAGGTTGGGCCGGGCATTGGTTGAACATCCCCTCAATTTCTACTTTATTTTTATTCCTATACATATTACAGGCATGGTATATTTTGGGATGAAGTTTTTGTGGATGAGTTGATGTTCCCCTCCTTCCACTAAGAGTCCTGTCTAGTTAGAGGGTGTCCTCTTCAGTCTTCATTAACCCTGACACTAGCAGGAAGCCTCTGGGAGAATGCTGTGGTGACTCAAATACAATTTCTTAAAACCAGTAATGTTAAATATTTTTTCATGCCCTTTTGACCATTTATATGTTATACTTTGTAAAACAGTTTCCCAAATTAGTTACATATTTAAACTTACTTATCCTTTAATGGCTGGTTTATGGAAATTTCTATGTATCCAAGCTATAGAGACAGTCAGATAAATGAATTGCACATGGTTTCTCCTGTTCCATTTCTTCTCATTTTATTTATTTACTTTATTGTAAGGAGCAGAAAAGTTTGATATTAATGTTTTCAATTTGAATTATACATATATTTCAACAGTGCTACATACAGTTAATCTAGGTACAGTATTTCAATGACAGATTATGGTTTGATATTCAAATTTCCATCACTCTCTGCACTGCTACTTATGATGCTTGTGGTGATTTGAATGAGACTGCACCCCATAAGTTAGTGTATTTGAATATTTAGTCCTCATTTGTTAACCTACTTGGTGTTGGAGACATCGGAAGGTATTGGAGGCATGGCTTTGTTGGAGCAAGTATGTCACTGCGAGCAGGGTTGAGTTTCAAAAGACTCACACTATTTCTAGTCTCTCTCTCTCTCTCTCTCTCTCTCTCTCTCTCTCTCTGTGTGTGTGTGTGTGTGTGTGTGTGTGTGTGTGTTTATCTCCCTGTTTCTCTCTATGTCTCTCTGCCTCTGTCTCTCTGTTTCTGTCTCCCTCCCCCCTCCCTCTTCCGCTTATCAATCAAGATGTGAGCTCTTAGCAGTCCTTTCCACCCTACCTTCACTCTGGCTTCATGGACTCTAATCCCTGAAAGTGTAAGCTCATTTAAATGAGTTAACAGTAATAGGAAAATAACTAAGTCAATTTTTTACCAAATAAGGAAAACTTTTCCGCTTTCTTCAATAACATGGGAATCATTTCCTTCCTTTATAACTATCATCTTGAATCCTTGTACAGTGTTGAAAGGACTTGGGATGATGGGAGTGCTTCTGTGACCCTTAACTTGAGCATAAAAGCATTTAGAAATTTTACTGATAGGATATTCTTTTTACAGCCTTGAGAAGGTATAAGTAGCAAACATTAAAATACATATACTAAAATATACCTTTAAATAAATGTTGACCTATATAAACCTTTGATTTCTCATTATAATCCATGGTTAAATATTTTTATCCCCTTATGGTCTCTTGTCCTTTACAACAAGGCAATAACTATCACAATGCTTAATTGATATTTTCTAGAAGTTTATGCCCATAAACGAATATTACATGTTCTCCTTTTCCTTTGCCTTCTGTTACTCAGCACAGTCATATATTGATTCATTGATTCATTGATTCATAATTGTATGTATTGATATAAATTGTGTTATTTTAGTGGGTATGATTTGTATGGATGTACCATGACTTTTAGTCCTCATATCTGTGGATATGCATCTGGGTTTTTCTCACTCTCTGCTTACTTCATATAAAGCTGCTGTGAACATTCATCTAATTTCTTATTTAGAGACATGCTTTTATTATCTTGAATAAATGCCTGTGTTTAAACTGTTACGTAGATGTACAGTGAGCTTGTTCAAACTTTCCACAATGGCTAATTCTATTTCTCCACTGAAAGTGTACAAGAACCTCACTTTCTGTACATCCTAGCATGCATAATAGCACTGTCCAACTTTTTTTGTGCTAATTTGCCCTGGAATTAGTGTATTTTTGAAAGAGTCTCTAGAAACTCAGATCCAGTTTTGAAAGTCTTTATCTTCCCCCTTCACTTTTCTTTTTCTGTATACTTACATGTGTTTAACTTTATCTTTAATTTTTAAAATGATCCCTATCTTAACTATTGACCCCATGTTAATCTTCCAACACTTTTTGAATAGAAGAAGTTATTAATGAAATAAGATTCACCATTTGTGTCTCTGTGTTGAGTGCCTCTGTTACATTTTATATACCATCTGAACACAAATCAAAAACTGTAGTAGCATAGATGTTATGTTCTGGCATAACACATATGTTTAATCTTTATGTATTGTATATTATAGTTAGAAGTTCATTTGAGTGGCATACACATTTTTATTGAAAGTACTTATTTAAAAGTACTTAAATGTCTTTGCTCATTTTCTCTCTTAAAAATCAGTTGAACACATATGTGAGATTTATTTCTGGAACTAGACATACAGAAAATATTAGTCAATAGAAATTAGCATTCAGTTATTATTTTAAAAGTCAGCAACTGTAATTAGAAACTTTATGATAAGGGAAATTCATACAACCTGTCACACATTATACATAAAAGTGAGTTTTCTTAAATTTGATAAAATAAAGGGAAAAACCCCATGAACTATTAGAGGGCATGGTATGGTTTCTTAAAGCTCAGAAAATGAAAATACTTGAAAGTTTTCCCTTGAAGATCATGGAAAGTATTTAACAGGCAATGCAGAAATTGAACAGAATAGCTGTAGTTTCATCATAAAAGTGCCAACAATTCGTAAATGGAGACATACAACACCTTGGTATAGTGTGAGGCAATGAAAATCCTGCTGACAGGAATGTGAATTAATGTGATAATTTAGCCATAGTTAACAACAAAGAGGACAGGGAAAAATTCACTGTGCTGTGACCTCTACTACAGCTCAAGTATGCGTCAAAGTATGTGTCAGAAGATAGGGTTGACAGTGTTTGTCGTGCCTTTGACTCATGAAACAAAGCAAAACCACTGAAACCATGTGGTCAACAGGGAATGGATATTATTTTTTTTTTTTTGCTGTAATATTGAAATAAGTACAGCACAGTCATGAAATGACATATCTGTAGATGTTGACATGGTGACTCAAGACTCATGGAGAGGACACAAGGTTTCAATGAACAGACTTCGAATCACTTATAGAACTAGAAATTTATATGCATTTGCAAAAATAGGAACATTTACTAAACATCACAAAATAAACTAGGAGGAATGGCAATCATTAAAGCCATGTTTCTAGTTCTTTTATTGAGAAGGACAAGAATTGCAAGCATTTTTTTGTTCCACTGTTGTGATTCTTTTGCCTTTCCCATGCAGTCACTCTGGCTAATAATACTTCCAATATGTAGTTTTCTTAACTTAGGAAGGTGCCAACCATGAGCTGTTAGAGTCATAGAGTGATGCAGGTGATAAAAGCATCTAGCCTGTCTTTAATCACCATTAAAAATGATAATTTTCTACAGGACATGCAAGGTGTTACTCTTATGGAATTTTAATTCCATATAGAAATCTAGAAATAGCAAAATCAAATATTGATGGTGGATGACATGACTCAACACTTAAGAGCACTTGTAGTTATATTTAAATTTGGTTACCGGCCTCCAGATGGGGCAGTTTGAAATCACATGGAACTCCAACTTCTGGAGATCTGATACCTTCCTCTGGACTCCACAGAAACCCACAGATGTGACATGCACACACACACACACACACACACACACACACACAAACACACACACACACACTGACTGAAGGAGATAAAGAAAGACACAAACTGAAATAGAGTCACATACATAAATAAAAAATAATAAATCTTTTAAAAATATAAAATAGATAATTGTCATTATTATGGGTAATTGTGTACTTTCTCTAAGCTGTTGTCCTGTGTATTTTCATCCAATGTTATTTGAATTTCAACCAGGTCGGTGTTAATGAGAAGTATATTTTCTTTTCCACCACAGCAGATGTCTCTTTACCAGGAATGTATTTGTTAATTGATTTGAAATACCAAACAAAAGAAAAGATTTTGAAATAACTCTGTTTCTGTGGGGGTTAAAATTTAAAACACTCAGGTGAAGGCTTTCATGAAAAAAAAAATCTCTAAATAACAATAGTTTTCCATATTAGAGGAAATAAAAGTAGGATGCTTGTTTATCCTACAAATGTTTGTTTCGTCATCATCGTGCAGGAGTAGAAAGATAAAAGGCTCAATCCAGGGTAAGGCTTGCATCCTCAGCTCCAGGTCTCTGGCAATTGTTCAGGGTTAGCAGGGGAATTAAAACAGCTTCCTGTAAGGAGCATTTACTCATACTGCTGACAGTAACACAGCTTTACCTCCAGTCTTTGCCTCTAAATGCAAGGTCAGCTCTAGACAGTTAAGAACAGAAATATCTGAGGCCTGTTCTTGAATTGACATACATTTAGAAACAATTCAATCCCAGGGTGATCAGCTGGTCTAGTGACAGCTTGCTCTTGCCATTGTTTGTCTTTGGGGCTAGTGAATATTTGAATCCCACAGCATCAGCCATGACTGCAGGAACTGATTGACTGAGCTACGCCACAGGGCCCAAAATAACAAAGGAAGAAAACAATGAACTTAGTGAAAGAAAATCTAGAAGTGACATAAATAAATGCAGTGTAGCCAAATACTGCAGCGCTGGTGGAATCCTGAGGGAGACAAGAAAAGCCAGATGTCTGCACCATTTAAACATTTGGAAAGTGAATTCCAGGGGAGTCACATTCCTAGTACCATGATAAGCTTTCAAACGGCCATTTCCCAGACTCTAGGGACAGACATATCCACAGATAGGTGACTCGGAGTCTAAGTGGCCTTTACATTGAAGTTCTATAAATAATACAGTAATGATTATTTTAGAACCTTCACATAAATAATAGTCACCAAATCAGTAAATACAAGCTGGCTACATCTATTGCAATATTTGCATATAAATCTTGCATGGAATGCAAATAACCGGGAATGAAAAAGTGTGGGTCATGAATTGAACAGAACAACAACAAAAATACCTTAAATTTTCTTTAAGGTTTATACACACAGGAAGATATACAACCATTGAAAAATCTCAAGCTCTCAAAGAACCTTAGAGGCAGGTAATTCAAATACCTTTAACAAGCTATTTAAAGATGGGTTTGTTGTTCAGACTGTTACAGACTCTGCGACAACTGGTAATTTGGACAGAAGTTCTGTATCCGGCACTTGAGTGATAATTCATGTAGTAAGTTTCAGGGGGTGGAAAGACAGTGAAAAGATCATTTCCAGCTAGGTGCCATTTGTAAGGTGTATGTTTATACTGCATTAAACAATGCACTCGCCTTACAGTATGCTCGAATGCCATGAAATGAGGCTTTTCCTTAGGCTTCTTTCTCTTTGCCTCCTTCCCTGACCCTTTCCACCTTATTTCATGTCCCTCCCTCCCTTCGTCCCTCTGTGCCTCCCTCCCTCCCTTTCTTTTTGATTAAAACTAGCTAAAACCTAATTAATACATCAATATCAGGAATTAGAAAGGCTCAGCTAATAAAGCTACTTAGTGCATAGTATAAGAACAAAGAAAACCAGGCCCTGGCAAGGCTGCACTTTATCCAATACCAGCAGCATTTATATGGGTTTATAATAGGGAGCTGCGCATAGGGAAAAGAACCAGGGCATTTGCTGTGAATTTCCTCTCTGTGAGGTGTTCTCAGAGGCTACACTGAGTGGACTTTTAAGATCAATTATATGTTATTTTTTAAATGCTTGCTGAGCAGTACTGTAATATAGTTTTCTTAATGCTTCCTCGGAGCTATAAAGTATAGTCACATGAAATCATTCTATGTCAGGAATGAAGGGAAAGATAAAAACAAAACACCTATGTTATAGCTTCGGCTTGATATAAGGCAAGGGAGAAATCAGAGATAAAATAAAATGATTAAAATGCATTGTGCTTACTTTTCCACTCACTCACCCTTATCTGCCTCTCATTCTTACCAGCACCACCATCACCACCCCAACACCTTTCCCTTTCTCAAATTTGTGACTGCAGGTTTTTATTGTGAGCCTTTTACTTGAACCATGGCCATCTGTGTGATTATTGATTTTGAACCATCAATTGGAACTTGGTGAAGGTACTAGTACATACACAAATGCAAACATTGATTCCCACTTTCCCTGAAGGGGAAATCCAGATGGGGGGGAGGAGTGCCCCTTCTGCCCATGTGACCTTCATGGCTAGCTGGTCGCAGGCTCATTTGTGTGCAGACCCAATTTAGGTACCACAATTACTATGAGTTCATGATTATAATTGCTATGTCCTGTCCAGAAGATAGCATTTCACAACCTTTTTCCTTTCTTCTGGTTCTTTTTATATACTTTTGTGCATTTTATTCATTTTTCTTGGACTTTAGAAGGGATAGTATAAATGTATTGTTTAGGGCCCTGAACTTACCCATTACTTATTCTTAACAACTTATGTAGTCATCAGTCTCTGCATGCAGCATTATTCACCCAGAAAGAAAAGCTTTTCTGATTAAGGCCAAAACCCGGCATTTGTCTATGAGTACAAAAACAGACATTTAAGAAGCAATTTGTCAATTTATCTAAACTGAAGTAGTCAGCACACCCTTCCCCCAGGACTAAGACTCCTTAGCTACGGACTTGTCATATTTAAAGTACCAGGCATGACTCCCTCTTGTAGGCAGGTCCTGATATCTAACTAAGTAAAGGTCAGTTACTGCTGCTATAACAGTAGTGCCACCATTTCACAAGAGAGTACATCTTGCATCCCAGGTTGCTCTCAGATAATAGGGCTAAGAGTTGGGTAAAGATCATTGATTGCATTTCTCCCACAGCTGCCTGTGTTACACCTTTCAGAATTATGAAAGTTAGCTAACAGGAAAAAACTTGCAGATCAATTTGTTTGATTTCTCGACGTCAGGTAGCCAACTCTTCTTAAACATCATTTTTACAGTTTCTAGATACTGTACATATTGTCTGACTGAACTCTACCAAAAAGTATCTTCTTTTTTTGAAGGAATAAACATAATGTCTTTTATGAATCTTCTTCCTAAACTAGCTACATGAAACCTGAATAATCTTTAATGACTGCTTCTGTGTGTATGCATTTGTGTATATGTGTATGTGTGTGTGTGTGTGTACATGTGTGGTGTATGCATTTCTGTATGAAGGTGTTCATACACGTACATGTGAGTGCATTTGGAGGATAGTAGTCAACAAGAATGAGCCTTTCTCAGTCCTTTGCTAACTCATCCATTTTGGTAGTAGTAAGGCTGATCAGTGAATTTCATATCCATTCTCCTTATATCCCTGACATCAGTGTTAGGTTTTGGATATGTGCTGCCATGCTTGGCTTCTCTGTGGGTACTGAGTGTCTGAACGCAAGTCCTTACCCATTAAACCAATTCTTCAACCTTATATATAGTTTATGAGACTGAAAGTAAGTTTTAAAAATGACTTATACAGGGTAGTTCCATCATATTTTTAAAGTTTTATTTAATCTTTGCTTCCAGATGAGAAGAAACAAAAATAATAACTGAAACTTCATTCATTCTTGAAAGTAAAATAGTTTCAACTATTATGCATACAACAAAGGTCAGTAATTCCTCATAGACTGTGCATAACCAACAAGATATCAAAACCATTACTCCAGTTACCGATAAAATGGATAGGATGGTTCACTTGCCATAAACACTTACTGGTGATAACTCTACAGTGAACATAGTTGAGCAAATGTCTTAGTTGTATGGTGGAATCTTTCAGGTGTATGCCCAGGAGTGGAAAAGCTGGGTCTTGTGGTAGCACTATTCCCAGTTTTCTGAGAAAGCACCAGGTTGATTTCTACAGTGGTTGTACAAGTTAGCACTCCAATAGTCAAAGTCTGGAAGCAACCTAGATATTCCCCCAACTGAAGAATGCATAAAGAAACTGTAGTACATTTATGCAATGGAATACTACTTAGCCATTAAAAACAAGAAAATACTGAAATTTGCAGGCAAATGGATGGAGGTAGAAAGATTCATTCCGAGTTAGATAACACAGTTTCAGAAAGACACACATGGTATATACTCACTTATTAGTGAATATTAGCTTAACATAGATGTCCTCTGGCAGCTGTACTTTGGGCAGAGTTCTGGGAGTAGCATGGAAGAGTAGGGGAGGCAGTGGAAAGTTCCAGAGGGTTCAGAAGCCCCACAAGGAGACCAACAAGGCAGGTGGATCTTGACCCAGAGGGGCCTACACAAACTATTGTACCAACCAATGACAATGCATACAGGAGACCTAGAACCTCTGTTCAGATACAGTTAATGGACAGCTCATTCTCCATGGTTGGGGGAAGAGCAAGGACTGCCTCTGACATGAACTGTGGTGCCCCCGATGTTATCACTTCCCCTTGGTAAGGAGGCCATGCAGGCACACAGAGAAGGGGACACAGGCTATCTTGATGAGATCTGATAGGTTGTGGTCAATGGTTGAGGAGGAGGACTCCTGTCAGAGATCTATGGGAGAAGAATAGGGAGGAAGAGAGATGGTAGGTGGGAATAGGAAGACACGAGGGAGGGGATAACAACCAGGATATAATACGAATAAATTGTAATAAACAAATTCCTGAAGAATTTCTGGAAGGCTTGGAAGAGAGACTTCAAAGAACATTATGGGAAGAAAAAAATCCTTGAACACTTCTGTATCTGAGCACTGATTAGCCTTTTTACATCAGGATGGACATGTGATAGAAACATTCCAGGTGGAAGGAAATAAGATATACTAAGAAGAATACCAAGTCACACAAGAGTGGAAACAAAATTCACAAGCCATGGTTTGGATACTGAAAAGGGCTTTTTTTGTTGGTGTGGGTAATTAATACTAGGCAAATGCCTCTCTTTCCTACCTAGTCAGAATGAAAAAAATCAAACTGCTTTTAAATTAACAGCATTCCAAAGGAAATACAAAAAAAGTTTGAGAAATAAATAAGCTACAATGACAAACTATCAAAGTACAATCCACTATCATTGTCAATATATAAATAAAATAGTGGCATTTAAAATGAGTATGTATATACAGATATATTTTCCCACATATTCTAACTGTAGAGGATATACTATGTACGTTCTGTAGAAACATTAATATGCAAAACTATCCCTAATCAAGTATCTAGAGATAAAAGCTTGTAAATCTCAGATGAAAAATCTATCAAGGGAGATCAGTCACAGACTGTAGGCTTCAAAATTAGAGTTGGTATATGGAAGATAGCCACAGAATTCACTCACAGTGAAATAACGTTCATATAAAGACAGAAACAACAACAAAATTACCAGTGTATTGAATCTAAACAGGTAAATATATAGGGCATGGACATGTGGAAAACAGGGAGAGAGAGAAGAATATCTGAAGATGAAATAGTCCATAGGAACCCAACATTCATATAAAGACGGTCTGCGTGTGAAAGGAACCTTAGCAACAGAAAACACGAGAAAATTTACTGATATTGCTTAAAACTAAGACTAAAGAGGGAATATTTGAAGAAGATAGAAAAAATATCACATTGGATTGGAGATAAGAATGACAGCTGATTTCTTTTGGTTGCTATGCAAGAAAGACTTGAAGCACTGTCTTTGAAGAGTTGAAAAAATCTACATAAAGTACTTTATCCATCAAAGATACCTTTCAAAGATGGGTTGAAGGCTTCTTTAGAAAGAGAAAGCTGAAATAATTTATCACACGCAGACTTTCAATGGATATTAAAGTATTTAAAACATAAGGAAAGTATCAGTCAATGGAAATAAAAAACTAACACAATGATATTGTAACTACACAGTCAGCTACACAAGTGCCATATAGGTACACATTTTCTGAAAACATCACTGAATGCTCTACTCATGGAGATTTTAACAGTTAAGAATAAAATGATGTGAAATGTCTGGGAGAATCAGGGGGAATATACTATAAGTGTGCTGTGTGCTAACATATGACTTTAATATACACTAAGGTGATTTGTGAGTGTACACAATAAATCTCACAGGACTAAATCAGTGTGAAAATTATTAGTTATTACTCAAAATAAACAGGAACACAGAAAATACATAATTCACCAGAAGAAAGGAAAGGAGACGTAAAACAATAGGTCTGACAAAATGTCATAAATAAATGACCTACTTTCATTTCTGTTACTGTGGCAAAACACCCTGAGGAAAAAGCAAGGGTATGTTTAGCTCACAGTTTCAGGCTACAGTCCACTGTAATGAAAAGACTGGAACTTGAAACATCTGGTTGTATCACAACAGTAACCAGCATGTGTTCTAATCACCTTATATTTTCTAATCTACACATTCCAGGAGGCTCCTGCAGATAATTCATTATGACTCTTCCACCTTAATTAATCCAATTAGAATATCTCTAACATGAACGCCTACAGGTCACCCCAATTCAAACCATTCTCCATGAGACTCTTTTCCCAAGTAATTCTACTTTTTGTCAGCAATTAAGACTATGCATCTTTTAAAAATGTTGAGATTATTTCCAATCCATGAGTTCTAGAGATGTGCTGACCAATAGCTTTTGTCAATGTGCTCTACTTTGTACTGGAAAATTATTTAGGTGGAGAAGCAAGAAAGATGGGGAAAATAGAGTAACAGCATGGACAAATTAGATAAACACATTTTAATGTATAATAAATATAGGCTAATACAAAATAAAAATTTTAAAGGTTATATTTCTTGTATAAGTTTCTTACCACTAAAAAGCAGAAAGGAATGGGCACAAGGATATATTGTGTAACAAATAGATGATATATCAATTACATTCTTATAGTGTTGGCTTCATGGATATATGGCTAGTTTAGTTCATATTAAATAGATGTATGCATTTTATATGCAAATATTATGTAGGCCACAATTGGGCTGTTTAAGAAAGAGGTGAGTAATGATGTTTCTCAATACTTAAAACTAATATCCAGTAAGAACTATGAATAGCAGCATGAAGATGAAAGAATATGTGTTCCTGTCTAATGTGTGGAAAAGCAATTATCAGGAAATGACGTTTTTATTGTGTGGTAACCTATACACTTGAAATAGTGTTGTTAGAGGGGAGAGCAGCAGAGAGATGACTGTGTGATGGTATCGTGTGATCCTAGCACTGACAAGCTCTAGAAACAACGTGAGTGTGTCCTCTGCAAGGATGTCAGTAAATTGCCACAGCCTTAGGTGGAGGAGAGAGGGATCATTTAGTTCTCACTGTCCCCATGCTTTCTCTCATCTCTGATAACTGTCAGTTGCACATTGTGCAAATGCGCAGGAATTGGACATCTTTCATCGTGACCCTTTCTCTCTGAAACCGTGAGACACCTACTCTTAATAAAAGGGAAGGTATTGTCGTTCTGGCAAGGAGTTGCACAAGTGAAAACAAGAGAAAACCGAATTCAATAGATGCTTCCAGGGAGAACAATTTGTGACCTTGAAATTTAGTATTGTATCTATAGATTTTCTTTTGTGAGGGAAATGATGACACTTCCTCACCTTTTCATGAATAATCAAGCAAAATGCCCCAATTTATGTACATGCTCCCTAAGTGGCAAATGCTATTTTGAGATTTTGTAAAGGTTTACATTTCTTCTAAATAGAGAATATTTTGCTTTGTTGAGGGTTATGGAAATTTGTCAATCGTTTATTTGTGACAACTAATGTGAAAGCTTGTATCTACTGGATTGAATTAAAATGCTATGGGAAAAATATTTTTAGTTACTTCTCATAAAATCTCCTGCTCAAAGGGAGTAGCATGGATGCTATGTTGAGATTTTAGAACACAGAAAACAGCATGATGTTTACTTGTTTCTCTTTTATCCCCTGCAATGCCGAACTGTAAACCCGTACACACACAGGGAGCTTGTGTGACTGACACTGCCTTGTTTTTTTCTTTTTGTTTTTCTGAGATTGCAATATTAAGGAGGCATCTAATGTGCAATAGTACACTGATTTAAAAGTTAATTTATTAAAACACTTAATTCATATGAAAAGTTTAAAAATGATAGACTCTAACTCAATATCATTAAAATTTTGTTATGTGAATGTTCTATATGTTTACTTAATGTTTGGAGATTTTTAGGTTGCATAGAATCTGAAGACTCATGTCTGGTTGCAACATATAATAAAAAGTTAAGTCAATTCAAATGTGAGAACAGTTATGTACATCTGATGGCTTTTCTTGGTTGTCAACTTGGCTGTGTCTGGATTTAATGAAAACCCAAGCAGCTGGGTACACCTGTGAGAGAGACTTGTTTTCTTAATTAAATCTATTGAAGTGGGAAGACTCACTTTTAATGCTGAACTTTTGAGGTGATATTAGCCATTTAACCTGGGCCACACCCTTTGGTGTCAACCTGTATAATGGACATGGAAGGAGGAAGCTTTCATTTTGCTTGCTGGTCCTTACTCTCACGGGCAAGTTTATTCTTTCACTGGCCTTGGATGCCTACTTCTTCAGGATTGTGCATATACTGAAGACCAGCTGAGACATCTAACCTCATGGACTGAGCAACTCCTGGATTCTTTGATTTTCTGTTGGTGGATAGACATTGTTGGACCAACTGGACCACAGCCTGTGAACCACAGTAATAAATCCTCTTTCCATATACATTAATTTTATCAGTTATATTTTTCTAGAGAAACCTGAGTAAATATAATATGTATATGATCTCAAAGAATGTTGGGCACCTTATGTGTAGCAACGTACATTACAAAAATTAATAAAGGTAAGCATTGTAATGTATACTTAATGTGCCCGGAATAGCTGTTAGTTGAGTAGCTGAGATACAAGGATCACAAGTTCAAGGGTACCCTGAGCAACAGAGAAAGTAAGCGGTGAAAAATGTGTCAATTATGACTTGTCAAGAGCCATAAGAAGACAATTGAATAAAAGAATTTAAGGAGCATATTTTTAATAACTACATGAAAGAAGGTCAAGATTTAAGAAACAAAACATGTGTAAATACTAAGAAAATTATACTCTTAAATAAACTGGTAGATTATTATATATTTCCCAGAGCATACTAGAAAAAGAATAGGCATTTTTTCAAAAATATTAGATTTATGTAACTTTATGAATCAATTTCTCCTGATAGATCTTATAGAACATGTATCCACAACAAGAATGCACATCGCTTTCTACAGATCCCTCAAAATACATTTATTAAGGTAGATCAGACTTACATACACAAAGCAGTCTGAATAGATCTTCCAGTACTCAATTCATGCAAAAGATTTTTGATTATAGTAGAATTAAAGTAGAGGTAAACAACAGAAGACTTCTAGAAAATTAAGAATATTTAGAAATTCAATAATACTGTTTCAAAACTCCCAACAGATATTGAAACTTATTTTGAGCAAAATGAAATTTAAAGTACAACATATTACCATTTTGTTTTTCAAGTAAAACACTCCTTAAGGAGAAATTATTGCTTGATTTATGATGACATTGAGGACACACACTGCTTTTGCAGAAGACCCAATTCAATTCCTAGCATTCATGTTGATTCACAAACGTATGAATCACCAACATAAAGTGATACAATTCCCTCCTCTATCCTTTGAGGATACTTGTAATCAAATGGATGAAAACACACACACACACACACACACACACACACACACACGCACGCACGCACGCACACACACACAGTCATGTGCACACATAATTTTTAAGATTTTTAAAATATAAAATACTGTTTCTGGAAAAACAAGTCAATTATCAGTAACTTCATGTCCTACCTTTCACACTAGAAAAATAAAGGCAAAGTAACCAAAAGTTAGAAGAAAGGCCTAGTTGTATGAGAAGATCAGTAATACTGATTATTTTGTAGACAATCTGATAGAGAACTTGAAAAAATGCAAATAATGATCAACAGTACCCAAAACAACATGGCTGGTATCACCCAGTAGGCTACAAACAATGAAAAAAAAAAAAAAAACCCCAAAGATTAGAAAACTAAGATACTCTGAACAAACAACATAGAAAATGTAACAAAATGAGGAAATACCTTGAAAGATAAAAGAACTCATCCCTCAATCAGAAAAAGATTTAGTAACCTGAATAGTCCTCTAGTTTCAAATCATTATATTTATATAATCATCCATTATAAATATAAAAAGACAAAAATAAAGTCTTTGTTTAGATGAATTCATTGTTGAAGATGAATAAACCAACATATGTTGTGTGTATATATTTTAAGCCTTGGAGGAATAACCATAGTATAGTTGACTTTATAAGATTTTATTACTGTGATAGAAATAACATATGGAGATTTTTCAAAAAGAGAGTTAGAGACTCAAAATATTTCTACTAAAAAAGAAAGCAAGGCTTACAGGAGTGCTTCAATATATGAAAATCCATCAATGTAATCCACCATATAAACAAACTGGAAGAAATAAAACACACAATCATCTCCTTAGGAAAAAAAAAAAAAGTATTTGACAAAATCCAATGACCATTCATGTTAAAAGTCTGGAAGAGATCATAGATACAAGGAACATACTTAAACTTAGTAAAGGCAAAATACAACAAGCCTATAGTAAACATCAAATTAAACAGAGAGAAACTTAAACCAATCCTAATGAAATTAGGGACAAGACAAGGCTGTCCACTCTCTCCATACCTCTTCAATACAGTACCTGAAGTCCTTGTTAGAGCAATAAGACAATTAAAGGAGATCAAGGGGTTCCAAATTGGAAAGAAGATGTCAAAGTAACATTATTTTCACATAAAATGATAGTATACATAAGTGTGCCACTTCAATCTATCAGGGAACTCCTATAGCTGATAAACACTTTAAGTAAAGTCACTGAATACAAAATTATGTAAAAAAAATTCAGTAGCACTCCTGTATACAAAAGACAAATGGGCTGAGAATAAAATTAGGAAAACAATGCCCTTCATAAGAGCCACAAAAATATAAAATATCTTTGTGTAACTCTAACAAAGCAAGTGCATGAAAAAAACTTCTAGTATCAGAAGAAAGAAATTGAAGAAGGCTGGGTGTGCTGGTGCATGCCTTTAATCCCAGCCTTCAGGAGACAGAGGCAGGCAGATCACTGTGAGTTTGTGACACAAACTGAGTCCAGGATAGCCAAGGCTACACAGAGAAACCCTGTCTCAAAAAACCAAACCAAACAAAAAATAAAGAAAGAAAGAAGGAAAGAAAGAAAGATTGAAGATTTCAGAAAATGGAAATATCTTCCATATGCATGGCTATGCACAATTAACATAGTAAAAATGGCCATCTTTCCAAAAGCAATCTACTGATTCAATGCAATTGCAATCAAAATGCCACCACATCCCTTCTATCCTCCCATTCCTCCCCCCCCCCCCATTTTCCCCTTATTCCCCTCCCCTATGACTGTTCCTGAGGGGGATTACCTCCCCCTGTATATGCTCATAGGGTATCAAGTCTCTTCCTCTGAGTGCCACCAGGTCTCCCCCTCCAGGGGACATGGTCAAATGTGAGGCACCAGAGTACATGAGAAAGTCATATCCCACTCTCCACTCAACTGTGGAGAATATTCTGACCATTGGCTAGATCTGGGAAGGGGCTTAAAGTTTACCTCCTGTATTGTCCTTGGCTGGTGCCTTAGTTTGAGCGGGACCCCTGGGCCCAAATCTGCCTATCATATTGTTCTACTTGGAGATTTCTAGGACCCTCTGTATCCTTTTATTTTGCTATTCTCCCATGCGTCTCTCATTTAGAGTCCCAATGGGATGCCCTCCCCTCTGTCCCCGTTTCCTGGTAAGTGAAGGCTTTTGTGGGACATGCCCCTTGGGCTAGTATGCAGATATAAGTGAGTATATACCATTTGATTCTTTCTGCTTCTGGGTTAACTGACTCATTATGATCATTTCTAGCTCAATCCATTTATCCACAAATTTCGGGAATTCCTTGTTTTTAATAGCTGAGTAGTATTCCATAGTGTATATGTACCACAGTTTCTTTATCCACTCTTCTACTGAGGGACACTTAGGCTGTTTCCATGTTCTGGCTATTATAAATAAGGCTGCTATGAACATGGTTGAGCAAATTTTCTTGTTGTGTGCTGGAGCATCTTCTGGGCATATTCCAAGGAGTGGAATAGCTGGGTCTTGAGGAAGCCCTATTCCCACTTTTCTGAGATAGCACCAGATAGATTTCCAAAGTGGCTGTACTAGTTTGCATTCCCACCAGCAATGAAGGAGTGTTCCTCTCTCCCCACATCCTCACCAGCATGTGGTGTCGCTTGAGTTTTAGATCTTAGCCATTCTGATGGGTGTAAGATGGAATCTCAGAGTTGTTTTGATTTGCATTTCCCTGATGACTAAGGAGGTTGAGCATTTCTTTAAGTGTTTCTCAGCCATTTGATACTCCTCTGTTGAGAATTCTCTGTTTAGTTCCAAGCCCCATTTCTCAATTGGGTTATTCGGTTTGGTGGTGTTTAATTTCTTGAGTTCATTATATATTTTGGATATTAGACCTTTGTCAGATGTAGGGTTGGTGAAGATTTTTTCCCAGTCTGTAGGCTGTCGCTTTGTTCTCTTGACAGTGTCTCCTGCCTTACAGAAGCTTCTCAGCCTCATGAGGTCCCATTTATTAATGGTTGACATTAAGACCTGGGCCGTTGGTGTTCTGTTCAGGAAGTTGTCTCCTGTGCCAATATGTTCCAGGCTCTTTCCCACTTTTTCCTCTAAGTGGCTTAGTGTCTCTAGTTTTATGTTGAGGTCTTTAATCCACTTGGATTTGAGTTTTGTGCAAGGTGACAAATATGGGTCCAGTTTCATTTTTTTACACATAGACCTCCAGTTAGACCAGCACCATTTGTTGAAGATGCTATCCTTTTTCCATTGAATGGATTTGGCTTCTTTGTCAAAAATCAAGTGACCATATGTGTGTGGATTCATATCTGGGTCTTCGATTCGATTCCACTGATCAACCAGCCTGTTGCTGTGCCAGTACCATGCTGTTTTAATTACTATTGCTTTATAGTACAGTTTGAGATCAGGTATGGAGATTCCTCCGGAGCACCTTTTATTGTACCAGATTGTTTTAGCTATTCTGGGTTTTTTGTTTTTCCATATGAAGTTCAGAATTGAACTTTCAATGTCTTTAAAAAATTGTGTAGGTATTTTGATAGGGATTGCATTGAATCTGTAGATTGCTTTTGGTAGGATGGCCATTTTTACTATGTTAATTCTCCCGATCCATGAGCAAGGAAGATCATGCCATCTTCTCAGGTCATCTTCAATCTCTTTCTTCAGAGTTTTGAAATTTTTTTCATACAAGTCCTTCACTTGCTTAGTTAGGGTAACTCCTAGATATTTTATATTGCTTGTGGCTAATGTGATGGGTGCCCCCACAATTCTTAACTGACCTTGTAAGAACAATTCTCGCCTTCATATGGGAAAACAAAAAGCCCTGAATAGCCAAGACAATCCTGTACAATAAAACATCTGGAGGTATCTCTATCCCTGATCTTATGCTGTACTATAGAGCAATAATTATAAAAACTAAATGGTACTGGCATAGAAACAGACAGGTGGATCAATGGAATTAAATCAAAGGCCCAGAAATAAACCCAAACACCTATGAACAGTTGATTTTTGGCAAAGGAGCCAAAATAGCTCCTTTGGGAGAAAGATAGCATCTTCAACAATTGGTGCTAGACTAACTGGATGTCTAGTAAAATGCAAATAGATCCATAATTATTTCCCTACACAAAACTCAAATCCAAGTGGATCAAGGACCTTAACATAAAGCCAGACACATTAAATCTATTAGAAGAAAATGTGAGGAAGAGCCTTGAATTCTCTGCCATAAGAGACAACTTTCTCAAGAGAACATCAATGGCTCTGGCTCCGAAAACAACAATTAATAAGTGACCACATGAAACCAAAAAGCTTCTATCTAAAGCTGAGGAGACTTTCAATAAAAGAAAATGACAGCTTACAGACGGGGAGAAGATCGTCACCAACCCTACCTCTGACAGAGGGCTAATATGTGATATATATATAAAGAACTCAATAAGTTAAACAACAACAAAGAATCCAATTAAAAATGATACAGAGTTACACAGAGAATTCTCAACAAAAGAACATCTACTCACACTTGGCTTCTAATTTGAAAACAAGTTAATGTAATTTACTATATTCATAGTTACACTGACAAAAAGAAGATGATGAAGTAACCTCAAGTACAAAGCATTTTATAAATACAAGATCAAATTAAAGAAAAATGTGTGAATATAAATACTTTGATAAATTGAGAGGAAAAAAATTCTCTGCCTATTAAAGGGTGGTTTAATACAAAAATATACAAATACCTAAAGCTGGTCACACATCAAATGATAAAACACTCATTTCTTCTGAAAATTAAAGATAAAACTTTTTCAATTTCCCTACTGAAACAAACATGATTATACTAAAGTTTATAACCTTAGTAATAAAGGAAGAACAATAAACAGAAACTATATATTAGAAAGAAATTGAAATTTTAATCAAGAAAATTATTATTAATGTAGAAAATTCATATAGAATCTCCAAAAAGAAAATAACTCAATAACAGATAAGTAACCTTGCTAAGGTTACAGAATAAGAGATTAATACATAAAACGTGGTGCTTTGTATTAACTACCAACAATTAGGCAGTGTAATAAAACAAATATACATGATAATAAATCATCCAATGAAGGATTTGTGTTCAGAATATGAGCATTACAATTCTAGTATATGAAAGGTCAAAAATAAAATTACCTTAAAGACAAGAAAGTCCAGTTTATAAGATGTGTTTGAATGTTTTAATAAGGTTCAGCATTGTTTTTTTCTAAGTAAACACAAGTTAAAACCCCAGTGAGATGAACAATATGTCTGTCAAAACACTCATGTGTTCAAAAAACAGTTGAATTTTTAGGAGCAAACACTCAGTAGTTGGTTACATCTTTAGAGGACGTGGAAGAGATAAGACACGTGTTAATGAGCTTTAGGAAGCTTTTAAGTGTAATGAAAATTCTTTAATTTTCCCATTAATTTTATTATTTAGACCCTTTACAGCCTCATCCCAGTCCCCTGGCTCTCATGGCTGCAGAGTGTGCTGGGCCCAGAGCCTACCATAATCGTCACTAGAGAGACCAGAAAGAATTCAACCAGTATCTGCTGGGAGCAGATGCAGAATCCCATAGCCAAATAAATATTAGGCAGAGATGGGAAGTCCTGTGGAAGACAGAGAGGAAGGATTGTAGGAGTCAGAGGGATCAAGGACACGACAAGATACATCTCAGAGAATCAGCAGACTGGGACACAGGTGGGCTCACAGAGATCAGGAAGCTTGGATGGGTCTGATGTAGGCCTTGTATGTTAAAGTTGCGTGGCTTGATGCCCTTGTAGGATTCCTGACAGTGGTGGTGGGGGCAGTCTCTGACTCTTTTGCCCACGTGTAGGGCCCTTTTCTTCCTACTGGGTTGCCTCATCCAGCATTCATGTGAGAATACGTGCCTGGTCTTATTGTAGCTGATTTTGCCATGTTTGGTAGATGTCCCTGGAAAGCCTTCTTTTTTCTGAGGAGAGGTGAAGGGTTGAGGGATGGATCAGAAGAAAGGGGAAGTGGAGGAAGAGACTTGGGGGAGGAAAAGGAGAGGAAACTGCAGCTAGAATGTAATATATGAGGGAAGAATAATTAAAAAAAAAAAAAGAAAAAACAAAAATATTCAAAGTGTCCCTAAGTATTCCAAAGAATATGTACTTAATGAGAGCTTTCTGTCATCAGTTCTGCTTCATTTATTAATTTCATTTGAGGTATGACTGTCTCCTTTATCACCTTTCCATTTATGTTAAAATCCTAAATTAATTTTTTGCCATGAATGGAATAATCACAGCAATCTGTAGGTACAACTGTCCAACTTGCTTCCTTTCCACAGTACTACATGCTGCTCATTCACAGTTAACTGGGTGAGGGAAAATAAATCATACAAAGCTGTATAGCTGTTTCAAAATGATGTGTAATTATATTTAATCCTGTTTTTTTTTTAGGTTGCCATTATCCAATGTTAGAAGAAGTCTTAATAAAACATTTATTTACAATGTGTAATCTCCCAGCGATCAAAAAGCTGCAAGTCACCATTTGAAAGACTGCATAACTGTATATATGTATGCATTGTCAATCTCATTATTTAGATAAAATCATGATGGGCATGCTACTTAATAAATTAGAACATCTGTCCTAATCACTAAGTAGTTGTTTCTCCCTCCCTTTCTCACTCCTTCCATCTTTTCTTTTTCTTTCTTTCTCCTGTTCTCCTGTATGCCTTTTTTCTTCTCCCTCAAACACATAAAAGTGTGTTTGTAGATACCTATAGTCACATATACTCACTGTGAAAACAAAATAATATACAGACATAATATATAAACATATATAGATATACCTATGTAATTTTTGGTAATAGGAATGGTCAATCATCTTTTGAATTGTCATATAATCATTGTATATAGAACTTGGTTTAGTTGACAATGTTTACAACTACATAACATGTGTACTTTGACCAGCTTAAAGTCTTCCTATTCCCTCCACTGTGTACTCTCTGACCCTTTATCTCATGCACTATTCTCTTCCCTTTTTTTCCATCTCTCTTTTGCTTTCCTTCCACATAAACCTAAGTACATTTTTATGTGTAACATTTAATATTTTATTCGAATACAAATTCTGGCATTGTTATCCACTTTTCGTGCAGCTGCATAGATAGTTGCTTGCACATTCACACACACTATAGTTTGATATTATTGCATGTACACCGAACTAATAACATTTTCTCTGTACAAGCATGGCATAGACTGCTTCTTCACTGTGGGAAACGACACAAGATCAGTTTGGCTAGCTGGCTTCAAAGTGGTAAAATGGGATTATTACATGTAGAGTTTTGGGGTGCCAATGGTACAAACGTACACAAGTACTGTAGACCTAATGATTTTTTAAAATGTAACTCCTGTAGATAGAGATTTTTATACAAATTCTGTAGACCTAATGATTTTTGGAAGCCACTTCCAAGGCTGTTTATGTCCATCGTGCAAATCTAAATGGGATCTTACAGGAAGTGGATTAAAGAATTCAGCACTTGTCAAATATTGCTGGTCTCTGCTCTTTTAATTTCTCTTTCCCTCAGAGTTCTCTTGCTTTTAATAGATGCCTAGCTTTAGTAGGTCAAACGTGGAGCTTTCTCTATAATATTTTTTCTACCTATTGTGCAAAGAAAATTTTATTTAATGCTTACACAGTTATTTAAGTTTCACTGCAGAGTGCTGTGCACTGCAGTTTGCTTTGAAAGAAGTGATCCCTGTTTGGTTTGGTTTGTTTCAAGGTAAACAATTTTCTGCAGTTCTATTGTGCATTGTCAGGAATGATCCTTCTGCTTAGATATAGAAAGGGCTTTTGCTTTTTAAATCACTGCTGTGAACAACTATGTGTTTGATCCCCAACACTTCCTTTCCAATTCTTTTTTTTTTTTTTCCTTCCTTTTGTGTTTGGCTTAGTCTCTTCCTGTCTTCTAGGGCACATCAGGATATGACTATCTGGTACCTCTCATGGTGGAAGCAATTTGATTTTTGTAAGAAAAATGTCCTTTCTCACAGGAGTCACACAAACATCGAAGGAAGACTGGATGACTAAATGCCTCTTGTCAGATGTTAAGCTTATCTGACCATACATTTTCTTTGTGAAGTATTTGGGTTTCTCCCCTTTTCACTTGAGATTGTATAATCAGACTCAACCTGCCCTTGTAGGTGCCTGTACTTTGAGCAGTTTTCATAGAAGGGCTTATTTAAAAATTCTCAATTTATATTTCTATGTGAGAACTCTTGTATTGTACATCATTTAGAGACCCAGGACAAGTCTTCTTTAAAACCTTCAATTTTAGTTTTGTTTCTGGACAGTGTATATAATGTTGCACTATGTTAATGGAAGTTCACCCTGTTGTTTAAATGTTGTTTAAAACAATCTTTCAACTGAGCCAAAATCTGTGTATACACCAAGCATGGATGAAATATTCAGCCAGAGATTGAGTCAGTTGGGAATTAATCGTTCCCCTCCTGACTGCTTGGTCTAACTTACTTTGTTCTTCCTGAAATTTAAAGGAAAATAACATATATCCTTCTTTGAATGGAGTCAGAAATTGAGTATGTGACCCATTCGTGTGACCCCAGCATGAATGTGCAGGCAGGAAGACCAGGCACACAAGATAGTTTGACATATAGTGGAACCAGTTGCAAAACAAAACAAAATCTGAACTAGAGAGATAGCTTAGTGAATAAAAACACTCCTCTACCCCATCTGATGATGACCTGAGTTCAGTCTCTCTGGGACACGCAAGATGAAAGGAAAGAACTAACACCTGCAAGTTGTCTTCTGACCTCCAGAAGTTCTGATGGCACCACATTGTACCCATGTACACAAGCACACACATAATTAAGTAATTAACAAAATTATTAATAAAAAACAAATCAAAGATGATCCAAGAGAATTCAGAAACAATTGCCATTCTCCAAATACAAGGCAGGGAGAACTAGAAGCATGGAACTTGTTTATAATAAGGAATTCAACACAAAGGAAACCTTTTCATTATGATAATTTCTGAATATATAAAACATTTTAGTTCAACTATGCATATAAATAACCAAGAAAAGGTTATTTTTTTCAGATTGACTGTTAAACTCTGTGTGTATTCATACTTTAAAAATCATTTCATAGAACAAACATGTCAGATATCTATCTGTACATGTGCACTGAGACTGCTCAGCAAAATATAATCAAAAACTTTTAAATATAGGTGGAATACTTAAAAATTAAATCTTAGCTGTTGCTATCTAAAATTTAAAATTCAAAAAATATCTGAAAGGAGTATTATTTGAAAATAGAAAAATAAATCAAATACCAATAAATGGCCCATGGCTTAGGATGGCTTGCCTTATGTGATTTATACTTTAAGATGGTTCAGGGGAAGTGTTCTTTTAGGAAAAACCACAGATTGAGATTTGCCTGAGGATTTCAGAACCAGTAATATGCAGTGCAAAGTATCTTGTTATTCAAAGCAGAGATAGCTGCGGATACCAGTCAATCACACGGTCCTGCTAAGCCAAGATGTTCATAGAGTGGGGCATAGAAGGACCCAGAGGGTTCAGGAGCCCCACAAAGACACCATCAAGGTGAGTGGATCTGGACTTGGGGGAGACCTGCACAAACTGTTGTACCAACCAATGACAATGCATGCAGTAAACCTAGACTCCGTTCAGATCTAGCCAATGGACAGCTCATTCTCCATGATTGTGGGGAGAGCAGGAACTGCCTTTAACATGAACTCTGGTGCACCCAATTTGATCATTTCCCCTTGGTGGGAAGGCCTGGTGCCATACAGAGGAAGGAGAAGCAAGGTATCTGAGTTAGACCTGATAGGTTGTGGTCATATGACCTTTTGTCAGAGGTCTAGTGGAGGGGAGTAGGGCAGAAGAGGGAGGGAAGGTAGGAATGGAAGATACAAGCAAAGGCATAACATGCAGGATGTAATCTGAATAAATGATAATAAAATTTTAGAAAGTATTTTCAGCTTACAGTGAGTTTATCATGATAGAACCATCATAAAACTAGGAACCCGTGTGGTTGTAAACCATTTGCAGCATTATTTTCACTAGTATAGAAGATAGAATTTAGAAACATGACATGGCATTTTATCAGTCCCTGAAATTTTTATTATATAATTCAATAGAATGAATTAAGACATTTCATGGTTTCAGCTTAGAGTAAAGATCACAAGAAGGAGAAACTGAAGAAATATTAGCTGGGTATTATCAATAAGCCACTCCTTTTAAAGGACTTAATCACTTACAGGAAAATGTATATTGCTTAAGTGTTTGTAAAATACTTACTCTAGTCTGTCTTTTATTTGCTTTGATGTTTGATACTGGACATCAAACCCCTGGCCTCCTGTATGCTGGGTAACTATACCAACACTATTCTGTATACTCGATGTATTTTGTTCAGTGCCCTGATTAGCCAAAATAACCACTGGACTAATACACAGCAGAATGGTAGATGTTGCCTACTGTGTCTGAAGCAGTATGTTTAGTACCATATAACAGAAGGTACATAACTAAGTCATGATGAGGGCTTCATGTATCTAACAGTCCACTGGAAATATGAATTGTTTACAAACCTACTGAACTGTTTTTTGCTTTGTTTTGTTTTGGTTTTGTTTGTTTGTTTTTTATTTTTGCTAAGGTAAACTGTCCATATTATCAACATAAATTTTGGTTGTTGCCAAGCCAATTTTCATTTATCTTGCCTTGTGAAAAGGTCTATAATATTCGTTTAGAGAAATGCTCTTTGTAAAAATGGCCATTTTTCCTATTTGTGAAAAATGCTTTGAAATAAAAATAAATTAGGCTTTGGTTTTCTTAAACAATTCCTCCCCAGTTGTTTTTGATGCCATACTGTTTTGTGTAAGAAAGGTGTTTGGAGAATGAAATTCTTTATAGATGCATTTTTGCCTTTATTATTTATTAACACTTTCTGTCTATATGTGCCTGAGTGTCGGTGTGTATGTACATTAATTAATTAATCCCTGGAGTAACAGTCATCTCTTTGCATTAGATAACCTTTTATTAGAGATTTGTAAACGATAAGAAAGCTATGAGTTATGAATCTGTCTTATTTGTGGGTTTTATTAGCTGTGAGTAAATATTCACTATAACCAATCAATAAGAAACTGTGCAAAAGCAATATTCGTTCTTTCTAATATAATACTCAGATTGACCTTCTTTATTTTCTTTCTTTCGTGTGTGTGTGTGTGTGTGTGTGTGTGTGTGTGTGTGTGTGTGTGTGCACGTACACATCTTGTTTTACTGGGACTTAGTCTCTCACTGGACCTGGAGGATGGCTAGTGGCCAGAAAATCCCAATGATCTTCCTAACCCCTCTGGATTCCCCACAGCACTGGGGTTGCAGTAGATATAAGGGTTTCCATGGCTATTCATATGGACGTTAGAAATTTGAATTCAGATCTTTATGCTTGCATAGCAAACCTTTTTACCCACTGAGTCACTCCTCTAGACCTTTCCTTCTCTCTCTTTAAATTTACTTTTCTTTCCTACAATACATCCTGACTGCAACCTCCCCTATGGCCACTCCTCCCAATTTCCCCTACACCTACCATGTCCCCCAGACCTACTGTTTCCCTTTGGAAAAGAGCAGGCCTACCGGTGACATCGACCTAGCAAGACACAAGATGCAATAAGATTACATAAAAACCCTCACATTGATGCTGAACCACGGAACCAGAAGAAGGAAAAAGGTCCCAATGGCAGGCAAAACAGTCCTAGAATCCCCCATTTCCAGTTAGGATTTCCATAAAACACTAGCCAAACAACCATGGCAGGTATGCAGAGAACATAGAACAGTCCCGTGCAGGCCCCTTGATTTCTGCTTCGATCTCTGTGAGCCCTAGGAGCCCTACTTAGCTGATTCTGTGGGTCATGTTCTTCAGGTGTCCTGGACTCTTTGGCTCCTACAATCCCTTCTCCTCTTCTGCTGGGTTCTTTGTGCTCTGCCTAATGTTTGGGTGTGGGTCTCCTGTACTACACAGGAGGTTTCCACTACTAAAAAGTTTGATGCCATTTAAATGCTCTGATTAAAAGAACCAATGTGTTTCTCCAGGAGAGGGAGCAGAGGAGGTGCCCTTTTGAATCTTGTGAAATTCCTAGACAAGTGATGTTTGTTTACTTCCTGAGACTCAGTAGCTTCCTCCTTCTGTCCAACCGAGAGGAAATTGTTCGACAATGAACTGTCCAAAATTAAAACTAAAATGCCTAGATATGTGTGGGCTGTGGTTGCTGCTTTGAAATTTAAATATAAGTATTATTTAATCAGTACCATGTTTACAGAGATAAGGGTTATTAACACGATTTTTCCCATAGAATTTCACAATGTAACTAAAGTGCTAAAGTCTATTAGGATGGACTATGAAGTTAATTTAATTTAGTCAAGAATAAATTTCTTTTAATAGCATTCAAATTTACATGCAATAGCAGAGAATAAAGAACTTAAATTTTAAAAGTAAGAAAACAGCAGAAATAAAATTTGTGGATAGATATCTATTTAGTCAAATTTTGTTGCTGTGATAAAATAACTTAGAAAACAATATAATATACACATTCCTATTGTGTGTATTGTTTTCAAGATTCAGCAGATTTTAAGCCAAACATCGAAGCATCTAGGACGGTGTGTTCAGATGGTGAAAGAAAAATAAATACACTCAACAAAGAAAATCCTTTACTATCCAAGAATACTATTTCAAGCAAAGTGGTCCTTCAAACATGAAGGGGGATACAGGTATCCTCAGGCTGGCAAGGAATGAAGGAGTCATCGCCATTAGACCTGCCCCCTTTGCCCGTTTCTTCCCAGGCTTTTAGGAGAGAGCTGGGAACTGGTACAAAAACTACTGGAAAGAGTATGCAAGTTTGCTTTAAATTAGTAAAAAGTAGACTATCATTTAAAATGGCAGTTTCATTTTTGGGTACATATGTGTATGATCAGCTTTCTTGACTGTGACAAAAATTCCACAAAAACCAACTTTAGAAAGGAAAGATTCACTTCAGCCCCTGCTTTCAGAGGTCTTAGTCTATGGTCTCTTTTCTCTATTGCTGTAAGACCCTGGTGAAATACATTGCAGTAGTGTATGGGCACAGTGGATGCTAATATTATAAAATTGAAAATAATTAAATTGATATTAACATCCTCCCAAGAGACAGTATGAGAAACATCTATGAATTTAATATCATTTTCTAATGTAATACCATAGATCAAGGTATATAAAAAAGGGGCTGAAGAGGTAGCTCAGTAAATAAGAGCAAATTCTGCTCTTACAGAAGACCTGGGTAGGATCACTCTTGTGATCTGAGGTGGCATCAGCACTTAGGTGCACATATCCCTTCCTCCCACATAATATAATAAAATAATTAAGAAATATGGAAAAGCTATAATCAATGAAAAATAGAACCACAATATAAAATTTAAGTTTAAAACAAACTTGAATTTCAAATATAAATGGAATGTCAAGAGATATATATCACCAAAACATATGCATGAAGAATAAATTTATACAAAAATATAAGGATCAACAGTATAAAAATGGGGTTAAACTAGCTTTCATTGCAGACAATACGGTTTCTGCTTAGGAACTCTAAGAGAGTTAATAAAACACTTAATAAGCTGGTTACCAGGTCATTTTTAAAATGTGAGCGAATTTCACATTGTTGTTTAGTAATAATATAATAAATTATGTGCAGGACTTTGTGAAGTGTTTTAGGTTTTTTTGTGTGTGTGTCCTAGAAGTACTATGGCATAATGCTATTATCATTTTCACTTTAGAGATGAGAAAATGGAAGATTGCAGAAAATTAGTAACTTATATAATGTCACAGTGCTGGTGAGTGACATAGAAACTATATGAGCAGTCCATCTCTCCCAAAAGCAGTGTTGAGCCAGTCAGAAAATTTGATGAAAGATCATCAGAGAGATGGAAGATCCATCAATCTATCTCAATGGTAGCCAGGAGATGGTCATGGAATACATGTGACACCAGGGAGAAGGTGAGATAAAGAAGGGAACTGGCTAGAGCCAGATCATGGTTAATGGTAGAGGACAGAAAAGGGCTAATTAATTAGAACATGTATAATGGCACATAATTGTGATAATAAAAAATTTTTCTTCATAGGCTGGCTTAAATTAATGAAACAAATAAATTGCAACAAGATCAAAATACACAAATCTGTCTTATAAAAACATGAAATTAGGCTTTTTTTTTTATTGGAAATTGACATTAATCAGAATAATGTGCCACTAAGTCAAGAAGCAGAGGCCTGGCAAGATGACATAGTGATGAGCAATGCCAAATAAGCCTGACAACCTGAGTTTGATTCCTGGGCCTGTGTAGAGATGAAATGAGAAAACTGATTTTACATAAATGTATTCTCTGACCTCCAATACCACTGTACATGCGGGCGCGTGCACGGACGCACACGCACACACACACGCACATACGCACACACACACACAGTGAGCTGGGACAAGGGTCAGTATGTCAGTTTGAGACCTGGATTCCTAGAGAATCTGCAGGTGGTTTGCTCTCTTTTCTCATCATCATCACCCAGGATGTATGCAGGAGAGACAGTGGTCCATCTTTGAAGCAGAGATACTCCTCCTGTGTTGGAGGTTGGGATGGTAAAGCACAAAAAGATCTTTAGATAAAGTTTACTACTTTCACTGAGGAGGTATGCCAGGGAAAGGGTTAAGGAGTCATAGATTAGGTGTGCATTTCACAGTTGGACAATTTAAAAGGGTCAAGAGGAGAGTTGGCCTGCAGCATAGACTAAAGCCACTGCCACAGTAACGAATGGATTGATTTGCTGCTGAGACTTGAATGCTTTCTCTGCTCTCAAGATTACTTAAGGGCACACTGAAGAGCCTTATGTTGGTAACTTTCCACCCTGGACCCATTTTAAGTGGCTTTTACTCTTTCCAACTTGAATCAAATCAGCAAGATAACCTTAAATAGAAGTACACTCCACAGATCTTAAGGATCCCAAATATTGTTTTTTTTTTTTTTTTTTTTTTATCCCCAACGGTCAGACCAGTGACTCAAAAGTGTACCTCTCCTCTACATCATTCATGGCAGTGACTCTGGGATTTGGTGAAATGAATTGAATTTATAAGTAAGCACTTTCTAGCTTATTGCCTACTATTTTTGATTAACATTTGGGTGAATTTTAGTTTATATCAGTGAGATATTGACTAGTCTTATTGTTACTGTTTTATAGAAACCTAGAGACAAACACCTGAAATAAATAATTTATGCAAACCAGGATTTCTCAACCTTGACACTCTGCATGTTTTGGGGAAGATAAAATTTGCATTTTGCATGTGTATTAATGTGTGTGCTGTAGCATAGTTACCTCAATATCCAGGTTCTGGTCACTAGTACCCATAGAGCTATGGCAATCAAGAATATCTCCCATAACTGTTGAATGTCGTGCTCCCACAAGATTATGAAAGATTTGAAAACTTTCCTTGAAATGGTAATGTTGCTACACTTTTTTTTTTGAGATAGTGTGTTACTGTGAACACAAGCTGTCCTCTAGACTTTATTGAACATTTCTGTTTAGACATATTTAGATATATGGATACTTTGTGCTGTAGTTGCCTTCAATCTTCAGTACAGTAAAAGCTATAAAGCTTTACACCCTGGAGCAATAAACAATGATACAGTATTGATTAGATATGTTGTAGGTTGTATTTTCTACATCTACGCTAGTATAACTTTTAAACATTTACATTAGAAAAACAACTAATACATTCAGATTAACACATAACAAATACATTCAGACTTTAAGGGACAAATGGTTTCAACTTAGCATACTGAGTAAAACCACTATTGTGCATATATTTATTTTCAAGGCAGAATATCATGCAGCCCAGGTGCCCTTTTACTTGCTGTGTGGCAGAGGGCAAGCCAGATTACCCTGCCTCTACTCCCAAGTGTTGACACTACAAACATGTGGCACCATAGTCAGTTTATGTCACAATAGGAATTGTACCCAGGGCCTTTTGCCTTGGAGGTAGGCACTCTGCCACTGAACACCATGTGTAACCCAGGCAAGATCTTCTTAGCAATGTAGTTAATTATCTACTGCCAGATTGTACAAAGAGGACAGTATTCTAGCAATCTAAGAAAGGCTAACTTCAGTATTCAATAGAAAATCCTCAAATGTACTCCTTGATGAGATCATCCTATGAAGAAGTGATACTTAATTGTGTATATAAAATTAGAAAAACCTGTGGACATTTTTAAAGTGTGGATTAAAACATTGGTGGTTGCTGTAGGTTGGACATTATATGTCCCACTGAGCCTTGTATGTTAAAGCCTTTGTGTGCAGGTAGTGGGCCATTAAACAGGTGGGTCCTTTGTGCAGTGACTGGGTCACAGGGAAGTCTCTCTGAAGGAGATATAGTGATCTAATTTCTTTTCATTTTGCTTTCTGGATATCTTCCGGTGAACAGGCCACTTCTGCAGGAAGCACCCACTATGGTGTATAACCACCATAGTTCTTTAGCAATAATCCTGAGCTACCATAGGTTGACATTTGGAAGACCCTGTCGAAAAAATAAGCACATTTCTTTTAAGTTCATTATTTCTGGTGTTTTTGTTATAATGACATAATGCGAATGCAATGATGAAGCTAATCATTTTATTGGAAAATTCAGAAGATATTAAAAATAATTTAATATGTATTATTCTTCAGTAGCCAATGACTGGAATTAAGCCAAGAAACATGTTAAAGAACATGTCACAGCTATATTATTGTTTGAGAATCCACATGGCTGCAAGACTTAAGCTGTAACACAAAGTGAATGTTCACATTATCACTCAGCACTGTTCAAGGTCTGTAACACTCCATATTCCAAGAAGTTAGAAAACTCCTATTGGTAAACTCACAAAGGCAGTTTATAGATTGAAGTATTTTCTAAGGAATATGCAATTAAAATATCAGTGTATCCTTATTTATCAATATCAGTATACTTTGACATAGTCCTAGATATTGAATATTGCAAAAATCTACTAGAAAACCAGATATTGTAATTCCAGCATTACTTAGGACAACTCTGGATATATGTGGTACACAAACTGCTCTTGGTTTAATAACAACTGATTCATTCTCTTTTTTTGTTGTTGTTTTTTAAATTTTATTTTATTATTTTTTATTTTATTTTTAAATTTTATTAATTTATTCATATTACAACTGAATTGTTATCCTATCACTTGTATCTTCCCTCCCTCCTGTTTTCACCCTATTCACCTCACCTAAGTCTATGACCGAGGGGGACCTCCTCCCCCGCTATATGTTCATAGGCTATCAAGTCTTAGAATGGCTAAGATCAAAATTTCAAGTACACCACATACTGGCAAGGATATGGCGAAAGAGGAACACTTCATCATTGCTGGTGGGAACGCAAACTTGTACAGCCACTTTGGCTGTCTATCTGGTGCTTTCTCAGAAAACTGGAATAGGGCTTCCTCAAGACCCAGCTATTCCACTCCTTGAAATATACCCAGAAAATGCTCCACCACACAAGGTGATATGCTCAACCATGATTCATTCTCCATCTGCTTTTAACTTATAGACCCAAATCTACTGTACGTTTGTATTCAATACTTATCATTGGAAGATTTAATCAAATATATATATATATATATATATATATATATGTATATATATATATATATATATATATATATATATATATATATATATATATACCAGCATAAGGTATTGAGACTGGGTATAGTGTGTCAAAGATTCTGAGAAGTTTTTATTCCAGTGGTTTAAATGCTTGAGGCTATTCTTAAGCAACAGACTAAGGAAGACAGGATGTGGTAAAAAGATTAGAAAATTGCACTAATATGGTCCAATGGGAAACTAGCTAGGTTTTCTATAAGAAGCTAACTGGAGCCTAAATAATGAAATAATAATAGTCCTACCTTGAGAAAAGCAGATTACATTTTAGACTCTTTGTCCATCATAACCTACTTTTAGTAAGAGAAAGGTGTCCTTTGAGATCGTACTTGGCTGAGAACAATTATTTGGATACAAGTTATTTTGTTTATCTGTCACTATGAACAAAGGTATAAGACCTACTGTTCAGAAGGCCTTCCATCAAAGTGCCTACATAGTTTCTTTATTTGCTTTTCCAGATATAAAAGCCTATTTTTATATATTTAAGAATCAGTGAACATGAGCTGATGACATGTAACCTTAAGGCACATGAATTTTGTGCTATACTTTAGTTACCTGTAGTCAAATATTTCTTGATAAAATATTGGTATAATTTTACTCTCAATATGTATATAGCTTTGCATGGATCCAAATTAGTCAAGTATACTTGAAATCTATATCTGAATTTATAAAAGTTTACATTACAGCCTCAAGCATCTGCTATACAAAATCCTTGATTTTGCTAAAAATCCAAACAAAACAAAAAACAAAATAAAAAACACAAAAAGCCCCAGCAGTTTCAGGGAAATCATTTAGTTATAATCAATAGTGATTGTTTATTTTATATTAAGACCACCAGATTTTAAAATCAAAGTTTATTTATTACAGTAAGCACAATGCCACTTTTCAGCTGAGAAATTTGTAAACTGGTGAATAAATTACAGAAATTATAGTCAGTTGTTTACATTTCTTTATTGTCTTCTACATACATAACACAGTTGCTGGTTTTGAGAAACACATGCAGAAGTCAGATAATTTCGAGAGTTCTTTTCTAACTGAGAGAGAAAAATTATTAAAAAAAACATAGCTCAGGAAGTAATAAGTGCTATAACGAGCACCAATATAAGGGGTTGGAGTCCAGTAGATGATGGATATTAATAGTTTTAGACCGAGGTAGTTGATGTAAGACTTTCTGAGAAGTTTAAACTAAACTCAAATCAAAAGAAGTCTGGATGATATTGGAACCAAGCACTGCAGAGACAGAATTAACAAGCTTAAGAATTTGATGAAGACATATTACACAAAATATAAAATTCTTTGGTAAATATACCAGTGTTTTCCCAATAATGGAGTTTAAGCCATTGCTAAGTGGCACATGAAACATGATTCGATAGTGTGGGTAGTTTCCTGGCACTTCTTGTGTATCTGAGTTATATATAAAGTTTTAAAGTTTCATTAGTAAAATAAATTTCAATTATTTTACTAAGTGTTTCCAGTTACAAATCTATTGTGATCATTATTCCTTTGTAGGACTGAGGAATTGCCCCAGGACCTTGGACATGTTAGACAAGTGCTTAACCAATAAGCTATATTATTTCCTATACTTCTATTGTAATTTAAGGTTTATAAAGCTTAATTTCTTTGAAATGAGAGAAGATTATAATAGGGTCTATTGATTCTAACAAGATTCACTTAGACGGCTATAATGAATTTGACCTTTGTAAATAGAAAACAACATACATTTTATAATTATAAAGTGACTAAGTATGTAGATAAATAGAATTTTCCACAGCACCTCATAAAATTAATAACTAGATACTTTCCCTTAAATTGTGGACAGACTTGTTGGTGTCTGATCCTCTATTGCCTTCTTAACAGGTATAGACCTTGAAGCATCCTGATGGCAAGAGCCCTTTTATACACTACTTGCATATGGACAACTTTAAACTACCCACCAAAGACTGTATGTAGTTACATAAGTAATATTAGCCTTTATTTATATCACAATTTACTTTTCAATCAAAATGACTCTGAGATACCATCTTATACCCATCAGAATGGCTAAGATAAAAAGCTCAAGTGACCCACATGCTGGCGAGCATGTGGAGAGAGAGGAACACTCCTTCATTGCTTGTGGGAGTGCAAACTTGTACAACCACTTTGGAAATCAATCTGGAGGTTTTTGAGAAAACTGAGAATTTCTCTATCTCAAGACCAAGCTATACACTCCTGGGCATATAACTCAAAATATTACTCATTATACAAGGAAATTGACTCAACTACATTCATAGCAGCTTTGTTCATAATTGCCAGAATCTGGAAACAACCTAGATGTCCCTCAACCGAAGAATGGATAAAGAAATTATGCTACACTTATACAATGGAATACTCCTCAGCTATTAAAAACAAGGAAACCATGAAATTTGCAGGCAAATTGATGGAACTAGAAATGATCATCCTGAGTGAGGTAACCCAGACCCAGAAAGACAGACATGCTATGTTCTCACTTATAAGCAGATATTAGCCATATAGTACAGGGAAATCATGTAAGAGTTCACATGTAGTACCAAAGGGAGGATGCTTAAATCTCACTGAGAAAGGGAAATAGAACAGACTGTGGGCATGCTTGAAGAGAGGGAACAAGACAGGAGAGGGGGCACGAGGGGAAAAGAGGGCGAGGATCTGATGTGAGTGCTGAGGGGAACGGGGCTGGTAAGCTGATATGGGAAGGAGGCCAGAAGAACAGGGCATGCAGAGAGAAGAGAAGCCATGGCATTGGACATCTCTGAGACAGGCTGGAGACATATGACAGGGTATGCTGCTGCGGGACTCTAGCTGAGACTTCACTAGTGACAGATATGGAGACTGAAGAGGCTGATCTCTACCCAGACAGGACTCCTAGTGGAGGGGAGGGAATACCAACCCATCTACAAAAATTTTGATCAAAAGTTTACCCTCCCTAAAGATGTGCAGTGATAAATATAGAGCAGAAATTGAGGGACTGCCCAATTAATTCCTGCCCCCTCCATGCAGGAGAGGCAACCCCTGACACTATTAATTACACTCTGCTATGCTAGTAGAAGGAAGCAAGGCACATCTGTCCTTTGAGAGGCCCCACCCTCAAGGGATCAAAACAGGGGCTGAGACTCACAGCCAAACATTGGGCAGAGCATAGAGAGTCTTGTGGAAGAGTTGGAGGAAGGATAGAAGGATCAAGAAGGAATAGGAGATCCACCAGAAGACCAACAGGGACAACTAACCTGCGTCCAGGGTGGGCTTCTGGAAACTGAAATACCATGTATGGACTGGACCTAGGCCCCCTACATAAATCTACCAGATGGGCAGCTTGGTCTTCATGTGGGTCCCCTAGTAATAGGAGCATGGGTTGTCTCTGACAAATAATTATTTACATGCTTTTTGATCACTTCCCTCTGGTGGGGCTGCCTTGCCAGGCCACCCTGCACTCAATTCTGATATAACTTGATGTACTGGGAAGGGGAGTTTGGGGTATGGGGGCTCCCCTTTTCTGAGGGGTATGGTAGGAGGAGTACAGAGAAAACAGAGGGAGGGTGGGACTTGGATAGAGAAGGGAGGGGGCTATGATTGGGATGTAAATTGAATAAATAAATTAATTAACTAATAATTTACTTTTTGAAACTATAATATATCATTTCTACACTTCCCTTTTTTTCCTCCAACCCCTCCTATGCATTTTATTTACTTTCAAATTCAAAGTAGCATTTTATTTGTTGTTATACATACATACACACATACACACACAGAGATAAACACACACAGCTATTCTTAAGTATATACACACCTGTATTATGTGGCCTCAAGGCTTCAGGACTGACCAGCTGGTATTGAATAGAGACGCCCTCAACTAGGGAAGACTATTTCTCTGTGTCTTGGCTTCTCTAGTTGCCTGTGGTTCTTTGTCTAGTGTGAGATCCTAATAGTTTTACCCTTTACATGTTAGCATGCCCATTGGGTTACTACTGATCAAGCATTTTTTATGAAAACACATTGTTGAGATGTTTAGTTTTTGATGTGAAAATAAGAATAAAATTTGCATCTCTAATTCTCATATGTGCTAAACTTATACTTTAAAAAGCTCTATAATCCAGAGGAAAAAAGTTAATATGAAAAAGTTAAAGCACAATTAGAATCAGTGATTATTTACTAAAGCCTACAATGTCATTTGGTTTCAATGACAAATCACTAATGGATACTCAAGCTCAGTTCTTTTCACAATTTCCTTTGTTTGAATTTGAGACTCATTTTCTTCTTAGTATTATACTTTTGAGTGAAATAATGATCCTTGAGAATAAATGAAAATATATTTGTGAGACAATTACTTAGGATATTGTGAACAGATGGTTTAATTGGAGAAGTGAAGATGGAGGACTCACCCTATCCCTTTATCACTAACTCCCTGAATTTTGACATATGATCTATGTCATTTCTGCTGAAATGAGTACAAGATCTGTAGGAATCCCGGCTGCCTGTGATACCTTTCCCAAACTGCATTTCAATCATAGTTACATTAAAACAGTTCAAAGGCAAATATTGCTACCTGAATTATTTTCATAATCTGCAATGTTTTTTTTTTTTGTTTCATTTTGTTTTGTTTTGGCTTGAAGAGACCTTCCAAATGTTACATTAAGGATTTCTGAACAGACAGATTCTTGGTTAATATAATTACACCTGGTGAAAATGAATATTCTTTAATTACTTGTATGGATAGTATTAAGACATCATTTCAGGGGTCATAAATTCAAGTTGAATATTCGTGTCTTCAGTAAAAATTGTTAGGCCATGTAATAAATGATTCAATGCTGATTATTAGACAAATAAGCTTTCCCAATAAGTGAAATTTTCAATTGTTTGACGTAACTATTAGCAGTTAAAATTATCATTTATATACCTAAACCTATTTTCAAAAGTAATAACTTTACTATTACTTATAATTAATATGTATTAATTTTCATATAGATTTTCTATTTTACTAACTTGTTTGTATTACTTAACTTCAGACAATTTTAGAATATGAATTAGAAACCATTTCATCTGCAGGATTTTGTGGGCCAATCTATTAATAAGATCTTTGCCCATTGGTGTTGGAAATTGGACCTTTTCTACAATTTAGGTCTTCAAAGATGGTAGACAGGCACTAAACTTTGACCTATATCTTATAATCAATACTGATATTTGTTAAAAGTAAGTTAAAGTATATACTAAAACATCAAACTACATAAACACACATCTCAAATACTTTTCCCAAGTCATGGTTTCTCTGTGTGGGTCTAGCTGTTCTGGGTCTCTCTCTGTAGACCATGCTGGTTTCAACCTCAGAGATTTGCCTGTCTCTTCCTCCCAAGTGCTAGATTTAAAATGTATGTCACCATCACCTTGACAAATATTTTTATCTCAAAACTGTTTTTACAAAAGGGAAGCTGTCTCATTTTCAAAACAATGACTCTTAGGTATATGTGGAAAGACTCTTTATGGAGTGACAGAGTATGTTTAGAGTCTCTATGAAATTCTGCAAATAATCAACTGAGCATGGTAATACACCTCTTGTCTCAGTGTTAGGTGGGGAAGGTCAAGTTTTCAAGATCATTTACATTTGCACTGAAAGCACAAGTCAACTAAGACACACAGGATTATATATCTTAAAGCAAATCAAAACAAAATAAATCAAATTTTATGTACATTCATACACACACACACACACAAATATAGTTATGTTGTGTAAACATGTTTTTGTTTTAATCCTAGGTGTGGGATATGGGGCTGCTTCAGATTGTACTGGGCAGTTGGCTGTTTGCCTTGTACTTGCTCTGACAGGGGCATGATTCTGCCAGTTGAAGACAGTTTAATTCTGGGGACCCTAGACGAGGTATAAAATGACCAGAACCCCAAGAGAAAAGGTGCAGTTTTTCTTCCTGCTGCCTTCTGATCCTTCTGCTGGTGTGTCAAGTAGTCATGAGAAAAGAGACAATAAGAAGAAATTGTTAAGATCCTGACAAGAAGATAGGACTTACTCCAAGGAACTCAATGCACCTAATCAGCAGAAAGTAGTCTAAAAAGATCTCAATGCACTTTCTCCACAGTAACCTTCTGTGTCTCCTACCTGGTATTGGGGTGTTTAAAGGGATTGGGGTGGCAAAATGTGGTATGTACAAAAACCCAAATAAAACAACCAAGAAATATGCTTATATACACATATATTAAATATTAATATTCTGCTTTATAATATTAATATATAACACATATATATGTATGTATATTAGCCAGTTCAAAATGTGAATGTCTTTGCACTGACATAGTGTTACATAATGCCTTTTTTAGTAGGAAATACTAAGTTCATGTAAAGAAAGATAATCTGTAAGATACCTGATTAGGGTACATCAGGTCAACAGAGCTTAGCATCAAACATAACAGTCATACCTACCTAAGAAATGAACAGAAGACCATGAATCTAGCATTCTGAGAGTTTGGTAGTCTTATGTATTTCTGAAAAGGAGGTCAAAGGCTTGGAAAATTTTAAAAACTCTAAGCCTACTACACTAATTCCTTGACCTTATGTGTACTAAGTTCAAAGGACAACTTGAAACTTTTTCCACCTTGTAGGTCCAGGGTATTGTACCTAGTTCCTTAAACTTGGCAGCAAGTATCCTATCTGCCTTAAACATCTTGAAAGACTTTATGTTCTCTTTCTTGTTCATATTGAATACAAACTGCTGGGTTTTTTTTTTTTTTTTACTTTTCTTTATTGCATATTTCTAACAGTGTTTTGCATTTTAGGTTTTACTGTATGTTTTTAAAATTATTTTTAAAATTCATCTATTATCTATCTATCATCTATTTAACATCTATCTATGTATCTATCATCTATCTTTCTTTCTTTCTATCTATCCATCTATCTATAATCTATCTCCCTGTATTTATTTATTTAAAAAAGAGGTCTCACTATATAAACCAAGCTGGTGTTGAATAAAGATACTTTGAACAGATATTTAAGGGCTTCCTCATCTATTTACAATCTATTCTAATTATTAATAGGAAATGCTAGGCAGAGGGAAAGAGAACTGGAAGAAGATTTTTCAGACAGCTGCTTCCCAGGCAACACTTGGAACATAGTGTTTACAAATGTCATCTCCCTCTGGTCAATGTGATGTCTCAGTCATTGTTCTTAATATTGTTTCCTATGTAGATTTCAGATGCCTCTGATGTTGATGGCTGGAAACCCCTTTAAGATAAACGAACACCAGTTTGATGACACAGATACCACGGTTAACAGTTAGTAGCTGACTTTACAAATGATCTGTGCTGTGGCTGATTGTCTTTCAGATTTCCCTCTCCCTTGTAGGGTTAGAGATTTAAAGTACAGCTTAAAGACACATGGCAGGATGAAAGATCATCTAATCAAAGACAGGGTGAGATGGGAGGAACAGCTATTACCTTAGTGAGAAATACACTTACATAATCCAAAAACATTACTCTTCAGGGACTTGGGGTAGTTGCTAGCAGACCATCACAGCTAAGCTGCTCCTAACTCAGAAAGCATAGCTTTCCCTCTATTGCTTCTTATAGTTTTTCATTCAGACCTGAGCTAAAAGCTTAGCCTTGGATCTCCTGACACTTCATGCTCATTCTTGCTCTAGATCAGTATCCTGGTGCAGCTTCTTCCAGATTTTCTTGGCCTTTGACCCTAAAAGCATAACTTCCCCTTTTCTGTTTCCATATACTTTGGACAGATGCTGAGGGCTTTGGCTTACCTACAATGCTTCCCTCCAGCTCAACTTGGTTTAAACTCCAAGAATATTGTCTTTGAATTTCCTTAGGAGACCATTTTATCTATAAGAATTAGAACCAGAAAAAGGGGTTTTGTGCATTTTGGGGAAAATATTAAAGAGTATTGGCAAACTGTCACTAGAAGCACATTGAAACAGAATTCAAATTGCAATAGGAAGCTTGTGATCTGTATTCTAATTCCAGAGCGAGATAGAAAGACATCATGAGGAAATTACTAAGCAACAAGGCCCTCACCCCAGGATCCATGTGACTCTTCTTTCAGCAGAGAAGCAAGAATCCCAACAAAATTAAAAATTGCTGTGTCTCCTTATCTTTTACCAACTATAAAGCTTTACTTTCAGGAATTTCAACCAATTGACAGGGAAGGGCTCGTATTAGACCTTTGTGCCACATTAATGGGTTCTGATTCTATTATTATTACTCAGTCCAAGATGTTTGTAGAGATACATTATAATCTCACTAATCAAAAGAGAGAAAAGAGACTTTAAAAAACAATGGTTTTTTTTTTTAGCAACCCTATGAATTGTAATTTGACAGCCACAAAAAACAAAAAACAAAACCCTGCTATGCATGGCTAATGCTAAGACAATTAAATGCCACACAACCTGGAGGAGCCTGTACCTATACTTGAATATGCTTTATTATCCCCAGTTATCTCAGGAAAGTATACAACCTTGGTCTTAGATATGTGCTCTTTCCAATAAACACCTCTCTCCTTAAGACCATGTTAAACTATCTTCACTAAAATTCTCCAGCTCTGACTCGTAACTGGCCAAGGGGCTAGTGTAAACAATTCAGAGTGCTCAGCTGTGCACATGTCATCTTCATCAACTTCCCTCCAACTGAGGCTCAAAGAACTTAGTAGAAGCAGGGATGGTGAGAATGTAGGAGCCTGCTGAATGGGAAGAGCTCTGAAATGCTGGCTATGGCTATGGCCTGGAGATTTCAAGCATCAACTCACAGAAGCTGTAGTTACTTGTACATGACCTACACAAGACCAACAGTCCAAATTCTGCTATGGATAGGAGAGGGGCTCCTGAGATTGGCATGTGAATGTTGCTGAGGAACTGAGGGTCACGTTGCATGGTGATTTGACTGCTGGTAGCTGTCCTAAGCTCCAGGCATATGTGAGAGACATTGATTGTATTCTTGGATATATTAATAAATATGTAAAGGTAAAAAGTGAATCTGGGAGATGTGGCATGGGTGCACTGAGGGGTGGGGTGCTACAGGCATGTAGTTGTGGATGGATAGGTTTACTATACATTATATCAACCTTTGGAATTCTCACATAAATTCAAAAGGTTAAGGGACAAAACCCTGAAACCCTTCTGTGTCATACTAGTGAGTCCTAAAATCTACAATTCCCAGTTTGCATTGATGTGAGGTCTCTAAAAGTTTAAAGGAATTCCTTTAGCTGTCTAGAACAACAGCAGCTCTGTCCCATCACCACTGACAATCCTACTTCTGAAAGTACCCTGGGAACTTACACATTGTTGGAGAAAATGAGTGTATTAGGTTATTTGGTTGATTTAAACTATCTATGAAGTTTCATCTTTGTATCTTTGAAGTTTTTCAATAACAAATTCTTTAGATTAAGTTATTGCCTGTGGATGGGGTTGGTTGATAGGTAAACATAGAGCCAGTGAGATGGCACAGCAGGTAAAGTTGCCTACCATCAAGCTGGACTCCTGAGTTTAATTCCTAGGACCAACATGGCAGAAGGAGAGAAGTAACTCCTACAATGTATCTTCTGACCTCCGTATGTGTGTCATGGTACTGGTAAAACCCCACTCTATCACACACGAAATCAAAACAATAAAATGCATTAACTATTTTAAGTAAACACATCAGTTTTTCTCTGAACTACCAGTTGGAAGATATGAAATGGTATAAAATATATTAGAGAAAAACCTGTTGCCATATTAACATTGAAGCTTATATGTAATTTCTATATTTTATAATATAATAGATTATATAGTATGTAAATATGCTTTGATGTTTAAGAGGACCATTGCAGAAAATGTTTAATTTCTAAAAGGCAATTGCCTCATGCAAATGGAAGTCAGTCAGTCTTATGGTAACATTTTGTTGTTGTTGTTGTTTCATTTTTTTTCTACAAAAATCCCTGTCCAGCAAGGATTCCAAGAACTGGAGCCAAAATTTGCCCCCTGGTTGAAAGGGAGTAAAATTGCTTGTGAATGGAAGTTCTAGAAAGAAGATTGGAAGCTCAATCCTTGTTATATCCTGTGTTTTGGACAATTGGCACAGCCTGTGGCTGTTTTTGATGACTTATATGAATCTCTTCCCCAGAAGCACCTACCATTTCACCTCTCTTATTTCATTATGTGCTGTCTCTGGGATTGGAGGATTATTAATCTGAGTACCCCACTATCATAAAGGATCCTTTCCCGAGAAAGTTATGTGCATATCAGCCACATAAGGCCTTAAATTTCCTATTTGACCTTCAAGTCCCACGCATTTAAAGAATCACACACTTTGCTTTAGCTGAGATACCTTTACAATTTCTAGAAACTGGGTATGAACTTTTTGAAGTGGCCATTGTGAATTTCAAGATTTTGTAAAGTGATAGTCACATCAGCTTTTGCATCCACCAAAAGCTTTCTACTTCATTTACTTGCAGTTTTAATTTTACACTATGATCGTTAACAACTGTTTCCAGAACACATGTTTTACAGTAATTCCAAACCAACTATAAAAGCAGATAGGAATCAGAGTTTTAATGATGTGATCAGGTTGAAAGGTTTTAAATGCACAGGTGAGTTATCCTGGGCAGTTGTTATCCTACCTAGTAGCCATTTACCTGTGCATGTAACCTAAAATAGTATGAGTGATATGTTTGTCTTTTGGAAAGACACCCAGCTTCCACAAACCAAAAATCTGAGAATGTCATCAAATATCAGCTGAGGCCTGTAACAAAGCTCTCTTCACTTTGCTTTAACACGTCTACATGATATTGCCACAAATGCATTAAAAAAAACGTTTTGATTTATGACACTCTTTGTTCTGTTACTATAAAAACTTTATGAAACTACTAGCATGCTGCAACATAGAATTTATGTAAGTTTAGTTTGTGCTCCGAGGCTATATCCACTCAAATTTGACTACACAATAAAGGACTTTTAATCACCTTGAGGTGAGAGCTATACTTCTTGTGGCAACCAAGAGGACAGTGGGAATATTAGTTACTTTTTCTGTTTCTGTCCCAAAATACCTTGAAAAAGGCATCTTGTGTGTGTGGGGGGGGGGGACGACTTATCCTGGTTACAGTGTTAGAGTTGTGAGTGCATCATGCTAAGGGAGTCCTGATCAGGAAACGGAGGCAGCTATCACACTGCATCCTCAATTAGTCAGCAGGCAGCAATGAGTGTTTGTGACCTTCTTATGATTCAGTCTAAGATTCCGGTCCACAGAATGATGCTGCCCACAGTTCTAGTCAGCAGAGTTCCTCTGTCAGTTAACCCAGTCCACAAACATCCTCTTAGACATGCCTAGATGTTGGTCTCCAGATGATTTTAGATCCTATCTCTTTGGTATAACCACCACAGTGTGCTTCTTTGGAAATTAGATATTTTTATTCGTGGACTAGGTTTTGTTCAAGGGCTGTTGTCTTGTGGAATCACTAGTAATAACCTATTTTTTCTAGGTGTCTATTTTAACAAAGCTTGTTTGGAGCCCTAAAATCCCTTAGGTGACCGTGGAGCCTTCTCCTGTCAGACAGCTTAAGGATTATTTTTGCATTCTTATCTCTGTCCTTTCTATTGATGATAAAATGTCTCTCTACCTATTTCCGTAGAAAGTAATGATGATTAAGAAATTTCAGCCAATCATCGTTATCCAAAATCCTGGTTTTGGTATTATTTACCTGTGAGAAGACCAAACACAGAACTTTTCCCTTTTGCCTGAACTTGGCAACAAATTCAGATGAATGCCCCACTGCTGTGGCCTTGCTCACTCTGTACGAAATGAGGCAGACATAAGATAAATACTTTCATTTTAGCAGAGTCCACTGATTGGAAAAACAAACAAACCACAGTCCAAATCTCTCAGCTTGCTGATCTTTTTCCGTTGGAGACACTGTTTCAGAGCTCCTTATGACAAGTTCCTTTCCTGTTTCCTGTTTATGTTGTTATGTCTTCCTTCCCACTTTTTCTCCTTTTCCTCTTCCTTGTCTTTAATTTCTATTGGGTTCAGAAATTTGTCAGGTCTAACTCAAGGTGAGAACCGAGTGCAATGAGACCCTGTGCCTTGCTCACCGGGTGAGATTGATGAGCAGCAGATGGGTAGGTGACTAGGACAATAAGAAGAGAAGAGATGAGTGCCGTACTCAGATAGTGCCTGTGAACCGAACAGCATCTTGAGGAGCACGTACGACTCAGGGAGGATAAGGCTGATTCTGAGACCCATTTATCAGGAGGTTCCTGAGAATAAACTATCCCATATAATAGAAATCCAAAGCAGTCAGCCTACATAAAACGTGGCTGTGACTGCCAACTGTGCATGGACTATGAGTGCAGATTGTATTCCTATTGTCTCTGAAATAGGTCATCCCCTGTTTCTCTCCTCTACTGTAGGCACCGCACAATAGTTCAGGCAAAATATATAACCTTCACTGTTATCAAACTGAGGGCAATCAATGCACTCAACTTTTCAGTCAGTTTCTGATTTAAATCTTCCTTTTGTCTATTAAAGCAGCCCATTTAAAAAATTAAATGCCAATTTCCTGCAGTTCTTGGAATCCTCCGCTTCCATAAATACCACTTTTCATGCATTACAGCTTACAGCACTTTTACTTATAAAAGATTTACAGGTGGGCCACCCTCAAAGGCTTTATTTGTATTGGAGTCAGTAAATGTTTCTATACCTCTTCTGTTATAAAGACTTCTACTCTTCCCCAAACAGGCACATTACTCCAACTGATGAGGTTCATGTCTCCACACAGCATGCTTTCTTGGAACAACACCAGCTTTTCAATCCCAACACATTTCAGAGTGAATTTTTGATGAATAAATTACCAAACTAATGAGACACACTAAGAGGTTAAGGATTGATCAAGTACTTAATCTTTTTAATGAAGGACACAGCATGAACCAATTCCTCCAAATAGATACAATAAACAATCTTCTAAAACCTAATTATAATAAAAATACAAAGAGGGGGTCAAAGTCTTAGACTTTGTGTACCGGATAATAGCTTTGCATTTTCTTCAACCATGAGAAAGCTTTAGACTTATCACCTTTATTTATATTTGATTCAGATGAGTCTGAGGATTTCAACAGCAGAAATGATGGTATTTTAATACATAATTTTAATATGTCTTTATGCCTTTGAGCCCGTAAAAATGCTTCACAACGTGTGTTTAGAGCTTTGGCAGAGTTTTTTCAGCCTCAATGAGATTAATAAATTTTTTTGGAAATATTCTCAGAGTATAGATATTTAAGCCACTATAAAAAGACTCTTTTGGTGTTTGCTTGTTTGTTTGGTTTTGTATTAACTGACTTAATCAAGTTTTTTAGTTCTTATTTAATTTAGCTATCAAATATAGGTAGTACACTTCTAATGAGACATTTAGGGAAAACTGTCAGTAGTAAAACTTTTTTGGCTATATTTTAAAATATAATAATGTGGCTGATGACTTGGCTCAGCAGGTAAGAAATTTAGTGAAAACTGTCAAGTAGTAAGTATTTTTTACTAATCTGTGTTTTAAAATACGATACTATAGTTGGTGACTGTAGAGGAATTTTAATCAAGAAACATGGCTGCTTTGGCAAGGGATCATATCCAAAGAATTTTTAGGTCTGATGGCATGCAGACACACTCTGGATTACAGTATGATCTGGCTACAATACAGACACTCTCTCAATACACACCTTAAATCTCAAACAATGAGGGTAGGGTTAGTTTATAGAAGGAAGTAGACATGTTTGAAAGTGACTTTTCATTGACTGGCAAGAAGAGTGATGAACAAGAGAAAGATTTGTCAGAATGAGTGAGAGATATGATGACGCTGCTTAGGAGCATCACAGGAAGAGAAAAGTTTTTACCAAGAGTTTCTTTCTTTTATTATTTCTTTTAAAATTTCTTTTTAATTTATATATTCACTTTACATACCGATCATAGCAGCCTCCTCTCATTCTGGTGTGATGATCACCTTTTTCCCCCATCCCCCTCACCGTCTCTCCAGAAACTGAATTCACCACCACCACCACCACCAAATCACCCTAGTGCATCAAGTAGCTTCCTGACTTAGCTCTTCTTCATCCACTGAGGCCAGGCAAGATGGTCCATTACAGGGAAGTGATTGAAAAGTAGGCTACAGAGTCTGTCATAGACAACACCTGCTCATCTTACTAAGGGATCCACATGAAGATCAAGGTTCTCATAGGTTACTCTGCTATGTTTACAGACAGTAGCCAGTCAGACCTGTCCTCTGAGAGGCCCCACTCAGAATCTGATTCTCAGCCATGCATTAAGTGGAGCTCTGGGAGTCCTGTGGAAGGGACAAAGAGGGCAGAAAGACTTAGACGGGACAAGAGTGCCACAAGAATAACAATAGAGTCTACTAACTTAGGCCCATGGACAGAAGCATCAACCAAAAAACATGCATGGACTGGCTCTAGGCTCCCTATATATATGTTACTAGGAGTTTTTGGTTTTTTTTTTTAACCAGGACACAGGTGAATACAGAATGAGCAAGAGAATGAGAAGGAGCCAGAAGATTAAGACATATTGCCAGATTTAGTTTGAGGCCAGGCAGAGTAAATCAACGAGAAGCCAAAATAATCCAAAAGAAGTGAGTTTTAATTAGTAGGCTTGGAGGGGAGTTTTGGCTAGAAAAGATGAGTTGAACTAGCCAATGAGAGTTCAGAAAGATCTAGAAAGGCTTAAGAATGCCTCTGATATCACCACCTCATCTGAGGAGATGAAAACAACATTTACAGGTAGGATAGTTCAGCATTTAAAGATACTTGCTCAGATATATTCTGGGTCTTAAGATCGGGGATGGAAGGAGAGACCTGACGCCTGGAAGTACACACACACACACACACACACACACACACACACACACACACACACACACACACCACACAAACACAAACACAAAGAGAAGGAAGGAATTGGAGAGGAGGGGGGGGGAGAGAATATAAAATAGAAATTTAATAGTATTGCAATAAGGAGTTTAAAGTATAAAACTGAACAAGAATATGCTTGAATTAGTAAAAGGAAATTATTCTATTCCAACAGTTCTGCATAGGAAAATGAATTCCTTTTGTTCTCTGAAATGCCAGCTCTCATACTTGAGGTGAATTTGAAATATGAAATGCTTAGCACATACCTCAGATAGGACCATATAATTTATTAAATTACAATTTTATAACTTCATTTTTTTCCTCCTAAAAGTTGGTTATACATCTGTGTAACAGAGGGTTGGGGCAGAATGGTCCAATAAGCAGCATCTGGTTATTATCGCCTGGTATAGATCATATAAGATGCTTTAACCTAAATATAAAACAGAAATTAGGAAATCATCCTTCATTTCCCGCCTTTTCCTGCCTTAAATTTGATGGTATGCCATTTTTATCTGTTTGTTGGTTATATATAGCAACTGTCTCAGGAGTCCAACTTATGTTTTAAAATTTAACCGTAATTTTATAGACCAGAGTAAGTACTCATTTTTGTCATAAAAATGAATACATATGCTCCATATTTTATTTTCCCAAATTAGATAATAATTAGAATTTCTCAATTTGTACTTTGAATTAAGAGAATTGATACTTTTTACTTGATGTCATTAAAGATACCACTACCTAAGGTGCAGAGATAGTCATGTGTCTGTGCAATAAAGACACCTGTGTAATTCCTCTTTGAATAAATTAACACTCCAGAAATATTCTTGAATACTTAAATAGTACAGACAACTACTGTGCTTTTCTTAAGCTCATAAACTTCATTCCTGACAACACGAAAAAGCAAATCAACCAGAAATGGTAATTCTACTTTAATCTCTGAATCAATACATAATCATAGTGTAAAATTACTGAATTCCAGGGGATGAATACTTACTACCTGGATGAGCATGAGGATTGTGGAAAAAAAAAGTCAAAGACTAGGCCAGTAGGCTAGAAAAATGTTTAAAAAGAAAGGGGGAAAGATAATCAATCAGCTAACTTATTTCACCTCCCAAGAGAAAATGATGAGATGTATTAAATCCAATCCCCAGGATCATATTGCCCACTCTCAGAAAGTCAATATAACAAAGCAAATGGATTTTCTAGTCTTTGTGTGTGTGCATGTGTAGTTCAGTCGACAGAATAAATTGAAGCAGAAAATAAAAGGAGTTATTTTTTCTGTTTCCTCCAGTCACTGATGGCTTGAATTTGGTCTTTAAGGCAGGCAGACTTTTTTAATCAGAAGAAATGCACCTGAGTGACTCAGTGATTTCTGTCCTCCAAAAAAAAAAAAAAAAAGTCATTATCTGATTTGCAGCCTGGATAAATATATTTAACACATATTTCGAGCAGTGAGAGTTCCTAGCAGGCATCACCACACGACGGTCTCTCCCAGTTGCAACCTGAGATAGTACAGAGGTTTGCCTCCTTCCCTGGTCTTCCTTCTAAATAGCAAACGTGCTGGGACCACTCAGCAACACAGAGGGAGAAACAGAAAAATTAGGGAAGCCAGCAAGCAGATGGCTTAGTTGCCTAGTTCTTTCCGTCCATCACTGAGCCGTGTGCTTTTTGGCAGTCTAGGAGATGTTATATCCAGGAACAGCAGGAGAGGCTGTTAGAGCCTAGCAGCAGATTTCTACAGTAGGGCCACTGACCACTATCATCAAAATGCACTGGCACTGATGAAACAGTAGTTGGTATCACAGATAATGTTATTAAATGCCTCGCATCGCAAGTATAAGGTAGGTACCGAGATAAGTCACTACTATCTCTACATCATTTCCAAAACATGAGACTATCTTGCAAAATTGTTGAACATTATCAGACTGTTAGATATTTTTATATATGATAAATTCCATTGCTGTCTGTGTACATATGTATGCATGCATGTGTGTTTGTATGTATGTATGTGTGTGTGTGTGTGTGTGTTAGCAATGCAAGTTTTGCTTCTCACAATGGTAAATGCTGGGATTACAGTATTTACTTGGTCATGACATAATAGTATTGAAAATCTTTATGGTAAAGAGCAGTGTACTCAACACGCTGGATGAAAAGGAAGTCGAAAAAAAATTTTCGTTTCTTTAAATGAATTAATAATAAGTAGTCGTAGGTCAGTGCATTGAAAAAGAAGCTTTAAATTAATGAATGAAATAAGAAAATTATATCAGTATGGATATACTGATATCCATATGCTAAAATGAACATTTTTAAAGTTCAGGTGGAGAAATACTCAATTTTACCTTTATGCATTTGCAAAAGAAGCAACTTCTCATATATGTAACTGCTGCCTGGGGAAATCAAAGAGGATTAGCCTAAGAACCCATCACGTTTTGTCAGCTCTGATTATTTGGCAAAGGGTTATAGTGGTCAAAGTAGAGCTAATACACTGTAACAAGCCATACCAACCCAAAGAACCTTGGTGGTTAATCAAGCCTCAAATCTCCCCTTTCTGATATGCCATATGATCGGTCTAAACACTAATTTATTATGTAAAATTCCCAATCTTTTAAAAACAAGAAAGTTAAAAAAAAAACTTTTGAATTGTCTCCTTTTCTTCCCATAAAACAGGAGAAAGCATCCAAAAACGAATGGCCCTTTCCCGGGAGAGAAGGCAACTGCTTAGTTTCTGATCCTGCAGAGAAAATGGAGCTGGGGTGTGTGATGGGGAAGGGATACACCTGAGTCACGGTCCTCTGTACGTTAAACTCATTGCAGCACCTAAGGCCTAGGTCCCTATGGTCTCTAGTTGGAAGTTCTGATTCCTTCAGTCTCCTAAGCACAGGAGGGTTTAGGTGAGCCAGCTCCTCAGCAGGCCCTGAGGCCAGGATTTAGCTACAAGTGATTTTTTAAGGCAGTTCCCCTGGGAGAAGTGAGCACACCCAGACTGTGAAACAGGAATAAGACAAGTGTTTGATTTTACTTAAATCCCAGTCTCTTCTACAGAGCCCATGGGGAACTTCTGAGGGAGGCCTGGGAAGCTGCACTCTCAGTCCTTTGTCTGACACTGATAGTGACCAGTAACTTTGTAGCAGCAATTTGCTAGGAAAGAACTTTATATAATACTGTATCTTGAGACAGAACTGACATGTTCAAGAGATTCCATCAAAATCCATCATTTCTTGATTTAAAAAAGGGAAGTAGAAATTTCTAAGTATTTGTTTATAACCTATGAAACATTTCTAAGTACAGTAGTAAGTTTACAAGATCTTAGTAAATGATGTATGGTAAACAAGTTAACAAAACAAACAACTGTTATATCTTATTTATTACATTTAGAGTAGAAATATCTATTTAAAAATAGGTTCCCGGTCTTAATTCAGGTGACTCCCGTCTTTTTAATACTCTATTTTAATGTTTCATGTATAATTATATTATTTTCCTTTCCTTCTTCTTTCTTCTATCCCTCCCACGTTACTTCACTCTTTCTCCATTTCCAAATCATAGCATCTTTTCTTAAGTTTCACATACGATACCTCAGATCGTGGCTGCTTAAACAAGACCCGAATCTGCCTATCATAATGTTCTACTTGTACGTTTCAAGGACCCTCTGGATCCTTCTACTTTGCTATTCTTTCGTGCTTCTCTCATGTAGAGTCCAAATAGGATGTCCTCCCCTCTGTCCCAGTTTCCTGGTAAGTGAAGGCTTTCGTGGGACATGCCCCTTGGGCTAGTATGCAGATATAAGTGAGTATATACCATTTGATTCTTTCTGCTTCTGGGTTAACTCACTCATTATGATCATTTCTAGCTCAATAGGCAGATTTGGGCCCAGGGGTCCCACTCAAACTAAGGCACCAGCCAAGGACAATACAGGAGGTAAACTTTAAACCCCTACCCAGATCTAGCCAATGGGCAGAACATTCTCCACAGTTGAGTGGAGAGTGTGATATGACTTTCTCACGTACTCTGGTGCCTCAAATTTGACCAGGTCCCCGGTAGGGGGAGACCTGGTGGCACTCAGGGGAAGGACAGCAGGTTACCAAGAAGAGACTTGATACCCTATGAGCATATACGGGGGGAGGTAATCCCCCTCAGGAACAGTCATAGGGGAGGGGGATAAGGGGAAAATGGGAGGGAGGGAAGAATGGGAGGATACAAGGGATGGGATAACCATTGAGATGTAACAAGAATAAATTAAAAAAAAAAAAACAAAAACGAAAACAAGACCTGAAGTCATACAACATCAATAGACACACTAGCACTGAAGGAGAAAATCTCATGGCGTCACACCTAGAGAGAAAGGTAAGTAAGGTATTCTGAGAATGGAAAATATATTCCTCCTTAGGGAAAACTCCCTATTTTTGTTAAATACCAAGAGGCCAGTCCTGAAAATGTACACATGCAAGTAACATTAAACAGTGCCCATTTTCTTGGATACAACCACAGCTTCATAGCTAGCAGCCAACATAACATGTGCCTACTCGCCATCAGGCATAATTGTGGTGTTGACCTGGTCCACATCAGTGTCCCACTACTTTGTTTTAGCCCAGCTACCCAGTGAACCACAGTGCTGTGCTTAAAGTTCATCTCAGCCTTAGAGGCTGCTGAAATTTTGTGATGGCACTTCAGTCAAGCCTATTCCTGGGGATTCTGTTCAAAAGATACCAGTCAAAGCAGTGTTCGCTAATATGCAGATCTCTTTTTTTCCTGGTAGGGATTTGGGATGAGGGATGTCTTTTAACATTGCCTCTTTCGGGTTTTCAAATTTTCTTATTTACTTAGTCTTCAGCACTTTGGGTGAAGCTAAAGTTTCCTTTGCTTTTAGCACCATTTGGTGAAAAGCTAGCTTTTGTTTTGAAAGGTCAGTGTTATTCATTCGCTGAATGTTAGCAGAATAGAGTTCTTACCAGTCACTTGATTCAATTTTAAGGATATGGCATTCTGGTAAACACTTAGATATTTTTACTGGATGAACGAATGTTTGCTAGAAAAAAAATCAATGGATGAATAAATTTAAATGGTAACTCTAAACATTGAAGTCCATCAGGATAGACAAGAACAATACTTTGAACTGAACAGATAAAACATATATCCTTCACTATATTTAAGAGGCACATACATTATTTTCCCATGCCTAAAGCAGATTGTAGTCAAATCAATACATGCTTCTGCTTATATCTGAAAAATCATATGTATATCATAACATGGCAATATCAATCAAGATAAAATTAATTTTAAAATGTTGTAAAACAACATTGAATTTATTAATATATTTGTTATATAAATATATTTATTGTATATTATAAATAAATATATTGGTAATATATTAGTAGGAAGGAAGTATGGTTGATGGCTGTTTCTTGCCAAGGTCATTCTATTTATTGTGCTTATTTGAAGAACCTCTGCAATTAGATTCACATTGTTACTTTGTATATTTTCTCACTCCAGGTTCTTATCTAGAATCCTTTATCAACTCCTTAAATAACAGAAGAGGATTTGTTTACTTGGAATGTGAAGAACTGGTGAAAACAATGTGCTTGGTATACATTTTCACTAGAAGCAAGTGCCTTTGATCACCAAATGTACTTTGTGTTTTGGACAGATAATCTGGCAAGATGATTATTAACTAGATATTTAATGACTAATGTGGTACAGCTAATGCAAACAACTCATAGGAGACTCTTGTATAATATCTTTACTGTTCTTATGGGAGTGGGATCTGGAAAAGAGGAGACAATAAATGACATGACTAAAGTCCCTTTCAGTAGCCAATTTTCTTCAGGAGACCAGACAACTTACAGCCCAAGGGTTAAGAGGAGTCATATAAATACAGCATACAACCACAAGGGCGTGCTGCATGTGGAGGAAAGCTGCACATGGGAGACACACGTTTTCCCACGGAGGCATATAAACAAATAACAGCATCCAGTTGCAATGACTAATCTGAAGTAAATACACTCCTATCCCTTATACCTGGGAGAGCCTCAAAAGTGTATTCCAAGAAAAATTCTGTGGTTTTGAAAAAAAAAAAACAAAGAAACAAAAGTCACAAGACTCTTGTTTTCTTGGAGTATTCTCACCAATTATTTTACGTGACTCTATCTCTATTTCTGGACTCTCTTCTGGCATAATGCAATGTCAGTTCATGGTTGTGCATTGAGGACTAATTGTGTTCACACCTAGAAGCCTTTCTATGCTGCACAAGCCAGGCCATATGACAGAACAGGACAAACTCATGTAATTGCAGAGTTATTTATATTATTCCTTTTATATTCCCAGAACAAGATAAATTAAAATTTAAGAGATATTTTTTCCAACTAGTGTAAATTACCTAATGGCACAGCAGAATACATCGAGGAACTAAAGAGGCTTTTGCTTCTATAAGCAGCGGAATGGGAGAGATATTATTAATAAACAAATGATGCTAAGTGCGTATGTCTTGCTTCACTGAAGACGTATTAGGAGTGCTATTAAAATTGCCTGTGAGATTATATACCTGCGGTTGTCTAAGTCGGCCACTCATATTTCAGTTGGCTCAAGCTTCTGCCTCAAAACTTAGAAAATGACCACATAGTACCGAGGTCATGACAGCATCTAATATCTTGAAACATACAGGGAGCGGGTTGTATTTTTATCCTTAGCACTTGAAGGTACAGATTTCTTCCCTAGACTGATCTAATCCTTGTCTCCTTTTGACTTTGTCATGGTTTTATCAGCATTGCTTAAGTGACACCAATTACCCTTTTCTACCGACAGCTCACCTGGTGCCTTCGTTTCTGAACACATCCATTAAGTTAGTTCACACAGTTAAGACACTGGTCCTCCTGTTTCAGCAAACACAAAAACCATCCCAAATGTGAAATGGAATTTCGCCTTTCTCAGAGAAGCCCTGTAGCTCCTCATTCTAAAGGTATGATTGAAGCTCAGGGATCCATACTTTTAGCAAACGCCTGACGTGATCTGCTTGTGAGGACTCACCTATCTCTATGAAAAATATGCATGCTGTGAGAGTCCATCAACCCCACACCCTCCTCTTCCACTTCCTTGGCTGATGCCTGCTCTCACCTAGGAGACACAGTGGTTGTCTTATATAAAGTGCAATAGGTAGTTCCATGAAGTTATCTTTATCCAGCACCTGTTGGGATGGACAAGACATCTATGTCCCTCTATAATGACTCTGGATTTCACAGAGAAAAGAAATCATTGAATTTGCAATGATTTTAAAGGAGTTTTCTTAGATGTGAGTTGTCCAAAACCAGGTTGTATTTGTTATTAGGAGACTGTTTTCCTGTCTTCTGTGTACTACAACTTCTCTCTTTAAAAAATGTATATTTGCTTTTGTGTGTGTGCCAAGGCAAGGGTAGGATGTCAGGCTTGTATGAGGTACTGGGACCTGAACTCAGATCCTCACAATTTTTCTGCAAGCCCTCCTTACTGCAGAACCATCTCTCTTTCCTCATGGGTTTTATATAGGTTTTTAATATCTACTCTTTTGTATCTAAGAGTAAAGCTCGATTTGGGGAAGAATAATGGACATGGTGGACTTCGCAGATCCTGTCTAACTTGGACAATGTCTTTATTTTCTTTTTCCCTCTGTTTCATTTGGCAGTGACTGGTGCTACTTTTATATAATGCAATACATATAGCTTTTTCTGGGGCAATAGGTTTTTTTTTAGTAAGTTAGGCAAAGCCTTTTACTTTTCACATTCTGTCTATTATCTACTTAGGATAGATTTTGAAAACTTTATATTTAATTAATAAGTGCTAAAACCTTTTCATACACATGATTTTAAGAAAACTGTGCTTAAACTACTTTTTAGCCTTTAAGGAAGTTGGATTTTCAACCTTTGATTATGTATATGCAACCTCGTGCCTACAATCTGCAGCATTTCACTTTGTGATATTTGTGTTTTAATAGATACTAATCCCCTGCTTTTTCTCACCTTTCAGACTTTGGCCTATAATTTATTCCTCTACCCTATTCCATCTGGTAACTTAAACTAATTAATGTAATGATATACTTGGATGTAGTTGCATATATACACATTAATGAAGCTCATGTTTCTCTCTTCTAATTCTGTTGTTTAAAATTCTATCTAATTAACAAGAGGGCAGAGTGTTGCAGTGTAAACCAAGTGCTTATATGTTTGTGCATTTGTTTTCCTGGGGGCATAAACATTTTTAAGATAAAAAACTGTTAACTATACATATGGGTGAGAAAAACAAAATTAATTGTAATATTTTTGTGTATGTTTAAAATCAAATGAATAATAATGTAAAAGAGGAAAACATAAAACTAAAACACAGTAACATTAAAAAAATGTTGTTTTTGAATGTGTTCATCTTTTAAAATATCTGTTACAACAATTCCTTGAGGGCAAGGCCATTTGCTCTGCTCACTAGTTTGAAGCTCACAGAAATATTTTATACTTTCTTGTCTTTGTGCATGCGCACACACACACACACACACACACACACACACACACACACACACACACACAGAATTATTCACCAGAATAATTCTGAAGTCCACAAATTTAAACTGCATTAGGGAATAACTGAACAAATCTGAATATTTTCCCCAAGGGCAGCATTATTCTGACAGTGAACCCACACTCACCAACATAACACTATCAGCACTCAGCAGTAAGCAAAGGCTTTAATCAAGGTCGTAGATGCTTTTATGATTACATAGCTTTTCAAAGTCCTCTGATTATATGTAGTCTGTCCAGGTGCTCCCATTTCTCCTTTGTATTGTTTCCTTTCCCCAAGATGACTTTATTTCTCTTAAAATTTAAAGCTATCACTGTGAATGAAATACGCTAATAAAATCAAACAACCAAATAAACAAGCTAAACAGGCTGTTTTACTATCGTATGAAATACAAAGAGGATAGTTACAGTAGAAATCTGTGAATGTTGCTCTTCTTTCTCAGAGTTCCTCTAAGCACATCGAAGGGGACTACAGTGTGAGAGTGTGAAATAGCTCTAGTTGTCTTTGGTGTTAAACATGGTGGTTTACAACTGGTGATGATATCTTGATTGGGGAGACTGTGATTTAGTGTCCAGCTGCTGGTAATCGATCCCATGGAAGTATGTCTGAAGTCCTGGACCCTCTGCTTCCGTCTGCCATGAGATAGCAGCGTCTCCATCCACATATTGTCATCCTGTGATGCTCTGCCTCACTGTGGGCCCAGATTCAGTGGAGACAAGGCCTGTGGATGGAAGTTTCTGAAACAATGAGTCAGAATAAAGCCTTCCCTGCCCAGTGTGTGTCTGCTTCCAATTCTATCACAGTGTTGGCTACAGTAACCAATACAAAGAGGTGTTACACAAAATGTTACTGTGTTCCTACTTATTATATGCACCATCTAAAGCCATCATGGTTTGTTGCTCGAATGTGGGCACCTGAAGACCACATCTTTTTTCTCTAATGTCCCACATCTCTGAGGCAATGTTTGAGAACTGTTTTCATAACCGGGAGTAGGTTTATTTTTACATGTTTATTTGTCTTTTCTTTCATTCCTTTCCTACCATCTCTAAAATCTCTCTCTACTGCTTTGTCTTCCCTTTACGTTGCAGCTCCTAGCAATGGAGGTACTGTCTTAATGTGTGTTCGCCTGGAATTTCTTGTTTTCACATGTGTCCACACTGAGCCTCCCGCAATTCATCAACTGTGGTTCAATGTTGCCATCTAAACTCTGTCTCCCACAAAGGAGAATTTGGTCCTGTGGCTCCTGCTGCAATAAATACACATTGCAGTGTTTGATTGTCTTTCTTCTCAGGTGTTGTGAAGGCAATTTTGCTGATTTTCTTTAAATCTTTCCTCATTATGAAAATAAAACTGGCTACTCCTGAGGCCTTCACCAAACAGAAAAAATACCAGGAATGTTTTCATTTATTTATTTATGTGCTTATGTGTGTTCTCTCTTGTACATTCTCAACACTATTTGCAGAGGTCAGAGGACAATGATAGTGAACTTTTTATCTCCTTTAACCATGTGGGTTTATGGATAAGCTTCAGGGTGTTGGCATTTGCAGAAACACCTTTACTATGCCAGGCACCTCAATAGTCCTAAAACGTGCCTTGATTATATAGAAAGATTAGAACATTTCAAATCTTATAAATATTAAACATTATCCCACTTACAGATGTCAATATTGCTACACTTAGTATATCATAGCAAATTAATTCCAAATTCATCTTTTCTGATTTAACGACATTGAAACCATAATATCATATCATACAGTAGGTTGTTGTTTGATTTCTCCTGCTATTACCCTCAACTCTAGTAAAGAATAAGTCAGCAAATATTACAAGAAGATCTACAAAAATCACCCTTTATGTTGAATTAACTTGTCCAATGTCTTTCTAGCAATATCTTTAAAATCATTGGACCATATTTTACATAATGCAAGCTACTTGCACACAGACAAAAATTACTCCAAGCCAAAAATTGGAATATTAGTAATTACTATAATGGGTATTTGAGCTAATTAGCTGATTTTGATCACAGAGGTTTTGGTTGCTTTGGAGCATGTGAAAAGGTTGTATATAATAGTTGTGTTTGTCAAATAAAAAATGTTCATGTTGTGGTACAGACATGTAGAACTAGGGCATTACCAAACTCTTAAATACTTTCTGAAAATCATTCCCCTGGTGATAAAAAAAATCTCCCAGTAAGAGCCATCTGTTAAGTTTCACCGAGTCTAAATTGCACCAAGCTGTAGAATTAATCTACACCAGGGTCCACAGGAAAGCTTAAGTGTTGCCTACAGCATTGTGAAACTTAGTTCTGGGTTCGATAGCATGTGACAATACAACTAGCCAATACCTTCTGTTCTTTCTTTTCGTATCATTCTCTGAGTATGTTTTTAACCTTTTTCCCCCTGCAGTTTAGCACAGGATATGAAACACCTCTGAGACCAGATGAGATTTTGTGAGCCCTTCTCAAGTCTCTAATAGGGTTGAAGACCATGTAGTTTAGTTTTACAATTAAGCTTAGTTGTCTAGGGGTTAAGATGTTTTTAGGTCAAGATAGATGTTTTAAGTTGATAGAGATGAGATATGAAAGATATTGATTTTCATTCAGAATTTTAGACTCACCAAGATAGGAAAGATGCTTTCTTCAAGGTTGCCAAATACAAATACCCAAAATACGATGAATATAACATTTATATAATTCCTGTTTGTTTCATGATTCTTCCTGTTGTATGTAGTTACTTTTATTTATGTGTAATAATTCAAATGCATATGTAAAAAAGAAATATAATAAAAATTGACTAAAATATAAAAAAGAAAAAGCAAATATAAAATGTAAAATTAATCAAAAGAAATCAAGTGGGAATAGTTTAATTAAAAGTTCATTTTTGCATTAAAATGGCTTTAAATGATTATGAATAGCTTATTGCAGATCAAGCAATCCAGTAATAAATTGAACTATTCAAACTGGCACCTAGTGGTTTGTCTAGAGTGTATTGCTTTCTAAATGCATGTCCAATATGCTAGATACTTTCTCATTTTTGATATAAAACACCCCCAGAGACTTGATAGGCTGTAGCCATTTGGTGGGGGAGGAGGTCCCCTTCTGTTACAGACCAAGTGGAAGGGAATAGGGTTAAAGAGGGATGGAGTGGGGAATGTGAGGAGACAAGCAAGGGGATAACAATTGAGATGTAATCTGAATAAATTAATGGGAAAAAACACGCTCAGAAAAATCACTCAAGAAAGGGTTTACTTTGGGTCAAATTGAAGGTAAAGTTCATTATGAAAGAGAAGTCAAGGAGCTTGAACTGTTTGGGCACGTCATATGTTCAGTTAAAAAGCAGAAGGTAGCACCCTATCTCCATTTATACAGCCAAGGGTTCCAGCAAGGGGAAAAGGTACCAAGTAGGTGGTTCTTATCACTTCACTTCATAACATCAAAATGATGCCCAGAACCATGTTCAAAATCCCATTCCCTAGGTCAATATAGATCCAGTCATACTGACAACTAAAAATAATGATCATATTTCCATATATCAATTGATAACTTAAATCTTCTCATAAGAGTATTAACTCCATATTTATGACTTGAAGTTGGTCCTTGTGATTTATTAACCCCATGGTGGGGTAATGTCCTGGCTGGTGGTGGTGGGAAGTGCGCTGCCAAGTGCATTGAGCCTTTGTTTATCAAACAAGGATCTGAGATCTTTGCCCACAGTAGAAATATCTTTGTGATTTTAAAACCATCTATCTGGACAAATGCAACTTTTTGTGTAAGAGGACACAGTCTTTCCATGTGTGAAATGTCCCATGCCATATATCAGGCACAGATCAAAGTATTTGAAGGAAAAAAATCAATTTAAATATAAACTATAATTCTACACAATGGAAGATAGCCTAAGCAGGAACACTTTTCCCCCTGATAGCCTGGCTGGTAAGCATGTACCAACATTCCTCTGATTTCAACTCTCAATTAGAAATTTCACCCTGGAAAACCATCAGCTGTGTGGTGGAATGCACATTGTTCAAACGTGTAGAGTTCTAGCTTGCTTTAGAATATACACACATGACCATTAGGTCTCATAGAGCAGGCATATCCTTGTAATCTGCACTAATGGTCAGAAGAGGTTAATGTACATTTGAAACTATTTTCTATTTACATGAATAAAAAAGGCCATTGACAAAACTTTAATAACTTCCTTTCCTTTCCTTGATGATTCTTAATCTTAAAAACACTTTAAAAACACTTTTCAAGAAGACAGTTGGGTTTTTTTTTTTATCTTCTAGTGTTAAAGACCCACAATGACTTTCCTAACCTTTCTGAATTTACAGCAATTGGAGATTCTTAGCCTTTTAAAAAGGTGTTCCAGATTTAGCTATTGGTTAAAAGATTTTTAAAAGAAACTTTCTAAAGTTGAAAAACTTTTAAAGAATAGTGATTCCTTTAGCTAATGTCTTTCTCTTCGCCTATTATTAAACACTGACCTTTGCAAGAGTTTCATTTTCTCTTGTGATCTCCCAATGAAGAAGCCATCCTTTGTTTATGGTATAAAAGCAACCATGTTCTCTAGAGAATTGTAGGTGAAAGGTCATGATTTCCTTTAGAATAATAGTACAAATGAGTTATTAATATGGGGCTTTGTACCTCCTTATACCATCAAGCAAAAGGCCTAGTATATAATAAAGTTAGGAACCCAAATCACTCCTTACATCCAAATATTGCTTTATCACTGTTATTTATCATAAATAGATGCCTTTGTGAAGTTATAGGTGCAGAGGAAATTGGTATTCCAGTTTTGGGTCCTTAGATCACTAATAAACAAATTCAGTAATTGATTCAGAAGGATGATAGATAATAATTTAACTTGTATTTGAGAAAAAAACAAAAGCAGGCAATTTGTACATCTCTGCAGCTTCTGGAAGGAAGGAGATGGAGAACTGGAAAAGAAAAAAAGTCCATGGTACTTTCTAATAATTAAAAGAGGTTAAAAAATAAATATATAAATAATAAAATAAAATATTAAGGTGAATATAAATGAAAATATAAGATTATTTAAAAATCATTCTTATCAATAATGAAAATGATGATGATGATGATTATTATTATTACTAAAAGTACAATAGATTGGAAGAAAAATGGGGGACAAAAACAAGAAAAAAAAGAATAAAAAAAGGAAAAACACTGTCTAATCATGAAAAAGATGCAGAAATAAAAATTGCTGAGTACATTAAGAAAAATGTCAGTTTAAATATAAATTTAAAATGAATAATAATTTAAATTATAACAAACAAAATAGGGAACATTAAGAGGCAATTACAGACAAAGGAAAAGAAAAAAGAAACAAAACCCTTCTTGGAATGAAATATTCAACGGCTTCTTTTTTGGTTCTGCAGAAGACAAAAATATGATTAAAGTTAATGTGTATATGTTGTTTTCTTTCCTCATATGAGGTGATGAGATGAGAACTGTACTCAAGCTTTATGAATACATGGCTAGGGCTGAGTTCAGAGTTTTTCTATCTAACTATTCCTAGGCCTAAACCTGGAAGGTTCTAGACTTTATACAATGTTTTTAATTAATTTACTTACTCATTTTATACCTCAACCATAGCCCCTTCCTCGCTCTTCTTCTAGTTCCACTCTCCCTCTTTTTTCCCCCTTCCCGTCCCCTATTCCTCAAAAAAGGGGAGGCTCTCCCACACCCACTCTATCTTATCAAGTTGCATCAGGACTGAGCATGACCTCAACCTCTTCCCCTGTTGATAGCAGAGGCAGCCTCACTAGGGGGAAAGTGACAAAAAAGCAGGCAAGAGACATCCCCATTCTTCTTACTAGGGGACCTACAATGAAGCCTGAAATTCCTATCTGCTACATCTGTGTAGGGGGGCCAGGTCCAGTCTATGCATGGTCCTTGGTTGGTGCTTCAGTTTCAACAAGCCTCTCTGGGCCTTGATTAGTTGGCTCTGGTGTCTTCTTGTAGAGCTCCTGTCATCCCCAGGTCCTTCTATTCATCCCCCACTTTTCCACAAGGCTTTCTATGCTTCATACAGTGTTTGGCTTTGAGTGTCCACATCTGTTTTGATTCACTGTTCAGTATGCCCTCTCAGATGACAACTATGTTATGCTCTTGTCTGTGAGCTTTCATATAACTTATTCTTCTATAAGCGTGGACCATGAAGGCTTCAGCTTCCAGCCTCTGTCTGCTAACCTAGGTCTAGAATGTTTTCAGACTCTGAGAATTACTTCAGAATAAGATCGTCCACTCTAGTTCTTTCTGAACTCTGTCTGGTCAACTCAGCTGTTCAGGCTCAAAACGCCTCTCTAGAAGCTGATTGATTCAAACTGGCTTCTCTTGCTTCTCACTGAATTACTCTGCTTGGAAAAACTGCCTCTGAACTCTACAAACTGAACTGCACTGACCATACTGACTGCACAAACTGCATGACCTCTCCTGAACCCAACCTTACTCACTGAACTGTACCAAACTTATCTCAACTCAACTCTCTACTTCTGACTGTGAAGCAGCCTCTCTGTTTTGTCTGCTCTCGTGAGAGTTGGGAATATCTTATCTCTGACTCATTCTGTCAAATCTTTCTCCAATTCATCACTTTGCTGGCTTCTCAACTAGACATCATTGTTTGGGACTAGAGGTGTGCACTAAGGCCTGTCTGTATTCTAGTAAGAGGAATTAAAGATGGGTCTTGTTTATATACAGCATGATCACACAGACCTAGGTCTTTGGGTGTGATCTCTGCCAGCAAAGACATGTTGTTGGATTAAAATTCTTCTATGTTAGTGGACACTTGTCTTCCCTTTGGTTGTTAGGTCTAACAGACACGTGTCAGATATCCAATAGATTGAACTATCTCCCTTTTGATTGCTTCCATCCTTTCTACACTAGAGTTTCTGCTAGTCATGCTAATTGTGTAAACTATAGGTTGGACAGGTCCTCTCATACCCATAAAATCTCCAGAGCATAACTCTTGAGGGCAATGTTCTAGTGGATGGAGGTAGGAGGGAGGCAGTCTCTCAAGCGCATTGAACATATGGATAACAAGTGTATTACTGAGATCTGGAGGCAGAGGACCTATCTTCATGTTTTCAAGACCTTCCTGCTGAGGAAATGCAGATTTTCTATCAAGCCACTCACGGAGGGCAGATAGTTGGTTCCACATGTTGATCCACTTGTTGTCCTCTGGCTCAGAATTACTATTTCCCAGTGATACTATCAGTTGAAATTTTCTCGTTATTGAGAACCGAAATTTTCCTCACTTGTACTTCCCTAACATAGATGGGCTTCATGTCACCTTTATGAATGGGCTTGCAAAAGTCCCTCCACTCTTCCTTGCCCGTGGCCTGTGACAGACCAAATTGAAGAGCCCTGATCTATTTCTCTTTGTCATTAGCTCTTGAGGCAGATCAACGTTTAACAATAGGTTCTTTCTCACTCAGTGTCACTCTGCTGCTCCCTGAGTGATACGTGGTTGAAGATGATATTCCCTTCTACCATTGACTCATACAACAGCCTGTATCACGTCACCAAAGCCGTCACTGAATCTGACGCTTTGTGGACAGTTTCCTAAGGATAGGATTACATTTTCACATACCTTCTGCTTCCCATGCCACTTGCAGTGAGCTGTGCTTGGATTATTTCTCAGGTGTGTCATATATCTTATATTTCCAATAAAGTGTCTTTAGTTTATTTCTTTGTTTGGTTTTATTCTGACTCCCTCCTTCACTGCGTCCCATGGAGACAACTTCTAGCCATTCATCTTGCCAGGAAGCCCTGTCAGGAAACCATTGTTGAATATGAAAGACTACCTTCACCCTATAATCAATCAATAAATAAGAAATTTATATTTCCTTTCTCTAAATGGCTTATGAATCAATTTTACAAAGCATAAGAAATACTTTCATATTTTATACATAGATATTTATCTAAAACATACTAGCCATTCTATAATTTGAGAGGGCGTTTCTTTAACCTATTATTTTTTTGTGTGCTCAGGAATTCTTTGAGATTCAGTCTTATATATAATGTATTCAATTTTGCATTTATTTATTTCTTCTTCATTCATTTGTTGGTGTGTGGATCAGATTCAGAGCTCCATGTAGGCTAAGCATGCTGCTCCACTGAGATAAACTCTCATCATTATTATTATTATTATTATTATTATTATTATTATTATTAAGCATTAGTTACAGGGCACTTATAGTTGTGCACTGAATAACAATGTTATTGATAACTCCTTTTCACTTAACGATTTAGTAACATATACCACAAAGACCCTGTAACATAATAATGGAGGTGAAGAATTTTTATTCCATAACATTTCTAATGTGTTTCTCAATATTTAAATATACTTAGATATACATAACCCATTACATTGCAATTTTATACAGTATTCAGTATAATAACAGGTTATAGTAATTTACAGCTTGGAGACAATGAGCTATGCAGACAGGTTAGGTCTGTTTAAGGTTGTATGCTATTAGGTTCACCTAATGTTGTATTTTTAAATGAATTAAATGTCACATGACACTTATATTCAAATTCAAATTTGTATATAATAGGAAAATTATCTTTAAACATAACAACTGAAGGACTGTACTATTTTGTAACTAAAATAATAAAAGTATAAAATGTTAATGCAAATTATTTAAAATAGTTTGTTTGGAATAAAAAATAAATATTTCAAGGAGAAATTTTATAAAATAACTAAAGTAAGCCTATCTATAACATATTTTGTTTGTAACTATTATGGTCACTATACTAGAAAGCTATTACTCTAATATATTCATTTATTTAGAAGACAGAACCAGGATTTAATTTTTATTAGTTGTATTTCATTAACAAAAATATAAAATTCAAACCTCATTTTGCTCCCCAGTTCAAGAGACTAGAAAGAGCTCACAGAACAGTCGGGATTCCCTAGAAGAGCCAACAAGTAGAATGGACATATATTAAAAGGAGACTAATTAGATCAACTATGGCAGTCATTATATTGAGAGGCTGAAAATCTGGGAGCTGTTCACTCTACATGACTGGTTGCTTTGTTAGTTAGCTTGTGTGACTGAAGACCTGAAAGGTTCCTGGAGAATCACTAATCATCATTTGGCAGCTGGAGGATTCTGGGTTCTCATATCATTGAAGGAATATAGCAGTGTTGGCAACATCAGAGACTGAGGCAGGGTAATTAGTTCAGAAACAAGGGAGATGAACTCATCAGTGTGGCATGGATTCAAGTAGGCAAAAATCGAAGCTTCTCCATCCAATCACATTGATATCCAAGATTAAGCATCACACCAGACACAGTGAAGAGAGGGATCCCCCGTCCTTCTAACATGTTTTCTCAGAAACCAACTCAAATTTGGGATTTCCTTGTCTAAGCAGGAACCTCTACCATTCAATAGACACAAGAAGTGGATTTTTCTTTGTTTTCAAATGAATGTATTTATTCCTTTTTTATGTTTAATTTTGGATGACTTAAGAAAGATGTGATGCTATATAGTTGCACACTGATAAAAAATCTGGTCTAAAATTCTGGAGGGATAAAATGTAGAAAATGCAAAGTGTTTATATATGTTTTTGTACCTGGTGAGTGAGATGGTCTTAATGAGAAATACCCCCTAAGACTAATATGTTTGAATATTTATCTACGAGGCAAGTAGTTGGAACTGTTTGGAGAGGATTAAAAGGTGTGGCTTTTGAAGGAAGTGTATAGCTTGGGGTAAGCTTTGTTTCAGGGGACTAGAAAAGTAAGACGGAGAGTAAGCTTATTCTCCAGAAAATACTCGTTACGAGGCTTCAGGGACATTCCCTTTCACATTGTTTATATGTAGACATCTGACTACTCAACCAGTATGTTTAGAAAGCTGCTGTAAATAGTTTCTAAGCTCTTGAGATCATTAGGTGAAGAGGAGAAAAATGATCACAATGCAAGATTTATTTTGATCTTCTGAATTAAAGTCATGGTATACTCTCTGAACACTAACTTATTTGAGGTTAAGAGCATTTTACACATTTCCTAATTAAATGAATACACAGAAAGCCTCAAGTTCAATGTCCAGCCACTCAAAATGCAATGAATGAATATCCTGCTTTATTTGAGGAACCATGTTCATATTATTATATATTTCCTCTACTTATAATTGTAATCACTTTCATATTATTTTAATGTTAGAATTCTGTTAATATGAAAAGGAATTTTCTCATTTTTAATATAATACCTCAACAATATACATACCTATACAAGTCTTGAATAATGACAATACTAATTAATATGCTCTTGTAGGTGGGAAACTCTGACTGAACTCAACCTCTAATAAAAAATGGCAGGGGACTGAGGTTTGCACAAAACTATACAATTAGTCTTAACCAAGATGACATTTTCGTTGTTTAGTCAATTCCAATGGTCAGCCCTAATGTTATGAACAAGACAAGCAAGAGTAAATGGACACATCTGCTTGTATTTGTACGTTAGATGTATGTATGTGTGTGTGTGTATGCTCACTTATGTTTAAAACAATAAAAACTAAAGAAAAAGGAGCCATTAATTTGAGAGAGAGAGAGAGAGAGAGAGAGAGAGAGAGAGAGAGAGAGAGAGAGAGAGAGAGAGAGATGGATGAGAGAGGCAGTAAACTTTAAGCCCCTTCCCAGATCTAGCCAATGGATAGGACATTCTCCACAGTTGAGTGGAGAGTGGGGTCTGACTTTCACACATACTCTGGTGCCCCATGTTTGACCACGTCCCCTGGATGGGGAGACCTGGTGGCACTCAGAGGAAGGACAGCAGGCTACCAAGAGGAGACTTGATACCCTATGAGCATATACAGGGGGAGGAAGTCCCCCTCAGTGACAGTCATATGGGAGAAGAGTAAGGGAAAAATGGGAGGGAGGGAGGAAGGGGAGGATACAAGGGATGGGCCTACAACTGAGATGTAATTTGAATAAATTAATAATAAAAAAAGGAAAAAAAAAGCATTCATGAAGGGAGAACACTTTTCTGTCTTGTCTGAGCTCCCTGCAGGTATGAACTGCCATCATTCCAGAAAAGTTAGAGATTTCAAATGTTTGTGTGTGTGTGTGTGTGTATGTGTGTGTGTGTACATATGCGTATGTGTGTGTGTGTTGTAATAGCGTAAAAATAGTCTCTTTGAACTCATAAAGAACTTTGATATACAAAGCTAGGCATTGGAACACCCACATGATTATGTGTGTGTGAACGTCTAGTTAGAAGGCATCAGGCTGGACCAAGCTACTGCGGACTACCTTGAGCTCATAATGATTGCTTGTATTCTCCTAGTGCCTGGTAGCCTTGATTGATTATATTTTCTCATTACACAAGTCCCTTCATCTTTCCCCAAACTAGCTTGCCACCCACCACCCCTGGCAGATAGGATCAGGAGAACACCGAGTGTTCTTTTGTGAACAGAATCAAGGCAGGGTGGTCCATACCATGATTTTAAAAATTATTATTGTATTTAATTTTTCATTATTTCTCCCTTCAGACTCCATCTGAGAACACAGTCTCCTTGTCTTAATTGCAAGTAAAATTCATTTCCTTGTCTTCATTTGCCTTCCTTCCTTATGAACCTGTTTTAGGCATAAGTGTTCAGACATAACGGTAATGATTAGGAGAATCCTTTGTTAAATAATTATTAACTAGGGTGAACACCTAACCTCTAAAGATAATGGTTCCTTTTCAAGTGTGGGGCTTATCCTTATCATGTTTTACTACTATTTGTAGAATTTTCAGTTGTCTTTGGAATTTAATTTCCAGGCCTATGTTCTTCACACATGTTGCACTCTTAAAACACCAGATTTATTTTGGCATTTTATGTGAATGAGTGCTAGCCTACATGCATGCTTTTGCACCCTGTGTATGTCTGGTGCTCATGGAACATGGAAGAGGACAATTGTTCCTCTGGAACTCTAGTTAAGAATGGTCGTGATCTTGTGGTTTATAGGAATCCAACCTGGGTGCTTTTCAGGAGAACCCAGTGTTCCTAACCACCAAGTCGTCTCTCCAGCTCCATCCTTCACTGTTGTTAACAGTTGCTGACTCCATGCCAACCACCATGAGCCTTAGTTCCTGGCTTCCATTCCTCATTCCTTAGCACTGAAGCTGCCTCAGATTTGTCTCTCTTTTTTCCTATAATGTACCTCTTTCCATTTTGTTATAAAACTCCGGTTCTTTGTCCAGCTGCCTTTTCTCTTTGGGGAGAGATCTTGTTAACTATGTGTGATAATTGTTTTATTCATGGGTTTATCAAAGAACATTTTTGTACAGAACATAAGATATTTTTCCATATTTCATTCAATACTGATAAAAGGCAGCTGTTTGACTAAATAAAAGAGCAAGTAATTTTCTGTTTATCAACATTTTAGATTTTCCCAAATATACGGTATCTGATTTCACCAAATGACATATGTATATAATTCCGTTATTCATTGTTTTTCTTCTTTTCCTTGCTGTTATTTCTTTGAAAAAAGTGATATTATTGTCATCAGTGATTTTCTATCACAGTTTGTGTTCCAAATACATATGGTACTTTTCCACTTAATTTTACTGCTTAAAATTGTTACATACATATTGATTTCTTGTTCAAAGAACTGTGTTGCTTGGTGTGTTTCTCTGTGTTCAAGTTTGTGTATATAAATGTACAAATAATCAAATAAATGAGCATATTTCAACAGGGATGTTCCAGCTCAGTGCAAGCCCAGCTCCTCCTGGTTGACTTATTCTGAGACATTCCACATTAGATGTGCCTGGAAGACAGATGGGTTTCAACTCCATCTGGAGAGGTCTCCAGATTGACCGACCCTGGCAATAAATCACTCCCGTTGCCTTCTTGAGACACAATGATTTTAGTGTTCTACCATGCCGCCTTTCCATTTTTTTCTTTTGCTGCCGAGTTTATTGCTTAAATACACAGCAATTATTTATTTCTTAAATAACTCAGCCTAAATTCATAGACCTAAATGACTATCTATGTAACAGGCAGCTAAATCTATGTAAGATATTCAGAAAGCTTTCTCTCTGCTGACATTACATTGCTGAGAAATTTAGCAAAGCAGTTATCATTAGCTACAAAACACTTGCAGAGGAGAATCTGACATTTGCACATTTCTTGTATATCTATCATATACATGAGGAACTAAACTTCACTAAGTTTAGGATTAAATTTCATATAAATTTCTCCTTTGGGAAACTGTGTTAACATTATGATTTTGGTGAAATCACACATCTAATCAACCCTTTTATTTATAAAAATGACAGTCAGGTACCATTTGCTATTTATTTTTTATTACTTTTCTTTGTTTACATATGCATTTACATATACATTTATAAAATTAGACACACACACATATGTATATATATAAAATGAACTACATACAGCAAGAAGAACCCTGAAACAATAAGGAATTATATAAATATTACATTTTTAGTGTTTTGGCTATTTATATTTGGCAATCTTGAAGAAAAAAATCTTTCTGATCTTGCATTTGTATTTTCTAAACACAATGTGGTTAGTTCTTTGTTGGAGGTTGATCTTGCATATCTTGATGGTAATGACTGCTTGCTGTCTTTTAGTGTACCCTAACTATTGCTGTGTAAATGTGCTTAAAAACTCATTCCTGTTCGACCAATTAAAAGCCAACACACCTTGGCAAGGCAAATGGGAGTGGCATGGCTAAGCTTTTGGGAAAAAGAGTATCTTGGAAGGGAACATCCAGATACCAGAAGAGGATGTGGGGAAGGAGATGGGTGGGGAAGAAATGGAAAAAGGCTGCCACCATGGATTCAATGGCCAGCAAGCCATCTCCCAAACTCCAAATGTGCTTATTATTGTTATCAAATCTTGGATGTTACTTCAAAGACAATTGAAAAGCATTACAAAATTGCTTCTGAGTTGTATTTTTTTCATGAAATGAATAGAAAATATATCTAAATGTAAACTATGAATGTAATAGTGCATACGCAGTATTCATATAATAGTACATATTTAATACTCATATGAAATAATAGTAGAAATCTAATACTCATACAACATGAGTGTGTGTATATGTGTGTGTATGTGTTTGTTGCATTAATTGGATTTTTGTTTTGCCTTAAACTTACTGTAGAAGCATACAGATTTTTTTTTTTCCGGAGTTACTACAAAGGTGGTTTGGAGTAGCAAGCATAGGATCTGTGAAGAGAGTAGATGATTGGAATAGCTGAAATTTGTGTGTTATGATTTGAATAGGAGTGTGTTTCATGGCCTCATATGTTTGGATGACTGGTTTCCAGTATGTGCAATTATCCGGGAAGGATTAGGATGTGTAGCCTTCTGAAGGAAGTATATCACCAGAAGTGGATTTTGATATCTCAAATGACTACTGCCATTATCAGTGCACTCTTCCTCCTGCTTGCAGTTTGAAATGTGAATTCACATTGTATATGCTGTCCTGCTTTCATTGTGTGTGGACAGGGCAGAGGCCAACACCAGGTTGATGTAATCACTGTTCCATTCTATGTTATAAAGCATGGTACCTCACTAACGCCAGAGCTCACTGATTCAGCTAAGCTGGCTAGGTAGAAAGCCTGAGGGGTCTTTTTGTTTGTCTCTGTATTCCTGCCCTTGGGATAAAAACATGCATCTTCATGCTGCAGCCAGTGTTTCACACGGTGCTGAGATGTGAGCTCAGGTTATTGTTTGCATGAGCACTCTAACTACCAACATTTAAGTTTGAACTGGAAACACTCAGACAAACATGGAATTGAAAAAGAATTATGTGAGTGTTTGAACACAGTTTCCTTCTGAATGCTAAGTGTAGTTATTTCTCTACTATGGATATTAGTTATTTATTTAATTGTGCTCAAAAGTCTGACTTAGGAACAGATATGTAATTAACATGTGAATGTAAAGAATGGCCATTTTCAAGTGTTTTGATTAAAGTTCATAAAGAAATTTTTTTTAAAAATTAGAAATGAGATAATTAGAGATAGCAACTTTGCCATCCACTATGTGTGTTGCATTTGTATAATAGTGAGTAATTTATATTAAACATAATTACTAATTTTATTTTAGTACGAACATCATAATAATAAATTTCACAAAATTTGAAAAACAACAAATGTTAAGCAGAAAAATATCCCTAATCATCATTCAGCATCTCAAAAATTTCATGGTCCTTGGAGAAACCCTGATCTTTTTCTTCCTGTTCTCTTTTGTTCTCACTTTCCTCTTCCTTTGCCTTTACATTTGTTCCTTACCTCCCTTGTCTTTTTTCTTTCCCTATTTTCCATCTCTTACCTGTTGTTTTCCTTTTCCATTCTTCTTTTTCTTCTCTGTCTCTTTTTCATCTTTTGTCTTTTAAGTCGTACTATCTCTATTCTTTAAATAAATGCAATGATGTTCCCAGTGTGGAAGCAGTATGTATTTGGAGCCCAATTAATGAGAGAACAGACTTATTGCCTCCGGTCCATCAGCAATGGTTCGTCAACAGCCTCTTAGGAGGCTATGTAGCTGTATTCATAGCTGTAGGATGTCAGTGTTCTCTCTTACACTTGATTGATTTCTTCCCTGGCTATATTATTAATCACATGTTTGTTCATGGCTTTAAAGGGATTCTGAATCTGAACCCAGATGAATGATCTCACAGCTGGGTCTTCCTTCTCTCTGGACTCATAATTATTTTGCATAGCAGCCCATATAACTAGCTCATGAGTCAGCAAGCTAAGGAGGACATTTCCACATTTTTCTCCCATCATAATTATTTCTACAAGAGATATTTATTTCATCGTTACTTGGCTCCATCCCTAAAAATTGCCTGTGATACACTTTGGCTTTAATGGCCCTTCATTTTTATTGTTAAGCTACCCTGACTGACACACTGATGGTGGCCATTTTCAATTGACAGTCTTCTGTTGTATCCTAAAACATGAATATTCTACACAGTTATGAATCACCTGCCAAATATTCCCTATATGCCTAACTTATATAAAAAGCAAAAATGGCAGTATCTTTCTTGTTATTGTTCTTTCCTCTTCATCCTTTTCCTCTTCTTTTTCCTCCTCCTCTTCCTCCTTTTCCTCCTCCTCCTTTTCCTCTTTATTCTTCCTCTTCCTCTTCGTCGTATTAAAAAACAATTGTATAATTGCTCTTCCATAGAATATCCTCAGTATAAATTGTGGACCAACTTACAGAATCAGGCAGCCACAAAGAGAAATGTTTCTTTTGGCAGGAATTAATTAAATTAACTTAGGTTCAAATGGACTTATTCAAGTCACTATAACAACCCTCTTTTTTACATACTGAAGGTTGTTTGTAGTTGGTTATTTCAAAAGGAAGCGCATCAGCTTGATTCAAATTCCTAATTCCCAATTATGTTTTCTATTGCTGTTGCATTTGCATGTGCTGCTTGTTTCAGTGAGAGCCACATCAAACCTTATGGACAGCAAAGAGAGGTGCTATTGACATAGAAGTTTTGTGATTTTCATATTTTAGTTGAATTCATATTTTTCAGATAGGAATCATGACCTATGAAATATAAGAATTCACAAAATGAACACAGATCAAAACATTTCTTCACAGAGTATATATTTGAAAAGAAACTTGACACTCAAAAGTGTTTTACACAGAGATGGAAAAGGAGAAACGCAAGAAATCAGTAGGATTGAACTTTAAATCCAGAATGTTTTGAATATCATGTATAAAAATTTATGAGAATGTATACCAAAACAGGAAACGTATACTTTTCTGTGAAAATTAACTGAAAGATGAATCAAAGAGGCTCAATTTCTAATTGGAAAATTGAGACAATGGAGACCAACTGATAGGCTCTACATGGAAGGGAAAACATTAGAAATACAGACATTAGCCCCAAGCCACCTAGCCAGGAAACAGGCATGTTTTTCCCAACTCTGCCCTAGCACAGTTGGTGGGGAAGACTGAGGAACTGCACTCTTTCTGTAGGAGCCTCACTTTTTTCTCAAGACAGATACTTGGGCAGATTTCTGTCCTATGACTTTTATTTCCTACAAACAATGGGAAAATATACATGCTGTACTGGTATTCAGAAACATAGAGTTCACATCTCATCCACAAGTTACAGAGGAAGAAGGGAGGAGGGTGGAGAGAGGAGGGAGAAGAGGGAGGGAGAGAGAGAGAGGGAGAGAGAGAGACAGAGAGAGAGACAGAGAGAGAGAGAGACAGAGACAGAGACAGAGACAGAGACAGAGACAGAGACAGAGACAGGGACAGAGAGACTGAGACTAAGAGACCGAGAATGCCTGGCATGGGCTTTGAAACATGAAATCCCACCCCAGGGACACATGTCCTAATCTTCTCAATCACAGTTCCAAAAACTGCAGACCAATTCTTCAAATATTGCGCATAGGAGGGCCATTCTCATTCAAGGCACAAAACCGTTGCTTTTCTTTTTGTGTTCTATGGAGTAGGCAAGCACAGGGTCTCACAGGTCTCACCAATCTTAGCCTCAGACTTGTGAACTTTCGACCTCAGCTTCCTTAAAGTAACTTTATTAGCTTATATTGTTACCCTTAGTAACAGATTGTGGACAATACTCACTAACTTGTAATGCCTAAAGAAGGATTGGGATTTTCCATACTCTAAATTACAAAGTTGATATGCTATTAATAACACTGAAACTTTTTTTTTATCAGAGGACTTGCCTGTCTAGTGGTGAAGACTTGAAATGACAAAGAATAAATGATCTAATTTTTAACATAAATAAATCAGCGGTGCTTTGATGAATCTGTTTTAAAAAACATAGCCAAGCTCCTTCAGCCTGTATATGACAGATGTGTTCTTTAGAGATATGTCGACTTTATCCCAGAAAACCAATTAAGAGAGAACAGATTAAAAAATCTACATTAAGTATACAGTTTTTATCTACTCATCTCTGACAAAGATCACAGTTGTTCATTATTTCTTGCTCATTTTCATGTTCTGAATGCTTTTCTGTTTTATTCTTTAATCTGATAGAGGTTATCTACATAAAACTATAATAAACAGCATTCTGTAGTGACAATGACAGCTATTTTAATTCATGGGAAGAACAGAGATTAGACAAGTGGTTTGACAATGTTTTTCATTTTGGAGTGTTTAATGCAGAGGTAAAGGAACATACCAAAAGAAAACAGGAAAAATAAAAGTCAACATCAGCCAAAAAAAAAATTCCCAAACAACCAAATCACCTATTATGTGCACAGCATGTTATGAATGAAGACAGCTCAATGTATTATACATGAAAAGTTTAGAATTATAGCATAATTTAGTAAGTCAGACTCTTGGACACAATCGTCAAGTATCAAATATATTGTGTACTCATTTATAGATATTCAAAAATAATGAACTAGGGTCAGCGAGATGGCTCAGTGGGTAAAGACGCTTGGTGGCAAGCCTGGTAGCTTTGGATAAACACTTGTCTTTCACAAGTTGTTCTCTGACCTCCACACATGCTACAAGTGCTAGGAGGTGCAAATATATGTGTATGTGCCTGTTCCCAAGTCACACAGGGGTGTGAGTGCATGCACACACACATATGCACATGCACACACAAACAGTTACTAATCATAAAATGACAAAAACTCACTCTACTAGAATTTACTGAAAAAGGTTTATCGCATTCACCTTAGTAAATTAATAAGTCGGAAAATGTATTAAAAAGTCAAATAAATGGGAGATACACCAGATTCAGAGCTTGGAATGTTCAATAATTAAAATAAAATATTTAAAATTTACTTATAAAATGAGAATTACTCAATGTACTATTACTTAAAATCTTATGATATGAACATGTATTTAAATTAATTATACTGAGTTTTGATTTTTTGAAGTATTTTTAAAAATAAAACAAGAGTATCTATAGTAATGTTAAGAAGAAAATGCTGGAAACTTTTCTCTATAATGTACCAAAATGTCAGTTTCACACACTCACATACACAAATGTATTTAAGATATATAGATAAGCAGAGAGAACATTAAAACATTGGCTAGAAATGTTTAAAAAATTGGGAATAAATATTTTTTACATAATAGAAAATACATATTGTGAAATGAAAGAAATATCATAATAGCATAATATTAAGAAGAAAATGGTAAATAAATAGTAAAAGTAAAACTGGGAGTTGGGGGCACACACCTTTAATCCCAGCACTCGGGAGGCAGAGGCAGGCGGATCTCTGTAAGTTCGAGGCCAACCTGGTCTACAAAGCAAGTCTAGGACAGCCAAGGCTACACAGAGAAACCCTGTCTCAAAAAAGAAAACAAAATAATAAAAATAATATAATTCTATTTTAATTAAAATGCTTTAAGAGCATTATAGAAATGGGGATGGTAAGAGCCAGAAGTTCAGAAGCTAGACCCATAGAAAACCACCCACATGACTATCTAAACACAAGATGAAACAAGATAGCACTAATGGGCATGCCATTGTGTAGGATGAAAAGCCCAAGAAGACTCAACTGCACACAGAAACAAGGAAGGCTGAGAGCGACAGTGATAGTCTTACCCAGGGAGGAGCACACACCTTGGGTGTGCAATGTCAAATAGTCAGCTTTGGAAGCATACTTAAAGACACAGCATATAAAAGGGAAGCAGGCTCTCCAGATGACACCTGATAGTCTGAGATCGTATGGTAGGGTAAGAGGTCCTCTTCTGCCCCAGGTCTAGGGCACAGGAATAGGGTGAAAGAGGGGGGGAGTGGGGAATGGGAAGATACAAGTGAGGGGATAACAATTGGGATGGAATCTAAATAAATTAATTAAATAAAAAAGAAGATATTAAAAAAAGACACAGGATATAGACTGAGCAGAGTATACCCAAGAGCAATGGATTTTAAAGTCTGAAGGATGGCTATGTGGGAGGGCTTAGGGAAAGGAAAGGGAAGAGAGAAATTTTGTAATGGTAGAATTACAAAAATAATTTCAAACAAAAAAAAAAAAAAAAAAAAAAAAAAGAAAGAAAAAAAGGAACCTACCTAGACAGGTGGAAAACAGACATTTGGGGAGGCTCAATTTGTATTATTAGGAAATTGCAAATTAAAATAATAATAAAATATGATGACAAAAATGTGAAAAATTAAAAATCCTTTTAAAAAAGTGTAGATGAATTTTAATGCTGCTTTGGCAAGGGATCATGTCCAACAACCTTCTTGTCTATATGATCCTCCTGGAATGCAGACACTCTCTGGATTACAATATGATCCAGCCGGAATACAAATACACCCTTGGTATACACCTCTATCTCCAAACAATGGAGGTAAGATTAGTTTATAGAAGGGAGTGGCCATATTTGAAATTGATGTCTGATTGAGAGGCAGACAAAGTGACAAATCAGAGAAAGATTTGACAGAATAAGTGAGAGATAGGTTACGTCCAACTCTCAGGAGAACAGTACAGGAAAGAGAAGCTTCTTAAGAGTATTACAAACTCAGATCTAACCAATGGACAGGACATTCTCCACAGTTGAATGGAGAGTGGAGTCTGACTTTCACATGTATTCTGGTGCCTCATATTTGACCATGTCCCCTGAATGGGGAGACCTGATGGCACTCAGAGGATGGACAGCAGGTTACCAAGAAGAGACTTGATACCCTATGAGCATATACAGGGGGAGGAGGTCCCTCTCAGTCACAGTCACAGGGGACGGGAGTAAGGGGAAAATGGGAGGGAGGGAGGAATGGGAGGATACAAGGGAGGGGATAACCATTGAGATGTAATATGAATAAATAATAAAATAAAATAAAATAAAAAGAGTATTGCTGGGAGAGAGTGGAAAGGTTTTGTCTTGGGCAGTTAAACAGGTTGCAGAAAGAACAAGCCAGAATTAGTTTGAGGCAAGACAGAACAATCCAGTCAGAAGCCAAAGAATACAGTTTAAATGAGTCTGGAGAGTTGAACCAGCCAGCTTGGAACTGCTTGGAAGCTGTTCTCATCTCATCCTCTCCTCTGAGCAAATAAAAGTAGCAGTTACAAAAAGGGCAGTGTAACAAATAGTTTCAAACCTCAACAAATAAGTAGATTTCTTTACTGAAGAAAACACACACACACACACACACACACACACACACACACACACACACACACACACACATATTAAAAAGAATTTCTAGCCTGTCACTGTGGTGCATTTTCATGATCTTAGTCTTTGGGAGGCTGAAACGGGAGGGTTAGGTGGTCAAAGTCATCCTTAGCTGCATGCTGACTTTGAGATTTACTTTGCTTAAACAAGATCCTGTCTCAGAAAACAAACAAACAAATAAAACAACAAAAGCAAAGGCATTGCTATTGTACATTTCCCTAAGATTTTTTCTAGGTTAGAATGCATTCTAAAACATGAACAAACATCACCATTTCCCTTTAATTCTTTGTAACATTGCAAGGATGACTGTCATATTTTAGATCAACTTATATCTGAAAATATCCCATTTTCCTAAAATTTAAATTTAGAAGTGATTAATCCACAGTGATTTCTCTTTATGAGTAACCTAATTTTACATATGATTGATATTTGTCATTTTTTTCCACTTAAAATTTAGAAATCTTTCAAGGTGATGATTCATTTAATAAGATATTACATTAGTAATTATCTTAGAAAAGCTTAAATTATATTTTAAAATTAATTCTTCATCATATATTTATATACATACACATACAAATATATATGTATAATATATATATCACATACACACAGATCCCAAAATTAGTGAACCATACATTATACTTATAAATTTTTTTCTGTCCCGTATGCCTTGTTTTATTATTTTGAGAATTTGGAGAATTACTTGTGATTCTATGATTCTATTTTATGCAGTTTATTAATTTGCTTTTCTGACTTATATAATCTCTATGATTCCTTGGAAAAGGAAAATAATTACAATTTTAGGTCACATTTCCAGTTACTTTCTCAATTATTATTACTTCATTTGATATAAGCCGACTCTTTATCTAGCTATGAAACATACTCTCTGATCGCCCCTCATAACTTTTTTTTTTCATTGCTGTGACCTAACAGAGTGTCATTCGCTTGTCCCTTTGAAATGGTCTATTCTCTTCAAATTCCATTATTACTTTCACATGTTTTTTGCTCATATACTTATAGAGATCTATTGCAAAATCAGGCATGACTGAGCTGGCTTTTATTGTTGTTGTCCATCAACTCCTTTTCTCCAGTTGAACGTTTAAGCAATAGCTACATATGACATTTATTTTACATGTTAATTGTCAAATGTTCTCAGGCATCTTTGGTGCTTGGAAGAGAGAAATAGGAAATAGTTGTGGAAAAAATATGAACTTATTTAAGAAACAGTTCTTCTCATGTGGGTGAGGTAGCAAAAAGACAGAGTTGACTTCTCCTCTCTTACAGCCTACCTGACATATGTCAGCCTCCATATTTTCCAGCTCTATCCTACAGTACATTTGAGATGCATCATATCTATAAAATAAATTTGTATTAATCTGCTTTGATTCCTATCTAATTACTAGTTCAAAGTTCTAAATGGGGGCTGAAAAGATAGCTCAGTGGTAAAGGATTTTTTTATACAAACAATACAGAAAAAGTTATTTATTCATTATTGGGTAATATGGTTTTTTACTAAGTAAACACACAGAGTTGCAAAATGCTAAATGCTCCTCATGCACATCTTTGATAATCAATTAAAATGTAATGCCCTTCCGGTCTCTACCTTACTGCATTGTATGATAACTGACCTTTAAATAATACTTTTAGTTGTCATTGCTCCATTCCACTTAAATGTTTGATTTCTTGTGAGATATTATAATTTGATAAGAAAAACTTCTATTGTTCATTGAGGTGGAGTGAGATGAACCCACTCCCAGCCAGAAACAGCTTAACATCACAAAACAAAATATGGAATAATGTTTCTAAAAAGGCTAAACATCAGGCAATGTCAATCCATATATGACACCAGAGATTCAGATTAGCTTCATAACTCTGTTAGCTTGTTTAGCAACAACAAGCTAACAAGTCTGATGGGGAGCAATGCTGTGTCCTACATCCCCTGGAGTGAGGAGGCAGAAATGTGAGCTTGGCAAAGTCAGAGATATTGGGCCCCAGAGAGGGAATATCAGAACAGAACTATATCATCATGGTGATGCAAACATCTATTAGGTGCTACATAAAAATGGCCTGATCAATACGGAATTGAATGAAAATATGTTGCAACTATATAAGCCTGAGGAGAATAAAAAAAAAAAAAAAAAAAAAAACTGAAGACACAAGTATGCAAAGTAGCCATAAGACCAGGCTCACTCATGAATCTGTTTTAGTCTTCCCAACCTGACTAAACACATCTCATGACCCGGGAGTAGGGCCCCGGTATGTGTTCAAAAGCCTTACTCCAGCAATGCTGATAGCCAACTTTATTATATGTATGCTGTTATAGATCTGAATGACAAAATGTTTAAGAAAGGCTGGAGAAAATAAAATTCTAACAGGCTGAACTGTGTCCCCAAACAAATCATTGTATATAACTGCGTGCAAATGAATTAAAATTCTCTTATACAACAAAGTAAACCCACAATGTCTTATGATTTTCAGGCATGCAAACAAAACAAAACAAAAACAATAAAAACAAAAAACCAAGAAAGGAACTACAACTAAGATTAAAAAAAAATAACAATTACATAAAAAACTCAGAATTGATTTACATGGGATAATTAATAATTGATTCTAAAGCAAACTATATGTCACAAATTTAACAGAGAGAAAGTTCTAATATCTATCTGAGGTCAGGAAGGATGCTAAGATGACTTAAAAGAGATGAAAACCCCCTTTATGGTGAAATTTGTAGAGTATGTAATTCATGACATATTTGATATTGCAGAAGTAAGGATGGATCCACAATGGAAACAGCAACAGAAACTACCCAGGGGGAAATAGACAGACATATGTCTCCCAACTGGACAGCGTGCATGCAAGGCACACTTTTATTTGCCTGATAAAGTAAATTTAAATTCTCTAAAGAAGTGGGTGTAGAAAAATACTTAAAAATAGCTCTTATAAAAATTCCATACAGGCTGATAAAAAAGATAATTGATTAAAAGCATATATGCTTAGGTTCCAAAGCACAGTAAAGCCATCAGAACAAATATGGAGAAACTTACAGGAATTTTGTTATTATCTCATTGCTTAAAAGCATTGATAGGAAACAAAATATAAAACAAAATATAGCCCAGTGGAAAATAACACTCTGCTCAGAAAAACATAACAAGGTGGTCTCACTGGAAATATATAAACAGAAGGGTCTTAATAAAATGCTTTTAGCACAGAATCTGTTCCTCAAGATAAAATGTATTGCAAAAGTGAAGACAATAACCTCTCCCAATATTTTTTGATTATTTTAAAAAATTCAATTTACATAATTTTATCCATCCTTTTCTCCCTCCTTCTGACGCTGACAGAGAAGTGCTCTTTACTATGGCAGAGGAGTGCATTCATTCTTCTAGACTCCATGTTTAACTGCACTTACATGAGGACTCAGACACACACCATAAATAAAAAACCCAAATAAAATAGAATAAAATAAATATAAAGCTCCACACTCATCTCAAGATGCTGTAATTCCTCTTTGTGAGGCCTGTGTGTATTTACACTGTGTGTATTTAGAGTACACAGTGATGTCCTCAGACTCTATAGTATCTCTATACTTGGCAAGTTGTGACAATCAACTGTGTTTCCAGACACGACAAGCATTCAGTCGGTAGTAATGTTCACCTAAGTAAGAGCTACTTTTTGAGAGAGAAAAAAATTAATTTGAATACTCAAAGTAAACACCCTCCCCTCTATGACCCAGCAAATCTACCAACAGGGCTTTATTGATAGTAGAAATGTTTGCTCTGAAAAAAACATGTTAAAATAGTGAAAAGGTAAATCCTAGGCTTGGAGGAAAGATTTTCAGTTTGCGTATTTGAAAGGTAACTTAATACAGATACACAAGAATTCTTAACATAAAACAAGAAAACAGTACAAGTAAAAGGCATGAATAGATTTGAAAATATACTTCATAAAATAAGAAACATGGTTTGAATTCGCCATTCCATAATGCATATATTTATATATTTGTGTATACATTGATATAAAATATGTACATAAATACATGTGATATATATATATATGAAAGCAGTGTGTTGTACTTGGAAAACATATACAATATAGCAGTACTTTAAATAAAATAAAGTACATATACAAATCAAATTTGTTTATAGAATGTTAAGGAATATCTTTTTTCACTAAATAAATGCATCTTTTCATGACTGTGAGATTTTACTACACATCAATTATAACACTGGAACTTAAACTGTATGATAATAATAGAGATTGAGGTACAGTGAAAATACTGTTGGCTTAAAATGTTAAAAATTACTACTGAAAATATCTTAAAATTTTCTTAAAATACTAAATGAACACTCAACTTAAATTTATCTACTTCAAGTCATACAAGAAAAATAAAAACATATTTTCAGCTCAAACCCATGGACAGCTTCAAAATTGCTTTTTCTAAAGTAATATACAAATTTAAAATGTCCAAATGGCTGCCAATGTGTAAGCAAAATGTTTTGTACAGGCATGCAATGAAATATTATAGAGTAACAAAAAGAGAAGAAACAATTCGTGTATATATATATAATCCCTCCTTCAATGAGTTATGTCAATGTAATAGTTAGAGCTAAAGGGTTATATATAAAAATTTTCTGTTTATACTATATTCTAGAAAATGCATACTAGTTGAAAGTAGAAAAGAGAACAATTGTTGTCTAGAGACGTGGGTATAGCAGAACTGAGATGAAAGAATTATATGGAGTCTCAAAGAAACATTTTTTCCTTCATTATATTTATTTCCGTAATAATTTTATGACTTTACATGAATATGTCACTCTATTTCTATTAAGTATAACCCTATGAAATTATAAAATAATCATGAAAATGTTTTTAAACATTGATAATGCATATTCTGTCCTTGTGTTGATGATTTAAGTTGTAAATTATTATATTACATATTTGAAATGCCCTGCAACAAAATAATTTTATGTAGCTTAAACTAGCATTTCCCAAGTGCATTTTTCATTCACATCTTTTAGGCTAGCTAATCATTTTTCCTTTCAGATAATATCTACACTACCATTGATGACATATTTTCTATAGATATTGCTTTGAGAAATGTTGGTTTTGAGCCATAAACTATAAGAAATGTATAATTGGTGAGGGGTATTGAAGAAAAACAAGCTATAGTTGTTTGGTATCATGGACCAACCACTGGGTTTCTTCCCTTTCTTTCTTTCTTTCTTTCTTCTTCTTCTTCTTCTTCTTCTTCTTCTTCTTCTTCTTCTTCTTCTTCTTCTTCTTCTTCTTCTTCTTCTTCGTCTTCCTCTTTTTCTTCTTCTTCTTCTTCTTGATGGAAGATATGTAATTTTATTTATTTATTTTAAATTTATTTATTCACTTTAAATCCCTCCTCTTCCCCTTTCCCTGTCTCCTCAGAAAAGCAGATCCTCCCTGCTTCCCACCCCAAAACCCCAGCCCAACACATCAAGTCCCATGAGAACTAAGCATATCCTATTCCACTGAGGCCCAACAAGGCAACCCAGCTGGGGAAAGTGACAGAAAGGCAGGCAACAGAGTCCATGACAGAGACAGCCCCCACTCCAATTACTAGGGGACCCTCATGAAGACTGAGTTGTCCATCAGTTACACGTGTGTTGGAGGGCTCATGTTCAGTCAATGAATGCTCTTTGATTGGTATTTCAGTCTCTGTGAGCCCCCATCATTCTTGGTTGGTTGACTCTGTATGTATTCTTGTGAAGTCCATGACCTCTCTGGGTCCCTCTGTCCTTCAACTCTTCCATAAGTCTCCCTGAATGGTACATAATGCTCGACTGTGGGTCTCTGCATCTGTTGTGATCAGCTGCTGGGTGAAGCCTCTCAGAGCATAGCTACGATAGTGTCCTGTCTGTAAGAGAGCTTGGCTCTCTCCTGTGGGGTGGGTCTTAAGTTAGGGAAATCATTGTTTGTCTATTCCCTCAATCTATGCCCCATCTTTCTCTGGTATACCTTTTTGGCAGGGTAAATTTGGAGTCTAAGGTTTTGTGGATAGACTGGCCACCTACTCACCTGGGCATATACCCAAAAGATGTTCCACCATACCACAGAACATTTGCTCACCTATGTTCATAATAGCTTTATTTGTAATAGCCAGGAACTGAAAACAATCCAGATGTCCCCGTATGTTAAAGAATAAATGGGTAAAGAAAATGTGGTACAGTAACCAATGGAATACTGCTCAACTCTTTAAAAGAAGAAAATCCTGAAACTTGCAGACACATTTATTGACCTGTAAAAATATTTTCCTGAGTGAGGTAACCCAGACCCAGAAATTCAGGCATGGTATACACTCACTTATAAGCAGATATTATCCATGTAGTACAGGAAAAGCATCCACAATCCACAGACCCCAGGAAGATAAATAATAAGGAGGGCCCAATGCTGGATGCTTGAGTCTCCCTCACAAAAGAAGATAAATTATACATCACAAGTAAATGAAGAGAGAGAACTGGGTGGGTGAGGAGGTGGGAAGGAAAGCCAGGATGGGGATCAGGTGTAGAGAAAGAATGGGAGGTTAGGGGGCTGTGAGAGAAGGGAAACCAACCTGGTGGGGGGCATCTCTTGAAGAAGCTGGAGACCAATGACATGGTATGCTCCTGGGAGGGCTTAGGTCTAACTGAGTCTTCTAGCAGTGGGGGATATGGAAACTGGAGTGGCCACCTCTTACACCTAGGCAGAAGACTGGATTTCTAATCGCTATACTTGGGGGTAGATTCTGTGGGAGTCCTCAGACTGATACACTTACTGCCACAATAACAAGTCTAAATAAGATATTAGCAAGGAGCTTAATTGCTGCATAGTCATGACAAAGGAATTCAAAGAATTAGAAATAGTAAAGAGAAAACATGGGCAGACAATAGGTCTAAAGATACATGAACACATTTTGTAAGGGAAGGGCTTAACACCAAGCTCGTATAGTGGTGACCAAGAAAGTGATGATACTGAATGGAAGACTTAAATGAGATATGAAGTAGTTTCTGAAAAAGGGCCCATTTTTAGAAAGAGATTGCATTTATCATACATTCTAAAGTTATGATTGTTTCATCAGACAACTTGCTTAGGGAAAATGCATTTTTTTTCCTTCACTGGGCTTAATTCATGTATATTCTCCCTGCTCACTCAGATGTCACTTCAAGAATTACAGCCAACAGGTCTCCAGCAAACTTAGGAAGAGACAAATCTGAACAGCCTAGTTTTGCTCAATTTTGTGAAAATGAACTTATGTAGGTAAAAATTTAAACATCACCAGATACCTCTGTCTGTGACAGCCCACTCAAAAAATGTTTCTATCCTGAGCTGTGACTCCTTGGGGGGAAGTGAATAATAAGAGTGGGGGGGGAGGGTACTTTTAGATTTAACTGGACACATGCTGCATTACCATCAGAATGACGCTTGATATGAAATCATGGTGGTAACTCATAGGAAAGTTAGAATCCTGGGACAACCCTTTGGATGGGGCAACGGAATGGATCTCTTTTCCTCTTTAAGTTTCATTAATAAGTCCTTATTCTTCTTTCCATTGTCCCTTTTTGTTTTTTTATTTCTATTTTGTTCATTTTGTTGTAAGTCTCCCTATCCAGCGTATGGTGGTCTGAAACTCACCATGTAGCACAGTTTCCCACAACTACATGATCTTCTTACCTCAGCCTTTCAAGTACTGACATTGCAGGTGCACTACATCTTGCTTGGCCCCTACTTTTCTGAGGTTGCATCTCCTTTCCTGGTGCACTTAGCATTCAAATCAATACTTGGTGTTGCAAAACTTCATATCTACTCCAATATCCCAGGAACAATGTAATGATTTGATGGGTGTAAATTATTCCCCTTGTTGGTCTCTGAATTTCTCATAGATTTTTGAACATTTTAGATAGGATCGTTCGTACATACTTTTATAGGCTCATATATGGATATTTTATTCATATTTATTTCATTATTTCTTGTGAACTGATATCATTTTAAATATTTTATTTATTAACTCAATGATGTTCCTTTAATACAGTATAAGAATAATGGATAATGTCATTTCTATGTTAAAATTCAAATGTTAGCTGTTTGATACTTCATACTTTTAATCCCCATAAGCTTTGTTATAAACTTTTTTGTGTGTAAATACATACCCAAAATAAATGTATGCTGATTAGCATGAACAGATTATTTTAAAATAAAAAGTCATTATGCCTATTTTTATTGTGCATTCTCAAAATTATAGCCACTCTGAATGTTAATTACAGTAAAGTTATGGCTTACAAAAATTCTTCCCTAGGTGTTATCATATTTGTCTGTGTGCAGGGAAGGTTATGTGTGTATGTGCCTTATAAATTCTTCCCTAGAGGCTAACATATTTATGTGTGTGCATGTGCCTTCTGTGGAAGCCAGAGGAAAGCCCTCTGTTGTCATTTTTTTAAATTATCACCCATCTTTTTAGAGACAGGGTTGCTTATTGGCTTAAGTTTCAGAGTCCACTAGGCTGTCTTCCTAGTGAGCTGCAGATATGCTTCTTTCTCCACCTTCCTAGTACTGGGAATACAAGAATTTACTCTCTTTGATCCCTTCCTTCCTGATTTCCTCTCTCTCTCTCTCTCTCTCTCTCTCTCTCTCTCTCTCTCTCTCTCTCTCCTTTCTTTTTCATGCTTTCATCAGATTCGGGTCCTGACTATTGCAAGGGAAGAATTTTATTAACTGAGCCATCTTCCCATCACTAAAGATATATTTTTACTTTAAATAAATAAATAAAAGGCTTTTAGTCTTCACTACTATCCTTGAACAGTCTGTGACAAGATTTACATGATTTTATTGTCTGCCTCCCTCTGCATCCTGGTCTTCATTGAATGACTACACTGTGCACAGAAACTAACATGGCCTAGGCTTGGGCTGGCTGGACACTAGCTAATAGAGTATTTCCTTGTACAAGTGGAATTTGTTTATGTTTAGTCATGCACATTATGAAGTTCAGAAAGAATTTACAATAAGGCTCCCAGAAGGTTTGTAAATATTTTAAAGTTTATTATTTACAATTAAATCTTCTATGTCAGGTCTGCAACTTACGGAAGTGAGTCACATTTTTTATTTATTTATTTATTTATTTTATTAATTTATTCTTGTTACATCTCAATGTTTATCCCATCCCTTGTATCCTCCCATTACTCCCCCCCTCATTTTCCCATTATTCCCCTCCCCTATGACTGTTCCTGAGGGGGATTACGTCCCCCTATATATTCTCATAGGCAAGTGAGTCACATTTTTTGTCCTGCCAACAGATGGGGGTCTGTGTTCATAAAAATATAGTATTTAGTCATGGAATGATTTGAGATCTAAAAATTGAGGTGACATGATAATACACTGTTATCATGTACCATACTTCATATAATCAGTAGTTAGAGGACTGTTAAGAACTCCTTTTGGAATATCTATAAATGCCACAATCTTTCTCAAGAAAGATGTTAAAATACTACAAAATTACCAAAATACTAAAAAATTAGAAAATTATTAATTCTAATTTTATGACTATTCACATAATCCAATAGTCTTTTTTTAAAAGATAAATAAGCTAGCAAAATTTGTCAGATGTACCTTAATCTTTGTTTGTTATTTAAACTTTTAGTTGCCCTGATGGGTTAGTTTTAATAGGCAATGTCATTCAAGTATTCATAGCATTTAGTGCTTTACTCTAGAAAGTGTTATTATAAAAGATAAATTTGTGTTGTTGAAAGGTGCAAAAATAAATAATGCAGGATTATGATATACACACATAATAAACATATACATATATAATACATATAATATACATATATACATAATTAATAGACGTGTCTTCAAGGTAGCTTAAAGAAAAACCTGAGAATATAGTGCTAGATGACTCAGTTACCTGAAATAAATTATTAAGCAATTACTAGAAATACTATTTTCAAAAGACAGATTCAACTGTGTCCACCTTTCTTTTAGTTCCTAGCCTCTGATGGTTTTGATTCAGTAGGAGAGGAGAGCCATCTAAAATCAGTATGACATATACACATGTCCCACAAAAGGTCCTAAAACACAGTGACACTTTTATCACACACCATATCTCATTATCTCTTTTAGATTTGTATTTCCAATGTAATGCACTACTGTCAAAAATAAGATAGTCCACATGCATTTATTTAATTTACAAATAAAATAAACATGCCAAAATGTTAAGAAGCATCTAAGGCATCAAATCCCAGTGCAATGTCTTCTACAAATATATAAATGCTGTGGATGTGGTCCTTAACCTTTAGCATTTAAGGAAACAAGTAAGTGAGATATTATCTACACACCCTCACAGTATTGGTCCTTTTGTGTGGGTAAGCAAAGAGTTAGGATATTGAAGATCAGATTTAGTCCCAAAAGTGTCTAGAATATTTTAGACACAAAGTTTCAGGAAACAACTACAAACTGCTTGCCATTGCTTATTTGAAAATAAACCAGAAAACTATCTAGAACTCTGAGCTCATGTACAGCTGAGAGTAACTCAAGAACAGTCATTACAATTAGCTGTGCCTTTCTCAACCAAAACTAATACAACATAGATTCACAGCATGGCAGTTAGTTACCTGATTTGGATGCACAGTAGACTCAGTTAGGTTGAGGTCTGGAGGTTGAGGTCTCACTGATCAGCTTTGGATTGATTACAAAGTTAGAGCTATCTGTGTTCAAATGCTGCTAGTTATTTCCTCTTTGGTTGACCTGAGAAGGCAGAGTGCAGTTTCTCACCTCAAGGTCACATTACCCTGCTGCGGAAACAGTTTTCATTCCCACCTTAATAAAACCTTCAAGAGATAATGAATGTTCTGCACCTACGTTTGCTTTCTCTGGTGTACCACCTTGTCCCTCATAGCTCTAGCTTTTTCTTTTATTCAAAGGGCTCTTCTATTTCTTCTGATCTATACTTCTTTTTTTGGGAAGCTGCTTCAGGTAGTCATTCCTAATCAGAGGCTGTCTCACATAAGAGGTGAGATGGTGACACTCCAGTCCATTGGTCAGACTCTACAGTGCTCCAGTAATTTACTGTAGCCCCTTTCCTTCCCTTTTTTTCTTCTTTTTATTCAACCTTCCTTCCTTCCTTCCATTCTTCCTTCTTCCCATACTTCTTCCTTCATTTTTCTTTCTCTTTTTAAAGAAAAAATAAATAAGGAAAGAAATCAAAAGAAGGAAGGGTTATTGCTATTCACCAAGGTAATCAGTTATCACATAAAAAGAAAGGCTGCCAAGGTGAAAGTGTGTCCCCATATATAATCCCAATGTACATACACATAACTACATTACATTCAACTGTAAATGGAAATAAAATCATGAAATATGCAGAAAAATAGATGCACCTTGACATTATTTTATTGAGATGACTGTGATTGGCAAGACAAATACCACATGCTTTCTCTCATAGGCATACTCTAGATTGTAGTTTTCATGAATGTATATAACTGTGTGTGAGCATTGATGTAGGTCATGCAGCTAGAAAGGGGAAAAACTTGAGTTTGTTTCATGACAAGAATCATGTTTTCCATTCCCTCAATATCTGCTCTATCTCTATCCATATACTTCATGTACAGAAGACAAATTTTGCGTCAAATGTTTTATGCTTGGCTTGTTGTCCACCTCATTATACTGGAGCAAACACCTCTCTACAGGAGGTGGTGACTTTAGGCTCCTCAACCTCAGCTAGAGACAGACCCATTTAACCCTGTCCCTTGTCCCAGAAATACCCTCCACTGGTTTCCATTCATTCTCCCAGGCCCTCCCCATCCTAGGTCTCCATTGGTCCTCAGCCTTATTACCCTCCTTACCCATTTTTCCTTCCCAGTTTCCTTCTGTCACTCACTTCAGATGTCTATTTTATTTCCTTCAATTTCAATATGCCACTAATGAGGCCACACGTTTCATTAACAGTTTTTATCCCATTTCCTCTCTTTCATGGCCATTCCCTTCTTCTTCATGGAGTCCTACAAGTTCTGATTTGCACAGTGATACAATAATAAATGAGGCATAGATCAGGTCTCAGGAATGTCATTTGCTGCCAATTATAATAAGACAAGAATCTCAGTAGAACTGTACAGTAGTACTCAATCGAGAAAGGTTTAAAGGGAGTTGACATCATAAAATGCAGACAGTTGACATCATACATGTAGACAGATAAGCTGTGTGTGTGTGTATTAGAGAGAGAGAGAGAGAGAGAGAGAGAGAGAGAGAGAGAGAGAGAGAGAGAGAGAGAGAGAGAGATTGGAGATGTATCCCAGGACCTCACATGTGCTAGGCAAGCCCTCTTTAGCACAGCAGTCTTCCCAGCACTATGAGGTTCTTATCACCAATTTAGATGATGTCTCTGTGTCCTTCAGGTAGCTTGTATTTACTAAGGACACTTCAACATTCCTTCTTGATCATATCTCCTTTCCAGGAAAACACTGGTAGTGGCTCCCTTCCCTACCCATGCTACATATCTTTAACTGTTATACAAAGGCGTTAAATAGTTTTATTTCATGTTTCCTTTCATAATCTTTGAACTTATTTAAGATTTACACTTGCTTCAAAAACTCTTCAGACTAAAATTAAGAATACTTTTTTTAAAAGCATGCAATTGGTCAAATTGAGAAAATCCATGCATCCTGAAGAATTTCCCCATCATGCTCCACATTACTGTGAAGTGGATCAGCAATCATCATTGTTTCTGCACTACATTGAGACCCTTTCCAGTTGAAGCTTTTGCAGAACCAACTTAAGCATAAAACTAAACTATCACCAAATTATCTGACTTTGGGTAATTGGAATAAGTTCTGCAACTCAAGATCACTGAAAGTACCCTACTAATTCTACCAAGCCATTACCCTCTAGGCATTATTTAAGAACATACTACAAACAGCTTTGTATATCTAAGAGTAGGTCAGGGCACTTTCTTCCTAAGTTGTCAAGGGATTCTTAAGTCCAATAGATGCTATTGCTTGCTGAAGCTCAGAACAGTTTAGCAGCAACCACCTTTTTGGGTGATCAACTTGTGGGAGAATTGGAGACAAAGCCTTTCTTGCTCTTACTTTTCTCATATGCTGCCAGGATGCTGGACCCAATTATGAAGTGAAAGACCATTCACAGATCTTCAGATTTGCTTTAAATCAGCTTTTTTACATTAGCAGAATTGTAAACTATTTAATTTGTTTATTTGATCTTGATTCAATTTTTGGAAATGGAATCAATCAAGAAAATTGTCCATTTTCTTTAGATTTTCAAATTTTGGGGCATATATGCCTTTAAAGTAGGATCTGATGATTCTTTATATTTCTTCAGTGTCTGTTATGTGTCTCTTTTACTTTCTGATTTTGTTAACTTGGATAGTGTCTCTCTGTCTTTTAGTTAGTCTGGCTATTGGTTTGTCTATCATGTTGATTTTCTCAAAGAACCAGCTCCTGGTTTTGCTGAGTCAATGAATTGTTCTCTTTGTTTCCGATTAATTGATTTCAGCCCTGAGTTTGATTATTTCCAGACGTCTACCCTTCTTGGGTGTTTCTGCTTCTATTTTTTCTATGGCTTTCAGATTTGTCATTCAGTGGATTATGTGTGATGAATTTTCCTCTTAGCAGTGGTTTGAATGTGTCCCACAAATTTGGGTATGTTGTTCGTTCATTTTCATTGAATTTCAGGAAGTCCTTAATTTCTTTCTTTATTTCTTCCCTGACCCAGGTGTCATTAAGTAGAGAGTTGTTTAGTTTCCATGTGTGTGTAATCTTTTTGTTATTTCTGTTGTTGAAGTCCAGCCTTAGACCATGGTGATCTCACAGGATACAATGTACTATTTCAATCTTCTTGAATCTGTCAAGGCTTACTTTGTGACCTACTATATGATCAATTCAGAGAAGGTTCTATGGGCTGCTGAGAGGGTATAATCCTTTGTGTTTGGGTGAAAAGTTCTGTAGATATCTGTTAGATCCATTTGATTCATGACATTGGTTAATGTCATTATTTCTCAGTTTGCCATCTGTTTCAATGACTTTTCCTTTGGTGAAAGTGGGTTGTTGAAGTCTCCTACTATTAATGTGTGGGGATCGGTGTGTGGTTTAAGCTTTGTTAGTAGTTCTTTTACAAATATGGGTGCTGTTTTATTGGAAAGGTAGATGTTTAGAATTATGAGGTCATCTTGGTTGACTTTAAGTTTGATGAGTATGAAGTGACCATCTTCATCTCTTTTGATTAGTTTTGGTTGAAAGTCTATATTATTAGATATTAGAATGGCTACACCAGCTTGCTTCTTGTTCCTGTTTGCTTGGAATACCTTCTTCCAACCTTTTACTCTAGGGTAATGTCTATCCTTATGGCTGAGATGTGTTTCTTGAATGAAGAAGAATGTTGGGTCTTGTTTACGCATCCATTCCATTAGTCTGTGTCTTATTATAGGAGAATTGAGACCATTGATGCTGAGGGATATTAATGACCAGTGACTGTTAAGTCTTTTGACTTTGATGTTGGTTTCAGTAGAGTGTTTGTATGGTTATATTTTTGCGATGGTGTAATTTTCTATTTCCCATGTAAGTTTGGTTGTAGCTGGTCACTTTGGGCTGGAGGTTCCATTCTATTAACTTCTGCAAGGCCAGATTTGTGGAGAGGTACTGTTTGAATTTGGTTTTGTCATGGAATATCTTGTTTGCCCATCAATGGTTATTGATAGTTTTGCTTGGTATAGTAGTCTGGCCTGGCATCTGTGGTCTCATAAGAGTTTGTAGGACCTCTGTCCAGGCCCTTCTGGCTTTTATGGTCTCTGCTGAGAAGTTGGGTGTAATTTTGATAGGTTTCCCATTATATGATACTTGGCCCTTTTCTCTTGCCATTTCTAATATTTTTCTTTGTTCTGAATATTTTGTGTTTTGATTATTATGTGACGGGCAGGTTTTCTTTTCAGGTGTATTCCATTTGGTGTTCTGTAGGCCTCTTGTATGTGTATATGCATCTCCTTCTTTAAATTGAGGAAATTTTCTTCTATGATTGTGTTGAAGATTTTTTTCTTGGCCTTGGAGTTGGGCATCTTATTTTTCCTCAATGCCAGTTATCCTCAGGTTTCATATTTTCATGGTGTCCTTGACTTATTGGATGTTTCGTGTCAGGATTTTTTTCAGATTTAGCATTTTCCTTGATGGTTTCTTAAAGTTCTATAATTGTATCTTCTAGTCCCGAGATTCATTCCTCAATCTCTTGGATTCTGTTAGAGGATCTCACTCTGTTTTGCTTCCTTTCTTCACTAAGTTCTCTCATTCCCCCTTTTTCTTCTGTCTGTGCCTTTATCATTGTTTCCACTTTCATCTTTGATCTTGAACTGTTTTGTTGATTTCCTTCATCTAATTGTTTGTATATTCCTGATTTTCTTCCAGTGCTTCTTTATAGGTCTTCAGATCTTGATCTGTTTTATTTATTTCCTTCATCTGATTGTTTGTATTTTCCTTAATTTCTTCCAGTGCCTCTCTATAGGCCTCTTTTATGTCTTCAACCTGTTTGGCTGCATCTTCCTGCATTTGGTTATGGATCTTATTTGTTTCTTCCATTATCATCTTCATTACTTAGAATTTTAGGTCATTTCCTTGTATTTCAATTGTGTTTGAGTTCTCAGGGTTGCTTTCTGTGGGATAGCTGGGATCTGGAAATGCCATATTGCTTTGGTTTTTCTTGTTTGCATTATTACGCGGAAGTTTAGTCCTTTTGCTGTCTCTGATGTGGGTAGGAAGCTTCTGGTGTCCTTCACTGGTTTTTGAGACTGGATTGTTTGTAAGTGATTATAGGTCGAGGGCCCTTGCCTGTGGGTATCAGGAAATTCTTCCTGGGAACAGACAGGTGACCTGGTTTCAGCTCCAAGAGACTTTGTTCCATACTGTAGGCTCCCCACTGGGTTAACAGTGGTAACTCATGCCCAGTCCTGTTCAGTTTGTGCAAATTTGGCGGTTCAGTGCTTCTTTGTTGGCATCACTTGTTAGTTTTCTGTCCTGTCCCCTCAGGCCTACCCAGCCTCTCCCAAGAGTGTGGGAGGCCCTGCTCGGCTGTGTAGTCTGGTCAGGAAGGGTTAGATCTGCCCAATTGTCCAGGCACAGTCTGCTGTGGCTGGTAGCTAGGTGTCTGCCCCGTCCTGTTCAGATCGTGCTGCTGTTGCTGGGTAACATGTTCACATGGTCACAGCTGCCTGGGCTTCTATGTGGTACCTGGGGCTTTCTGTGTACTGGTGTTGGGAAGATGAGGGAGGGTCAGAGGACAGATCCACCCATTTCCCTGAGATTTGCCCAGGCCAAGAGCTCTGGTGGTTTACTGCCTGGAGTTCAGTCCCATATACAGATTTCATGTTATTTATCCCATCTGCAGTTTGCAGATGGGTTTTGGTCCAGAGTCCGGGGACTGGGCTCCTGTGGGACATTGGTTGACCCGGGCTCAGGCCTGCCTGTGGTCTGCATTGTCCAGGACCCTAATCACCTAGTGTTCTCCAGTTCTTGCAGTCTGTGGCTCCCAGTCAGGTTCCTGGTCTCCACGCGGTATATCAGATACAGTATGTAATAGGCGCTGCCTTCTTGGAATCCCTCTACTTTATATTACACTGGATGGTTCAAACTAAAACTTTCCAGTTTTCCTGACTTTCAACATTTTTCTTTTTTGGGTTTTGTTGTTGGTGTGGTAGTGGTAGTTGTTGATTTGTTTTGTTTTTTTTTTTTACTTAGAAACTCATTTCTTTATTTCACAATAAGAAAATCAACTCAGATTTTAAGCAGCTGAAAATAATAAACACATTTCAGATTATAAAATACACCAGTAAAGGCAACTAAATGCAAGAAGAGCTTTATTTTTTATTTTTGTTTTTATGTTTGTGTTTTTTGTTGTTTTTTTGGATCATAATAGAAAATTACCATAGCATTTTCCAAGTTGATTTAAAACTTCAGTCTTGAAATGCAATGACATTAAGATCCCAGGTAAGGAATCAATAAACATTTACTGCAGTTTTCATCTTAAGCACTTTCCTTACTGTTTCACCCTTTCTTCTCTATGTATCTGAATATGAACTGTGTACTTAAGGCATTTTGAAACTTCACATTCTAGCATATATGGCTTAAATGTTCTTCCATTTCTTTTTTGTTTTTCTGTGTTGCATTTTGCGTATCCTTTGAATTTTGTTTTTCTTGTGTATCTAATTATAAAGTTATTTTAAAATTTTCTACCAACTCATTTTATTCCTCACCTTGTATTCTGGCACCTTTAAATAATTCCTTTGTGGTTTCTAATTTTTCATTTCAATTCTGCAAAACATTTATGCAATATTTATTTTTTATTGTTTGAATTGTTATTTTACTAAATTGTTTTCATTTTCACTTCTTTCTTACAGATAATCCATGACTTTAATAAGCTTGTAACCAGTTTGATAATAATCATTTTAGGACTTTAGTAACCATAGTATTGATACTTTGGTATTATTTTGGACTCCATTAATCTGTTAGTTCTAAACACACATTCATTTTTTAAAAAGTTTTCTTTCCATCTAAATGTAGAGATGGCACATGCTTCCTGTATCTTGGCTTTAGGTTCTTCCACTATGCTCTGAGAGAATTATGAAGCCCTGTGTTCAATTGATTCTAACAGTCTTAATCTCAAACTTAAAACTCACACATTTTCCTGCATGCCATCCTCCAAACTCTGGTTGCCAGATGATAAGATAATAAGTAAAGCATAGTTCATGACTCAGAAAGATCAATCACTGCCAGTTAAGATAAAGCAGCCATTCTCAACAGTGTTCAAATGAGGAGTGGTCAAAGAGAGTTTGAATCATATGAAAATTTGCTATTGGCTTACCAATTTTGGACCTGTGTTATAACAGGTTAAAGGAGTTTCCTAATGATCCCTAGATAAAGAAAATAATCTCTAACTTTGCTGTGAGTTATTCTCCCTCTTTCTACTGCATATTCTTTCTTACTAAAAATACTTGCTTCCACTCTGATCCACTCACTGTATTCAACTTTAAATTTATTGGTTTGGGCCTTCTTTGATCTTTTTTAAATTTGTTTGTTTTCAAGTAGGTTACCTGGCTGTGAATTCTCTAGTAGGTACGGATGACTCTAATCTTCTCTTCATTCTATCTTCACCTCCAGTTACTGAAATTAGAGCAGAATAAACAACCACAATGGCCTGGACTTGCAGTTTCTTGATTATGAAACTTTCAGCTTCTAGGCATGTAAACAGCTATTTGTCAGTCATTGGTATCTGTAGTTAATTTCTTCTCCCTCAAACTCTTAAAATCTATAGCATCATATAAATTTCTGTAGCAAAAAGTTTTCATAACCTCCATGCAATGAGTTAAAAACTTTCCACACATGATTGCCATAACCTTTTCATTGTCTTCCTTACTTCACTGTAAACTGCAGGCAAACAAAAGGAAGTTTTCTACCCTCTTCTCTTCCACACCCAGTATCAACTTCAGAGTATACATGCAGTCACTCTTCGTTTGATGAAACAAATAAATATCTACACTGAATACATAAAAGAATAATAGCTTGGTTTTTGTTATTCAATTCTTTAGACAGCTCATAATTCTACTATATTTATTTTCACTTGGAATATATTCAAATTCACATTTAATCACATACTGACAGATGATTTCATTATCTTATTTAAAATATGTTAAAGAATTTGGTATAAATTTTTATGGCTAGATATGTAAGATTTGTGTTATTTGTAACTGTCTGGCATTTGTTCCTATCTCAGAAAATTGAATGATGACTCGTCTGGTTGAAGGAATTTAACATTTTAGGTAAATTCGAGGATATTTTAATATACCATACCTTCTGCCATTTTCCTTGCATAACTTGCATTGATCCTCTGCCAACTCCTACCAGTAAATATTGCACTGATCACAGCAATGGAGAAGCTGGAACTGTTAATATTTCACTGTATTAAGTTTGCTTTTTAAGGATAATCTGTGAATATAGGCAAATAAAAGGTGGCCCCACTGGGCAACAAACTAAAATAAATTCTCCCCGTAGAGATTTAAAGCCATCATAGGGAGAAGAAGTGAAGGAAACAAATAATGGAGACATGTTCCCCAGCTGGCACTGGCCTGCCGCTGCAGGGAGAAATGCCTAAGCGAAGTCACGGAAGCTGCCTTCATGCCTCCTTAGCACTGGGCATCTGGAAGACCTGCCAACCTATTGACCAGCGCTTCTAGGTGGAAGGTACAAGCAAACAGCTAATGGTGGAGGAGGTGATTATGTGTGTTTATGTGATTATTTTACAATATATCATGATAAAATATATGCTCTAAATTGAACATTATATGTATTTCCTTCCTGTTTATATATATTCAATCTAGGCCTTCAGTACCAATTTTGATTTTTTCATATTGACAGAATCTTTTCTTTATGCTTTCCAAGACTATCTTATGCCTATATAAAATGAAATGTTAACTTAATGAATTTATTTTAAACATACACATGCACACATAATTTTCCTAGCTATATCTAAGTAAAATAAAATAAAATTCATCTGTGGATAGATAAATTTTGTATAAAACTATTTAGAAAAAATCACATGATTGCTTCTTATTCTTCAAACTTCTCTAAGTACATTTTTGGTTTTAGTATTTTATACTCCACTTTCCTTTAACCTGTTCCAATAAACAGAAGTTTGAAATTTGTTCGCAGCTTAATGGGCTTCTTTTACTTCATGTATTGTTAGAAATACTTACATACATACACATATACATAAATGTCTCTATGTTTCTGTCTCTCTTTATGTATTTTTTTTGTCTATCTTTCTGCATGTGTTTGCTGTGTATGTCTCTATGTGTATTTTACAATAGACTAATATCTAATGCTTGAAGTACAAAGGAATTTGGAGTGATCATGTTAAGGGACATACATTTAGGAGACTGTTTCACAATTGTGCTGTTACCATTAATATTCTTGTCAAGATGGCAAAGATTATTCTGCCTGGATATTAAAGCTAGTGTTAATGCTGCAGAGGAAATATGATTTGTTTATCCATGTATAAATTTTATGCTCATTCATTCATTCACTCATTCTGAAAACTACAGATTTTGTTTTTATAATTTGAAGTCATCTGTTTGGTAACCACTGTGAAAACTGCTTTTGATTTACTAAGAAACTTAAATTACATTATAGTCTTCAAAGCAATTATATTAAATCAGTACTAGATAAATTTGAGCAATGGTGTGTAGCATTGCCAAATCAGGTCTCTAGGATTTTAGATTTATTTTGTGCATATGTTTTCCTCAAGCTTGTTAAAAATAAAGCAAGCTGGCATTTTCTGTATTTTAGATAATTTCCACTAAGATTCCATTTAGAAACATGGCATATCAAGGCTAGGTTAAAGATTAGTTGAACGATTTTTAGAAATAGCTAAATCAAATATAATGCATGTCCTAGACACAAATACTTGGCTTTTTCAAGCACGTTTTTCATTTTACTATATTGGAGCAATTCTAAGGCAACCACAAAACTAACATATAGTATGATTGAGGCTATAGCAGCACTTAAGTAGTGATTTCAAATGGCATTGGAAGAATAATTCAGCATTTTATGGGCAGTGTCACGAAAATGTATGAGCTCAGAAAAAGAAGTCTCATAGTTGACTGTAGAAGAAAAACAACTTCTCCCCAGGCACTATGAGGTTTCCATGGTGTTTGTCAACACATAGAAGCATGGGCTTCTGCTTTATCCTAGCTGTAAAAAGAGGGCAATAAAAGTTTTTCTTGGTTTCTTATTGTAAAATTAATCTATATATGAACATATAAATCCCACAGCAATGTTCAGCTAAATAAAGCTTAGCTTTTTTTTAGCTATACTTATTATCAGCTAAAATTAATAATGGGAGGCTTCTGCCAGAAATCAATGTATCCCATAAAATAAGTTTCATAGGCTTTATTGTCCATCTATCATTTAATACATTTCTGAATATAAGAAAACAATACAGTTTTGTTTTATCTATATGCAGATTTGCAGAACTTTTACCACTGTGAAACAGTAGGTTTTTAAATGTGTTGGGTTGTTTTCTTTCTTTATCATAGAAATACATCTTTATTTCCCTATCAAGGCTTCTGTTTCATATATTGTACCCTGGGACACTGAACATATCCTAAATTACTTTAAAATATTATTTTAGCATATTTTCCATAGTAGAACGCTATAGGATGCTCTAGAATACAACTTTCCTCATTGGACTTTAAAATGTTAAAGTAAATAAAATTTCTTCTGACACTTAATGTTTTTCTGATGCCTAAAATTCTCTATTGACTTTGCTACAAGTGAGTTTCATAGCTGATGGTAATAAATTGCTTCATGGGCCATTCATGTTGCCAATGTTTGCACATATCCAGGTTAGCTGACAACAATGCCACTGTGAAGACACTGAGCACTATAGTGTATGACTTGGGGATTTCGTCCTCTGTCATCCAAAATGTCACTGCAGACACATTCATCACCACTCTCTGTCACTGGACAAATAATGAGTCTATGTGATAGTTTCTCAAGCATACACCATTTTTCAGGTTAGATGACAGCTACCACTGTTGTCCCCTTGTGATTATGTGGACGTTCAGATTTGTACACTCCTGAAGGGGGAAGACATGTTCCTGGAGTTGAAATGGCACTGTTCACGCCCACTGAGACTACCTATCAAGTCAATGGTGTCATGAACTCAAGAGCTCCCAGTCCCGTGATAATGCTTTAGAAATGACAGACATCCCATGACTCTCCACAAGCTTCAGGGAGCATGGTTTATGGATCCAGTTCTTCACAATGTCATGTACACTGAGACAGTCACTCTCAGAAACAATGGAGCATCTTCTTTTTAATATCTCTAGTCGTGAATGGAAGAGAGACTTGTAAGATGCCATATCATGGCAATGTAAGTGTCTTCTCTTGGGTCATGTTGTTGTTTCTTTTCATTGTTCAATATGTTTGAGATGTGTACTCTGTGCTGATGGTATCAGGACACTCTTGGTTGGAGATTATAGACACTCTAGGTAGTCAATAATGCACTATAAGGTATATTAGTATGCTGCATTACCATATCTTTTGGCAACAACAAAAGATGGGGCATCGTCACATCACTCAGTGTCCCATATCCTATTAGGATGTTTCTCTTTGGTACAATAGCTATTTCCATCACTTGTCTCACTACACCTCTGAGTTATCTCCATTATATTTATATTTATATTATATCTGGGATAAGTGTAATGCCAAGATGTATAACGTTATGAGAACAGAACTTTTTATAGAATTTGTGAGTTGTTCATAAAGTAAATACAGGGGCACTTAGTTATCATTACCATGGCTTTTTTCTTATCCTTCTTACCTTCAAACATGATGGCTTTTACCCTGTATTATTGGGCTCATCAGTATTAGCCACATTCCAATCATTATCCTTGTTACCAAAACAGTGTTATTTACTGTAATGTAATTTTTTCAAAGTTGAATGATGATTCCCCCAGTAAGAGCGAATACTTGCCAGTCCTCTTTCTAGTCTGGGTTACCCCTCCCAATAAAACATTTTCTAGTTCTAGCATTTTACCTGAAGAGTTCATGATTTCATCATTCTTTACAGCTGAATATTATTCCATAATGAATATGAATCACATTTTCATTATCCATTTATAAGTTTGAAGAAGAATAAATTGTTTCATATTTCTAGCTAATGTGAACAGAGCAGCAATGAACATGGCTAAGCAAGTACCTCTCGAATAGAATGATGAGTTCTTTGGGCATCTGATAAGGTGTGCTATAGCTGGGTGATATAGTAAATTTAGTTCCCCCCACTGACTTCACAGTGACTGAACCAATTTGTAACAATGAATGACGATTGTTTCCCCACACTGCCCTCAGCACTTTTGTCTGTTGTGTTGTTAATTTTTCCCATTCTTTTTGGAGTAACATGAAATTCAAAGTAGTTTTGATTTGCATTTACCTAATTACTGGGTATTTTGAACATTTCTTCAGGTATTCTTTAGTCATTATTTTTCTTCTGAAACTGTTTAGTGGGGTCCCAAGCTCATTTTTCAAATAGGTCATTTGTTTTTTGCCACTTTGCTTTTTTAGTTCTTTGCATATCCTGGATATTAATACTCTGTCAGCTGAATAGCTGGCAAATATTCTTTCCAAGGTTCCAAATCTCCATACGTAATTAGAGCTTCTACCCTTTGTCAAGGAAGGTTCTCTAAGGAACAGACAGAGGCAACTATGAAAAACCACATCCAATCAAAATGCAGAGTTGTTGATCCCAGTGCCAATGAATACATCTACAAAATATTTCCATGCCTAAGACTCAAGCAGCATTGTGGAAGAAGACATAGAAAGAATGTAAAACCAGAGGATCAGGGAGATTTCTGTGACATTGTGTTTCATCATAACATCAGAGGCTTTTGACTACATGACTGCCCAAATGTGAGCTGAGAAAGGATGCCACCAAGGATGGACATGCTAAAGTGAGCTAGAAAAACCCAGGACACATTATAAAACATAAAGAACTGTAGACATCTAAGGAAAACTGAAAGTGGTAGAGGTGACCTTTCCAAGGAAAAAGCACACCAGTTGGTTGTCTAGTGCCAAAAAGCTTGGAAAACATTATATAGAACAAACAGAACACACACACACACACACACACACACACACACACGCACACACACACACACGCACGCACGCACGCACGCACGCACAAACAGGCACAAATGGATGCATATAAGCACATGCATGCCCTTTTGTGCACACACACATATGGCAAGATTTTATAATTATATTAAAATCTCAGAAAAGAAAAAGAAAAGAATTTGCTTGTACAATCAGAATACTTGATGTAATTATAACCAATCTACTTGATTTTTGTTTTAGCTAATACTTTTAACACAAAGAAGTTAAAGCACATTTTGAAAAAATGAAGTTCTCCAATTTAACCAAATTCATACCTTAAAATAGTGCAGTGTCTGCACTTCTAACATTTTATCAACCATGTACTGCACCTAAGGCATGTTTGACCTTCCCTCCCCCAATATTACTGAAAAGTTAGAGTTTTCCTTGCCTATTAAGTGATCTAAAAACTAAAATACTGTGTTCATTCAGTGCCCTCATCTCAGATGAAACGCCTATTAATTCATTAGGCTGGCAGACAGTGTTTGGCCTTGGGTCACTCTGCAATAAGAAAGACAGATAAATTTACTTTGGTGGGAAATTAATAAATGATGGGCTTGCAGACAGAACCAGAGCTCCTGAAATCACACTTTTAAAACCCTCTGTAACTTAAGAGCTGAAGCATATTATTCAGTTTTAATAAGAAAACTTTCTGTATTCATGGTCAATAAGAAGTGTCAGACTAGAGAAAAATGTATAGACCTGGAATGCATGCCATCAGCATTCCTTTGAGAACTCAGGAGTTTAGCCTAGGCAAGAGGGTTAAATCCACTGATCCTTTAGTCTGTTCATGTAACAGATCTTGTCTTTAAATTTGATTGGTTTCCTACTCTCTCAGTTTCCAATGGCATCAAGAAATACAATAATTTGTGCATTAAAATGTACTTATAACTCCTCTATAGCAGTATCTTTTAGCATTATTTTTCATACTTAGCTTCTAAGGCACCATATCTTGACACATTTTTTAGGTTGAATGGATGGGGCATAGAATAGATGCCAAAAAAGAGTAGTCTGTAATGAATTGCTCAAGCAGAAAAGATGAAAAATATTGCTCAAGATGCTCTTCTGCTCTTACTACATGCACACAATGAAGGCCAATTTTACTAATTTGTTTAATAGTAACTTTTATTCTCCTGGTTTAATTGTTGTCTGAGAGACTTACTGACTCCTTCTACTAACTTGGCCTAGCCTTGGAAGCTTTTAGCCTCCACATAATCTAACCTAGGCCTAGAATGTTTTCAGACTCTGAGACTTACTGCTTAATGAGCTCACCCTTACTTGTTCTTTCTGAGCTCATGGCTGGCTAGTTCAATTCAGCTGTTCTGGCTCAGCATGAAGTCAAATCCTCCCTCTATATTTCTATATCCCTTCTTCTTTCTTTTCAGCTCCTATTTCCTTACCTGCAAAAGAAAGATAAAGGAAAAGAGATATATCCCTGTCTCAAACCTAGTTTCCTCTCTGTAAAAGACCAATTATACTTATAAACAACTCCCAATGAATATAAGCATCTGTAGACCAAGAGAGTAAACAGAAATCTATCCAATACCCCCAAGAGAAAATGGAACATCATTCTCTTAGGGTTTCTACAGGCTGACTAGGGCAAATAATTCTCTTGAAGGCCCCTCCATCCCAAATTTGCAGAAATGGTTAAGTAAGCCAGGGATAACATTTGTGGTCTATTTTTCAAAAGTTGTGAAATTCCACACTTAACAGAAGTCCTGTGTAGGACATTCTGAACTGCTGGACCAATTGGGATCAGAAGTGTTCTACAACACTGTCCTGGAAGCTGTCCTGTTCTGATAGGTAACAGCAACTGAGGTGCCTGGGGATGGAACATGGAGGATGCAGTATCCAGTTTGCTGAGGGGAATGAATCCTGTCAGGTCTGATCAAGCATTGGTGTCCAGTTCTTTTGTTCTGAAAGCATAAGTTCTCCAAGCATTATATAGTTTTAACATTGTGATGGTATGAGGTGTGCAGGATGTACAGAGCAATTAAGGCTGTTTCTCTGCTCATCGTATGAGCAGAAGTAAGACATCTACAAATCTTTCTACATGCCATACTAAGAATGGCCTCCAATTATAAGTCACTGAGAATTTGTGGCCAACATGAAGCCCTGTCTATGCATAAGCCTTTGTATCTCAGCCAGTTTCAGAGCTATTTCCATGTAGTGGCATTAGCAATATTAGTTACCTGCTTGTTCTGCAGTTTGAATTCTTTACATCCTGATTGAAACCTCCTCCCTTATCACCCCCTGATCCCACACCTTCCCTCATCTTCTCCTGGTCCAATCCAATCCCCTCCCTCATTCCCTTTCCCTCCCTCCCCCAGTCCTTAGCAAGGGGAGCCCTCCTCTCCTAACAGTTGACATCATCTTATCCAGTGTCCTCTGTACTGCCTGTATCCTCTTCCTCTGTGGCCTGGCAAGGACACAGTGAGCAACATTAGGAGGCCTGAATTCTTTTCTGAAGTAGTCTCTACTCCACATGTTTTGGGACCCACATGGAGACTGTGCTGCCTATCTACTACATCTGAGCATGAGGTCTACGTCCACATCCCACCTAGACCTTGGTTGGCTCATCTGTCTCTGTTTTGTAATGTAGTTTACCTGAATTAAGTGGCTAACATATACTTATGAGTGAGAATAAGCCATGTGTGTCTATATGGGTCTGTGTTACCATACTCAGGATGACTGTTTCTAGTTCCCTCCATTTACCTGCAAATTTCAAGATTTCCTGGTTTTTAATAGCTGAGTAGTATTCCATAGTGTAAATGTATCCATTATTTGACTGAGGGACATCTAGATTGTTTCCAGATTCTGGCTATTATGAATAAGGCTGCTATGAACATGGTTGTGCATATAGCCATGTTGTGTGGTGGAGCATCTTTTGGGTATATTTCTTTCTTTCTTTTTTTTTTTTTATTAATTTATTCTTGTTACATCTCAATGTTTATCCCATCCCTTGTATCCTCCCATTCCTCCCCCCTCCATTTTCCCATTATTCCCCTCCCCTACGACTGTTCCTGAGGGGGATTACGTCCCCCTGTATATTCTCATAGGGTATCAAGTCTCTTCTTGGCTATATTTCAAGGAGTGGAATACCTGGGTATTGAGGTAGCCCTATTCCCAGCCTTCTGAGAAAGCATCAGATTGATTTCTATAGTGGTTGTACAAGTTTGCACTCCCATCAACAATGAAGGAGTGTTCCCCTTTCTCAACATCCTTGCCAGCAAGTGGTGTCACTTGAATTTTTTATCTTAGCTATTCTGATGGGTGTGAGATGGAATCTCAGAGTCATTTTGAATTGTATCTCTCTGACGACTAAGGATTTTGAGCATTTCTTTAAGTGTTTCTCTGCCATTTGACATTCCTCTGTTAAGAATTCTGTTTTTAATTCTGAGCCACATTTCTCAATTGGGGTTTTTTTTTTTTCGGTTTTGTGGTATATTTCTTGAGTTCTTTATATATTTTGGATATTAGCCCTTTGTCAGAAGTAGAGTTGGTGAAGATCTTTTCCCAGTCTCTAGGATGTCGCTTGGTTCTGTTGACTGTTTCCTTTGCCTTCCAGAATCTTTTCAGTTTCATGAGGTCCCACTTATTAATTGCTGACATTACAGCCTGGGCTGCTGGTGTTCTGTTCAGCAAGTTGTCTCCTGTGCCAACTCCTGTGCTCTTCTCAACTTTTTCTCATAACGTATTCAGGGTGTCTATTTTTAAGTTGAGGTCTTTAACCCATTTGGACTTTAATTTTGTGATAAATATGGGTCTATTTGCATTTTTCTACATGTAGCCATCCAGTTGGACAAGCACCATTTGTTGAAGGTACTATTTTTTTTTCCATTGTATGGATTTGGCTTCTTTGTCAAAAATCAAATGCCCATAGATGTGTGGTTTTATTTTACATAATTTACAATGAGCATTTAATTTAGTCAAATGGAGAATAGAAAAAATTGATTAATTTCTTAGATTTCTAATAACAGTTATGTGCATTTCATAGAAATGAAAAATGAGCTTCCCACAATTTTTGTTAGCACATGGATCCCCAGTTTGCCATACAAACATTAATCAGTTTAGATTACTTATCACTTTCCAGTCCACTCCTTTAAGCAGTTCAATAAAACAAAAATCACTTTCCTGTTATGGACTCTTAAGTGTCTTCTGAGAAAAGACACCAAATGAAATGATTCTGAAAGGCCACCAATTTCTGGATTTCACCTCTTCCTTGAGAACAAACCAATGGTGCTATTTTATTCAGTCAAGCGCCTAATTCTCTCATTCCCATTTTCATCAGCTACTAAAGCTTCCTCTCATCAGTGCTATTTAAGTGACTTGAGGGATTGTCAATGTCTCTGGGTGGCACACTGACAGTCCCCAGCATGCTGCCTAGAGTCACTGAAGGGCTTCACCACTTCCCAGTTACAGAAGTTCATAACTTCCACACCTTGTGTTCATGACCAGCTCAAATAAAAGACAGAATAGTCTTAAAAATTGACTGGAGAAAAGAAGAAGAAGAAGAAGAAGAAGAAGAAGAAGAAGAAGAAGAAGAAGAAGAAGAAGAAGAAGAAGAAGGACAGAAGGAAGGAGGGAGCGAGCGAGGGAGGGACAGGGAAGGAAATTTAGATTATTTTCTATGGTATTATGCAGGGGCAGTGTTCATTTTTGGAACATGTTTTTTACACATTATAGTTTGCTAAAAACACTATTGCCAATTTACAGAAACTTCTCCTTTAATGGCAGAACCAAAATTCTCAATTTGCCCTAATTAAGCTACTGGTCGAAGGGAATGAGTTTTTCCTCCGTTCATATTTAAACTGAACATTAAGAAGAGTTAAATCACTTTAAATGGTCTTTCAATTGATTTTCTTTTTCAAGGTTGTTAGGTTTTGTTTTTTGTTTTTTCTCACTGCCTGAGGAGAAAACTCAACATATGAATATTATAACAGAAGGAATTAGAGAATGGATTATCTCCCACAAGTATTTTGATTATTATAGTTTGTATTTAGATGAAAAGTACAATAAGTCATATTGCTAAATGAGAAATAGAGCCCATGAACTGCTGTCTAAAAAAAACACCTTAAAAATACTGGAGATTGAAAACCTCCAAAGACAAACTGCTAGTTTAGTGATAGGTTTGGCATTTGGGCTTTCTTCCAATTAGTGACACTTTGAGTACTAAAAACTGCTGAGGTAATCTACATGAACTGTATATTCTTCTGTTTCTTTGCATTTAAATAGATAATGAAAGGGGAAAGAAAGTATGTTTTGAAAAATGTACTGGATCCATAACATGTGTTTACCTTTCTTAAAATTATGTGCAAAACCCAATAAAAAGTTGTAATGGATTAAAAACATTAAGCAAAGAAATTTAAATCCATTTTTCTTGCTTTTGCTATTTAATATTATTTCTCAATGTTTCTTAACATAAAGTGAAAGATTGCTTGAAGACCTGTTGCTGTAAAACATATGGAAGGAAAAGAAGTATTTGATGAGAAATTTATATAACATTCCAAGATTTCTATTTTATTATTTATTTTTGAGACATTTCTTCTGAAATTCAAAGTTGTGTGGACTCAATGCATTTTTTCCTTCAGGCTTTTTTCTCAGGAATTTGTTCTTCTATTGCTAAAGTTGAAGCTTTGTGTCAATTTGAATTTAAAGAAGAAATTCAAATGTGTTTGAATTATAGTGAATTTGTTTATTTAATTTTATTAATGTATTCAGATTACCACTAAATTGTTATCCCATCACTTGTATCCTCCCATTCCTCCCTCCCTCCAACTTACATCCTAATCCCCTCCCCTAGGTCTATGATGGAGGGGGACCTCTTCCCCACTATATGGTTATCAGCAGTCAAGTCTCATCTTGGTAGCTTGCTTATTCTTTCTCTGAGTGCCACCAGGCCTCTCCACCAAGGGGAGGTGGTCAAATATGAAGCACCAGAGTTCATGTCAAAGTCAGTCCCCACTCTCCACATAACTGAGGAGAATGTCCTGTCCATTGTGTATATCAGAGTAGGAGTTTGATATTTACTATTGTATTGTCTTTGGTTAGTGCAATTATTTGAGCAGACCTCCCTTGTCCCTGATCCACCCATCATGTTGTTCTTCATGTAAGTTTCTAGGACCCTCTCGGTTCTTCTATTTCTCCATCTCCTATATTTCTCTTACCTAGAGTCTCAGTAGGATGTCCTCACATCTATCCCAAACTCCTGGTAAGTGAGGACTTTCGTGGGACATGCCTTTTGGGCTAGTGCCCAAGTATAAGTGAGTATATACCATGTGAGTCTTTCTACTTCTGGGTTAACTCACTCTGTATGATTATTTCTAATCTCATCCATTTGTCCACAAATTTTGGGATTTCTTTGTTTTTAATAGCTGAGTAGTATTCCATAGTGTAAATGTACCACAGTTTCTTTATCCATTCATCAACTGAGGGACACTTAGGCTGTTTCCATGTTCTGGTTATTATGAATAAGGCTGCTATGAACATGGTTGAGCATATATCCTTGTTGTGTGGTAGAGCAATTTCTAGGTATATTCCAAGGAGTGGAATAGCTGGGTCTTGACAAAACCCTATTCCCAGTTTTCTGAGATAGCACCAGATAGATTTCCAAAGTGGCTGTACTAGTTTGCATTCCCATCAGCAATGAAGGAGTGTTTCTGTTTTTTCCCATCCTCACTAGCACATGGTGTCACTTGAATTTTTGATCTTAGCCATTCTGATGGGTGTAAGATGTAATTTCAGAGTTGTTTTGATTTGAATTTCCCTGATGATTGAGGAGGTTGAGCATTTCTTTAAGTGTTTATCAGCAATTTGATATTCCTCTGTTGAGAATTCTCTGTTTAGTTCCAAGACCCATTTCTCAATCGTGTTATTTGGTTTGGTGGTGTTTAATTTCTTGAGTTCTTTATATATTTTGGATATTAGACCTTTGTCAGATGTAGGGTTGGTGAAGATCTTTAACCAGTCTGTAGGCTGTCACTTTGTTCTGCTGACAATGTCTCCTGCCTTACAGAAGCTTCTCAGCCTCATGAGGTCCCATTAATTAATTGTTGATCTTAAGGTCTGGGCTACTGGTCAGTTTTCTCCTGTGCCAATGTGTTCCAGGCTCCTCCTCACTTTTCCTTCTAACCAATTTAGTGTCTTTGTGTTTGTTGACGTCTTTAATCCACTTGGATTTGAGTTTCGTGCAAGGTGACAAATATGGGTCCAATTGCATTTTTCTACATGTAGACATCCAGTTAGATCAGCACTATTTGTTAAAATATGGTATCGTTTTTCCATTGAGTAGATTTGGCTTCTCTGTCAAAAATCAAGTGACCATATGTTTGTGGATTCATTTCTGAGTCTTTGATTAGATTCCATTGATCACCCACCCTATTGTTGTGCCAGTACCATGCTGTTTTAATTACTGTTGCTCTATACTACAGCATGAGATTGGGTATGGAGATTCTACCAGAGGATCTTTTATTGTATATGATTGCTTTTACTATTCTGGGTTTTTTGTTTTTCCATATGAAGTCTTTAAAATATTTAGTAGGTATTTTGAAAGGGATTGCATTGAATATGTAAATTGCTTTTGGTAAGATGGCCATTTTTACTATGTCAATTTTCCCAGTCCATTAACAAGGAAGATCCCTCTATCTTATGTTGTCATCATCAATCTCTTTTTTCAGAGATTTTAAGTTTTTTCAAACAAGTGCTACACCTGCTTGGTTAGAGTTGCTCCTAGTTATTATATCATGCTTGTGGCTATCGTGATGGCATAGTTTTCCTAATTTCTTCCTCTGCATGTTTGTCATTTGTATATAGGAAGGCTACTGACTTTTTTTAGTTAATTTTGTATCCAGCCAACTTGTGAAAGTGTTTACCAGCTGTAGGAGTTCTCTGGTAGAGTTTTGGGGGTCACTTATGTACACTATCATATCATCTGCAAATAAGGGTAATTTGACTTCCTCCTTTCCCATTTCGATACCTTTGATCTCCTTTGATGTCTTATTGCTCTGGCAGAACTTCAAGAAATATATTGAAGAGATATGGAGAAAGTGGGCAGCCTTGTCTGGTCCCTGATTTTAGAGGAATTTCCTTGAGTATCTCACCATTTAAATTTGATGTTGCCTATTGGCTTGCTGTATATACCATTTATTATATTAAGTATGTGCCTTGTATTCCCAATCTCTCCAAAACTTTAAACATTAATGGGTGTCAGATTTTGTCAAATGCTTTTTCTGCATCTAAGAATGTGATCATGTAGTTTTTTCAGTTTATTTATATGGTGGATTACATTGATGGATTTTCATATATTAAACCCTTGTTGCATGCCTGGATTGAAACCTACTTGGTCATGGTGAATGATATCTTTGATATGTACTTGTATTCATTTTGTAAAAAATTTTTGAGTACTTTTGTGTCAATTTTCAGAAGAGAAATTGGTCTAAAATTCTCTTTTTATTGTTGGCTCTTTGTCAAGTTTAGGTATCAACATGATTGCGGCCTCATAGAATGAATTTGGCAACACTCCATCTGTTTCTAGGTTTTGGAGTAGCTTGAAGTAGTATTAGCTCTTCTTTGAAGGGTGGTAGAATTCTGCAGTGAAACCATCTGGCCCTGGGCTTTTTTTGGTTAGGAGACTATCAATAATTGCTTCTATTTCTATAGGAGAAATAGGCCTATTTAATTTGTTTATCTGATCTTCACTCAGTTTTGGCAAGTGGAATCGATCAAGAAAATTGTCTATTTCCTTTAGATTTCCAAATATTGTGGCATATATGCCTTTGGCATGAGATCTTATGATTCTTTGTATTTCTTAAGTAGCTGTTGTTGTGTCTTCCTTTTCATTTCTTATTTTGTTGATTTGGATAGTGTCTCTCTGTCTTTTTGTTAGTTTGGCTAACAGTTTGTCTATCATGTTGATTTTCTCGAAGAACCAACTCCTGGGTTTGTTGTTTCTTTGAATTGTTCTCTTTGTTTCTAATTTGTTGATTTCAGCCCTGAGTTTGACTATTTCCAGACATCTACTCCTCTTGGGTGTTTCTGCTTCTTTTTTTCCTAGGGCTTCCAGATGTTTCGTTAGGTTGCTTATATGGGATGTTTCCAGTTACTTTATAAAGGCACTTGTTGCTATGAATTTTCCTCTTAGCACCACTTTCTATGTCTCCCACAAATTTGGGTATGTTGTTCCTTCATTTTCATTGAATTTCAGAAAGTCCTTAATTTCTTCCTTTGTTTCTTCCCTGACCCAGGTGCCATTAAGTATAGAGTTGTTTAGTTTCCATGTATATGTAGGCTTTTTGTTATTTCTCTTGTTGTTGAAGTCCAGCCTTTGACTATGGTGATCTGATAGGATACAAGGTATTATTTCAATCTTCTTGTATACATTGAGGCTTTCTTTGTGACCTACTATGTGATCAATTTTGGAGAAGGTTCCTTAGGCTGCTGAGAAGAAGGTATAATCCTCTGTGTTTGGGTGAAAAGTTCTATAAATGCCCGTTAGAGCCATTTGATTCATGGTGTTGGTTAATGATGTTATTTCTCAGCTTAGTTTCTGTTTCAATGACCTATCCTTCACGGAAACTATTAATGTGTGGATCAATGTGTGGTTTATGCTTTGTTAATAGTTCTTTTACAAATGTGAGTGCCCTTGTGTTTTGAGCATAGATGTTCAGAATTGTGATGTCTGCTAGGTTGATTTTACATTTGATGAGTATGAAGTGTCCCTTCTCATCCATTTTGATTAATTTTGGATGAAAGTCTATTTTATTAGATATTAAAATGGCTACATCAGCTTTCTTCTAGTGACCATTTGCTTGTTATATTTTTTCCAGCCTTTTACTTTGAGATAATGTCTGTCCTTGTAGGTGAGATGTGTTTCTTGAATGCAGAAGAATGTTGGATCTTGTTTATACATCCATTCAGTTAATCTGTGTCTTTTTATTAAAGAGTCGAGACCTTGATGTTGAGAGACATTAATGACAAGTGACTGTCTCTTAATTTTTGATGTTTGTGATAGTAGAGAGTTTGTGTGGTTGTGTTTTTGTGATGGTATAGTTGTCTATTTCCTGTGTAGTTTTGGTTGTGGCTTGTCCGTTTGGGATGAAGTTTTTATCTAGTTACTTCTGTAAAGCCATATTTGTGGATAGGTACTGCTTGAATTGTTTTTGTCATGGAATATTTTGTTTTCTCCATCAATCATTATTTATATTTTCACTGGGCACAGTAGTCTGACCTAGCATCTGTGATCTCTTATGGTTTGCAGGACCATTTTCCAGACTCTTCTGGCTGTTATGGTCTCCATTGAGCAGTCCGGTGTAATTCTGATAAGTTTGCCATTATATATTACTTTGCCTTTTCCTCTTGTTGCTTTTAATGTTTTTCATTGTTTTGTATAATTTTTGTTTTTATTATGATGTGTCAGAAATTTTTCTCTTCTGGTCTATTCTATTTGGTGTTCTGTAGGCCTCTTGTATGTTTATATGCATCTCCTTTAAATTAGGGGGATTTTCTTCTATGATTTTGTTGAAGATATTTTCTGGGCCCTGGAGTTGGGTCTCTTCTCTTTCCTTGATGCCTATTCTCAGGTTTCTTCTTTACATGGTGTCTTTAATTTCTTGGATATTTTGTGGCAGGCAGGAATTGTTTAGAGTTAGCATTGCCTTTCATGGTTGCTCCAAGTTCTACAATTGTATCTTCTTGTCCTGAGATTCAGTCCTCCTTTTCTTGGATTCTATTAGAGAAGCCTACTTCTGTGTTGCTTACTTTATTTTCTAAGGTCTCTCATTCCCTTTTTCTTCTGTCTGTGCTCTTATCACTGTTTCCATTTTCATCTTCAGATTTTGAGCTGTTTTATTTATTTCCTTCATCTGGTTTTTGGTATTTTCCTCAATTTTTCCAGTGCCTTTCTATCGGCTTCTTTTATGTCTTCCACCTGTTTAACTATGTCTTCCTGCCTTTGATTACAGATTTTATTCATTTCCTCCATTATCATCTTCATTGCTATGGATTTGAGGTCATTTTCTTGTATATCGATTGTATTTGAGTTCTCAGGGTTACTTTCTTTGGGTTCCTTTCCAAAGTCTGGAGAGTGCATTCAGGTCCTGAGTGAGCTGTTGTTTGGCCCGGGGCCAAGCCTGCCTGTGGTCTGCACTGTGCAGGACCCCACTCACCTAGTGTTCTACAGTTCTAGCAGTCTGTGGCTCCCAATCCAGTCCCTGGTCTCCATGCAGTAGAACAGATACAGTGTGAGATAAGCGCCACCATCTTGGAACTCCATGAATTTGTTTTCAAAAGCATACATTATACTTTTTTATTTGATTGTATGTGTGCATTTATGTGTGTGCACTTGTAAATGTGATTGTGTGTGTGTGTGTGTGTGTGTGTGTGTGTGTGTGTGTGTGTGTGTATACCCCACAGCCAGAGTATGGAAGCCAAAAGAAAATCTTGTGTTATTTTCTCTCCCTTTCTACCACATAACTCCTGAGCAGCATCTCACATCATCAGACTTGGTGTTTGTGATGGCTTGAAGGAGAATGAACACTTCTCTCTCAGATGGTGGAGTTTTACATGAAGGTAGCTTAGGGAGAAGGCATGTCAGTGGAGTAGGTGGTAAAGTTTTCAAAGGTTCATCCCGTTTCCAATGTGCTGCCTCCCCCTCTGCCTTGTGTCTTTCTGGATCATGATGGGAGCTCTTAGCTGTTCCTTCTCTTTTCTCTGTTATCATAGACACGAATACTATGAAATTAAGCCAAATTAAGTACATTATTTTAAAAATAACCTTGGTTGTGGCATTTTATTATCTCATAGGAAAATAACTAAGATAATGGCATGATCCTTTAACTCCTGAGCCATCCTGCTGGCTTTAATGTGATTTTAATTTTGTTATTTTTTAAATTTTCTTTTGTTTTGTTTTTCAAGACAGGTTTTGTTTGAGTAGTCTTGGCTGTCCTGGAACTACCTCTGTAGACCATGCTGGCCTCGAACTCAGTGATCTGCCTGCCTCTACCTCCTAAGTGTTGGGATTAAAGCCAGATAATGTGACTTCTTTTTGAGACAGAGTTTCTCTGTGTAGCTTTGACTGTTCTGGACTCACTTTGTAGACCAGGCTGTCCTCAGACTCATAAAGATCCACCTGCCTCTGCCTCTGCCTTCCTGAGTGCTGAGATTAAAGGTGTTTGTCACTATGCCTGGCTTAATGTGACTTTCTTGTTGGAAATGATTTTATTAGCCTTGATATTTCTGTATAGAAAGGAAAACATCATACATGTTTGCTGAACAGGATTTTCTTGCATTTCCTTCTTGACACTGTGCACAATATGCAGACTGTGCTTATGTTGTCTTTTATATAGTACATCTGTCACATATTCAGATGTAAGCTTTAGTTACCAGAAGTCTTCTCTGTTACATTCACTGTTCAAACTTCTGCCTAGCATTTCCTTCTCAGACCCATATTTTGAGCACTTGGTCAACATCTCATGGTAGAATCTTCAGAAAGAGTAACTTTCTTCATTGAAGTGGGTCACCAGGCTGGAATTTTAGCCTATGGATCCATCCTTGCTCTTGGCATTACAATGGTTCTCAATGTGAACTGCTTTGAACTCAGACTTTCTCAAACATAAATAGTGCCAATCCATCATATCTTCTCTACCATGACTGACAGGAATCCTCGAAAACTGAGCTAAAAGAAATCTTATCTCCCTTAAAATGTTTGTGTCAGGTAATGTGATGATAACCACGCAAAAGTAACCAATAATTGTTAACCATTTATGCTGCTGTTGCTTAAGAAAGTGGCCTGGATTTTATTTTCACTCATCAGAGCATATTTCATAAGCTGTGTACTTTCTATTGTAACAAATAACAATTTGAGATATCACAGCATCTGCTCACACCAGGAAGTCCAGGAGACAGGAGATTATAGTTATCCAGCTTGAATATGACAGGTGTTGCTGCTGAGAGCGGCAAGGGAATATCAGCTTCAAGCAGCGGTGTAAATAGAGTAGTACAGTCATGCTGGCTATAAACACAGAAGGAAGAACTGGACCAACGCTCCACATTTTCAGATCACTCTTCCTGTCCATTCCTATTAGCCTCCATCACAGTGGCACCATATCATTTTGACCTGTCTGTCATCTGTATCCGTATAACTACTTTCACATACTTGCACGGGCTGGTCTTGCTTTGTCATAATTTTAACCTGATGTCTACTTACTATCACTCTCTCTTCATTAGCTCCCTCAAAATTTACCATCAATTTTTGTTTCTAATGATAACATTTAATTATCTCTAAGTTCTTGTGTCAAGCATATGTTTGGTGTTCTTATGTATTTACTATCTTTATAAATCCTAAATGCTCAATACAATTTTGTGATATGTTTTCAGAACAGCTTTATGGTACTCATTATTAATTTTTATTAGCCAAGTATTATTTATCAGTGAAGGCGTCTGTATAAGTTTGAAGATCAGGTATTGAGTATTTCCTAAGGAAAGTAAGTCATTTTGATAGTGGAGCATGCGCACCTACTGTTTTATATGTTTGATAGCAAAGGATGTGTCTGTGTTATTTTGTGTACTAATAAATTAATTCTGAAAGAAAATTCAGCATTTTGGAAAGTAACATTGTTAGAATAATCAACTGACCAGGTTTTAGAGTCACTACTTGTCATATACAGGCATTTTCATATTAGACTCCCATCAAACAATATGTAAGATACTTATAGAGAAAGCCAAGTAGAAATAGTAAGCTTTCAGAGACCTCATCACAGAGGTGACGTTCTACTATTTGTGATGGGACCTTTCTGTCTGATCTGTATAGAGACTGCAGTGCTCATAAATATATTGATTTAGGTTAATCACATTTGCTTAGGTAAAGGAGGGATGAAGTGGAGAGTAGAAAGAATAATGCCTCTTAAAATGCATGACATCCCATTGTCAGTATTAATTTCTATATGGTGCTGACTATTACTTTCAAATATCTTTCAAATATATTCTTTATTTTTTAATAGGGGAAATATCTTATAATTTGTTGTGAGGTAAAGAGCTCAAGGTAAACCTGTTTATGACCCATAAAGTGGGAAGTGGTCAACACAAAAGTCTTGAATCAAATTTATTTGGATGAGAAACACTGGATACACCCAGTAACAAGATAGGGAAGAGAAAAGTTTGAGATGATTAATAAATATGAATCTACTATTATATATAAATGTGAGTAAAATACAGAAGCTACTTTATCTTCTTTGCCATTCAAAAACATTCCTCTGTGAAGATAGCAGATAATAAGAATTCTCAACCATAGCTATAAATAGCTTGAGCTAAACTACCCCTGCCATACCTCAGGTGGTGTTTCTAACTGCCAAGCCCATTTTAAAGCCAAGACTCTAAAAAACTGAGTTTGTCAGGCAGTACCAATTGGGCCTCCACAATACAGTTACCATTCCTATGAAATGTTTGCTATAATTCAATATAATACAAAGCTTGCTGTAAAGGAGTCCTCAATGATGGACAGTCTTACAAATTAAAGGTGGATGTTCCTGGACATTTGCAATTCATAGCCCTTCCTTTGGAACATGAGTTTGGAACAGTCTAGGAAGCAGTAGCAAAATACCATGATTCCCTTATGAAATAGGTACAAATTATAACTTACATGCCAATAGAACTAAGTACTGGGTACTTAGTACTTTTATTTCTTCATTTTCTTTCTTGTTTTAGTTGATTTTTTTGGTAATAAGGATCAGAATCCAAGTTTTCCACAATGCAGACAAGTACTCTAGCAATAAGGAGTGCTCTCAGCACCTGCTCTGAGACTTTATACTTAATAGAGTCTCATGGTTTCTATCATGATTGCTATTTTTGATAAATTCTGCAATAGAATTCAGGAGATGCCTTACAAATTCTCAAGTGATGTAGAAAAATAGTGGAATAGCATCTTTATTCTCAGTGTAAAAGAAAGCATCAGGATATTTCATAAGAGTCAAGACAAACAGTGTCCAAGACAATAATACTTCATGGACAAAACTTCTTGTAACTTTCTTATCATTAGGATCAGTTTCCAGATATTACAGATGTAATGTAATGTATGTTCAGATATTGGTGGGATCTAGAAATTAATTAGAAATATTTTAATATAAGTTCTTGGTGGCAAAATTTAGTATATGTGATGAAAATACATTTATCATATAAAAATAGAAATATTTGACTAAAGAAAAAAATTGCATTTTATGCTATTTATTAGTATTAAGTTTATAACCTTCCTGTTATTTTAGTGTTTAACTCGGTATGATAACATTCTACACTGGTTACCTTTTCTTTAAAGTAAATTGCAATCATAACTTTTTCTTCACCTTTGACCTTTTCCTCCTCCCATTTTACCACCCTTGCACATGACTACCTCAGCAGTTTCACCAGATCATCAGTAAAATCCTTATCAATTGTGGTTCTCTCTGTCATATTTTTAGGCCAGATACTACAATCTTGTCTCTTTACTCCTTTATCATTTTCCTTCTTTATTTTATTTTTAACTGAATTTTTCATCCTTATGCAAAGATTTTGGTCTAGATTGATGAAAATGATCAACTATTACTGCTGTAATAGCCAGTCTTAAGAATGCTATCACTGGCTGCCCACTGGTTTTTCCTCTTTTGTGTAGTTATATTTCTTACTGCTTTAAACAGAGGAAGGACAGCAGGTAGCCAAGAAGAGACTTGATACCCTATGAGAATATACAGGGGGAGGGAATCCCCCTCAGGAACAGTCATAGGGGAGGGGAATAATGGGAAAATGGGGGGGGGGAGGAATGGGAGGATACAAGGGATGGGATAAACATTGAGATGTAACAAGAATAAATTAATTAAAAAAATAAAATAAATGCATTGGAAAGAAAAAAATAAACAAGAAATGTGTTATCAGCTGGAGGTGATATAAATAATGGTTAATCACTTCCAAGTTTTTTTGGTTCTAATGAAGCGCCACTTCTGTTCTACTACCATACCTTGTCTCTTTCTGATGGCTACAAACTCTAAGGAAATCTAGGTGCCAAGAACATTCAGTCAATCAATTGAGATATCCATGTGATGCAGAATGGCATCTTTTTGCTATCATTCTTTTGTCAAGAACCAAGGTCATATCATAAACAATTTCTGTGAACTTAGAAGCCAATTCTCTGGCATAAAGTGTGCATGAGTACCTACAATGGCACTACAAAGGTCATGGCTTGTTAATTGATTGCTAATAAGTGGACCTGAGATAGAATAGCTGGATGCAACTACTTTCATTATAGATTCCTTACTACTAGACACTGGTATAATAAATAACTATTGGTATAAGAATCTATGACCTAGAACAGTTAATTATTTAGTAATAGCTGAGTAATTTATCAAATGACATTATCAATATACTTTCTTTTCTTTGTAAATATTACTGTTAAGATATATTCCTATATCATGAGTTTGATGCTCTAGAACTGACCCTTCGAGTTTTGTGAAATTGTTAGTATTGTGTGACTTACTCTTCATGCTGGGCAAGAATATAAGACATATTTTTTGACCTAATTTTACAAAATTGAAACTTAACTACTTACTGTTAGAATATTCTCAGAAATGAAGGACCCCATGGATATAAGGACATGTGTAATATATTTTGTATTCATGTCACAACCCCTCCAGTGGAGTCTGTGTAAAAAATGTTTCCACAGAACCCTAGGTAATGACCCCTATCCAAGGGAGAGACTTCTGGAAAATGGATCTAATGTTCCTGCTAGGAGTGACTAATTGCAGCCCTCCATCTTCCTCTCTTCTCACTCATTTGCTTTAGCTGGTTTTGTTTTTACTTTTCTTATCAAAGAACTTTTCAGATGTAACTGTGTAGCTAGGCAACCCTGGACTTTAAACTGCAGCCTGGGTCATTCAGTCAAGTTTACCACTAAGTTCTTTTCCACTTGTTAATTAAAAACATGGCTAAGAATTAGTCACCAGTGAATAGTTCATATTATGACTTACAAAAAAAGTGTTTAAGTTAAACTCCAGATAGTGTGGATGAGCTAAGAAAACAAACTGTCTTGACTCATAGATGTTTGGCATAATGAGAGAACATTGATCTTTGATAAAGAGGGCATATGCACTGATACCAAACTAATGACTTATGAATGACTGCTCAATATTGATGACCACATAATTACACTGCATCCTGCATTTTTGAATTTTATGGAAAAATAATGTAACCACAGGAGACATCCACTATTTCAGAAAATGTATAAAACCTGGCTTGCTTGTCTCCAAAATATACTCAGACACAGACTCATTCCTGAGTTTTGTCTGTTTGTCACTCATCTATCTTCTGCCTACCAATGTTTCGAGAACTCCTGACCCCAAGGGCCTATACCCAACTAAGATAGTCCACGGCATATTCAATGTGTTGAAATAAGAAAATACTAATGTTTAAAAATTATTAATAAAACATAGACTTTGTGACTGGAGATCTTATGGGAGTTTGGAGGGGGGCCTGAGGGGTAGGTATGATAAAATATATTATAGCTAAATAAGACATTTCTTATATGTTTGGCTGTGAACCTAACCTTTTGCTATTTCTCTAGCCTGTAGGGGGACTGTAGGTGAGACTCCTAATAGCAGTGGCCATGGAGACTGAAGGGGACACCCTCTAACTTGACAAGACTCCCAGTGAGGGAGAACACCAATCCATCGAGAAAAATTTCAATCCAAAGCTTACTTTGCCTACAAGACTTGTAAGGATAAAGATTGAACAGATAGAACAGAGATTGAGGAAATGTCCAACCAAAGACTGTCCCAACCCAAGACCACCCCATGAAAGAGAGCCAATCTCAGACACTATTAATGATACTCTGTTATGCTTGTAGACAGGACTTTATCAGAGTTGTTCTCTGAGATGCTCCACTCAGCAGTGGTTTGAAATATATTCTAAGACTCACATCCAAACATTAGGTGAAGCATAGGGAGTCTAGTGGAAAAGTGTGTCTATGAGGGGGGCAATAAAAGGACATAAAGGTGACAAGAGCTCCAGGAAAGACCAACACAGCCAACTAACTATGGCCCACACGAGCCTGTGGAAGCACCAACCAAGAACCATGCATAGACTGGTTCTAGGTCTTCTACTTATCTGTAGTAGATGGGCAGCTCAGGTTTGATGTGGGTCCAGGCTGGCCCAGACATGGACTCAGTTGCTTTCTCTTTGATAATTTTTCTCTGGAGTTACTGCTTTGGCAGGACACAGAGGAAAAGGATGAACTCAGACCTCATAAAACTTGATAAAATGGGGTAATGGGTAGCGGGGCTTCTCTTTTCTGATGAATAGGGGATGGGAGAAGAGGAAGGAAGGGTAGGACTGAAAGGAGAGGAGAGAGGTAGCTAGACCAAGTTGTAAAGCAAATAAATCAATAATGAATATAATAAATAAGACATTTCAAAGAATTATACACATATGTGTATGTATATATACACATATGTATGTATGTATAAAGATAGAGAGAATTTTGTTTATTTTATTATTTTATTTGATGTTTATTACTTTTGTTATAATTTACTCAGATTATATTTAAATTGTTATCCCCTCCCTTGTATCTTACCATTTCCAAGTTTCCTCTTTCTTCCACCCTATTGCCCTCCCCTAAACCTCTGACCAAAGGGGACCTCTTCCCCCACCACATGATCATAGCCCATCAAGTCTCATCTAAATAGCCTGCTTCCCCTTCCTCTGTGTGCCATTTAGCATTCCCACCAAAGGGATCAGATCAAATTGGGAGCACTGAAGTTCAGTCCAAGGCAGTCCCTGCTTTTCCCACAATCATAGTGAATACGCGGTCCATTGGCTAGATCTAAAGGGGGATTTAGACTTACTGTATGCATTGTCCTTGGTTGGTACAATAGTTTGTTCAGGCCCCCATGGGTCCAGATTTGATAGTCTTGATGGTCTCCTTGTGGGGCTCCTGAACCTTCTGGGTATTTCCATCTCCCCCCATTTTTCCATATCACTCTTAACTTGATTGCAGCACTGAGTCCCATCATCTGTTCACATCCCCCACTAGGTGGAGACTCTCAGAGGACATTTATGTTGGGCTAACATCCACTTATAAGTGAGTATATACCATGTGTGTCTTTCTGGATCTGGGTTACCTCACTCAGGATGATCATTTCCAGTTATATCCAATTGCATGCAAATTTCAAGATTTCCTTGTTTTTAATAGCTGTGTAAAAATTTAAAAATCCGGCCTTCCCATTTTCCCAAGCTACTTAGGATGGTTTGGGCTACTAGGATGGACAGGCTGTAGATATACAATAAAATATTTGCCTGTTTCCTAGTTGAGTTGGAATCTATTTTTTTTCTTTCTTTCATAGAACTGCAAAAGATAATATGCAGGTGGCATAGGCCAGGATTGCTCACCTTCTACAGGTTCCTACGGGCACTGACTTAGTGAACAGCATTCCATTGTTGCCAGGACAGAAACATTACTAGTTTCTTGTAGATCTCGAATCTCTAATTCTTCTCTCATATGCACAGTACACAAAATGAGTTTGATGATATATAACAAACTCACAAACAAAACAATTAACAATCATGCTTGAACAGTATGATGGAACAGCTAAAGTTTCTCTCTCTGGCAAATTGCATCCTTCTCGCAGCACTTAAAAAGACTAGGCAGTGCTTTGTGATTGTGCTTGATTGTTATATTAAATAGAAAACAATCTGTACAAAGGCAAATATATGTGATCACATTGTCTGAATCACATGGTGGAAAGGGCATTTGTCTATACTATGAGAGCTGAAAGAAGTAGTTAGAGCACTGCCTTGTCCAGCCTCAGACAGGAAAGGGCACGCTGGGTAGATTAGTTATTCTCTTTGTTGTGGACAACTACCAACAAATTACTACACTGAAATTGAGTTTATAAATGAATGCAGTAATTAAAATTCCATGAAAATACAGAACCCACTGAGAACCAGGATCAAAAGTATTTATCTCATTCTTCACACATCTTAGCAGTAAATGTGGCAGAGCCCTTATTTAAAATGTCTTCTTATCTGATTGGTAATATGAAAATATAGAATAAAAGTAAGTACTATGTTCCCAGATCATTTTCAGTGAACTTAAATATACATTGGCATATAGTAGTGATCTGATTTAAATAATCTGTATCACATATTTTGAACTTGGGTAGATATAATTTTTGCTAGCTGAAGTCTGCTATTCAGCTCTTTTGTGCCATTAAACTGTGCATCTAAAACAGGGGTTGATAGCCATCCTTGCCTACAAAGCATCTTCTCTACAAATTTGCCATCTTCTACATTTCTAAGTTTCCAATTTCAATTGCTTTTGTAAGACATATAATAATATAGTTTTTTTTCCCCCTAAATGGTTTTGTTCTTTCTTCACTATATAACAAACTTACTGGAACATATCTTGGTATTACCTGGAAACTAGTTAAATGAAAGGTAAATCTGGCTATAAAATCTCCTAAATATATTTGAATGTCTAAGGAGCACTCCTAAAATTCTGTGTTCAAACCAAGTTCTTTATGATGTGTTTTGTGATCATAAATGTTCTTGGTTTTAAGATTCTTCCAGAAACTTTAAGACAGTGGAAAAGAATAAATGCAATAAATAAAATATTAGGTATTTTGGGTTTCTGGGATCACAATACCTGAGAGAAACAGTTTAATGGAAGTTTCACTTTGCCTACCCTTTCACCATACACAATCTATAATGGTCATAAGGGTGTGGCACCAGAGCATAGCTCAGAATATTGAGAAAAGGGAGTGCTGATGTTTATTTAGTCTTCTTCCTATTTCCTTTCTTTATGACTTGACCTTCATCATCTACACTCATTATATAGTGATATTCATATTCCATGTATCCAGTTGGATACAGTGTTTTATTTATTTTTTGGTTGGCTTGTTTATTTAACTAATATTTAGAGAGCCTTTGGGAAGACTTGTGTTAGTTGGAGTTAGGAACTGCAGTTTTGGAATTAGCAACCAAGGAGTTACAATAACTTTCAAATACATTTAATGTACTGGTATTTTGAGACTCATTGATTCTCATGCATGATTGGTGTTACAAGATCAGAACATTTTGACAAACACATCTAAAGGATAGTGACTGTCAGACAATGATTTTCAGAGTGTGTATGAGTTTCTGTTATAAAGAGACAAAAATGGAAATATAAACATTAAAATTAGAATAAAAACAGTTTATGAACTTGCATTATGTCATTACATTCTTACATTATTTTATATCCTACAAATTACCATTGAGTCCATAATATTAAAGGTTTTTAAAATTTTTGTCATTTTAAACTTTTATTTCATAACTATTTTTAATGTATGCTTCTTATTGTTGTTTGATTATATTTATTGTTTTGTTTTCTTTTGTTTTTAGATAGGGACTTATTGTGTAGCCTTGGAATGAGTGGAGCTTAAACATGTACACCAGACTGGTCTTGAACTCCTAGAGAACTACCATGTCTTCCTTCTGAGTTCTAGAATATATTTTGGGTTTTTTTGTTTCTTTATTTGTTTGATTCAAATAATGAGTAACCTAAACATTTGAGAGTTATGAAATTATAGTTATTCTAGTAAGATTTCTTTTTACTGAGAAAAAACCTTAAGATGATAAACTCAAGAAAAATAAGATTCATGCTGGTCCACATTTCAAAGTTTTCAGCCTGTGTTTAGTACAATAACTTTTTAACTAAGGCTGAGGCAGAGGTTTGTGCAGCAGGAACATGTGCTCTGGACCCTGTCCATCTCTTGGAAGCTGGCAAGCAACTGGAAAAGTAGAAAAATAGACACTATATGAGCATAGGATTAACATCTTACACACAAAGTTTACACATGTCCATTTTTATTAGCCATGTTGTTGCTGTGGCCTTTGAATTTTCACTGCTGCAGCTTCTTTTCTGAAAACAATGCAAGTGTTTAATATATTGTAGTCTTTAATATATTGTAGTTTTTCTTGCTTTTCATAAATTACCTCTTTTAATTTTTAATCAGTCTAAATACATGATTATTTAATACTAGTAACTCTCTAAATCAATCATAGATTTTTCTAAAAAAAAAAAAAGAAGAAGAAGAAGAAGAATCAAGAGTCATATGAGCATCTCAGAGTGTAAATCAGATTGGAATAAGACATAGGTGTTGAAAGTCTTGTGCTACATCAAAAAGTCCTCCTAATAGTCCTCTTCCATTTTTCTGGTGATAGGAATAGAACCTAGAAGCTCATGCACATCAAACAAATTCTCTACAGTTGAGCATCATCTCTAGCCTTAACTTTGTCCTCAGAATATGACAGATTCCTCCAATACTGATCAAGTTCTGGTATCTAACAAAGCCTTTACTCTGTACAGTTTATATCTATGGTATTGGTAACTGTGAAGTCACACTAAATTTCCCAGTACAACCCCTAATTTAGAAGACTATTCTAAAATTTACACATTCCTTAATGATACTTTAGTTAATATCTGAAGGGTTAGGTAGATGAATCTTAAAATTGTTTTGTAAGGAAACCTTGTGAACAAAAGATTACATTAATGAAGTGTACAGTGTGGTGTTACCTAGACTGCTGATTAATTTAATTTTATTAATGTTTAATTTTTATACTATTATAACTAAGATTATAATATGATTTCATCATTTCTCCACTCTATTTCTTCTCTCCAAACCCAATCAGACTTTGACCTTTATTTAATTTGGAATCTTATTCTGCCTCTCTATTTAAGTATGTTATAATCTTTCCAGGATACATCACTGAAGGAACGCATTTTATTTGCAACTATATCACGTCTCCTCTCAAGTAATATCTTTTTCAAGAATAGAATGCAAGATAATGATTAAAATATTATATGCATATATATTCAATTCTTGTTCTATCATGAAATGGTTTATAAAATAACAAAAATAATAAATATAATAATATATAATATAATCTGCTAAAAATTTGATACTTAATGTGACTGTCAGGAAAAATAGATCAATAATTAAACTCTTCAAACTCTCAGGCAATCAAATACAGCTGGATAACATTCATTTGAAACCATGATGTATTTTATAAATCAAAGAGAGAAAATCAATATTAAGGTTAAAGGTGTGTCTGTGGTGATTTATCTTGGGTTGCATTTTCTTGACAGTTGACCACATGATATCGATTGTAAAGCTGCTTTTATTGAAAAGATGGTATGAACACATGTCCAGTCTATTCATTGCTTACATTCTAGTACCACAAAGAAGACCCTGTCCTTCAAGAGTTAGTTATTTATGTGCATATTATTATATAAATAAACAAGACACACTCGTGTCTGAGATGGCATTGTTATATTAAAGGATAACGAAACGTGAGGTTTTATAAAATTAAAAATAAAATACCATGGCATAATTCAAATAATCTTTATGGTACCAATTTGTAATCTTAGCATTCAACAGGTAAAAGCAAGCCAACTTGGAAATTTAAACATCGTGAGTAACACAGAAAAAATTCGTTCTCAAGTACACCAATTGCTGAGCATAGCATGAACAATGCCCAAGGTATGGTTTACAATGCCATAAAAATATTATTTAATTTCATACTGTCATTATGTAGATGTGGAAACAAAGATTCAGTGCTCACAGAAACTTCAAAGGAAAGATCGAAATCAAAACCTAGATAGTATTATCCTCTTTCTGATTTGTTTAACAATTGGCCTTATAGTAGATCGTGGTGGCATAGGAATTTAATACCAGCATTCTGGAGGCAGAGGCAGGCTGATCTCCAAGGCCATTGTAGGCTACAAAAGATGTTCCAGGACAACCAGGCCTAGACAGATAAATGTTATCTCAAGAGGAAAAAAAAAATTTATGTTTATATAAAATTACTACTGTATTTAGTTACAAAATATAGTTTGTAAGTTAGTTTCCTAGAATCTGATTTTTATTTTCACAGAAATAGAAATATAGATGGCTCTCCAGAGAAAGTTATATAAGCTTTCATATGGGAAATTTTAGTTTTTGTAGCTTTAAGAGAAGAAAATTGAATTGTAAAGTGTTTTATAAATTCAAGTCGTTTTCTGTGTATTTTTAAAGGTAGCAATCTATAAAATGTGTCTACATTTATTACTAAAAATTTTAATTTACTAAATGTGAGGTAGAGATTGGAGCTATGATTTTAGAAAACCTAGTTAATCTAATTAAATGCTAGATTTTCCAACCATTTTCCTGCAAAATATATACTTAAAGATGTGTGACATATATATAGGTTCATATGTTTCTTATTATTATATTAATACCTAGTGTGTGTACTTTTGTTTTTGTTTTTCTTTTTCCAAGACAATATTTTATTATTTAGAAATTCCATACAATACATTCCAATCCCACCCAATCTCCATTCCTCCCAAAACACTTTTCCATCCTTGTACCCTCTGCAACCCCCACTCCCACAAAAAATAGAACAAGTGGAATTCATGTTACCCATGTCCTTGCACAGATATCCATAGAACCCCTGGCAGTAACACTGGAACATAGACCTAAACATCTCTGATTATCGCATAGACCACTTTTATCAACATGGTCTACAGTGGCAGCATGGACCACAATCATCAACATGGACTAAGGCAGTATCCCAAGGCAGAAATATCTACATGTCCTTTCACAGTAACATAGACCATGAACATCAACATGGCCCTCAGAGGTGTCACAGATCAAGGACACTAGCATGGCCTCTGCCAACAGCAAAAGGCATGGACATCTGTAGTGAAAGTTTTGGGTTCTTAGAAAAACCCAATTATGCAATTTTTAAAATCCTCAGTGTGGGATAAGGGGCTGCTTTTAATTTGTCTACAACTGACAAGTGTCTCCTGTGTGCTCAGAGAAGGTCATGATCTTCGCCATCTGAGATAGTTTAACTCTGAGGACTCTGAGAGGGTATAAATACCAGAGCCCATGGATAGAGAGATTTCAAGAGAAAGCTTCAAGGAGGAATAGGGCTGCTGCACATATATCCTTTGGCTGTGTTTAGTCCTGCCAGTTTGCTGGACTGCTAGATATCCTGAGAACTGAGATTGGCATTGCCCCACAGAACCCAATGAACCCTAACCAGGTATAAATAATAAAGACACCTACAAACCCTCTCCATAAAAACCTTCTTTCTTTCCTGCTTTGTGTTTGGGTGTTGGAATTTATTACGATGGATAATGGTTGGACAGGAGAAAACGTATATGAACACAAATAAATCAGGATTTAAAAAGTATACTTACAGGCACCAATATGGCATCCAGTAGCAGCACAGATTGGGAATGTCAACATGGCGACTGCTGGCAGCACCGACTGATATCTTATTGCTCAGAGCCAGGGTGATTGTACAGGTGGGCATCGTGTTTGGGGCCAGAGCTTGCATGCGTTCTAGGCTGCTGCACACCATCCTGCTAGCCCCATGTAGCAAGGACATGCTCCCCTGTGCACTGCAGCTGCACTCCCACACCTCTTGCAACAGATGCTGCATCTCTAGCTTCCCTTCTCTCCACCATGCACAAGGCTCTGTGTTCTGCCCTCTCCCCTACCTTGTCATCGCACATTCATCCATCAAAGTGGCATTACAAACTGCTGGGTGTCACATGGCATTTTTTTCTTTGTTTCTTTGTCCTTGTCCAAACAACGTTACATGCTAACACTTATAGCAAGTAGTCATTGGTCAGATTTAAGGTTTCAGATTCTGCAGCACCATAAATCCTGGACTATCACTGAGACCCATATCTCGGTGTCAGGGTGAACTTGCAGCTGGACAGCCCTGCCGGGGGCAAGAACTACATAAGCTCCAGGCTGCATTACAGCTCTATGTCCTCAATGCCATCTCACTGAGGATGATGAGAATGCTTCAAGGCCCTCGCCCACCACACCTTCTACCCTGCAGGTCAGGCAGAGGAAGGTTCAGCAGAAGTAGCTCTATGCTATAGACAGGAATGCTGGCCCTAGACGGCTGGCAGGCCACAGACTGGGCACACTCAGCAAGGACATGCTCCCTCTTCACCACTATGTCTCTAGTTTTACTTCTCTTGAATATACTCTGTCATCTTTTTGGCCAAGTCCACAAGATCACTTTTTAAAAGCATCTTCCCTGATACTTTCAGTTGTTCTGGAGACACTGCAAGCTGTATACACTCACCCTTCACCAAAGTCCTTGAAGTCCCCATGGGTCTCTCAGGCTCATAGGAAGGCTCCACAGTCCTCTGAATGACAGAGACCGCCATCATCTTGAATCAAGTCACACATATATCCTTCCCTCCCTCTTTCTTTCCTTCCTTCCTTCCTTCCTTTCTTTCTTTGCTTTCTAATTTTTCACTACAGAATTTCTCCTAGTCCCAGCCTTGAACAGCGATCCGCCTGCCTCTGTCTTCCAATCGCTGAGATTGACAGCTTGCACAACCACAGCCTGAAGTTTTCTCTGAATTTCTCTATTGAAATTTTGATCAATTATTTCCTTTGGTTGTTAATTAATACAAAGTTTTATTATTATCTTCTAACCATATTGTAAATCACCATAGTGAAAATTTCATTTCTGTTTACCAATTGTAATAATTTGTGTAGAGTCGTCTGGCAATCTAACTGCTATTAGTATACATTATAAAACTGTATATTTATAAATTGCTATTAACTGTACCACTTGCATATTGCTTTTTAAAATGAATCAACTTGGTAGTTTGAAATGCTCATTTATTTATCTCATGATGTCATAATATAGCAGTTATGGCCAAACTCCTCTGGATGTGCCATGGTATATCAATCAAGCATAGTGATGGATGGACATTTGGAAACTTTGGCTCCTGCCTGTTATTTTGAAGCAACATGCAGCAAGGTGACAAAGATGTATTCTTCCATTGGGCATTAAGCTCAGTATGGTACCATTGTACCTACATTTCCTACAGGAAAATGTTTTATTATACTAGTGATGAAACACTGTTTCAGCAAACTGCATATGTTCTAAGAGCCTCCACTCAAGAAAAGAGAGGCATGGCACACCCACCTTCACCAACAAAACAGCTAGGTCCTACCCATCATTCTCTATGGTCTAGCTGTGCTAGTAGACCAGGTCATGCAAAAAACATTAGAAAAACATACTTCTGTGTTATATATATATATATATATATATATATATACACACACATGTGTTGGGAGCTATGGTTTTAGGAAGCTTAGTTGATATGATTAAAACTATTTTTATCAACCATTTCCCAGAAAAAATATACTTGATGATTTGAACCTCTAACCCACATTTGGAAATTTGAATTTTTTTATAATAAATGTAGAAATATTTTAAACAAATTTACCTTAAAATACATACATATGCAACAACATTTATTTTAAAAAAGTGGCCATAAATTTGTAAGAGAGCAAGGAGGGATTGATGGGAGGGTTTGGATGTTTGGAGTGAAGAAAGAGAAGGAGGGAAATGTATTATATTCTTAAAAGAAAAGGCAATAAAGAATCAATACAAATAAAATCTATGCCTACTTTTATTATAACATAATACTAATTTTTGAGTTGAAGACCTGAAAGTACCATGATTTTTAAAAAATTAACAAACAAAAACAAGTAAGACAAAATATCTATAGTATGCCTTAGGTTATTTAATCATAAACAGTATTAATTGCCGTTTAACTATAACCTATAAAATACATTTATTTTAACTTTACCAAGTTACAAAAGTGAGCTGCCTGTGTTACATTCATAAAATCCAAGCTATCTTTACCTGAGATGTTTTAACTCCAGTTCACGTCAGAAAATTTACTTATTATTCTCCAAACCAATTGATTGATTCTCTTAACAGCAATGATTTAGAAGTATAAATTCACATTTATAATGTTCTACTAACAATAAATTTGGCCATTATATTTTCTAAATCTACCATCCATATGCAATCAGTTTCCTAAGAACTTGGGACTGTCAGGAAAACAATGGAATACAATGTTCATGAAGAAAACATGCTGATGAAATTATTACCAATTCTCAAATTGAAGATCTTAAAAGTTACACCACAAGGAAATAAATTAAGGATGAAAGAATAGTTGTCAGTTGTACAACCTACCAATTGTTGGGTAGCTCAGGCCTGAACAGCTGCCTGAATACAGCGCCATAAGCTGAATAATTTTATCATATTTTCAAGTTTTGTCAGTGTTAAAGAAATTTTCAAGCCAAGAAATGCTTGATGTCCAAGTTTTTCTTCTTATTAATTTATTCAGATTATAACTAAATTGTTATCCCCTCACTTGTATCCTCCCGTTCCTCCCTCCCTCCTTCCTGCTTTCTCCCTATATTGGGTTCATTTTACATCTTAATGAAATATGCTTTAAACCTCAGCCTCTTTTACCTGTATATTGAGCCAGGGCCTTATGAATGATAGGTTAGCCCAGAAACACTAAACTATTTTAAATACTCTAGTTAGCTTTTTAGTTTCCAACTCTCCTACCTGTATTTCCCATAAGATAATCTGAAGGATATTTTAAATTCATGCTAAAGAGCTAATTTTGTTAATGAAAACTTGTTGCAGTTAATTATCAGTATGGCCCAATAATGTTTATTATTAAGCCTATAATTATTATTGTGGCAGTATTTCCTAATCCACTAGCAATCAATCAAGATACAGATACCTGTTATATTTTAAAATAGCCTTAGTTAACCTGGAGCAGGGCAAATATTAATCACCTAAACTACTTCCCATAATGGAACAGGTATGGGATACCTGCCCCAATTCCATGCCACCTGATTCTAATAACTTCTATCAAGCTATCTCCCATCCATAATCCCAAGTACTTGTTAATTATCCTCATCTGAGCCAAGTCTCCATCCATGTTCTTATCCTCCACCTAACCCATGGCTCAGTCTTCTTCCTGTCTCCTTCTCTTAAATTTCTCACAGTCTCTCCAAACCCTGCAAGCTTAGCCACGCTATCCCATTTACCCTGCCCAGGTGTTATGGCCTTTTATTAGTAAAACAGGGTAGGCTCTTAGGCAAGGTACAGGTAGGGCACTGAGAAATCAAGCACTAACTAGCATCAAAGTACATCAGACCAACCTCCAACAAAAACTTATCAGTGGCTTGTTATCTTACTAAGAAAATATCATTTTAAACTTCTCATTTTAACCTAAATCATCACACAAGGTCATCTTTCTAGTTTTACTTCTTGAATTTGTGGTGTTATTTCTACCTTAGCTTGAGCTATTGATGTCATCATAAAACAGTAACCAAAGCTACCACAGGGAAAGGTGTTTAAGTGGTTTACAAGGCACAGTTAGAGTATTCCCATGGTTTTTCTGCCTCAGCATCAGTCACTATTCTTATAGTACTCAGACTCACCTTCCCAGTGTTGACAAAATCCATAGTGGGCTTGGCTGTCTAATATCAAATAAGCAATCAAGACTGTTTCCCCCACATGCCCTATAGACCACTATGTCAAGTTGACCAAAACAAATCATGACACTATCCTTTCCAGAATTTACCATGGTTGAACCACAATTACATGTTCATTATTTCTTGAATGTATTTGACTTCTTCCTCTTAAACGCTAGTATAATATCCATGGGCACAGAACTTTAGGAAGGATGAAACTTTCTTCTCTTGGGATGGCTAGATTATATGAATCTTTCATTTTCTGACTTCATTGTCATTCCTACCAAAGGAAGTTTTGTTTTTGTTTTAGAATAGCAAGATGTTTCCTATTGTCTTTCTTGAATACAATTTTTACATGAATATGGAGATAAATCAGTGATGCCAAAATAGTCCACAATTATATTTTAACTAATCACATACTTCATTTACTTTTATAACATACCTTTTCATTTAACATTAGAAAACCACTTGACAGTATAGTCATGGTCTTAGTCATTGCTAAATTTGTAATGAAGTCTCACGTTTATCAGAGTACATTTAAATTCTAAAATGACAGTCTTCAGAACTTGGAAGGTCCTGATAAAGATCGTGGGAGCTTTATCTGTTGGCAGAATTTAGTAATAAGACAAAATTTGGCAGTTCTCAACTTATCCTCTTGAGAGTCATTTAAAAACCTTATATTATCACTATACTTAGTTCTGACAGGCTTAAACTACATTCTTAGGGTATGCAGGGAATATAAAACAACCCATAACTATTTACAGGGCTTGAGGAGAAACAGTTTTACTTTGAAATTCTTCAACTCTAGCATATAAGTTACTAATGACATATCTATACCAGATATGAGATAATGTTACGATGAAGCCTGGAGAAAATAAAAGACTTGAATGATGGGTAAATGTAAATATCAAGACAGGATGCACTAGGAAATTTATAGAGTTGGTGACACAGACTAATGTCACTGTCTCGCTTTGATTTATCCTGTCTCTTTTAACTCAGATGAACAGTTAGAAGCAATTAACATATGCCAATAAAGGGAGATTTAGAAATCACAGATCTGGCCTGCTGATTGGTTATCCAATACCAGGAGTAAACAACACTGAATGGACTCAAAATGGTATATACGTATTTAGTCATTTACAGTTATACTCTAGAACAGTGGTTATAAATTATGGAAATCTTGAATTTAAGAGGTATCATGAGCTGGGATATATCTATATCTATATCTATATCTATATATATGGGTTTGATGTACCTATATTGTAGTTTGTTATCTTTATATTTATCCCTCATGTATCATCTATGTACCAAGTCTAGAGTATTTTTATCATGCCTTACTGGACATACAGACAGCTGTGTTTTAGATGATTTATTAATATTTTAAAAAATAGATTGTGTAAAGTGTTTCAATCCCCAGTAGAGTAAGTATTTTTGACAGCAGAGTTATAGCTAGAAGAACTGGTAAGTACAGAGTTATGGAGACTAAGAAATATGACCTAGATATAAGGACATGCATGCCAAATACTTCAATCTTACAATTATCTAGGGAATTGATGGCAAAAATAAATCCCTTACATTGCAAACTATAGATTTTTTTTCTTAATCTGTTCAATGAAGTATATATATTTTTAAATGATGTGTGAGCCTTGCCATGAAATGTCATCATTGACAATATTTACATCAAAACATTGGCTTTTCCATATTTTTTATGTAGATTTTTGATGTGGAAAACTATCTAAAAGTAGGTTTGTTTAGACTCTGACTTGAGTCTGCATTTCCTTTACTTGAATTATCAGCCGAGAAGGGCAGACTATTTCTGTACCCTTACTTTCTCTGTGCTTTGGTCAAATACCTGGCCAAAAAAAAAAAAAAAAAAAAAAAAGAAAAACAAAACAACTTTTAGGAAGTCAGGGCTTGCCACAGGCCAATTGTGTCAGGAAGCAGATGGTATAAGTATGAGAGATCAGCGCACTGTATGTCCAAATCAAGAATCAGAGGCTGATGAACACTAGAATTTAAATTACCTGCTTTTTTATTCAAGCTGAGAAGTTAGTTAAAGGGTTGGAGTCAGTCGACGGCATGTTTTAATCAATTAACCATCTCTGCAAACATTCTTACAGACACATTCAAATCATGTCTCAATATTATCCTAAATATTTATTACTGCAATTAAGTTGACAATAAAAATTAATCACTACAGATTTACATAATTACTATGTACCATATGTAGATGTATTTGTGTATTTTAGTATTTTATTTTGAACTTTCTTTCAGAGTAGTAATTTTCTGATTCCAGATTCATTTCAAATCCTTAGAGAACTATATTTGTAATCTGGTTAATTAAAGTCTGTTATGGTAGCTCATGACTATAATTCCAACATTTGGAGCCTGAGGCATAAGAATTGCTCTGAGTTTGAAGTCATCCTGCTCTACATATTGAGTTCAAGGTCAGTCTGAAGGAGGTTTCTCTCAAGATACAAGTTAAAAGCAAACGCAATGAAATAAATAAAGAATAAAACACAATTAAAAAGCTGTATTTCAAATATTTTTTGAAATAGAGTTACTATTCAATTTTCATATCTTCAGACACCCGAACCTTGTGGAAATTAGAAAAAAAAACCAATATTTAATCAGGTTGGTTATATTTAAAATTCACATTATTTATTCAATCTATCCAAAGATATGATTTGCAATATCTGTTAAACAGCAAAAATTAAATATGAATCATGAGAAAGTAACATTAAGAACTCAATGTTGGATTTGAAAGTAGAGTAATTCAGGAGAAGATCCAAGATGGTGGCACTCATCATGCAGGGTGTTTGAACACAAGAACAGCAGGGATTACCAAGGGACCAAGAGTCCGTGCTGTGGACCCTAAAACTCCAGCATCTCATCTGTGTTTCCTAGGTGAGAGGAGAGCCCATGGTGAGGGAACAAGAAGGTCAAACTTCAGGTCACGCAGCTAATCTAGATAAAAATTCCAGGTTTTCATACCGGAGTGCAGTCTCAGCCTTTGGCCATCTGCATACTCTCACCATTCTGTGGGTGGTAGCCGGTGCTTTTCTCAAACCTTGGACCTCCTGACGCCTTGGATCCCCAATCTCTCCAAAGCTCAACCCTTCTCCCTAAGAAGACTGACCAGACCTCTGAGCTCACAGAGTCTCCAAAATCGCTGTGCCCGGTGAGCCCAGTCAGTCCGGAGGAGAGCCACAGGCAATTCGCTGAGAAACACCCACCAATCCAAGGAGGGATCCTGCGGAAACATCTCACTTTCTGCTGAGGGCTCTTTCAGCATGCTGGAGAACTCCAGCAGGTGCCCAGAACTATGATCCAATGTCAGAGACAACCAGATGAGCATTAAGCAAGCATTAAGACATAATCAACATAAGCCAGGGCGTTATGGCATCTCCAGAACCCAGTTACCCAAGGCAAGCAGCTCGGCATACCACAACACAGTGGAAACACAAGAAAATGACATTAAAGCTATGCTAATGAAGATGATAGTGACCTTTAAAGGGGAAATCCTTAAAGAAACAGAAAGAGACAGTCAAACAGATTGAGGCCTTAAAGAGGAAATGAATAAAACACTCAAAGACATATGGAAAAATATAAAGATCTATGGGGGCATGAATGTAATCATAGTGTATTGGATATGGACCCTTTATTTTCAGAATTTTATTAAATTATAAAATATGTCTCTTGATTACAAAAACCATGGATACTTGGCCCTTCATATAAATTATTGTACTTTCTTTAAAGTTTTTTTTTATTGGAAATAATTGCTTGGGAATTTATTCATGCTGAATTTTCAAATGAAAACAAAACCGTATTCTCTTGAAATTCCAATGGACTTTCCTGTATATCACCTAAAAATCTTATGAGAATAGACACTTTATTATAAATTTATTAACTCTGGTGGCTAGATTTTTCTTATATGATAGATCTTATTTAATTATGTTTATCCATTTTTGTATATTTATGCATTCTTATACTGTTCTTTTTACATTTACAATGTTCTTGTTCTTTTTTTTTGTATTTCTAATTTCTAAAAAGGTGGCATGAACATAAATAGTATTTCATTTACCTCAATTATATAAAGTATTCACTATAGAGCCCAGTTTTTAGTGTTAATTCCATTGGTATTCTTAACATTTTCATGTTTTATCTGTATGAATATTTTCAAATGCCAGATTTTGTTTTGGATCGCTGTTGATATTTCAAATGTTCCCAACATTCAAAAGACTGATTTTTTCTATTGAATGAAAGTCATTATGATGATTTAACATAATGACTTTTTAGGTCCATTATGTTGCCTGCCAGTATTTTCATTCATAGACAGTTAGCTGGTTGGTTGGCTGATTAGTTAACTAGTTAGTTAGTTAGCTAGTTTCATGTTTGCCTAGTTAGATTGTTAGTTAGCTGTGTGTTTTACCAGAGCCAATAAGCTCTGTGGTTTAAATGGAACACTCACTAAAGAATTTGCTAGGAATAATTTTTTTATATATTACATGTTTAAAAACAGTGGACTTTTTTTATACATGATTGAAAATTTGGTTGAGAGAAGAATTCTAAAGTAAAAATAATTTTCTTTGAGAGTAAGGAAAGACATATTTTACTGGTTGCTGGCATTAAAAGCAACAACTGTGAGCCATGGACTTCATATCCACCCCTTATGCTTGGATCCCCATGTCTGTTTTTTCCAATGTATTCTCTTTCTTCAGCACTTTGAATTATTTTAATTACGTGTGTGTTTCCTCGACTCAATATTCGGAATGAGCTTTTTCAATGCTAGGGTTTGTCTTAGTTGGGAAAAAAAGCTTTCTGCACGTTTGACTCATTGCCTGATTCTGATGTTCTAGAATTCTGAAATAGTCATTGACTAATATGAACGCTTTTTGCTTGTTTTTTGTCTTTTATGTTGATCACACCATTCTAATTAATTAATTAATTTTTGTTTCTACTTTTTTACATAGACTGTAAACTATATATTCTAAAGTGATATAGTTTTTGCCTCCAATATTTTCTTTTTTAAAATTAATTTTTTTTTTTTTTTTTTTTTCCTTAGAGAAGAAAGGGTTTATTTGATCTGCAATTCCTTGGTCCATTGCATCATTGTGAGGAAGTGAAGGCAAGAATTTAAACGTCACATCATCCAAAGCCAAGAGGAAAGAGGTGTAAATATGTCTTTTCTTGCTTACTGCTCTGAACTAGCCTGCTTCTTTCTTTCTTTTTTTTTTTTTTTTTTTTTTTTTGTTGTTGTTTTTTTTTTTTTTTTTATTCTATCATACAATACATGTCCACCAGTTTCTCCCTCCCTCCACCCCTCTAACTTCTCCCCAACATTCCCTCTCCCCTGTGATCCGGACTGTCTCCATTTCTCTTCACAAAGAAGGAGGTCTTCAAGAACCAACCAAACATAAGAAAAAACAAGAGAGAATAAGATAACCCAAAATTCCTCACATCAAGGATGGAAAAGCTTCCAAAGTATGGGTAAAATAATCAGAAACACACCCACTCTCTCATTAGAAGTCCCACACAAATACAAAGCTAACAGTAACAGCATATACACAGACGACCTGGTGCAGATGCATCCATGCCCTGTGCTTTTCCCTTCAGTCTCTGTGAGACCATATGAGCTGTGATTTGGTGGGATATGATCTGGTGTCCTCCATACCAGCTGATTCCATCAATTGTCCCATATCTGACTGCGAATCTCTGCACTTGCTCTTATCTGTTGTTGGAGGAAGCCATTCTGATGACAACCTGTATTTGTTTCTACCCTAGGTCTCTGGGCTATTTAATCTCCAGTTCCTGGACATCCAGGCAGAGTAGGGCATGGGCTCCCTCTCCTGGCATTAGCCTCAAGTTAAACCAGACACTTATTAGCTTCTCCCATAAGTTGTGTGCGCTATTTTTCTTAAATTCCTTTCCACATGATACCCCTGAAACCCACGCACTCGTTGCTTATATACTGCATATATTTGTAATTCCAATAAGTCCAGCTCTTAAGTATTTTCTTGAAATTGACTCTTGCTTTTAAAATATGAATTATTATCACTCCTCTGAAGTAATTTTATGCATTTATCTTTGTCCCTTTTACTTAGAGAAATCTCATAAATGTCACCCTCCTGAGTCCAACATTATTAATTCACAGTTAAGATTGAGTGAATAAATAATAACTTGGCAAGCCTGCTTGTGAGAAGACACACATGATCAAGACCATATGAAGTAAACTTTGATTTTTCTTGTGCAGGTGGGGAATGGTGCTTCCCATTAGAAATTTCAATTGATGGATTAAATAAGCAGCTCATAGACCAAAAAAAAAAAAACTCCTTGGTTTTTGGAGTTCCTGCCTAATGAAGGCCATGCTTGTTTGGTGTTCTGCACATAAGCAGAAAAACATGTACCAAGGTATATATACAGAAAAGAAAATATATCAGGATGGAGAGATGTTTCCGTCTGTAAAACGTTTCCCTTACAATTATGGGGACAAAATTCAGTTTCCCAGAACCCACATAAAAAGTAAGTTAAGCTAAAAGTTTTGTAAATTCTAGTGCTGTGCAGGTAGATACAGATTACTACCTGGGATTTGGGATGAACAAGTTTAATTTTACTTGGTGATCTCCAGACCATGAGAAAGTGTTTCTCAAAAAAAAACAAAAACAAGAAGAATTTAGACTAAAAAAGGAAGGCTGAAGTTATTCTCTGGCCTCAGCACCCCTGTGTCTATATATGACATCGTGCACACAAGTGGAAACATAAATATGCCCATGCGTGCATACACATACTGCCATACCGCACCATACCACAGCACAACTACATAAATACACTTATGTAAATGTAATTATGAGTATATACACTATACACATCTTTATATAAGTATATTTATGTATTTTCAAAATATATTTGTCTATGTAGCTATGAGGATGCTTTTCACTGGTGATTAGCTGACTTTCATGGTGTTATCTAGTCTTCCATTTCTCCTTTTCATTACAATTATAAAATTAGCGTTAGTAACATTGCATCGGGGTGAGTTGTGGTCATCGTATTAGGGTTCATCCTTGTTTACTAGTCTCAGCTTCATTCAGCAGGAACACATAGCTATTTTTCCCAGTTTTTTCCTGTCCTACCCTCTCACCACCATGTTCATATCTTTATATTGCCCAGTTTCAAGTTTAGTTGGATTGTATTATGGGAACCAAACAAAAGTACATAATTTATGTGATGAAAATTGATACATTTCTCTTGTATTTCTTAGGTATTTGGCAACTTGAAAAAAGTCCCAAATATTCACTAATAGTAAGATGGTAAGGGTCAATAGTTCTTGAATTCTGTAACTGGCTACATAACTTCTGGGCTCCATGTTCCTGGCATGTTATTTATTCTTCATGATGAGCAGTTTCTAACCTTCACATTTGAGGAGTTACCTATTCATTATTGGTCTTGACAGGTGATAAGAAAGACCTCTGAGAACTCTCACTAACACAACAAGATATGTATAAAACTGTAGACTAACCCACTTTGAATATAGATAAGTCAGGACAATTGCACATCACTTAATATTAATCATGTATCTCCATGTTGCTTAGGTATAAAAATGAGACCACAAGCATCTCATAATACAACAGAGACCAGCCACACACTGACTCTAGTAAGGGCCATAGAATCAGTGCACTTGTGTGGACTAGCAGTGTCTTAATAGGATTGCTGTTAAAATAATTAAGTAAGTAAGTAAGTAAGTAAAGAAGGAAGGAAGGAAATAGAAGTGTATCTAGGAGACAGAGCCTATTTTATGTGAATTGTCAAGACACTTGTTCTTTTTATTATTGCTTGCTTTCTGTAAATCATTTCTAATAATTTAACTTTTATTATAACTGACTAATCTTTGTACTATTCCCTGACACCCATTATGTGTGTGTATGTGTCTCTCTCTGAGAGCTCTATGGCAAGCAGTGAAAATTTCTGTAGAGAAGCAAGAAGGAAATTCAGTTCAGTATTACTTACTTAGCCAGACTGGTTCAAACTCTTGGAACCTGACCTCAAATGGTTTAATTTTTTTATTTTGACACAGTAAATCTTTGTGAGAAAGTTTCTATATGATAATTATATCAACAAATCCTAAGGCATGGCTATTTTGAAAGTCCCTTGCAAAGAACATGTCTTTGCAGAATACCTGTCACCTCTTCAACATGAATGTGTGCTACCCAATGAGAAAGAATGTTGTAGGGAAGAAGTGTTTGTAATAATCATAACAACAAACACTTTTGCAGAGTAAATGGTGCTTTTTTCATAATATTGGAATATTCTGGTCTATCCCTACAAATAGCAAAAAGTCACCAAACTATTGAAGGACACCCACTCCATCTTTCTGGATAGAACAGGCTTGTAAATCCCTTCCATTGAAGAGAAAAGCCTGCATATTTAAGACTTCTCATTTCTCTGGGGCTATACATGCATGTGTACCTTGTACTCCCTTATGTTTCCTCATTAAAGTTAAGTATCTAAGGCACAAAGGATGTATTCGTAGAGTCATGAGGTAAAGGAGGCGAGGCTTAGAGTAGAGAGTCTGATATTAGGACCAAAGTCCAGTTACAAGACCAAACTGTTTGGTCAATAAAAGCAAAAAAGCTCATTAGAAAAATGATTACTCACTATTGAGATGGGCCCTCATATGACTCAAATTGATATAGAAAGAGGTTATTGGGAGGCTGCCATGTAGCATTAGTAGCTCAAAAACCTCCCACTCATAATCACACTGGTACAATGAATTCATTTATTTGAAGATAATAGCTTGAAGGTTTTTTTTTTTTCACAAAGCAAGCTGTATTAATTTCAAACAAAAAGTTCCATTTATTAATAGGACAATTTCAAAAAATAGTTTGAAGCTAAAGCTGTGTTATGCATTATGATCTTTTAACACATTTTAAAAGAAAGTTTGAATGAAAAACAAACATTGAAAAATAACTTTTGTGACATAAGCAATGTCAAATGCAGCCTACTTCCCTGTGTAGCTATAAACTTCGAAATACCACAGCTGTAATAGTTCTAGGACCGCGTTGAGCTTCTCACACTGTGAGGGAAGGGTTAGCCTTAGTTTAAAGGGCTTGGAACTTCTTTAATTCCCTTCTGTGTTGATTGGGTTACTAAATACGTAACTTTAAACTCACACATTGTGTATATTCCATGTACAGCTAACTACAAATTTATCTACCTCATTTAGAGCAATGGATCTGTACCTGTGAGTCACAACTTCTTTTGGGTTGCATATCAGATGCTCTGCGTATCAGATATTTACATTCTGATTCATAGCAGAGGTATGAGGTAACAATTAAAGAATTTCTTGGCTGTGGATCACTGCAATGTGATAACATATATTACAGGGTTACAGCATTAGAAAGGTGAAAGCAACTGATCAACAGTGACTTAAAGGAACAAATTTAATTCCATATAGTGATAGGATCTTGGTTTATACAGTAGGGATTCTAACAGTCTTGCCCATCTACCTTCTAAACATTTACGTTATATATAACTGCCATCCCTATAAGAATTAAAGATCTGCCTGCTCCTAGAGGCATTGCAGATGTGGGTGCTGGATCACAGGTGCATCAGTAGGTAGCAGAGAGGAGAGAGGCTATGTATACTCTGACCTATAAAAATCTGAGTGACTAGTTTCCTAACATTCATTGAAAAAAATCAAGTCTGAAATGATCACCAGTCTGGTTCCAGGCAGGCTTGGAAGGGCTCCCAAGACATGGAGACTAGAAGAACCTGCCTGCGATCATGGGCCCCGGGCAGGAATGAGCCTGAGACAGATGATCCTCATGAGGAATCACTCAGCCTGGTCAGGCAAGGAGCAATCTGGAAATAACCACCAGAACAGCACCATGGGGCCCAGAGAGTGAGTTACCCTAGCCTGAGATGAACACCAGTCTGGAGCTTCAGAATCCTAGTGGGGAGAGGGAAGACTATGCCTGAGATGAGCCCTGCCTGGCACCATAATGCAATAGTGGGGCATAAAACTCCTGAGAAGACCATAGACATTCAGAGATCCCAGGAACCACTAAGAAGAGTAAGTAAGTGATAGAGAAACAGAATAAAAGAACTGCAGGAGGATGCGGGCACAATCAAGAGAGGCAGAACTGGAGACTTGAGGGTAGTGAGGAACAGTCTAATGGTAGTAAGGTGATGCAATCTAGGGCTATGGTGGGGTCCTGGCCTGTACTGCCACCAGCAGCCATATCTGGTTCCATGACCCTGCAGCAGCATTACTCTGTTGCCCCAAAAGGCCACGTAGACATCCCTGGTTTGGCCTGCCATCTGGGTACATGTTGAAGTCTAATATGCACCTGGGTTTCATGGGAGACCTAGCTCTGGAGACATGAGAAAAGGCAAACTGACCTCACCCCTAGTTAGGTGCAGTACTTGAAAGAGTGGTCCACATATTGTGATTGTTGTGGGTGAGTTGGCCCAGAGGATACTAGCATGGTAGTATCTCTTCTTTTGTGGGTTGGATGAGGGTGAGATACCCTCTTCCCTCTCACCCCTCATCACCTGCAGCTGGTAGGAGACCTAGCCTAGAGTCATGAAAGCAAGAGAGCTGACCTGAACTCTCACCAACTGCAGTACTTTGGGGAGTGGGCTCTGCATCTTGCCTAGGCAGCATAGTAGTGCTGACCATAATAACAGGGGTACAGGTGAGCCAGGCAAGAGGGTATAAGCATGCGAGGCCTGGCCCTGCCACTTGTCTGCATCATGGTGACATGGCCAAGGGAGAGATGCATCCCCTATTTCATCCTTTGACACCTATGCCAAACAAGAGAGCTAGTCTAAAGGTCATCAGAGAAGGAGAGCTGTCCCTGTCCCTCACTTTCTGTGGCACTCAGGAAAGCAGGCCCTACACCTAACTTGGCCAGCACAGTACAGCTGGCCCTGGATATGTGGATTGCACATGAGCCAGGACAGATGGTGTGAGTATGAGAGAGCTGACCCTGCGACAGGTCTAGTTGACATGCAGTAGTATGGGTGAGGAAGAGATTCCCTCCTTCAACTTTGTCCCTTGCCACCTACATCAGGAAGGAAGGCTGGCCATTCAGACATGAGAGCAGGAGAGCTGTCTTTGCCCCTCACCTATTGAAGTACTTGGGAGAATGGGCCCTGCATCTCCCTTGGGCAGCATAGTAAAGCTGGCCCTAAATGTAGGGATTCAATGTGAGGCACTCTGAGGGCATTAGTGCAGGAGGCCTGCCTCTTGTGTGCTGGGTGGTAAAGTGGGTAAGGGAGAGATGCCCTCCCTGCTCCCTGGTCCCTCACTTTCTATTGCAGGTGGAAAAGCTGGCCGAGGGATCAAAAAAACAAAAACAAAAACAAAACTATAGTGGTGGAACTGGCCAAGTCTGTCCTTCACCAGTTGCAATACTTCGGAGAGCAGGCCCTGCATCTTGCTTGGGTTGCATGGTAGAGCTGGCCATGGTTTCAGGGGTAGCAGGTGAGCCAGCACAAGAGTATGCAAGCAGGAAGTCAGGCCATCTGACTAGCTCAGATACCTTTCAGACCTACCCCAACATGTACCCCATCTATGAACTTCTGGAGTACACAAAGAGGCTGATTCTAAAGATCCAAAACTACAGGATTTCCATGGCACATGGTAGCAACAGGACATCTGAGAGGAGGCCCAGAGAGATTACTGTTTGATAGTGTAGATAAGCCAGAGGCCTTGAACCAGACAACAAGTCATTACAATGAACACTTGCAATCAAAGGAGTGTAGACAAAGGGTATACTGTGGGAAACACTGTGACACACTTCGGCTCCACAATCAGATTTTTTTCCTCTATTGGTGGTGGGGGATCAAAAGGGTAAAGAGTGATTATAAAAGGAGAGGCAGATGAGTGGGATTGAGGTGCATGATGTAAAATCCACAAAGAACCAACAAAAAGTTAAACAAAAAAAAGAATTAAAGAGTTGATGTCTATTCATCAGCTTCTATAAACTATTGACACTAACTGTAGTAATTTCTTGACACTCAGCTCTGACTGTCCACAAAAAAAAAAAATTCTAGGATTTTAAAATTAAATATCAAAATGTAATTGACACAATGGTCAAGAATAAATTATGTATTGCTTTTATCAGGTTGCCTATAGAAAGCATCTATGTGGGTGCAAAAATCCCACTGAAATATTAACTGAGAAAAGTTCATTTGATCCAATTTCCACCCATGGTTTTAAATGATGAGGTGACAAAACCATCTCTCATCAACATGGTGCAGTTACCCAAATGAATCCATGAGGACTTACAGACTGGATTCATAAAACAAGAACTTATTGAATTAAAAAAAAGGAATGATGAAGATAAATTGAGAAATGTCTAAGTAAAATAAAAAATTATTGCTTTGAGAGAATTCCAAGAGTGGCTGACTGGAGCACTCAATAGCCACTTAGCACCTTTAGGAATTAAAGGTATGCTACTGATGAAGACTGATTCCTTACTTTTGTGGGTATGACTTGGGCAGCTTAGAATAAATATTGTAATAATTGATCTTTCCATATGATGTGTAGTATTAAATGACACTTGATTTATGGCATCATTCTCCCAATGTGGGCTATGATAGATTTTCTTTGCATTTCTTCTAATAAAAAACATGATCAAACCTTCAATTATACATAATAAAATGCTGCAAATCAAGCAGAATAGAAGTAGGTGGAAGACCCTGCATCCATTTGGATACTGGCCTCAATTAGAACCATTTTTTCCAAGAATGCTGAAAACAGGGAGATAGTAACTATTGATTAACGAGACTAAAATACTCCAACACAGTAGTAGAATTGATGTAAAAGGAAAAGCCATTCTATATCAGTGGCCTGGTTACCTCAGTAGTTCTGAAGAGGCTTCCACAAGATCATTAAATGTAATCTTGATGTTCTGATTGAAAGTGATTTTTTAAAAACCAGCCTTGACAATAATTTGATATGTAGAGAGAGCCTACTGGCTTCTAAGCAGTACATTCTGAGAAATAATTCATTAATTATATCATAATCTGTATGGAGTTAGGTGCATGTATGAAAAATTAATCCTGGCCTTCTGTGTCAATTCAAATATAAAATTCTGAGTTTTAGGAACCATTATGACTCTTAGGCTATGAGGTTAAAAAAAAGTAAAACTCACTATCTAAGTAAACCAGCAGTATTGGCCAAATACTCTTTTGCTGGTGTCCAGGTTTGCTACAAACTAACATAATGATTTCTAGACATATTCTCCAGTGAAAATTTTATTTTAATTCAAAACTTTAAAATATGTTACTTTATGAATTCCCATCCACAATAAATATTTAGTTGCTTTTAGTATGGAAGAGTGAGTCATTTATTAATAAACCTTATGAGTTGATATTTATTTATAAAATGAATTAAGAGCTGTGAAAATAGAAACTCAAACCAACTTTCTGTGGATAACACAATACCTAAATTCATTGTTTCCTCTGCACCTGTAATGTCTGCAGTAATTAATTTAAAAAATATATTTAAAATATTTAAAAATACACAAAATTTATGTATTTTGTAGTTTCTCTCCCCTAACTCATTAATCGCAATATTTCCATTGTGAAGAGATCTTTATTAGTTTACTTTCTAAATAAAAATTTATTTTCTTTTTATTTCCTTTTTTTTTTTTTTTTTTTTTTTTTTTGGTTTTTCAAGACAGGGTTTCTCTGTGTAGCCTTGGATGTCCTAGACTCACTTTGTAGGCCAGGCTGGCCTCGAACTCACAGCGATCCGCCTGCCTCTGCCTCCCAAGTGCTGAGATTAAAGGCGTGCGCCACCACACCCGGCTCTAAAAATTTATTTTCATTACTCATGATACATAAACATTTATATTACACTTGGTACCAAAGAAAATTGATTCCCTTTGCCCTACCTGTGTTCTCTGAAGCCACTCTACTACAGATTTAAAATATTGATAATATATTTTACTGCTAGTTTGGTTAAATATAAAGCTTAATTTTGAGGAAACTGTGAAATGAATGTTTGCCTACACACATTTGGTATTATATTGTTTCAATACTCTCAAAATAATTGGAGTAATCTAATATTAAATAGCCGGGTATACTTGGCTTGACTATTGCTAGATTCTTTTTTTAAATTTTATTTTATTAATTTATTCATATTACATCTCAATGGTTATCCCCTCCCTTGTATCCTCCCATTCCTCCCTCCCTCCCATTTCCCCTTACTCCCCTACCCTATGACTGTGACTGAGGGGGACTTCCTCCCCTTGTATGTGCTCATAGGGTATCAAGTCTCTTCTTGGTAGCCTGTTATCCTTCCTCTGAGTGCTACCAGGTCTCCCCATCCAGGGGACGTGGTCAAATATGAGGCACCAGAGTACGTGTGAAAGTCATACCCCACTCTCCACTCAGCTGTGGAGAATGTCCTGTCCATTGGCTAGATCTGGGTAGGGGTTTGAAGTTTACGGCCTGTATTGCCCTTGGCTGATGCCATAGTTTGAGCGGGACCCCGGGACCCAAATCTGCCTATCTTGCTAGATTCTTTTTTTTTGAAACTACTTTTTAAAAAAATCTTTTTTAAAAATTTTTAAATTAATTTATTCTTTTTACATCTCAATGTTTATCCCATCCCTTGTATCCTCCCATTCTTCCCTCACCCCCATTTTTCTATTATTCCACTCCCCTATGATTGTTCCTGAGGGGGATTACCTCCCCCTGTATATGCTCATAGGGTATCAAGTCTCTTCTTGGCAACCTGCTGTCCTTCCTCTGAGTGCCACCAGGTCTCCCCCTCCAGGGGACATGGTCAAATGTGAGGCACCAGAGTACGTGAGAAAGTCATATCCCACTCTCCACTCAACTGTGGAGAATGTTCTGACCTTAAACCAGTGAATTTTTTCCTTGAAAGATTATGTGTGTATGTGTGTGTGTGTGTATATATATATATATTCTAAGCATATACATACATACATAAACACACACATATGCAATATATATGCAAACATATATATGTATGTGTTAATATGCCCACATGTAAGAAGTTGTGAATTTTTCTGGAGGTTGATTTACAGGCAGTAGTTGTGTGTTGCCTTTCCTGGGTGATGATAACAGAATTTCAGTCATCTACAAGAAAAGCAAGCGTTCCTAACTATTCATTCATCTCTACATACACAATGTTTCTGTAATGTTTTCAAGCAAAGCATTTTTACATAAAAGGGTTTAATCATAAAGTCAACAATTCTACAATAATGAAAAGTATAGTCTCAATTCTATAATAAATTCTGGTTTCATATGACGATAAATGCACAAACATAGGTACTGTTATAATTTCTCAAAGAATATACTGTAATATGTTTTCTCTAAAAATATACTTTAACAAAAGTCTAAAAAGTATCAGAAACCTGTAGGGCATTATATTAGCCTGGGAGTTCCTTAGGAGAGAGTAGCCATTTGCTGCTTCATATATAAAAAGAACTAAAGTGGTTCCTGAGGAGACCTCTATGTAAGAATGGATAGAAAGCATCCACCAGGATGAGTTAGTTACAGAGAACACCCTCTAGCCATCAAATGTGAGAATGGATTCATGTCCTAGCAGCTTTCCAGATACAGGAAAACATTTATGAGAAATAATTCCTTGAAATGTCCACTTTACTCTGCCGTGTTTCCTGACACTCTAATATCTAGTGGGCTTAGTATACTGTAAATGTCCTGAACTAGTCTGTAAACTAGAGAATACGTTCTGTTACTCACACATGATTATAATGCATAGTTAACTAGTGCTGAAGACCTCTCACTTTTTTGTCTCACAGAAACAGCCATTTACATTTTAAAATCATTTCTATTAGTTCTTTTTGTGCTCATAAGTTTGGTATTGAGCATAAAATATAATGTTTATTTCCAAATTTAGGAAGCTGAGGGAAGCACTTGTACTATCTTTCTGTTTCCTTTCCACTTCAAGTTATTTTTGACGAATGTGAAGCTTCAGATTGTCACCTATTCTAACTTTAGATGCCAACCTTGAGTTTTTATTTTTCAGGTCATGCTGACTATCATACATATGGTGTGTCTTATAGGGTAGTATGCCTGCATTCCTTTTCATCTCCATTTCTTCCTCCATCTATACACATTTTGTTCAGTTCTGTCATAACAATAATTTACTTTTTATTTGCAGTGTTAGGGATTGAACCCAGAGTCCTGTACACGTAGGCAAGCACTCAACTTATGAGCTACAATATTAATTTTGTATTTTTCCCTCCTTAAAAATATGTTCTACTCCTCATATATTAAATTTGGTCTTCAACACACACAAACATATATCAATTTCACTTATAATGTCCAGTTCTCTGCTTTGTTGATAAAATGTGCTTGAAAATTATAAAACAACAGTTAAGAACTTTTTTGCAGGATGTGACAACATTATCTTCAGCCACTGCATATAGTTAACATTCCTGTCTTAGCTTCTTTTCCAGTTTATGGAAAAGAACCACACAAAAGCAACAGAATGGAGGCTTACACAATGAATACATATTTCTCATAGTTCTAGGATCTGAAAATTCAAAGATGAAAATAGCTGGTCACATGAAGGAAAGAGTGAGAGGTTTTGTTGTTTTGCTTTTTTGGGGGGAGTGGTAGGTGCTAAAACTTGGTTTGATATTTTATTAAAAATATATTTCAAACATAAAATTTAGGATGAAAAATATTAATTTAAAAACATGTAATAACTTAATATTTGTAAACATACAGGTCCTAACAGTCAGTAGAACCAGCCGAGGAGAATAAAGTGTGTTTTAGTTAAGACAGCTAAAAGGAGTTGGACATCTGAAGAACATTTGGCACTAGACTTGGAGAGGCAGAGTATCAAGTTTGCCCAACTGGGTTTTGGTGTTGCTTTTGTCCAGTATTTCCTAACTATGCTTCCTTTCCTACATTTTGGAGTGGTAATGCTTTATCCCATTCTACTCTTTGTTGTAAGTATGTCATCTGTTTTTGATTTTGTTATTATAGGGTATTACAGTTAACAAAATGCACCATCCTCAGAAGAGACATTGACCTTTGGACTTAAAACATTGTGGAGACTGTGATAGATGATGGGGACTTTAGAAGTTGTACTAAATACATGTTGCATAACCTTATGGCTACAAGCCTATGGGGACCAGGCAGTCCAGTGTGGTGGTTTAAATACGTATGGACCCCATAGACATGTGTTTACAACTTGGCCCATAGGGAGTAGGATTATTTGTAGGCAAGGCATTGTTGGAGTAGGTATGGTCATGGTGGAGGAAGTGTGTCAATGATGAAGTAGGCTTTGATGTCTCCTATCCTCAAACTACACCGGTATGGAACACAGTTTTTGGCTGCCTATGGATCAAGATGTAGAACTTTCAGCTCCTCTATTACCATGTCTGCCTGCAGGCTACCATGATTCCTGCCATGATGATAATGGACTGAACTATGGAAACAGTAAGCCAGAAACAGTGACATGGTTTTCTTTATAAGCATTGGCAATGTCACATTGTCTCTGCACAGCAATAAAAACCTAAGACCGGGAAAATCTCGGGTGAAGGTCTGACGAACTTCTTCTACTATATGAGCTCCATTCCTACTACCATGAGCTTAAACACCAGCATATTGTTATTTATTTTGTCTTTATGAAAGATGGCCAACTATCAGAAAGATCACCAAGGAATCTCTACTTCCTGAGTACAATTATCCTGTTATTCCTGGAGGCTATACCCATACCAGGACATAGCCTCACTGGTCCTTCAGTGCAGGTTCTGATTAAAGGTGGTTGCTAGAGGCAACCAGATGACCCAGAAGGGTCCTTCTTCCTTCTCAGAATCTCTTACTTTCAAAAAGTTTCTCTCCTAAAAAAATGCCCATGTAATCTGAAAATTTAAATTACCATTGATTGATTAGTATAAGCTAACGCTTTTAATTTTAGTTCCCCAACTATTTACTATGTCGTAGATATATTATGTAATTGATAGCAATTTTTTCGTTTTAATAAAATGTGGCATATCCCTCTGAAGGCTAAAAGTGTGACTATTGGCATTATCCTGCCATTACTGGCAATATATAATATGATAACACTTGGTAATAAGAAAAATTCAAATATCTTTCCTTGATTGGCATTCTATGGCTCAAACGACACAGCAGGCTTTCCCTCCCTGTTGTCTTTGTTTTGTTATGGCAACCACAGTGGGCTTCTAGGCTTCAACCTTTTACTGTGAATTTTTCTAATCACCATTTAGATGGGCTTGACCGTGGCTGATCTCCATTATATATCTAATGAGATCTTTTAATGTGCCCCTATGCTCTTGGTTATGGCAACCTTCAATGTCCAACCTGGTTTGTCTGGATACTTACATATGTCTAACTTGAAACATATTTTGTGGAGATCTAAGCTAAGCTATCAGTCAAAATCTACTCATCAAACCATTTTTGCCTTCTAACAGATGCTTTATCCCTTCCAGGGATGGTCATGGCCACATCATATCTGGTCAGTTTTGGAAAACTTGCACTGTGATCTTTTCCTTAGCACCTTTTAACATTCTAAACGCTATACACATTTCTGGGACCTTTGACTTCCACTTCTTCTCTAACAACTAGACAGAAACATATTACTTTCATGCATCTTTTGCCAAGTCCCATTTCATATAGGCTATGTACATTATATATGTTCATGGGCAAAACTGAAAAAGGCCAGAATGTATGTCCTTTTCAATAGCTCTTGACTTTCTTCACATTTATTGGCATGTGCACAGAGGACACTTAGGAACTTGTATTATTTCCTAATGTTATCCCTATAGTGCTAAGAAACTAAGAAACAATGTCAACACAAGATCATATAAGGAGAGACGAGCTGTGGAGCCAACATGAAGCAGCTGTTCTCTGTTGGTCACTGTAAAAGTGGAAACTGTACTGTGATAAAGAAAATGTTTTGATAGTGACATATCAAGATATGTACAACAAAATCCCAACCTACCATGAAATGTGCCAGGCTTTTTTTAGACACAAAAACAGAAAAGTATTTTGAGTGTTATTATATTAAAATAAATATCTGGGCTTGATCATCACAGTTGCTGCCCTTTCTGGAACACTCTGTTAACATTATATATATATATATATATATATATATATAATGACACATCAAATATATTTATTAAGGAATTAAAAATTTTTAATTACTGTAAAATTTAAAATTATAAAATTAAAATTATTTATTATAAATTAAAATATACTAGTCATAGCAGCCTTATTCATAATAGCCAGAACATGGAAACAGCCTAAGTGTCCCTCAGTAGAAGAGTGGATAAAGAAACTGTGGTACATATACACTATGGAATACTACTCAGCTATTAAAAACAAGGAATTCCCGAAATTTGTGGATAAATGGATTGAGCTAGAAATGATCATAATGAGTCAGTTAACCCAGAAGCAGAAAGAATCAAATGGTATATACTCACTTATATCTGCATACTAGCCCAAGGGGCATGTCCCACGAAAGCCTTCACTTACCAGAAAACTGGGACAGAGGGGAAGGCATCCTATTGGGACTCTAAATGAGAGACGCATGGGAGAACAGCAAAATAAAAGGATACAGAGGGTCCTAGAAACCTACAAGTAGAACAATATGATAGGCAGATTTGGGCCCAGGGGTCCCGCTCAAACTAAGGCAGCAGCCAGGGACAATACAGGAGGTAAACTTTAAACCCCTTCCCAGATCTAGCCAATGGTCAGAATATTCTCCACAGTTGAGTGGAGAGTGTGATACGACTTTCTCACGTACTCTGGTGCCTCACATTTGACCATGTCCCCTGGAGGGGGAGACCTGGTGGCACTCAGAGGAAGGACAGCAAGTAGCCAAGAAGAGACTTGATACCCTATGAGAATATACAGGGGGACGTAATCCCCCTCAGGAACAGTCATAGGGGAGGGGAATAATGGGAAAATGGGGGGGGGAGGAATGGGAGGATACAAGGGATGGGATAAACATTGAGATGTAACAAGAATAAATTAATAAAAAAAAAAGAAAAAAAAATAAAGTTATGCATACCTTACCGGGGGGGGGGGGGGGAAATAAATTAAAATATATAATATATGCTATCGAATTTTCTATAATATCTGGCCACTTTTTTTCTAGGGCTGAATAGCTCCAAATTTATAGTATACTTTAAGATGACTTCCAATCTTTACTATCAGCAGCTTCATTAAGGCTCCCGGCCCAGTCAGTGTAGAATTTCTAATTAAGTCACTTTTAATTAGGGCTCCCTTTTCATGAAAACTCATGATGTCCCTGCCAGAATAGCCAAGGTTTTATAGCAAAAGCACCTCTATGTCACCCATGTTCAGCTAACAGATATTTCTGAATAACAGACCTCCAACTATTCTGAAGATCACATTTATTTTTCATTTGTAGATACATGAAGAAAAAAGTACATGTTTGAATAGAAGGGGGAAGGTCCTTTTCAGAGAATTTTCACAATATAAATGTTGTTGGAAAAGTATCACAAATAATACCATAAAAGAAAATAGATTTCCTTTTAGGTAAAACTTTGAATAGTGGTATGACATAGCTATTACTCTGCAAATCTAGCCCTTGCTCAGAGTCAAATATTATCCAGTCAACACAGCATTTATGTATGTCCTGGTATTGTGGTTTTGTAATGTGGAGGTGGGTCTCCTGCTACTGCCCACGTCTGCAGCTTACTTACATTACACTCAATAATATTTGCTATTTCTTCTCTGGTCTGAATTGGGGAAATTGCTGTGTTGTGCGCTAGCCTCTCATCAAGGTAACCTCATTTAACACAGCAATATACATATGGTGCATGGACTCAGTTATAACTTGTTTAGAATGCCAGCTACAAAACCTCATTGTGAGGAAGAAAACAGTGCTGAATTCTTAATATTTTTCCTGTTACTAAGCTTCATTTCTAAACAGAAGTCATTATATCAGTGAAGCCAGTTTTTATTATATAGCATGATGTTATTATGTTTCAAAATGTATTATATGTAAATGCTGTTTTTATTTCCTCATATGAGGGGATGAGATAAGGCCATAACCAAGCTGTGTAAATACAGTGCATGGATTGAGCCCAGAGCACTCCTATCTCTGTTCTAGCTATGCTCTGGCTTAGGTCTGGAAGTGGACGGTCTCTGTACAATCTAATTTTCTGTATATTAGATTTTGAATGTTATCATATTAAAATAAATATCTAGGCTTGATCATCACAGTTGCTCCCCTTTCTGGAAAATTCTGTTGACATTTTATATATATATATATATTTAGTATGTTAATTCTAGGTTAAGAGGTAAAGCAAGAAACCATCTGACAGGGATTAAAGACTAGGAGGGACTTTGAGTTGAATGTTATTTAAGACAGGACGCAAGTAGGAAGGACTATTGGGTTTTGGCTCTTTAGCTTTTAGCTATTTAGCTCTTGAGCTTCTTCAGGTCCTTGGCCTTTGCTTTCGATCTAGCATGACTTTGGCCTTGAGTTTTTTATTCTTTTTCCTCCTGAACTGCCAGCTGAGCTAGTGAGCATTTTGTAGCTTTTCCATCAGAATTTGAGCTGAGTTGGAAGAGTATCTGGATGTTTTCTCTAACTCTCTGTACTAGCAGATTTTCACCTCATCATCTGGCTCGTAAATCTTTATTGGTAAATAGAATGTTTGGGATTTTCATTTAAAACAACATTTCTTTTTTAAATATTTGCTGCTCTTCAGTGGCCTCTTTTTCTTGTGCTGTTTTCTGAGTCATTCTGTCAAATCTTTCTCTGATTCATCCCTTTGCTATCCCTCAGTTAGAATTCCCTTTAAAAATGCCTGCTTCCTTCTATAAACAAGCTCTACATTTATTGTTAGTTATTAAAGATGTGTACCAAGGGTATGTATGCCTGTATTACTGCCAGATCCTTCATTGCTTGGGATTAAAAGTCTTTACTAAGGGCCTGTCTATATTCCAACTAGATCATATTGTAATTCACAGCATGTCTGCATCCCAGCAGAATCACATAGACCTAGAAGGTCTTCAGATATTTTGCAATAAAATGTATTTTCCTTGCTGAGCTTCCTATTTAAGCCTTCATGGTTGGATATGTATGGTCATATTATAGAAATATTTTATTGCCATATTATCTAAGTTGGTAGTTTATTCATATGATATCACTGATTAATATCTGGGGCCTGTACACAAGTAGTGATAAAGATTTTGAACATGAGTTTCATTTTTCCTGATAGTTTTGGCCTACTACTAGGAAGTATTCCAGAACTTAATCACAAGCAGAGTGAGAAAAATCCCTTGAGGAGTAATAATGTCCCAGGTGCTTTATACATGAATCTATTAGAGTTTATTTTCTGTTTCTTAGTTACACTTCTCTTTTCTCATATTTTAATTTTCATTGTAAGTTTTGATCATTCTGTATCTCCATACATTCTTAGCAAGTCAGTAAGCATATATATCTTCATCATGTATGCATCTGCACACTTATTATGTACTGATATATATATATATATCCATGATACAAATTCTTCTTTTAGAACTGTATTTTGAGGTGTATATTATCTTCTGCATATGCATGCTAATAGCACAAATCTGGAGATAAAAGGAAAATGAAAAAAAAAAAAACAAGGAAGAGTAAGTGATAAAGGGTTTGGAAGGATGAAAGTGAAGTTGTAAATAATTATATTGTAATTTCAAAATGAATGATTCAAGACAGTTTTCAAAGATACAGCATTTGGGAACTATACTGACTTAGTACAGTGGCCATTGAAGGTTTTCTTCTAAAGTCTATGGCCTCATGGCTAGTCTCAGGAAAGCTATAACTATGGTATTTTAACTAAATGAGACCTGCACAAGGCGGTGCCTATAGACATGCTAGCACGGAAGGGGGAAATCTCAGAGTGTCATAGCCCTAAATAAAAAAACTATAGGAAACTAAGGAATATTGAAAGCAGGAGAAATATTCTCCCCCAGGGAAGAGACAAGGATCCATTATCATACCAAGTTGTGAGCAATGAAACCACAAACACATAGGCATACAGAGTCACACACACATATACAAAAACACACACACACACAGTCACATACACATACATGTGCACACGTATTTATGTATCTATAATCCACATATCTCTCTGTCATTATCTAGCTATCAGCTATCTATCATCCCAAAAATTAGAGCAAAAGGGGTATGAATTTTAAAGAGACCAAGTTGCACATGGGAGGTGTTGAAGGATGAAAATAAGAGGAGAAATGATATAGATTTTCTTTTTCACTTTAAAAGGTTAAAAAGTATAGTTTTATCATAAATCTTGAGTTTAAATTACATGAATTGCTCTATAATGGTGAAATATAGGATGCTGAGGTTGAAATTAAAGATTTGTATTGTATGTGTATATCAGTTGTCTTTCTAAAAGTGTCACTAGATTCAGTCATAGATGGATTCTATTCTTTGGTGAAAGGCAAGCTCAATTTCTGTACTCCTTGCTGGGAAAGTAATCAGGCTCCAATTATTAGAAAAGTTGTTATCAAAAGTTTCTTTCTAAACTCAGCTCATTTAGTCTTTCTTACTTTGGTAAATGGAGCTCTGAATGTAAGGTTTGGGAATTTGGTGATTCCCATATAAATACATGTACACACACCCCCACATGTACACACATCCCCACACGCTCTTTTCACACTATGGAAATACAGACCTGACTTTTTTGTTACGACAAGCAGAGCTGGGCGTACAGCCTTTTTTATACATGTACGTGATTACCCCTCTCGGGAGACATTGTGGGTCTCAGAGTACATACATTGTCAACTTTCTAGATATTGTCAAATTACCCTTCAAATTGGCTGTATCTGTTTAAATTCCCACTAGTGGGTTATAAAAATTGTGTTTACTCCATATCCTTGTCAAAATAGTTTTCCGTCAGGCTTAGTGCTGCCAGTCTCTGAGTGTGAAATGATTTCTAGCTGTAGTTTTAATTCGCTGTCCTCTTGTTGCTGGTGAGATAAAGAATTTTCACACACCAATCACAGTTTTTTATCATTCAAATTCCTGTTACTGTATTTTGTTCACTTTATTGTATTGTATTGATTTTTATCTGTGCTCCCTCCCTCATTCTCTTTTTCTCTTTCCTTCATCTCTTTCTCTGTTTTTTAAAGCTTTGTTACTGGAGCAGATTAAAATAAAGACCTTAAGCTAGAATGAAAACTTAACAATTGCACCAAGCAAGCCAATTGTAGCTCACCTGGCACCATTTTACACTAGCAGTGATTTCTGCTTATTTACATTTCAGTGGTAACTTTTTGCCCCATTGTTGTCAATAACGAATGATGTAATGAATGCTTTTGTGCTGTACAAATTCCATAGATTATTTATCTAATGATTTTATCCTATTTTCCATAAATGTTTTAAGTTGGTTATTATCTGTTTTTAAGCTAACTTAACAATTAAATGTTAAAAATATATTTTTGCTATTTGTTTGAAGTATAATTCATTGGGCAGATTTTAAATTTACAGTGACAAATATGTAGAAGTTGTCATTTTTTATGGTTGCTTCAGAATTATGTGAAATTTTCCAGGTCACACATGTTTACATTTATTGGAATAAAAATGTACACTTCATCTGCTCATCTCTTTATTTCCCCTAGTATAAGGTTAATAAAATGTTTCTGTGAGGTAGAGGTAAAGAATGTCAAGATTACCTGCAAAATCTTATGGAGAAATGTCAATAGCAAGGTGCTTTTGTTTATTTCTGCATTTAATTGCTGCATATAGTTACAAGTTTCTTTTATTGTTATATTTAAATCTATGTGTATGTTGATTTCTTAACAATACTATGTGTGGTTAGCTGGTTATTAACTAGTGGTATTCATGGTTTTTCCTCATTCTATTTCAGATTTCTCCTTAAGAATTCAGTTTTCTTTTCACTGAAAGACATGCCTAAGATTGGTCTGGGATTTGCATATTACCTATAAAAATGTCCATATTCTGCTGTTTCATAATAATTTTGGGGTCAAGTATAAAATTATGTTTTCATTTTTTCTGTTATTACAGCTTGAAAAGTTATTACTTTCATGCTTTAAAAATCCCTACCCAAAGCCTGTCATTAACCCTGGTCATCTCTTCCTTCCCTCATTCTGTAGCTAAGATTTCTTTGACACCATTTGCATTTTATGCTTTTAGTAGCATATGGTATGGGTAGAACTTTCTGGTTTTCTACATTCTTAGTTTCTTCTCTAATGAAGTTGCTTTATTGTTTTCAGTTCAGTTACATGTTGGCGCTATTTATATTCTGTCTTACTCAGCTTGTCTTGATGCTTTTAATGAGAATGTCTACAGGATTAGGGATCTGTATTACTGTGACAAACTAATGTTTCATTCAAAAAGTTTAAGTTTATAAATTATTTAGTATATAAAATACCAATGTGGTAAAGATGTTTAAGGAAAGACATGTCCTAAAGTGAAGCCATGGTGATGTAACTATCAGATCTACAACAGATATAAGAGAAATCAAGCACCCTATAAACTGTGTAACAAAATAAGGGCACTGGGTGGATACTAAACACATCAGAAGCACAGCGGCATTTCATCTTCCTTTCTTGGAAATTTATATAAACATACTGTGTTTTTTCAAAAAAGAAAATATTATTAGTATTGACTATGGTATAACATGTTTTGGTCTTCAAAATTAATCATTCATCTCTAAATAGAAGGAATCAGATTATCTCTGAAGATAGGTAAAGCAAATTTGGTAACAGAGGAAATGAAGCTGTACAAAATATTCCTACTGTCAATTCTTTCATTACTATCATAAAGTTTTCTAAGTTATTTCAAAGCCTTTTATTCACAATGCTCATCATAACACCATACAAAAATACTTAAGCATGTTTGAGTTACTTCCTACCAAAATGGTACCAATCTCTTCATTGGGAAAGTGCCTCAATGGTAGTATCTGGGGAACATTATGTTGTGTTAGATTACTCTTGAGGAATCATGTTGATTTACACAAGGACATAGACGATAATGTGTCAGCATCCAAGATGAAAGCTATATCACGTTCTTTTTATTAAAGATGTATTTATTTTTTTAAAGTGTATTTATTTATTTTATACACTGCTTTGTCTGCATGTACACCTGCATGCCAGAAGGGGGCATCAGATCTCATAATAAATGGTTGTGAGCCACCATGTGGTTGCTGGGAATTGAACTCAGGACTTTGAAAGAGCAGTCAGTGCTCTTAACTTCTCAGCCATCTCTCCAGCCCAAGATATAATATTTTTAACAAGCCATGTTGAAGAAAAATTTCTTACTGTAAAATCCATTTTATTATGATTTCAATGTTAGTCTTCTAAAAATGTATATGTCAAAAATCTAACTGAAGAACATATAATTGTAGATAGAAAGCAATGGTTTTACTTAAAATATGTACATTTGATCAGCACATTTTGCAAAACTGGTGTCATCATGTTTTGTAAAATTTTAAAGACATGCCAAAACTTCAATTTTAAAACCAATTTATTTTTGTAATATTATGAAATAGTATTTTAAATTATCTTAAGTGACTTTAGCAGAATCTTGTAAGTGTTCATATTATAAATTTAATATTATTTGTGCAAAGAATATAACATTGAGTGAGTAATTTTAATTTCAGTAGTCAAATTGTGGAACTCAGAATAATTAATGACTAAGCCTTGGAGTATAATTATGTAAAAGAACTAAGCCATCAGCCCTCATAACTTACTATTGTTGAAAACATCCACAGATGCTGTATCAATGCACTATTATTTATTTAATGTAAACATTAAAACATTTTAAGACTTTATTTTATTTATCTGTATAGGTGTGATGCAGTGCCTGCTGAGGCCAGCATAGGGCGATGGATTCCTCAAACTGGACTTATAGGCACTTTTGAACCATGTGATGAGCATTTTGAAATCGAACTGTGGCCTCCACGACTGCATCAAGTGCTCTTAACCACTGTAATTTTTCCAGCCCCTGCATGTAAATCAGTCTAGCTGTGAGAGATTCATATTCTAAAGTTGGAGAAACACAAAAAGGAACATGACAAATGAAGATTAGGCATTGCCTTTAGCTACTGGCATTATGGGAGCCTATATACCATACACATCACTCATCGGTTCTTCTGTACTTTTCCTTGGCCTAATATTTGAATATTTGAAAACCACATTTAACATAACTAAAGAATTTAATCAGCTGACTATACTAAGATGAGAGTCAAAATCTGTATGCGTGAGAGGCTTTGCCAAACTAACAAAGCCAAACTAACTCTTTTAGGGAGGGTCTTTTTTCTTTCTTTGTTTCTTTTTCAGAATGAAATTCAGTGAGGAATTATAAATTAAGTAATCACATTTGTTTGTTTCTAATATTTACTTGACAATGATATTTTAATGATTTATTTTTAAACTCTGTGTGTGTGTGTGTGTGTGTGTACATGACTTTTTCAAGCCAGAAGAGGGTGTTGGATCCCCAGGGCCTGAAGTTCATGGGCATTGTGAACACATGATGTGAGTAGTCTATAAGAATTTGTGTACTATTAACCCCTGAATCTTCTCTCTAGGCCTGAATAACGATATCCTTTTTTTTTTTCTTTTTTACTTTATTTTGAGTATAAAGGTTTTATTAGGTATGGCTCTCCAAAGAACGAACATGATAGACCTCATTGTCAAGCCTTATATTCTGTGGTCCTGGCAGCTCAACGATGGATCACTATCTACAGAAAGAGAAAGAATTTGATAGGCTTTCAGTCAACAAGACTGGATAGTTTAGCAGTCCCAATTCGGTGCTGGGTCCCAAAAGATTCATAGAAAACTTGTCATCTTTGGTTGCGGTTAGAGTTCTGAAGAAATAAATCTTTATATTAGAAAAGGAATGACTAAGCAACAAAATAGAGCAATTTGACAAAGATATGAGGGTAAGGAGGAAAAAAGAAAAAGCCTTCGTCTTTCCATGTCCCCGTATTTTTCACTCTCACCAGAATGTGTGGCCCAGATATAGTTGGGTCTTTGCCCTTCAAATAGTCCAATCAAGATTATCTTTTACAGGAATGTCCAGCTATTTGGGTTATAGTGGCCTTCAAAGTCTAGTTAATAAGATAAGACATCACAAGGAGGTACCAATCTGTACATATGTTTATGTTACAAAAAGACATGTACATACTTTATAAACTAAGATTTTCTGGGACATTCTTATCTTTATTTTGTCCATTTGACTGTCAGAAGTTTTCTGCACACAGTAGTAAGATACCCTCAGTGACCATGTCTACATACAATAATAAATCAAAGTAATGTCAGCTTATACAATATATATATAAGTACATTCATAATCTTATATATATATATATGTCACTATACATATATTTGTTTCTATATTTAACTTCATAGTAACTCAAGCAGAGTATACATTTTTTAAATCACACAATATGCTCCTAATTTGAACATCCCTGGGGTCTGTTTTATATTTCTTCCATTATTTTACTCTAAATCTTTAATGGCATCTTTATCACATATCACTTAGGTCCTAAATGTTAACATCTAGGTACCTTTGCCAATTGATTTTCACAGCTTGGGGCTCCTTTACATCTGCTTAAATTGAACATTTAAGTTTAAAATTAAGTAAGTGTGATGGGATTTTCAGTTACGGATTGCTATGTAACAAGAAACAAATTAAAAAGCTTAATACAATATCATTTTTGCAGTAATTCATCAAGATTTAAAGGTGATTCTTCAGGAGACTTGTCATTTAGTGATACCTTACCTGCTGTGATACTGACTTTGACAACTAGTATGACTTAACACACATGACTGGAGTCTTGAGAGAACGCTAATTCACACACACGCACCTCTTGACTTACATGTCAGTCTCTCCAGTATGTTTTCTTTCTTTCTTTCTTTCTTTCTTTCTTTCTTTCTTTCTTTCTTTCTTTCTTTCTTTCTTTTTTAAGACATGGTTTCTCTGTGTAGCCTTGGCTGTCCTGGACTTGCTTTGTAGACCAGTCTGTGTTCGAACTCACAGAGATCTACCTGCCTCTGCCTCTCTGAGTCCTCAGATTAAAGGCATGTGCCACCACACATGGCTAACATTTTCAGCAGTTTCTACCTTCACTGAAAGAATTTATCATAAGAATTCTTGATGGAAGCTAAAAGCTTTGAAAATGCAACATACTCCACCTGCAAAGCTAACTAATCAGCTAGCTTTGCATCAAAGAAAGTGATTTTCAGGGTTGATCTTTTAGTATCAGATAACCAATGAGTGTGGTCTTCCCAGGTGAACACTCTCCCACTCTGTTTTCCTGAATTGCCTTAGTTAACTTCTTTGTACAGGGCTGAAGCTTTTTGGAGTTCCTGCAATTCACTTTGACATGTCCTTTTCTGCTGTCCTTGCTCCTCTCATGTGTAAATAGTCATGTGGTAAGGATTTATAGATGCAGCGTCTGCTATTATTGGGAAATACAATCTCACAAGAAACTTCCAGATACTTTAACTTATATGGCCTTTCGGGCTGCCCCACCTCAGCCGGGTTACCTGAACTTTATGGGCAGGTATTTTGTACATGTATCTATTGGGACTTGACTCCACAACTTTATCTTTTGGTTGGTCATATTTTTTTTATAATGCTCTTGGACTGTTTTGTGGAGAAACACACACACACACACACAAACTATGATAAAAGAGGGTATAAATTTGAAAGAGAAAAGAAAGAACATATGGGAGTTATTTTAGGAAATAGGGGAAGGAAAAATAATGTTTATGTTCTAATATAAAAACAAAAAGCATAAGAACCCATTATATGCTAGATCTCTTACAAAGACTTGCAAACAAAAGTGATTCTAAGGCATGCTTTCAGTTCAGTAGAACAGCAGCATAGAATTTAAAGCCACATCCACTACAAAAACACATCAAAATGATTTTTTTTTCTGAATATTCCACAGAGGACCACTAGTGACCACAGACCTGAGAAGTCCTCAGCACCGGGAGAAGCTTTTCACACAGCCTTTGTGTGACGTAAATGGGGAACAGTCCAGCTACAGGCTCATCGTTTGCTTACCCTCAGTTTCAAATTTTGTATGTAACCCTCCTTAAAGCATGTGCTTTTAAAATTGAAAATGTGAGACTGTGGTTAATGCATTTCACACTTTTATTTTTATCGTGACATTCTAAACATTCTCCTACAGAAAGATTTGGAATTGCTCTTAAACAAAACTTAAAAATAGGAAGAACCAAAATAAATATCTGTGGCTAAAACTAAGAGACTGTGAATTTTGCACTGAGCATATCACAATTTCAACCTCATCTACGGCTTTGTATTCTATTTGATTTTTCTTATGATAAGTATTTTTTTGTGGTAGACAGATATTCTGGCACTGAGCTATACCCCAGTCTACATGGTTTAAATACTCACCCTGGCAGTGAATTAAGCTGACACCCCAGGATTCTTCTCCCACCCTATAATGGCAGTTTGGCTTTATCTTCTTTCAGTTTATATATGCTGTGATTTTTTAGGTGTTATATTTACAATGTCTTATTCAATTGTGTAGGGCATGGGCCAACATAACAGATAATATTGCAATATCACAGAATGCATAATATTTTCCTTTAAAATAAAATATCTTCTATCTTACTATTATTAATTGCAAATTGCATTATAGGAAGCTCCAGAAATTAGCACATGTGTTCACTCACAGCTTTGTTATCAAAAGACCCATTGCAGCTTTGATAAGTCCTTCTTGTTAAAGATTCTCCCAAAGGGTTTGCTCAAGATTGAAACTTTCACAGTGATAGCCAGGAAATGGGGACAGAGGTCACTTCCAAACTCTCTGGAGGAGTTGATCAGATTAATGTCTCAATGGCAGAGTAGAGGCTTTAATTATTTGGTGACCGATGATGAATGTTATATTCAGCTCCTTGCCATTCGGGCTCCTGCACAAGATGTTTCAAAGCACATCAGCTGGCTTTAACAGAATCAGTGAGAGCAGATCCAAGAATAAAAGCCAAATGTGTTTTAATTAACTATCAGAAGTGGCATCAAATCTCTTTTGTCATATTCTGTCCATTAGAGGCAAGTCAACTAGGTCCAGACTAAACTCAATCAACAGTTTATGTGTGTGTGGATACCCAGAGGCAAGTGTTACTGTGAATCATACAAGAAGTCAGGAATAACACGCCTGTGCATGCGCGCGCGCGCGCGCACACACACACACACACACACACACACACACACACACACACACACACACACACAATCATGCTACCCTTTAGTTATGACATAATAACTAGTTTCTATATTTTCTTCTATTGTCACAGCCATCTAACTCATCATAGCTCACCAGGAAATCATGGGCAATCTATAAGCATTCCTCTTAATCCATTAACTAAATCGCTGTTATTGGAAGCATTGTATTCCTTCAAATTCTTGTGACAGTCCCAAAGCTTAATATGATTAAATTTAGACAAATTCATTTGGAAATCGTTGTTCAGTGATGCAAAGTAGTTGGACCCTAGCCAAATCTGTGTACTTATAACAACAGATTACAAAAATGTCGCTCTTTCTCATCTGTCTCCTATCCTCTGTCATCATTTTTTCTCATTCAACCTTATCTCATGTGCAGGCATGCATAAAAGATGGGCACTGAAAGCCATGAAGAGATTCACTAGAAAAAGTTTGAACTGGAAAGTATATTAATATTGAGTTTTTGAGTATATAAGACTTTATAAAATGCTTGTTATTTAAGTTGTCCAGGTCATGGTAGACTACACTCAGACAAACACCATTTTACTTTGCTAATGTGAGATTCCTCAGTTTAACATGGGTAATAAGAACTTGTGTTAGTGCTAATTTCCTCTGACCTGCTTTTCCGTGCATACGTGAAAGTCTTATACTGGTGTTTGTCCTTTGCCAAAGGATATTTACTTGTCTATCTCCTGTTGTCATCATGACTTGACTGGAGGAATCCCAAAGGCTGCTGTGGGAATGGGAGGTACATAGCTGCCAAGACACAGCTTTTGGATTCTGGAGTTGCATACCAAGCCATCTCTCATAGTGCATAAGCTACTCTGTTTTATGTTCTGATGACTCCTTTGTGTTTTGTTAGGGTATTCTGTAAGAAAGACATTAATGCTCCTCAAAGAAAAACCAGTCATTGGGACTATGAGAGGCATGTCTATGGTACCAAAGTCTCTTTGTGTACCTTTACTTCACTGTAAATTCTACCTAATACCAGGATAGTCAAGAAGATTGTAATGTATGCCATTTGTTAAAAGACAGAACTTACAGCTCTTTGTATATAATGACCTACAAAGCACCATTTGAAATTATAAGAAAGGTCTCTAAAATATTGTACCACATTTTAAAAAATAGGACAGCTTATATCAGTTGTCAAGATTCTATTGTGTCCTAAAGCATTGAATATTTTAAATGATTAAATATTTTTCTTGAAATAATTCGGTAGCTTTAACACTAAATTTTAAATATTCTTTGGACAGATGCAACTATTGCAACTACACATAACCTTTATTAAAGCTGTATTTTTATTTTTTTCATATTTTCAATTTTCTTAATGAATTTCATATTTTAAATGTTTTAAGGATTGACAAGCTTTCTTATCGATGTGACTCATAATGATCTTGTTAAAAGTAGGACATGGTTGCCTTCTACTCTGATACACTTGAGTGAAACCATTTTTACCAACTGTGCTGATTTTAAGCATTGGTAACCTTAATGGCATGTCTGAATCACCTTTTCTGTAGTTTGATGCAACATCAAATACAGGACATAATGAGTGGGAATGTATTTGAGGGTGCAAATAAGCCTTGTAATTATTATTACTTTTTGTCACATTTGGTAGTTAAAATCTAGTTCAATTAATCCTCTTTGAGCCAGCAGTTTATGATAAGAGGGATGAATATCTAAATATTCAGAAGCTAAATTATGATAAAAGCTTAGATTCATAAGGTATTTTTAAATACATCTCCTAAAAACAGATGCTGCTTAAGACGTGGGTGACAGGTGACCCTGAGTGTTTTCATCCTCTTAAAAATATCGCTAAATTTTATACTAAAGTACTTAGCTTTATAAGTACTTCACAATTTTAAGAGGCATCTACTTACAAAGAAATTTAAAGGAAATAGATATAAACATGGTTAATAGATGTTAAATCAGGATGTAAAATAATAATAATAATAATAATAATAATAATAATAATAATAATAATAATAATAATAATAATAAATGGAAAAGAGATAAACTTAAATCTAAACTTTTCTCAGTTTAGTATCCTTTTAATTCAAGTTCATTCTTGGATCAGCATTTGTGATATATGAAGAGAATGTAAGCAGTTAGGATGAATTGTTATATATATTGGAAGTATGACTAAATGAGTTTCAGTTTTGTGTATGAATTTTAGATAATAGCTTAAACCCGCATTGCTTCATCTATCAGAATGAATGCTAAATTGTTCATTTGTTGAAATTCTAATAGATGGAAGCAGTGTGTATGCTCAGCACCACCATGTGCCTGGAAGAAAGTAAGAATATATAGTGCTTTGCTTTGTAAAGCTAATGTTAGGTTGAGGGACTTACATCTCCAGAAAGAAACACATGTGAGCTATGAACAAATATGACCATGCTAGCAAGAAGGAGACAGCTTACGAAATTGTAGGACATTAACAGGAATATGGTGTTTTATGCACTATACAATTGGAAACCATCTCAAATGTGAGGATATTTAAGCATACATAGAATGCAGTAAGAGACGTGTACATGTAGACACAAAATAAAGTAGATAAAGAAGAATTAATCTAAGCATTAATTAGTGATACTAGTACCCCTGGGAAACTGTAAAAAGAATAAGAGAATACTCGATGCTGTATAAGGCTGACATTTGTTCTGAACAAGAAAGAGAGTCATTGGTAAACTGTATATAGAGTGGTAAAATTAATGTTCATTATGTATAATTTTAAAATGTTAATTTAAAATTATGTTAAATAAATAATACAACCATTGTGTTATATAAGATTACACATTAAATACAGTTTGCAAATTATATATGTATTAAATTTTTAATATTTATCTTTTTCCTTCATTTGTTTATTTATTTATTCACTTCATATCACGTCAGAATTGTAAACCCATACCCTCCTCTCCTCCCAGTCCCACCCTCCCGCTCACTTCTTCCATATACAACACCAAGTGTCAACCTACCTGGCACATCATGTCGCATCAGGAGTAAGTACCTACTCTTTCACTGAGGAAAAACAAGTCAGCTCTGCTAGGAAAATGGGATCCAGAGGGAAGCAACAGAGTTCAAGCGAGAAAGAGCCTTTGATCTGACTGTTAGGGACCTACTTGAGGACCAATCAGCCTATCAGCTTCATATGTGTAGGTAGCATAGGATAGTCCATGAGTGTTGTCTGGTTTGTGGTTCAGTCTCTGTGAGGACCCATGGATCCAGGTTAGTTGGCTCTGTCAGTCTTCTTGCTGTGTCCTTGACTCCTCCAGCTCCCCCAATCTTTCCCCTAACTCTTCCAAAAGACCCGCTGAGTTCTGCCTAATATTTGGTTGTAGGTCTCTGCATTTATTTTCATTTGCTGCTGGATGAAGCCTCTCAGATCACAGTTATGCTAGGTTCCTGTCTGCAAGTATAACAGAGTATCATTAATAGTGTCAGGGGTTGGGTCTCTCTCATGGAGAGGATCTCAAATTGAGCCAGTCATTGGTTGTCTAGTCTCTCAATCTCTGTTCTATATTTTATCCACGTACTTCTTGTAGGCAGGAAAAATTTTGAATCGAGAGTTTTGTGGGTGGTTTGGTGTCCCACTCCTTCCACAGAAGTCCTGCCAGGCCACAGGATATGGTCTTAGAATCAACCTCTTCTACCAGTCTCAGCTAGGGTCACGCCCACATCTTCCCAGGAGCATCTCTCCTCCCAGGTCTCCAGCTTGTCTCAGAGTTGCCTCAATTCCAATATCCCTTCTCTTTCCCAGACCTCTCACTCCCCATCCCAAGCCCTGATTCTTCCCACCACTGTCCCTCTGTCTACCAGCTCTCTCACTACGTTCCCTCTCTACCTCCACTTTCAATGTCTATTATGTCTATTTTAGTTCCCCTTCTTATAGGGATTCAAGCATCCTCCCTCTAACCCTCCTTGATACTTAGCATTTTGGCTAAGTGGATTGTAGCATAATTATCCTATGCTGTATGGCTAATATCCACTTAGGAGTGAGTACATATCATATGTGTCCTTCTGTGTCTGAATTACATCACCCAGGATGATCTTTTCTAGTTCCATCCATTGGCCTGGAAATTTTATGATGTCCTTGTTTTTAATAGCTGAATATTATTTCATTGTGTAAATGCATCACAATTTCTTTATCAGTTCTTCAGTTGAGGGACATCTGAATTCCACTTTTCAGCTACTATTAATGAAGCTGGTATGAGCAAAATTGAGTAAATGTCCTCATGGTTTGGTGAAGTATATATTTTTTAATATGTGCAGGCATAGTATAGCCAGGTCTTGAGGTAGAGGTATTCCCAATTTTCTGCAACAAACAAACAAAAAACCAAAATTCAAACAAACAAAACCAAAAATACAAGATGGATTTCCAAAATGGTTGTAAAAGTTTGCACTCCTACCAGCCATGGAGAAGTGTTCCCTTTGTTCCACATCCTTACCAACATGAGCTGTTGCTTGAGTGTTTTATATTAACCATTCTGACTGGTGTAAGATGGAATATCAGTCATTTTAATTTGCATTTCCCTAATTATTAGGAATGTTAAACAATTCTTTAAGTGCTTCTTGGTATTACATTCTTCTTTAAATACTCCTGTTGAGAATGTTCTGTTTAGCTCTATACCTTAATTTTTAGTTCTGTTATTAGTTTTGTTGGTGTTTAACTTCTTGAGTTCCTTTTTAATTATTACTCTTATTTTTTACATATACATTTATATTATTACATATATATACAATAAACTACCTGTAGCAAGAAGAATCAAGATGCAACCAGGATTTATATAAATGTTACATTCTTGGTGTTTTGGCTGTTTGTATTTGACATCCTTGAAGAAGACATCTTTCCTATCTTGGTGCGTCTAAAATTCTGAATGTAAATCAACCTCCATCACATCTTGTCATTATCATCTTAAAACATTTATTTATTTATTTATTCTTTTGCTTATTTTTTAAATTAATTTTTTCTTGTTACATCTCAATGTTTATCCCATCCCTTGTATCCTCCCATTCTTCCCTCCCTCCCCTTTTCCCTTTATTCCCCTCACCTATGACTGTGCCTGAGGGGGATTTCCTCCCCCTGTATATGCTCATAGGGTATCAAGTCTCTTAAAAACATTTATTTAGACCTAAAAACATCTTGACCCCTAAACAGCTAAGATTCATTGTAAAGTTATGCCACCCGGTCTTCAACCCCATCAGAGACTTGAGAAGGAATAAACTTGATTACCTGAGTATTCTGGGAGTGCAGGTTAGTAGATTCCCAAATGAGAAGATGACAGAGACAGTTTTCTGCCTGAGCAGTCACCCAAAACTCTCTGTAACATTGAAGCATCATTTTCAGCATTCTGGCCTAATATATCTGACAGACATATTTGTGAGTCAGGAACTATTGAGGACTTGCTTATCCCCTGTCTTGGGAGAATTTGGCTATCAACTCTGCCTACATCCAAGCTTGCCCTTTTTAAGGCGTATTTCTGTCTGTGTTAGAAATGAGAACATTTTGCCCAATGACTTGTTTGCCACATTTGAATTTATATATTTTGGATATTAGTCCCTTATCAGTTGCAGGATTATGTTGGGAGCCATTTGTTCAACTGTTGGTGTCCTTTTCCTTATAGAAGTTTTTCAGTACCAGGAAGTCCCAATTTATTAACTATTGCTCTTAGTGTCTGAGCTGTTGTCTCCTTTACCAATGTATTCAAGGCTATTTTTCGCTTTCTCTTCTATTAGATTATTGTATCCTGTTTTATGCTGAGGTCTTTGATGTACTTGGGCTTATGTATTGGGTAGAGTGGTAAATATAGATCTATTTGCATTCTTCTAAATGCTGACTTCCAAATAGAACGTTACTATTTCTTAAGGATGCTTTCTTATTTTTCATTGAATGGTTTTGACTTGTCAAAAATCAAGTGTCTATAAGTGAGAGGGTTAATTTCTCTTCAATTCACTTTCATTGATATACATGTCTGTTTTTATGCCAATACCGTGCAGTTTTTATTACTACTGCTCTGTAGTACAACTTGAAATCAGGGATGGTGATACCTCCAGAAGTTCTTCTATTGTACATGATTTTATTTTCTATCCTCAATTTTCTTTCATATGAAGTTGAGAATTGCTCTTTCAGGTTTGTAAAGAATTGTGTTGAAATTTGATGAAAATTGCATTGAATCTGTAGATTGTTTTTGGTAGTAACTTAACAGTGTAGGAGCTGAGAGATATGATAGTCAGAAACTTTCTTTTGAAAATTACTTTTTTTCCCCAATAGGATTCATACAACTTTTATGGCACATCGTAGACCCAAATGCACCCGTGAATATTTACTCTCTTTCTGGGTGTTCTCTATTTTTCCTAGGAGCCAAGTCTTCTTGTTCTTAGCTTAGGACACAGCACCACATACACAGTTTGCATTATACTGGACTCATTTACAATGCAACTGTTTTCTGATAAATGGGATGGAGACAAGATAGAAATTAGATAAAGTCATTTTCCTTCTAGCATTTGAAGCAGCACTGATTACAGACATTCTGCACTGAGGATATAGAGACTGTTTGCTGAGTGACATTTGCTGGGTGGAATTGCATTGTGGGTCATGATGAAGGCAGAGCAGACCATTCTCTGCATCTTGTCATTGTGATCAATCTGCATTTATGATATTCTTTTCTTCATGGGAGACAGTTAAATGGCATTATGTTAGTCTGTGAATTCTCCTGCATAGACACTCATCTAGATTAACTTCTGCTAATCACCATGGAAATGCTGGCTTTTCTGCATACACTGTGAAATGATCCTTCAGAGAATAGAGTGGAAAAGACTTTGGAGCATTAGTGCTTGCCAATCCCTTGGTTCTATGGTACCTCATTCAGGATCTTTGTAATTTAATTTCCTGCTTTGAAATGCCACTTGCCAAATACCAGTTCAGTTCTCCCTTGGTTTTATCCAAAACTTTGTCATAAATGTTACATAGAGTACAGAATGGATCATTTGAACTTTTGTGGTGAAATTTTCAGTAGTACAGTGTTGGCTTTTCTCTGTGGAAATGTTTACATGCTTTGTAAAGTATTTCTGTGTCCAGAATTCGCATCCAAGTTGACAGATCTGTCATTTCAATATTTACAGATGATACATGTTAGCTTCCACATAGCTGAGCAATGTTCCATTTAAATTATATTATGGCTGAAATTTGACCTATATCAAATCCTGGATTTGACAGTGAATATTGTCATAATTTGTGGAAAACTTTCTTTTATTTTTATTTAAAAAGTACTGCCTTCTGGATCTTTCCAGGGCTCTGATTCTTTGGGAAGTAAATAATGCTATAAAGTAAGACTGATACAGAGACTGTTATTTTTCAAAGAGTAACTTTAAGATATTTAAACCCCCAGAAATCTTGAAATAGACTATAGTATAAAATATTTCAGAGGTTTTTTTTTATATATAAATAAAATGCTACTCTAAAACTAAGTCAAAGAAACAAACAAACAAAAAAAAAAAAACACTGAAAAATATTAGTGATTTGGTGAGTTAGCAGTAAAATGTTACAGTCATGTTGTGGAATCTATTCTGTCCTAAAGACCCTCTGATCTAGTGTTCTGGTTTTCACACAGTATGATTTCCATGTTCTGTTTAAGAGCTGAGTTGAAATATAAAAGATGATTTGTATGTATGCAATGTTATGCAAATCCTAACTTTATACTGTGCTTGAATTAGCCTCCAATTTTATGTCATTCTTTAAAATTGTCATTGACTGAACTCGATTTAGAAAACAACCTTTCATTTCAAACAGTCTTCTCAGCCTTTTCATGATTAGTTCTTAAAGTTCATTTTTTGGATGACATCTTACATCTGTGACACGCTAGCTACAGTTTTTCTTTTGTGATGGCATATAATATAGAAATTATATCTTCAGAGCCTCAAGATATTCAATGTTTGTGATAGCCCAGGATAGTTTTTGGCTGTGTGTACATAAGCTACATGCTGGAAAATGTAATACCCACCTAGGAGATTTCGTATGTCAGAGAGCTGAAATGGAAATAGTTTTACCTCATCTACTTTTTCTCAAATGGATCCCCAACACTGATCCACTATATGGAGGAATTTTTGTTCAATGTGTTTTCTATGTCAATAAACAACTAAGACACTCAATACCATATGGTATTAGAAAGGATAGTATGTTTGTCAAGATCTTGGTTTTGAGTGTTTGCTGAAACTGTATTCATTAAATTTGATTGCTTTCTTATTATATATGATAGTAGGTTACATAATTAAAAGTGGTTAGATAGACATGGATGAACTTGTTGAGTTCTTTCTAAGCCTATGTTTCTATAGATAAAAGGTAGACAAATTAATAGTGTGGCTAAATAAGTACATTTTATAAAATATGAGTAATGTTTTATGTAGCATCATTTGTATTATTAATTATAATATTTCTGTTATAGTACTTGGAATTTATACTTATATTTTAGTAACATTTTCTAGATTTGTAATTGATTTTAAAACTGCTATTATTATGGTCAAGGACAATACAGGCGGTAAACTTTAAACCCCTACCCAGATCTAGCCAATGGGCAGAACATTCTCCACAGTTGAGTGGAGAGTGGGATATGACTTTCTCATGTACTCTGGTGCCTCACATTTGACCATGTCCCCTGGAGGGGGAGACCTGGTGACACTCAGAGGAAGGACAGCAGGTTACCAAGAAGAGACTTGATACCCTATGAGCATATACAGGGGGAGGTAATCCCCCTCAGGAACAGTCATAGGGGAGGGGAATAAGGGGAAAATGGAAGGGAGGGAAGAATGGGAGGATACAAGGAATGGGATAAACATTGAGATGTAACAAGAATAAATTAAAAAAAAAATAAAAAAAATAAAACTGCTATTATTTTTGAGAACCAAAATATCTTTCCTGTTATTCTTCCTTATTAGTAAAATTATAATGTACATCTTGGTTGCCACCCTTGACTGTATTTTGGAACTAATAAATAAACCTATGTGAAAGTATTTACAAAATGATTAGATATGCTATGAATAAATAAACACTTGTTTTTATGTAAAAAGTCTTTCTTAAAATAGTGAATAAATCACAAGCAACACTGTGTTGTTGCCTTCTTTTTAGGGTTCTTATAAAGTTATCAAAATCAAACATTTACATGAATTATATGACTTAGAATAGATATATTGTATTTCTCTCTTGACTTCATCTAGTGGCTAACTTATAGTTAAGGGTCTCTTGCATGAGAGTGCATCAAAAGCTTGGAGTTGAGTATTAAGCTTGTGTCTAAAACTGAGTAATAGGATTCCCGGAAACTGAAAGATACCACAGTGATGGTCTGATGTTAGCCATAAAAAGATAAAGGTGGACCCATATCATGAATTTCAAAGAATCTAGAGAACTTGATGCTATTTAGATGTTTTTATTCTTGCTATTATTTGCTTCAGTAGTGAGAGGCCAGATGATCTATGCCTTGCTTGTAGCTGACTCTCAGGGAGAGTGACTGGGTCTTGGAACCTGTGTGGTAATTTCAGAGTTGATGCAGATGTGTGAGCTAAATTCATATGCTAGAGTGTTTGGGTGTGTCATAAAATCTTGAATTATCTCATTTATTGTTTTTCAGACTAAGAGTGAATTACATTTTCTATATTACTATGATGACTATATAATTTACTCTTGAAACTCTAAAATACTACATATTATTACATATTATTTTACATTATATATTACATATTATTTTATTCTTCTTTCTTGTCTCATTCTCTTCTTTCTCATTAAGCATTATTTTTAGGTGTGATTTGAACAGGCTGGGAGGAAGAAGCTACGCATAAGATGCATTAAGATGGAGTACTAAAGACCAATGATCTTTATATCATACCTGTCTTTTAAAATGTGCATTTAACTGTTAGGACTTTGAGTAAACATCTAACAGCGTAAACCAAGAATAAAGATTAAGTAATTCTTATCTTGGAGAATTAAACATGGTTTCCATTTCAATGCTTCCTAAATCTATATACATAAAGTTTACCTGTAAATTTTCACCTATTTTTACTAAGTGACTTGAGATTCTTATGCTCAAACCTGGAATCCGGCCTCGGGAGCCAGGATTTCTAATAAGTGCCCCAAGCTATCTGATGACACCCTGGAGGCTACATTTATATAAACGTTGCAGGCTCTCCAAACTCTTCCCAACTTTATTTCCTAAAGGAGAAAAAACAGTTGGAAAAAAAAGAAAAAGAAACTCTACAAGGCAGTAGACTAATGTGCTTCAGATTCATCTGGAGTCCTCCTAATTATTTGTGATTCTTATTTATTTGTCTATATGTCCTTTTCACTTTCCCTAAGCACACACTGGTAACCTGTGCTAAAGCTTGGAGGTAGTGAGGTTTGTTTACAGTGCTCCTTACCTCCCCTAGACTGGTGTAACTGTCAAGTTGAATATGTATCCACATACCACCCCTCATCACTGGCATCCAGCACAGTAAGTAAACACTACATGACATTTGGTAACCTTTTTATTTTTTCCATCTATCTTGTGAAACTTTTAATGCTTGTATTGAAATTTATTTGTGGTACTCTGCTCCAATTTCAGGGCATCATACAGCTGTAAAATGCTAAGATTTAAATTTTCAAACGTGTGCAAAGAGGTTTTCTGCCTATTTGTTGGTACCAGAGTTCAGAATAGTTCCCTAAGCCTGAAAACATTAGATATTCAGTCAAGGATGGAGAATGACCTGATCAAAACCTTCAGATATCAAAGTAGGACTGGTGCTGAATAGACTAAGAATGAAAGCAGAGGCCATGTGTACAAAATACTACTTATTTTATGTCTGTCTGTATGTGCATATGTGTATGTTTTTTAGTATCCAAAGCATGCATTTTAAAACTCAACTAAAAATGCTGAAAATATAAACTTACAAATAATTAAATATCCCAGTTAGATATGTTGGCATCTTGGTTTCCTATATAACTTTAGAAAACTTAAACAACTATGCCTTCCTTCAGTTTTCTTATATTTAAAAGGAGAATGTATTAAGAAAAGTTATGATAACTTCATTAGAAGTAAATATCACAGAATAAGCCTTGGTAATCAGTAAATAAGATTGCCTATTGTAGCTTAAGTTGTAAAACACAATGGATTCCATGTAGTTTGATGGTCAATTTAAAATATATTATCTCCATCAGAGACTAATACATAATTGGGCATGCTGGTCTTCTTTCAGTTAATAAATTGAAACACCCAATAAGTCATATTAAAATGGAAACGATTTATTATTTGCATTTCTGGAGGTTTTAATGAATTGTTTAATTGGTCCTACTGGCGTTTGATCTTTGCAGAGGAAGTGTTATCACAAAGCAAGTAGTGAAGCACATTCATTAACTTTCTTATGGTCAGGAAGAGATAATAGATAGATGACAGATAAATGATAGATAGACAGGTAGATAGATAGATAGATAGATAGATAGATAGATGACCTAGGGTCCTACAATGCCATGTGATGGACCTAGTGATCTGACGCCACCACTAAATACCTTCTCTGAGAACATCCATTTCCTCCTGAAAGCATTACAACCTAGGACTCCCAGGCAGCTAACATATGGATATTGAGGAAATATTTCACTTCCAAATTAAAGCAAAGAAGATTCTTGTCATATAGCTAGAAGACTAATCTTGCATGGGACTGCTGGTGGTCTCAGGAGTAGATTAAACCCTCTGTCAGAGGTCCAGGGGAGGGAAATAGGGTGAAAGAGGGAGGGAGAAATGTGAAGATACAAGTGAAGGGAGAACAATTGGGATGTAATCTGAATAAATTATTTAAAAAATTAAAAAAAGAATATTTTCAAATAACAACATAGGAACAAAGGTTGTAGTTCAGTGGTCTCCTAGAATGAATAAAGGGGCTGGATTCAGTCACCTGTACATCAAAAAGTTAAAAAATTAAACTAGCAAAACATTTACCTTTGAAACCAAGTAATAATTGCTATTTTTATTATTGCTTTATTTACAGGAATCCACATGACTGGTTATACTTATGTGTGATTCTATACCTTACTTGAAAATAGAATAAAATTTATAGCTATATTAGATGCTTTACAATTGAAAGTCTTTGCTGCTCTTCCAGAAGACCTATGTTTGGTTCCTAGCATCTACATTGGGTAACTCACAGCAACTTCTAACTCAAACATTACTAGTATTCCTTATGGTGAATCCCTTTAATAAAGCTCCTCATGTTGTAGTGACTCCAACCATAAAATCTTTTGTTGTGGATTCATAACCATCATAAACCATAATGTAAATACTTGAAATGCATGATAGTCTTAGTTGACCTTTGTGAAAAGGTTGTTTGACCCCCCCCCAAAGGGGTTGTGAGCCACAAGCTGAAAACCACTGTTCTCCATGGTACCCACACACACATGTTCTCACCCTACAGTGATAAATGTGCAAACACATAATAAAGGAGAAAGAAGTCTTAAGGGAGCTATATTTTGTCTCACTTGAAAATCTGAGAATTAGAGATGATCACAGAACACAAAAGAAAAAAGTTATGAATAGATATACAAGTTGAAATTTATATTGCTATTTTCAGTATTAGCTTAAGTCTGGGTAATCTGTTTTACTGAGTGATAGTTATAATTCTAAGTGTGAAATCCTTTTTTGTCTTTTTATTTTATTAATTTATTCATATTACATCTCAATGGTTATCCCATCCCTTGTATCCTCCCATTCCTCCCTCCTTCCCATTTTCCCCTTACTCTCCTCCCTATGACTGTGACTGAGGGAGACATCTTCCCCCTGTATATGCTCATAGGGTATCAAGTCTCTTCTTGGTAGCCTGCTATCCTTCCTCTGAGTGCCACCAGGTCTCCTCATCCAGGGAACATGGTCAAAAATGGGGCACGAGAGTACATGTGAAAGTCAAACCCCACTCTTCACTCAACTGTGGAGAATGTCCTATCCATTGGCTAGATCTGGGTAGGGGTTTGAAGTTTACTGCAAAATAGAAGGAACCAGAGGGTCCTAGAAACCTATAAGAAGAACATTATGTTGTCCATATCTGGGCCCAGGGCTCCTTCTCAAACTATGGCACCAGCCAAGGACAATACATGCAGTAAACTAAGTGTGAAATCTTACTTTAAAAACATAAACTCTAATGCTAAAGATGTACAATTTTGATAAAATCTATCTTGTTATTCCTCCCTTTTCTTGAAATGGATTACTAAGAAGGCACTAAATAGTTGTAGAAGGTGTATCTACTTTTGTTTAGGGGAAGTGTTCTGGAAAAGGGTACACCAAAGCAGTTATTTGAGATGGCCTGTTGCAACCAGCACAACCTTTTGAAGACATAGAAGGCTGAAAATCAAGGATCCTAAGCTTTAGAGATAGCTCATAGGATATGTCTCAGACAATCCAAGGTGGATTTTCATCCATACTGGTTAGTCCATAGCTCTCTGAAACTCCAGCTTTTGGGGAATTCAACAGCTCTGGTCTTAATGAGTATATACTGACACCTTGATGCTAATGCACAAAATTTTAAGAAGTTATAAAATGTCTTATTTAGGGCTGCTATTGAAATAATAAAACACATTACTGAAAAGCAACGTGGTAAGGAGAAGGCTTATTTGGCTTACATTTCCATGGTCATCACTGTTCATCTCAAAACAAATCAGGACAAGACCTCAAAAATGGTAGGAACATGGAGGCAGGAGTTGATGCAGAGGCCGTTGAGGGGTGTGTCTTATGGCCTTACTCTTCATGGCTTGCACAGTCTGCCTTCTTATAGAACCCAGGACCACAGGCCAGGGATGACACTATCCTCAGTGGCCTGGGCCCTTCCACTTCAATCACTAATTTAAAAAATTCCCTGCATGTTTGCTTACAGCCTGATATTATGAACGCATAATTTTTAATTGAGGCTTGCTCCTTTCAGATGATTTTACGTTGTTTCTATTTGACATAAAACTATCTAACATGATGGATTTATTGTCAATATGAAACAAACATATCACTGTTAAGCCACAATCTTTTATTTGTTGTTCATCCTTTAAATAAAATATTAATGTCAACATCACAAAATTTTATAAATTTAAAAATTCCCAGTCTATATGGGAGGATACAAGGGATGGGATAACCATTGAGATGTAACAAGAATAAATTAAAAATAAATAAATAAATAAAATAAAAATAAATTTGAGTGTTGTTAAAAAATTTAAAATTCTCTTTTAAATTCTAAAACCTCTTTTAAAATTAGTAAATAGTTAATATTCTCCAATGGAGTATCACTGGTGTATCAACACATCCAGGGCAGACCCAATGCTCAAAAGTAATTTATTAATATAAAACTGACTCCATGATTTCGTTTTGCTTTGTTTTGTTAATTTTGTTGTTTGTTTGGTTTTCTTTCACTTTGTGATTTTTTTTTTTTTTGGAAAGGAAATTTTTTGAGAGAGAAGGGAGAGGGAGAGAGAGAGAGAGAGAGAGAGAGAGAGAGAGAGAGAGAGAGAGAGAGAGAGAGAGAGAGAGAGAGGGAATGTATTTGGTAGTGAGGCGGGGATGAACTAGGAAGAGTTGATGGGGCGATGTGATAAAAATGTATTGTATGCCACAATTTTAAAATCATAATTAAAAGGAAATAATTTTAAATTTTCATGTTTACAAACAGTGTGGGTTTCAGAAATGTTACTAAATGTATTACTTTTAAAACTCTCTGTGTACATGTGTGTGTGTGTGTGTGTGTGTGTGTGTGTGTGTGTGTGTGTGTGTGTGTGTGAAGCAAGTGTGGAGGTCACAGGATGTCTAATAGGAGTCACTTCTTGTCTTCAGTCATGTGAGTCCTAAGAGATCAAGGTCACCTTGTTAGGTTCAACAGCAAGTACTTTTACCCATTGGTTCATCTCTCAATCTCCTTTTACAATTAAATATTATAGTAAACTTAGGGAAAAAGGCAGATGTGCTTTAAAAATGGTAAGGGACAATAATGACACTACAAGGACAAATGTGAGAACTTTGCGGATGATGAGTCTGGAGCAGCATTAAGAGAAGGGAACTAAATGTTAAAGTGTGAAGTCAGTAATTAAGGAGCCAAATGAAGAGCACGACACCATGCTGGGATTGGAACATCAATCTGGTCTCATGGCTGTTACTATGTAAACATGGCATGACACTCATACATGTCTAATATACATATATACAAGAGCATATTTCCTTTCTGTCAGAGATCTGAGAACTGCAGGATAATTCCAAGCTTGAAATCCAGTGTTTATGTATCATTGTTGACGTAAAGGTACACAGTGTTCTTGTGGAAATGATATCTAAGGATGAAAACATGAAAATTAGATAGACTACAAATAATAGAGTGGGAAAGTTAAGTCAAACTCCAGTGTAATTTGGACATTTCAAAAGAATGCAGAGCTAGATGGAAGCTCCTCCTACTGACTAAATTTGCAACAATTCATCCGATGAAAACTACAGTGATGAGAAAATAACATACCAGATAAAACCACATAAGCATTCAAGACTAAATACTGATACAAATCGGTGTCATGTCATACAAGCTGTATTTTGTCAAAAATTAGTATTTTGTATCTAATTCTTAAGAACCATTAGTCAAGCTCATAATGAGGGACAAGGACATACTCCATGATACATGACCTGTACCACACATCAATGTAATGTATCATATGTGAGAGAAAAGAAAACTCAAGAGAATGCTTTGTCATTTGTGGATACTAGAATAAGAAAAGGCATTAGAGTACAGTTGGTAAAATTTAAACAGGATATTTGGATTATATAATGCTACTGTATCAGTTTATTTTCCTGTGTTTTTATAATTACATCATAGTTACCTGAGGAATTATATAAAATGCTGTTTGTAAAATATTTTAAACATAAAATAATGCTGATTTAGAGTTAAAGGGCTACATAAATATGAAACCTACTTTCAAAAATCAAAACACGGTCTCTTTGTGAATCTATAGTAGAAGACCACAGAGTGAGAAATTTATCAAAATATAAATAATTTATTTCTCATGGATTTGCAATTAAGGATACAAAATAAGGATTGCAAACTGATCCGGGCCTATCTGAATGCTGCTCCGAGAGAAGAAATACTGTCTGATAGGTGTAAGAAAGAACAAAGTGTGGCAATTATTATAAAAGTCCTTTACCAAGACCTTAATTCTCAGGATTTAATCATCATAGCCTATCTACCTCTTAATGACCAAGCATCGTCATACCTTTTCAATGGCAATTACTTTCTAGAATGGACAAACGTTCAATCCACAGCAGCCAGACAGATGAGGAGAAAGCTATATAAATGGGTAGATAGATAGACAGACTGATGGATAAAATGGAAAAAAATAGATTGGTGATCTAGATAAATAAATGATTGATGGGTACATAGAAGAAAATTAGAAAGATAGAATATAAAAAATTAGGAGCTGATCCATAGAGGATATAAAAATATATGGATATACTTAGGAAAGACTGCAAGTAGATAGATTGAAATTAGCTAAAGGTACCAATACTGAGGGACGAGGTTACAATTGGGAGGGGAAGAATACAAAATGCAGAACAAGCAGGTAATTTATGTTGCTAATCCCACCACATGGGAATAGCACTGAGAATGGCTGAGACATAAAAGTCTATGCATGGCCAATGCTTCTTGTTGGTTACAGAATCCCCACTTCTTATTATTAGATGGCATCATACCATCTTCGTATGGTATGAATGAAGATGTATAGATGTCTTTCTTCTGCTCGTACAAGGAGCAGAGAACCAGGCTTAGTTGTTCTGTACATCCTGCCTACCTCATACATTTATAATTTTAGGACTGTATGATGCTTGTGGGAAGTTGTAAGGTTCAGAATAAAAGACCCAGACACTGACTCTCAATCAGACTTGACAGGATCCGTTCTTCTCAGCATATTGTATACTGACATCCTGCATCCTTCATGTTCCAGCACCAAGTGCTTCAGCTGCTTTCCTCATAACAAAAAGGCAGCTCCCAGGACAGCTTCAAAGAACGCTTCCAATCCCAATTGGTTGAGCATTTCAGACTGTCCCACAGAGGAGTTTAATTAAGCCTGAAATTTCTCAACATTTAGGAACTGGACCACAAATGCTATTCGTAGCTTGTCTAACTATTTTACCCAATTTTACTTGGGCCCCTACAAAGGTATTATTTATTCCAAATCAGCCAGTAGAAACCTTAAGAGAACTACACCCCATTTCCATGAGGGGGTTGGGTAGGTTTTTACTTTCTTTCTTGGGTTATAGATATTTATTTTTATTGGAAACTGTTTATTTTATTATTGGTCTTATTCAGATCGAAAACAAGGTTGGACTCAGGGATGTCTTTCTTTTCATATATCTTTCTCTCTTAGGTTTGGAGATAGGGGTTGAAAAGAAAAAAGGTGGAATATAGAAATATATAGGGATGATAGAACAAAGAGACTATTAAATCTACTCCTCAACTTAACGCCTTGTTACTCACAAGATTATTTTTACTTCAGTAGCATAGAATTTTGTATATTCATGCAAAATAAGTTTAATTTAGATACATTTGTATAGAATTCAAATGTAAGATTATTTTTCACACACATTATATATATATACATATATATACATATATATCATAATACATGGTTTACATTCAATACTTTGAAAGTGCTATTGCAGGCTGCTTAGGATAATTAAGTAATACAATTTAATTGTTAGTTGAGCAAATCACGGTCATGTCAATTACTAGTCTACTTTTATCAAAAGAATATACATCCACGATTGAACAGACAGATATGATTCTATAGATAGGCAAATTAAAATAGTTAGATAACATCTTCAAAAACGTCAGAAATCTACAAAATATGTCATTTAAAGGTATTTTATTATTTAAAGTTTCTTTGACAATAAGATAGGTTAACACCTGGAGACACCCAGCCTACTTCAGAGAAGATGAACCTCCTTATGGAGATGGCTTCAAATGGGGCAAATCAGGCACTAGACAAAATGTCCTGGGTTCTCCCACAGACAGAATTCTGCCTAAAAACGGGCAAGTTTGGATGCAGGCAGAGTTGACGGCCAAACTCTGGCAAGAAAAGGTGGGCAAGTCTTCAATGGTCCCTGCCTCACAAACCTATCTGTCAGATACATTGGGCCAGAAGGCTGAAGAGGATGCTTCAATATTATAGAGAATTTTAGGTGACTGTTTAACCAGCAAACTGTCTCTGTCATCTTCTCATTTGGGAAGCTGCTAACCTGCACTCCCTATCTACTCAGTTAATTAATTTTAATCTTTCTCAAGTCTCTGATGGAGTTGAAGACCAGATAGTTTATTTTTACAGTTAAGCTTAGTTGTTTAGGAGTTAAGTTGTTTTCAGGTCATAGTTGTTTTAAGTTGATAATGATGATTATATAATAGATATTGGTTTACATTCAGAATTTTATATGCACCATGATAGGAAAGATGTTTTCTTCAAGGCTGCCAAATACAAATAGCCAAAATGTTATGAATGTAACATTTATATAATTCCTGACATGGTTCTTCTTGCTATATTTAGTTTATTGTGTATATGTCCAATAATGTAAATGTATATTTAGAAAAATAATAAAAAAAATAATAAAATAGATAAAAAAGAGAATATGGAAGAATTGAATGACATGAAATAAAATCTTCAAAATTAAAAAATATATTCTGGGACAAATGTGAGAGACCATGCCCCAGGAGCAGCTACATGGCTCCTTAAATGGGCAGGGTGTCTGAAATGAAAAGAAATTATATAAGTCTTCACAGTTTTTAACAGATACACACAGACAATCCTATTGGGACTCTAAATGAGAGACGCATGGGAGAATAGCAAAATAAAAGGATACAGAGGGTCCTAGAAATCCACAAGTAGAACAATATGATAGGCAGATTTTGGCCAGGGGTCCCGCTCAAACTAAGGCACCAGCCAAGGACAATACAGGAGGTAAACTTTAAACCCCTTCCCAGATCTAGCCAATGATCAGAATATTCTCCACAGTTGAGTGGAGAGTGTGATATGACTTTCTCACATACTCTGGTGCCTCACATTTGACCATGTCCCCTGGAGGGGGAGACCTGGTGGCACTCAGAGGAAGGACAGCAAGTAGCCAAGAAGAGACTTGATACCCTATGAGAATATATAGGGGGACGTAATCGCCCTCAGGAACAGTCATAGGGGAGGGGAATAATGGGAAAATGGGGGGGGAGGAATGGGAGGATACAAGGGATGGGATAAACATTGAGATGTAACAAGAATAAATTAATAAAAAAAATTATAGAAAAAAGATGCCATGAATTTTATGAAGGGCAGGATGAGTTTGGAAGGAGACATGTGAAAGGAGAAATGTTAGTATTATAATATCATCTCAAAAATAAAATTAAAATGTGGCTCTTGAAGTTGATGGACAACAGAATGCTTGGGAAATCTCATCCTAAAACTCAAGTGCTTTCTTTCATGAGGCCAGAATATTTTTTTTTTTTTACAGAATATTTATCTTTCAAATCAGGGCTCTGTCAAGCTTAGTAGACATTCTAAGAGTCCTATCCAGGAGTCATAAAAATTCTAGGTTAGATACAGAGATCGATAGTAAGCAGCCACTAAAAGTGAAAAAAAAGTACCAAGCTATCCTTGACTTCTCGTCTTGAAATATTCTACCTCTTCAAAATCATAATTTGTGAATCAATCAAGAATAGTGAATCTGTAAGCTTCTGAACAGAGGCCAAAATTTTAGGAATAGACCAGTTCATATATTCATGAAAAGAATGTTAACATTTCAATAATTTTCTTATATAATCCCAAACTCTAGTTCTGTTTTATCTTTTATTTATTTATATATTTTTTAATATATTTTATTAATTTATTCATATTACATCTCAGTTGTTATCTCTTTTATTGTTTACTACTGTTAATTAAGTCTTCAGTGTGTCATTCTTTCAGTATCACTCAATATTATGAAGTTTTGGAGACCTGCTGTATTGTAATCAAAAAATATTTTGGTTAAAATTGTTTTCACATTTACTTATGTGTATTAATGTGTTTCTCTGTGAATATATACCACTTACAAGCAGTTGCCTATAGAGTCCAGATGATAGTATGGAATTCTCTGGAATTGGAATTGCTGATTATTTGAGATGGTCTATGTAGGTTTTAGAGACCGAAGTTTAGTTCTGTAGAAGAGCAGGCAGCACTTTTAAATGCTGAGTCAACTCTCCAGCCCAGATCATTACATTTGTTTGCTCAAATGGGCTACTGTAATAGGACACACTAAAGTTGATTTGATTTTTAAGGAAAAAAGAATGCAGACTCTGTAACCTGGAATCAGGGAGAACAGGATTGTTAACATATCAAATCTTCCCTGATGTTAAAATCCTTCTACTATTACACAGATAAAGTTTAGGAAATGAGGAACACAAAGCCAGGTGAGAGAACAGGGGCAGAGAGGATATAGCTTCCTATCTGGTAAGGGGAGGAAATGTCTTTGTAGCTTATGGATACCACAGACAGACAAAGGCTTCATTTACTGGATGGCTGTATGCAGCTTATAGTGCTTGTAATTGGGATGATTATGGTTAATGAGTCCAGAAATGTGCACTTTCAAACCAGCAGAACAACGTAATTTGTATCAACCTATTCAGTATCTCTTTAGCACTTTGCCTGGCTTACATTTCGCCCAGCACTGACTACAGAGGAAATCTCTTGGAAGCCTCACAGCTGCCTCTTTATGGACTCGGCTGCTACCCACCTTTTCAGTATGTTCACAGGTAAATAAAAGCCTTCAAGTTTTCCTTTTCCTTAGAGTAGGTAGCACAACCTACCTTACCTATACTTATTTAGCTTAACAAGACTCAGATTTTTTTTTTATTAATTTATTCTTGTTACATCTCAATGTTTATCCCATCCCTTGTATCCTCCCATTCCTCCCCCCCCCATTTTCCCATTATTCCCCTCCCCTATGACTGTTCCTGAGGGGGATTACGTCCCCCTATATATTCTCATAGGGTATCAAGTCTCTTCTTGGCTACTTGCTGTCCTTCCTCTGAGTGCCACCAGGTCTCCCCCTCCAGGGGACATGGTCAAATGTGAGGCACCAGAGTATGTGAGAAAGTCGTATCACACTCTCCACTCAACTGTGGAGAATATTCTGACCATTGGCTAGATCTGGGAAGGGGTTTAAAGTTTACCTCCTGTATTGTCCTTGGCTGGTGCCTTAGTTTGAGCGGGACCCCTGGGCCCAAATCTGCCTATAAGACTCAGATTTTTATGAAGTCCAAAGAATGTGAGATAATAATGCCTAAAAAGGAAGGCACATTGATTTTCCTGTGAGATTCTCTAGGGGCTGGCCAACAGCTGCCAGAGTTGTGGTGAACGTACGTTCTGGAATACTATAACACATAATATTCTGTGAGCATTCTCAAAAAGATAAAGTAATTAATACATAGCATGCCCACTGTACATTTTTCCAACAGGAGAAATTTCCTTTAATGAACTTGATTGTGGCTTCAGTTCATAAATACAGAATATTATTAAAGGCCGGATAAGTAATCAAAGAGGAAATTTGATACCCTAGCAATTTAAGAATCATAAACAGGCATTATTCTATAATACCCACTGACACATGACTCTTCACAAATATGAAACCATGATAGACCACAAACAAGGAGAAACAAATAAGTGTGAAGCTAAGGTTCAAGATAATTACAAGTTTTGGAGTAAGAATTATGATTTGTTCCATTTTCCACTTGTATATTTATGCCTTGCAAGTATTTACCCATGCAATGCAGCTTCAAGCGGATGACTTACACTTCACACAATATTGAGCCCAATGTACCATTCCTGGAACAACATAAAGCTTCCTCCACTGACAAAATGTATGCCTTTGAAAAATGTGATTGCTGGGTTGCAACTATGTAGTGCTTAATCTTGAATATCAGATTGGTTGAATAGAGAACCTTCTAGAACAGTGATAAGGCACAGCTCTGGGAATGTCTAAGATGGAATGCCAAGAGAGGAGTCTAAGTAAGCATGATGGCCTGGCCTGAATGAGGGTGGTATTAGACCATGGGCTGAAAGCCCAAGAGAGGAGGAATCCACCTACATGGGAACTCGGTGTCCCCCGGAGGGGTGTTCTAGCCTCCGTGATGAAAGCTGCCCCACTCCAAATAGTGTCCTGACCATGATGGCGCCAAAATAAATACATCCTTTTTAAAAACTGTTTTTCTCAAGTCTTGTGTTAAGAGACAAGAAAATTAACAACAAAACATATTGCAATATTGCTGTGAAGGTAATTTCCTTAACCAAACTTAAACTTCTGGAACTGGTTTAAAGAAGGAATTTTGAAACATTTGGAGAAGTGGGTTACAAAACATTTGGGTGAAAAATCAGAAGAACAGAATGTAACAGGAATATGAACAATGAAGGTCAAGCTCATGGGATTGCAGAGGGTAACTCTGCTGGAAACTGGGTTAGGAAAATACCCATTACTCTACAACCTGTCTCCCCTTTTACCATACAGATGACTTTATGTGAGTTTGAATTGAAGTATAATGGAATTATTAATCTTAAGGAGGATAAGTTAGGGCAGCCTTGCATTCGGGCTTCTACCTGACTGTTATAAGAAAAGATACACACACTGTTGGCATGACGTTTTATTGTGGACTATGTACAGTTACCCCTGTTCATTCCACCCCACTCTCTGGATCAATCCAATATTGCATTGTGATGTTTATTCTAAGTATCTCCTGTTTCAAGTTTGTGTAAACATGTCAGTATTTGTTCTCTGTGTTGTCAACAAGAACAAACTAGCCAATGCTGAGCAGTAACAGATAATAGGGTGGGACATTCTGATCGAGTGAGGGGAGGAGAAAGAGGAGGAGGAAGGAGAGGATGGAGCCCAGAGGAGAGACTGGGAGACATCAAGAGGAATGAACTAGGCCTAGGAGATGATTTCAAAGCAAGTATAAAGTGGGAAATCTGAATGGGAAGAAACTATGCTAATATGGAGGTTTAGGATGGAGCAATCATTATGCAGCATTGGATATAGGCTAATTAAATGGATCCTGGTCTCTCTGTGTGGTTATTAAAGAGAAATTGCTGATTTCACTAAAATAATAATTCAATATTAAATATAATATAATCATTCAATAACCCACAAATCTGTGACCACTGAAGACACAAAACACCAAAGTGAAGCTAATACTTTTAGCTAAGACAATAGGCAACATGCTTTGAGGCCTCTAGATAATTTGGCTGTCTATTCCTGTTCCATCATGTCCTCAAGGATTTAAAGGAGTAAACTCATTTGACAGACTTTAAATTGAGAAAACACTTCCAGGCTTAATTGCCTGGGTCATGTGTTCAGTCATCCACACTGCTGCACCTATAGAGCAAGAGGACTGCCTCCAGGTTAAGTTAGCAGGTGGGTTCTATATTATTTCTATATAATGGCTTTTCAGACATTCAAAATGAAAAAGGTAGAAAGTAACAGATCTTTCTACCTATATGTCAAAAGAAGGGTCGGTGAAAGCAAACAATATGTCACATACATCAGGATCCATGCGGGCAGCCTCTAATACTATGACTTGTCATACAATAACGGTAAAGCTAAAGATATAGTAGAGATCTCATATACTTACGGATGCGACCAACATAAAATACCTGCCAGGGGAGGCCATAAGAAACAAAATAAGTTGTCCCCATTCTCTTTATTTAGGCTCCCTGGCCATCATAATGATAATTTCTTACTCAGCCATATTGTCAGCCCTCTGATGAACTGAAGACACAGAAATTATGAGGTAAAATACATCAATTCTCTCTTAAGTTGTTTTAATTTTATCTTTTAACATCAAATAAAAATGCATGAAAATAAATTGGAAATAATTGAATACATGTTGGTTAACATGGAAATATTTACATTTCTAATGTAAAAATTAAGAAAAATGTTTTTGGGTAAATGATTCATTGATATCAAGGTTTAGGTATTCTATTAATTAGCTGAAAATGATATTTTGTAGGCGGATATAATACTAATGTGCTTTTTCAGTTTTCTTACACCATATTTTGCAACAAGGAGCTTTAAAGAAAACATGAAATAAATATGAAAGGAACTCTGTCACTCATCTGCCTATCACCATGACATAAACGGTTTGGATTATAGTTTGGATAATTCTTGTCATAGTTTACAGCTCCAGTTCTTGCTGACTGCTGTGACCAACCACAATTACATGAAACATGCTGAACAAAACTTTTCACCCTATCACAAGCCAGAGGCCAAAGAGAACCAGAAGGGAACAAGGCACACACACAGTATTAACCCTCAGAAAGTCTGAGAGACTGTGAACCAGTTCTAAGGATTGCTCCAGAATACCCATGAAGACAGGCCAGGGAGTGATAACCCTCAAATGCTGGGAGGGCATTACAGAAATGTGATAAAAAGTACTAGAAAAATTAATATTTTTATTTCAAAATTTGGTGTTAGAAGTTTAGAAATTGTATTACTATAATCTAATACCTCTATGTTTGATTTTATACTCTATGCATGAACTTTCTGCTATGTCTCCCAAAGGATCATGGGGTAAAATCTTAGCCCACATAGCAGCTACATTTAGACGTGATGGAACCTTTAAGAGGCTGTGCTGGGGGGAGGGGAGGTTGTGTCATTGACAAGTGCCAGGAGGCAAATAGAAGTTAAAAGCTTTTTCAGAGATGTGTCCATCAAGCCCTCTCCCTTGTCACTTGTCCCATAGCTGTGGCACAGGACTGGGCTAAGATTCTCGCTAAGACAACCCTAACATTTGGTTGCACATTTTTTTCCTGTATCCCTTGCTTCTGGTATTAAAACACTTTTAAAAATCCTCGAATAAACCAACTTGTGTTTTCGTTAGCTGGATTGGACTCTATAAGTCTTAATATAAAATTTTTTTATTAATAGAACTCCTGTATTGAGGAATAGAGGGACCTGGAGGAGTCAAGAGCTCCACAAGGGGACCAATAGAGCCAACAAATCCTGACAGAGGAGGTGGTTGCTGCAAAGACTGATATACCAAACAAGGACCATACAGGGTTAGGACATAGACTCTATGCTCAGATGTATTGACAGGTAGCACAGTTTCTTTGCAGGTCCCATAATATGGGGAGTAGGGGCTACTTCTTAAGTGGACTCTGGCCCCCATAGGATGATCACTTCCCCCTGGTGGGGCTGCCTTTCCAGGCCACAGAGGAAGGGGATGCAGGCAGTCCAGATGAGACTTGATAGGCTGAAGTCAGATATTAGGGGAGGAAGGCTCTGTTTTTTGGGGACTAGGGAAAGGAGGAAGAGGGTATGAGTAAGGTGACTAAAATCAGTATGTAAAGTAAACAAATAAAAAAATATTAGAATACATGCTTGATCCTCTAGTTCCTGCAGTGCATTTGCCTCTTCTTTTTTCCATGATGTGCCCAGATTGTTAAGTGTATATATGTTGCTGATGTTTCATTTCAGGATGGGCAACCAATGGTCAGTTGCTCTTTGCATGTTGACCAATTGTGCATTTATATAATGGTGTTGGGTTGCTGCAAAAAGATGTGTCTTCTATGAGGGGTGAGAACTGCATTCATTTGTGAGTATGAGAATAAATATTTATCATGTAGCTAGAAATTATACTGATTTAGGATGGCAACAATCATAGGTTGCCCTCTGAGATTCTTGACTTTTCCAGCCAAAGACAGTTATCTTGATTTATGGTACCATGTGTGCTCCAAAATTAAGCTTTTCTTCATCTGCTTAGACTTGGTTCCTCAGCTGGATGCAGTATAATATAGTTAAGTAATGTCAGTCTCACTATCCTTCTTGGTGATGGAAGGGGTAGATACCTCTTTTGATTTTATAATTACTTTTTATTCCTTATTCTTAGGCTTATCATTAATAATCACCCCCAATGAATGACTCAGCTGCAAAGCTCATGTCACAAGAACATCTGTACCAGCAATTTCTACTGTGATGTGAATACTAAAATGAGTCCATTTTCCCAAATATATAACTGAACCCCTGTGACAACAGTCTCATCAACTTATTGCTTTTCTGAGGACTGGTTATTTTAGAGATCACTCAAATCACAGACTTTTGTCTCGGTTAACTGGAAGCTGGGTTTCTTTTCTTTCAGTCATTTGTTTCCCTTCTCCTTCTCATACTAGGAATTGAATTTTTTTTTCACTCTAATCAACAATCTTATAAGTGAACAACAGGCCTAGTCTTTGTAACATTTTCCATTCAAATAAAGTCTTACTGTGCTATTCAGGATATGGGAACTCCCTGTGACACTGACAGGCTTCTAGCTCCGGACTCTCCTGCTTCTGTCACAAATCTTAGCCATGAGAACGAAAAGATTACTGCCCTTAGGAAATGTAGCCCTGTTTCCCCCACTAGGGAAAGGAGACTGAAACACACATCGCCCTTCCTATCCAACTTCTCTCTGGGTCTTACACTATTCACAGCTGTCCTCTTGATGCCACTCTACTAAACTGCCTAAAATTGTGCTTTAGAAAATTCATTAAAATCTATGTTTTCTTAAAGGTCTATTTTAAATATAAATGTATGGCTATCAGTTCCTTTCAGGTGCCTTAACACTTTTTCTTCTAAGCATTCTAATGCCCATCCAACATTGATCTGAAAAAAATATTATTACTTATCATCCAAAAGTATTCTGTTTGAAATGCATCATCCATTAGTACACATTCAGTATTTAAAGGTATAGTTATCTGGAGCCAAAATAACTGGCACCTTGCCTTTAATTACTCTCCCTATGAAAAGGCATTTTGGTATTTCAAGATGACATTGACACTTTATACATACTGTTCTTTCCCTTTAAAAATATTCCTGAGATGTCACTAGCAATAACATATAAATTTTGACAATCCTTATGATCAAAAAGTAATTGTAATAGGTTGGAATTGAAGCAGCCATCCTTGGTCCTTCATTATTTATGGCACCCTTGGTGCTTGCAGTAAGGAGAATTGAAATGTTAACTGCATTAATAACATGGTAAGAGTAGACTTTTTAAATGTATGGGTCTGAAAAGGCCAACACACATCTATCAAGCTCCTGTGTAGACACTGACTCCACATAAAAGGTCAGACCAGCTAGATAAAGCATGTATTTCTCAAGCATTTGGAACATCTCTTATCCTCTGCTTCATATGCAGTATGTGATACTTTGTGTGCTGTTATGAAGAAACACGAAATTAGGAAATCAAGCACCCAGACACTTTGGTAAGGGGTCAATGTTCCTTTTTCCATATATTTTTACTAGATAGACAGATAGACAGGCCAACAGAGAGAGAGAGAGAGACAGAGAGAGAGAGAGAGAGAGAGAGAGAGAGAGAGAGAGAGAGAGAGAGAGACAGAGAGAGAGAGAGAGAGAGAGAGAGACAGAGAGAGAGAGAGACAGAGAGAGAGACAGAGAGAGAGACAGAGAGACAGAGAGAGAGATAGAGAGAGAGAGAGAGAAAAGAAGAAGAAGAAGAAGAAGAAGAAGAAGAAGAAGAAGAAGAAGAAGAAGAGATTAAATAGCAACTAAGTCATATGATGCCTCCTTGTTACTGCTTCAAAGTGAATTCCACTGAAATATCTTACATAAAGAATGAGACTAAATTGCCAAAACAGACTTCCTTGGAAAATTACTCTCTTTCACTAATTGTGGATGTCTGATACATTCAACAGTGTGTCTGTTTAAAAACTGCTTTTTTTTCATTTCTATTTTTTCCCAGATCATTTTTTTAGTAAATATTTTACACTTACATTTATATTATTAAACATACATACAATAAACTACCTACAGCAAGAAGAACCATGAAACAATCAGGAATTAAATAAATGTTACATTCATGGTGTTTTGGCTATTTGTATTGGACAGCCTTGAAGAAAACATTTCCTATCTTGGTGCATGTAAAATTCTGAATATAAGGCATTATCTATCATATCTCATCATTAAAACTTAAAACATCTATCTAGATCTCAAAACAACTTAGCCCCTAAACATCTAAGCTTAATTGTAAAACTAAACTAGCTGGTGTTCAACCACATCAGAGACTTGAGAGGGAATAATATTAATTACATGAGTAGACAGGGAATGCAGGTTAGTAGCTTCGCAAATGAGAAGATGACAGGGATAGTTTGCTGGTTGAACTGTCATCCAAAATTCTCTATAACATTGGAGCATCATCTTCAGCCTTCTGGCCCAATATATCTAAAAGACATATTTGTGAGGCAGAAACTATTGAGGACTTGCTTTCCCTGTCTTGTAAGAGTTTGGAGACAGGGGTTGAAAAGAAAGAAGGGTGAATATAGAAATATATAGGGATGATAGGACAAAAAGTAGATTAGTGAATCTACTCCTCAACTTAATGCTTTAATTGTTACTCGCAAGGTTATTTTTATTCACTGGTATAGAATTTTGTATATAGATGCAAAATAAGTCTATTTTTAGATCCACTGATATAGAATTCAAATTTAAGATTCTCTTTCACACACATTATATATAATATATAATACATATTATATTTTATACATATTTCTACTCTAATATGTGTTATTGTACCCATATAACTCAATTATAATTCATGGTTTACCCCTAATACTATTGCAGGGTGCTTAGTATAAGAGTTATACAAGTTAATTGTTAGTTGATCAACTCAGGGTCATATAAATTACTAGTCTATTAATATCACAAGAATTTCTTTTTAATTATTGCTCTGAGGATTGTGTTAAGTGCCCTCTTAATGTAGCTGCTAGCAGTAAGAAATTTTCTTCTAAAAAATATGGTTCTATTAAGGAGTATGGGCAGGGGTCAGACTTGGCTATACCACCAATGTATTGGCAAGAGATGCTTTTCACTGATGCATTTTTAATTTATATCTTTTAAAAAGTAAACCTTCCCTATTGGCCTAATTCAGGCTAGATAATTGATTCTGTAGATCGAAGGCAATATTGATGACTTTTTTTTTTGGGTAAAGAGATTTAAACTTTGGAATCTAAAGTTGTCATTGGCACTCAGAATTGGTCTGATATAGAAAAGGAAGATGTTTTATTTTATAACTTTGGCATTAGAATATAATTGAATTTCTTAACCATTTCAGAAATAGATATTAGTGATAAGAGGGAACTGGAAACATGTGGATCAATTTTCTCCCCTTTTCCTCCCACCAGAAACCTGAAAATATATTATCTAAATCTGCAGAATTGGCTCATTTTCACAATCGTGTAATGCATACAGTAAGTATACGACAACCTTGGAATACAATTTGCAAAGGTCCCTGAGTCAAAGAGTCAACAAAGAAACAAAAACAATTGTGCAACACAGACAAAGAGAGAGACAAAGTGAGAAATGGAAACTGAAGAGCAGAAACAAATGGAAGGTTGGTCCCCTAGAGACTGGAGTAGGATTGGCATGTCAGCCTAGAATTGATCTGGGAGCAGAATTGTTACTTTCTTAAATGACTATTTCTATCTTCTTTATGTTCTAATGGTCTAAACTGATTAGACAAAGACAACATGCTCAAAATCTCTTAATTCAACTCTTGCTTCAAACACCTTCAGTGGCTAGAGAAGGAGATCAGTGGTGAAGAGTTCTACTACACAACTTGCAGAACACGTAGAGACCAGCTGGCATATACTAGCAATATCCTGCAGTCACATATGCATGTGGGTGCACGCGCGCGCGCGAGCACACACACACACACACACACACAAATAAACACACAAACAGTATTCTTTAAGAATATATTGGAAACAATGGTTTATCCGATGAACATAGAAAATTAACACACATATATGTTGTAAAAGTCTGTCTTCACCAACTTCTTCAAAGTAGACATGATTATCAAACTTATCATGACAATACTTCTCCATCCAGATTTTTTCCTATTAAAATGATATCATTATAATATCCTTTTGTATCCATTATGCCCCTTTCAATTTATTTTCACTTCCACATTTCATGCACACAGGGTAGAAAAATATGAATATATACTCTTTATTTTTTTCAAAACAAGAGAAGTATCATTTTATCATTCACTCAACAGTTGTGAATCTCAGGAATGAGATTCTTTCATGTAAGCCATCCTTGCTTCTCCCACTGCTTCCAGCATCCATAACACTAAATTCTATTTACATAGATGTGTATGTGCACGTGAGTGCCCAAGGGTGTTTGTGTATGGTGTGTGTGTGTGTGTGTGTGTGTGTGTGTATGAGACAAAGAGAGTGCATTTGAGTTTACACCTGCATGTGTTTCTCTTCAATTGAAATATATTTTGTTTTTCAGTTTAATACCAAGCACAAAATATGTTTCAAAGCTCAGAAAGTAGACAGTAATACTAATATATATGGCTATCAAAACATTACAGTTAAACCAACTCCTGGTAAGAAGACCAGTGGGTAAGGCTCAAAATGATTACTAGACTTCATAGTTATGCAAACAGTAGACTCTCTGTGAAACAAGACTGATGGCAATATCCTAGGTTCTACAGTGTCCATCAGTATCTGAAAAAGAGACTCTTTTGAAGTGAACCACACCTGGTGAGCCCTCCCACCTCCTTTATGCACAGAATCTGCCTAAAGTGTATCCACAAAGGCAAATACTTAGGAAAATTGTGTGTTGTACAGCGCATTCCTCTTCACAGCAAGCCTCAGAAAGTGCTTTACACACTCTGAGTAGTCATCCTGTTAAAAGAACAGTCTTCCTGTCAGTACTCCATATTGAAACCTCTGACTGTCAATCATTTATTAATCCTGTAACAGTTCTCAGATGACTGTGTCAGATTTTTTTTTAACCCAGGCTAAAATGAATGCACAATTATGAAGGTGAGTTTTGGGCAAGTGGCCAAGGGCACCAGGTAACCTCAGAAACACACTTTGTGATGAGGTGTGACATCACCTTAACCTTCTTTCTGCTTTTCTTTGTACTTACTTCATTTGCTTTTCACTGCCTGACATTTATTACAGTTTTCTCCCTCCCTTCCCTGTCTATATTTAGCTGAAAGCTATCTTGAACAGGTCCTACAGGCCCTGGTAAACATAAATTTTCCCTATAACCACGAAGTGAAATCCACCCCCAGCTATGAGCTCATAATTTTGTCATGTAATTCTGTTATCCAGCAACAAAGATACCATTGATTGAAACCATCTGCTAGTCCATCGTTCACATCTAAGTATTTCTCCAGCCAGAACTCTTAAGAAGATGAATTGATGACAACACTCTTTCTGCTTCCACTCTTTCATCTTCTGACCCAGGGAGCTGGAAGCCATCTCAGACGGCCCAGTAAGAGCGCTATGTGGAAAACTGCGTTGACAAATCTTTGGGAAAATGACAACAGTCCTGACTGGCAATGATACATTTAGTTATTTCTGTAAGAGTGAGTGAAACACAAAAGAATGTTCCTAATTTCCTCCTCCACAGCACAGGTTCTTTTTAATTGCTTCCTTTCTTGGCTTTCACTGTGAATGCTGTTTGTAAAGAATGCTGCTGCTGAGGTTCTTGGGAACCAAAATCCCACTGTTGTAAAGCATAGTTCAAACTATGCCAAAAGTCTTTTTAACTATTTCCTGGTTCATCATTTTTTTTCCATTAAGAGTCTGTGTCCTGTTACAAACTGAGCAATATAAAGAAGAGCCCATCCAAGTAAAACTGCATTGACCTGATTTCTAACATTGCAAATAATTTTGTGATAATGAGTGCTATTTAATTGTCCAAAGAATTGCATTTCTTCTAGAAAACTTAGTGTAACACAGTGGTGATTATATAGAAGTATTGGGGTGTCAGTAAACTTTTAAAAAGGAATTGATCTTTTCTCTTTTGGGTAAATAAGACATGAAATGGCATTTGGAAGAAATGGTCACTGCGTTTTAAAAAAGAGATCACACCATTTCCTGTTTAATTTGTTATGTAAAAGACTGCATTTCACAATGATGTTAAACTAAATTGTATGTTCTCCATAAACACTCTAGTACAAGTAATAGTTTTATTCATTGAAAATGCTTGAAGAGCTATGGTGATGTGGGTAATATTTATATATCTTTGAATTAGTGATGTAGAAAAAGCTACTGAGCCATTCGTAGGCTGCATGGGTGACAAGTATAATTGTATATAGCTGTTTATAAGTTGCATAGATATGAATATTTGAAGAGTATACATCATTAAATACAAATTTATTTGTCAATGCTGTACTTTGTGATATTTATTTAAATTAGCTGTTTCCTTTGTATGAGCTTTGTGTTGTAAATATATTTTCTTTATGGGAAGGCATGCTAATTTTACAGGTCTGTGGATATACTATTTTCCTTAATAAGGAAATTAAACTGAGCAATTTCCTCATTATAGAAACCTTAATTTGCTCCTTATTGTATAGAGGATTTGGAATTTTAGCAGACATTTTTGAGAAATTTTGCTCTCTAGGTGAATTATATGGTACAAATGTAATGAATTTTAAATAACACATTTTTGAAAGGAAGTAATTTATAATTTTGTGTTCTTTCTAAATTTTAAATTTTATTATTTATCAAATGATAAAAAAATTTAAAAATTACACAATGAAATTAAAAGTATAGAAAGACTATATATACAATTCAATAAACATCTATATAGTTTAAGTAGCCAACAAGAGCACAGTATGTGGAGGTTAGTGTTAGGTTTTACAGTTTAAATATTCAATACTTTTTAATACATGTATGCACCACAAAAATAAAAAAAATAATTACAACCTGGAAAGACAACAAATTTTCTATTCCTTCTCATAATTTCTGTTCATATTTTGCTTTCTCCCTTTTCTCCTCACCACTAATCCTCTCTTGTTCTCCTTCCTGCATGTTATTCTGCATCTGTTTGTGCATTTCTTTCTATATAATCATATATTTTATGGGTTGGACTGTGGAATAAGAGAGCACATGTGGTACTTTTCTTTTTGAGATTCTGCAATGTTGTGTAATACAATACATGATAAATCACCCATTTTCCAGAAAATATTGTGATTTCCTTGTTCTTTAGAGCTTAATAGTATTATACACACACACACACACACACACACACACACGGACACACACACATACAGACACACAGACACACATACATTCATTACCAATTTATTACTTGATTGGCAATTGTGTTGATGTCAATTCTGTGTATATTGAAAAAAGAAGCAAAAACATAGGGTTACATATTTCTATGGAAGGATATTGAGTTGTCGGGAGATGTGGGCGATAGTGAAATATAGTCCTGTAGTAGTCTGTGTTTAGTGTCTTGAGAAATGCCCAAACTGATTTCCACAGAGGGCATATGAATTTCTATTCCCACAACAAAGATGGAGAGCTTCTTTATCCCAGTATCCTCTTGAACATATGTGTTCAGATTTATTGATAATAGCCATTCTGACTGGGGTACATTCAGTTATTTGCCGATTTGTTGACAAGCAGTTTAATTCCTTTGGTATTTATATTTTGCAATTCCCTATGAAGTTTTACATATTATCCCATTGTCCGAAATGTAGGTGACAAAGATTTTCTTCCATTGAGTAGACTGCTCTCCTGATTGTTTCCTATTCTGTACATCAAATTTTTACATTTATTATCTGTTGATACATGGGGGTAATTCCTGTGCCACTGGTGTTCTTCTCACAAAGACCTTGCCTACCTTGATATATTGGAGGATATCTCCTGTGTTTTCTTCCAAAAATTTTAGCTTATTAAACATTAAGTTTTTGATACATTTTAAATTAATTTATTTATAAAATGAAAGACAGAATCTAATTTTATTCTTCATTAGGTAGATTTCCAGTTTTTCAGGACCATTTCCTGTGGGGGTTCATGGACCATGCCTCCATACAGAGGGGCCTGGAACTGGTAAGGTGGAACATGTTCAAATCCCAGAAATCTCAAACTTGAGATTTAAAAAGCTCACCTTGAAAATGAAACGGGTGGAACAAAGCTCTCTCCATGTTTCTGTACGTGTCTCAGAAGCAGGTGGCATCATCCCAAGGTGTTACAGGTGGTCAGTCACATGATTATCTGTCTCCAATTAAATAGAGCATTCCCAGCATCCTAACTCCCAGCCAATGAGATGCATTCATCATAAAACCCCTCCCCACTGCCCAAGTTTTATAAGTCCCTGTTTCCCATGAAATTGAGCACACACACACACACACACACACACACACACACACACACACGTGCATGCACGCGCACAGGCAAACACACACGCATGCCTTTGTGTTTGCACCATCAATTTCACTGAAGATAGTCTGGAATTGGCCGTTTATTCTGAGCTACAATGTTGGGGAAAGGGCCTACATTTCCTCTGAAGAATTCATCTCTGGACCCCTAGATGTGATGGTCTGACAGGCAAGTCACCACAGAACCGTCATTCACAACTGTTGTTCATTAGCAAGTCACCATGGATCGCCACTGCCATCCTTTGTGCTACTTTGTGTGCCACAGTGCCCATCTGCAGAAGCAAGATGTTGGCAGTTCCAGAAGCGGCCATTCTATTCGCCAGATTCAGGTTGGGCCTTCATAGCCATCTGACTTGGTCTCAGAGCCAGGAGCTCCCTACTGCTGCTTGGCCTGGTGCTGTGACACTATGCTATTGCACAGAGGTTCTTTGTCTCCTGTATGCTTATCTGAGAGCTATAATACTTGCTTCAGAGAAAATCCTCTTTCCTCACACCCACTGATAGAGTGAAAATCTTGTGGCACAAACCTCATTGTATGTTTTACCATTCCCCATCCAGAGACCAATCTTGCTGAGGGAAGCTTAACCTGGGACACCATGGTTCATCCAGCTGAGGAGTGTGGACTTACTTGCCTTGGGGTAAGTATTAGAAAAAAAAGATCACGACCTGTTGGAATTTTTACCATTGATAGTGGAGAAGTATTAATCAGAACGAGATGGTAGCATCTTTTCACATATGATGTTTATGTGTGTGGAGGACATCTCAGATGCTAAGCCAGTACCAGAGACTAGATACCATAAACTTTAAATATGTTTGCATATAAACAGGCATATCTATGATAGAATTTAATCCCTAATTTAGACTTATTGAAATAGTAATGATAAATACTAATAAAATGACCAAACAGAAACATGGCATGTTAAAATATATTAATGATGATTTTTCTTGAAAAGTTTCTCATTTTACTTAACTCTTTCTTGTTGTGATGACAAGAGAGTTGGTGTCAATTGTTTCAAGGAATGAGTCTCTCAGTCTTCCCCAGTAAAGCATATTCCTGTCAATTAGAACATATTTTCTGTGTTCTATCCACAAATTTCCTGCCTTTCCATACAAATAAGCACTTATACCAAAGCATGATAATAACTCTCACTATCTGGAATACAACAACATAGTGAGGTTCTGGTTTTCTTTTTCACAATTTCATAAACAGAAAAATAATCTTTTGCCTGTTTTGTACACATAAAAATGATCATCATCAACATTCACAAACAACATATCAATCCAGCTAACAGATGAATAAGCTTCTAGGGAAGGAATGGCCAAAGTGAATCCAGTGTTGATACTAGGTGTGATACAGCAATGTGGGTACGTGTCCGTGATGCCACCCAGAGCAATGTAAGATAGAAACCATGCAGATGGTTAGTTCCTGGAAATTTTAACGTTTTGGAGGTTATAGTTCACAATGGCTGACTAAAGATATGAAAAGAGAAAAAAAAAAGTTACGTGGAGACAACTGTGTTTCTTATGTTTGAAAGTCTCAACATGCATGGGCAAGAAAAATAAAGAGAGTTACAACCATGAAAACTACAGGAATTTATCAGTGCAGGTAGATTTCAATGAACTTCTACGAAGTCAAAGGAGATGAATTGTCGAGCAATAATCACAAGCCATAAAGAGAAAAATATAGGAGTTTAACTGCTGAAACCTGTACTTCTCAAGCCAAATCTGCAACAGGGTAACAGACTAAGAAATGACAGTTTTTGGAGGACATGAAAAGTAAATGGGTTCAAGAATAAGACAGTAAGTGAGTCATTTATAAGGAATAATAAATTTCCTATACTCTTAGCTCATATATCTTCTTACAAACCCCTCATGTATAACACTGGACCTCTGATAATGTTGCTTCAAGTTTTACAAAGTTGTAAAATAAACTGTCCATTTTAAGTTGTAGAATGTACGAATGTTTAGGTGACTGAACTAGCATAGAATTCTGAATAGCATAAGAGAAATGAAAAGAACGCCAAATCAAAACTAATGTAAAGAACAAGAAAAATAATACCATGGAGATTTATTCATTACTTAGTAGTATACTCACTAAGATGAATAGAGGACAATTTGAGACAATTATTCATTTACTACAAAGATAGTGAAAACAAGGTATATACAGTAGAAAAAGATCAAAGATTTCTTTGTTTCATATCTAGCAAAGACAGGATACATAAGTTTTGACTAACGTAATTTCTTGGCAATGAGAACGAAGTGAACAGAGGTGAACTCACCAAAGTTTTTATGAAACAAAAAATTAAATCTAATTATGAATACACGCATGCAGTGTCTAGGGAGGCCATAAGAGGGTGTTGGATTCCTTTGAACTGATGATATAGATAGTTGGCTGTGGATGCTGGGAATAAAACCTTGGTGATCTGGGTGAGCAGTCAGCTGAGCCATCTCTCCAACCCCAATATGTTACATATATTCTCGTATAATTCAGCAAATATTATACAAACTTATATATAAAACTGTGATATATATTTATACTGTACTCTGTAATGAATTTATAGATAATCTGGGAAAATAATAACTTGGCTTTAGTAGTGAAAGAAAGCAGAGGTGAGATGAAAGGAAGGGATAGCAGTGTAGTGATTAAGGTTACCAGGATATAAATACTGACTTGAGTTTGAACTTAAAAATAAAAGAGAGAAAAGCTGAGAACTATGAGACAGTCAATCAGGAAGGAGTTTGAATATTAGGACAGCGAGTTAAAATGTTCCTATTTTAAATGAAATAATGATGTATAAATATTATGTCATAAGTTAAAATTTGTTTTACTCAGGCTAGGAGTGAAAGCATATGCTTTCAATCCCAGCAGCACTCTGGGAGGCAAAGGCAGGTGGATCTCTATGAGTTCAAGGCCAAGTTGGTCTGCAGGATGAGTCCATAATTGCCAAGGCCATACAGAGGAACCCTGTCTCAAAATATCTTGTTTCACTTTTTTCTTTTACTCTTGTGGATAGTCATCTGATAAAAATTAGTGTAAAAATTTAAAAGCAATTCATTTTATGGGTAGGAGAACTAGGAATGATGGGAAATGAGAAAACGTTAGAGTTAATGTTGCATATTTTCAAATTATTTGGTGATATATAAAGGGCTAATTTCACAAAAATCAAAATGAATTCTTGCAATATAAAAGTTAGAGGGCATAGATAGTCATTCCAGGGTTCATCTAAGTACATTCAGGCAGTTATATTCAGTTGAAATTATCCTTCTCATATCAATTGTAATAACCCACTTAAGATGCAAGGTCATGGATTTGGGATATTAGTCTGAGAGAGGTTAATGCGCTTCTCAAACACACTACGTTTCTGTATTTATTTATTCATTGTTCACTGAAAGTTAATGAAGCTTAACATTAACCTTCCTTTCATTTAATAATGTGTTAACCTTATTGTTTCTTAGATATATTTGCATTTATTAGAACTTATAGGATTTAAATGTGTCAGTTGGTTTAATCTAATTTTTAGTAATAATTTCCTTACATGTTGCCCTCTAAAGAGAGGAGGAAAGATACGTGATTATTTTCATATTAGCTTTGTATGATCTTATCGTAGAAACAGAATTATGTCTGCTCAGTACTATTATTGGATAAATAAGGACAGTGTTTTCATGAATAAAGTTAAGCAAATATTCAAATCTTAGTGCACAATAGTCTGTGGAGATGCATTTTGACCATGTGGCTCATAATTTACTCAGACATTCTGATATTGTGCTGTTATTTTATTGATCACTTATAATAAGGTATTGATGTTGCATTATCAAACATGTGCTAGCCAAGGGACTTGTGCAGAGAAACTGTACATCTGAAATTTGTAGACGTCATTTCTAAAGGCTTCAACTTACTCAAGTAACAGAGTATTGATGTAGAACACAATGTCATGTCAGGGCTCAAAAAACACAACTTGTTCTTGAGCCAAATATGAGTAAGGATAACAGTACAGATGCAGGCTGCCTTAAATGGCATATTCTGATATGGAAACATTTTATGAAAATTTTACAGTTACAGAACAAAAACAAAAACACACATCAAGTAATTTTTAACACACTGGTGGAAACACTAGGTATAGTTATAGCCTAACAGGGTCATTTCTTATTTAAATTTCAGATGCTGTCAGTTGACTTTCTTGGCTTCTGGGTTGGTAGATGCTATTGCTAAGTTTACACATTCCAAAGGGTTTCTATAAACAGGAACAAATAATCGGTCAGCTACAGAGGTCACGGTGCTCTTAAAGGACCTGAAGAGTGTCAAGATGAGGGGACTCCAGATCTTCAGGATTCCCCATCTCTCCAGTCATGGACTTCTGTGCAGCCACTCTGCCTTGTAGAACCTTAAATACAGGAAGGTCCTGTACTTAAATACAGGAGTATCCCGGAAACTTCAGCCTATCGTTGTGATGTTCGCTTTGTATTGGATTAATTCACATGTTAGACACTAAAAAATCAGCGTGTTTAATGTTTGCAGTGTATTAATATTGTAAACACTGGCAAAATGTTTTAAGTGACATGTAGTTTACAGCTGGGGAAGCAGAGAATCCTAGATGTAATGCTTTTTTAAGAGTCGTGGTAAGCTGAAGATTAAAGTTGACAGAATTTCTCAACAAAATGTTGGTCTTCTGTGGGGTTATGTTAGGTATGTATGTAAAACATACATATATGTAAAACAAATTACTATCTGTCAGTTATGTAAAACAGTTACTATCCATCAATCCTTGAGTTATCACCAATGAAACTATCAAACTCTATAAAATTTAGCTTTAGGACAGTTGTTTTTATGACCTAGTGTAAGCGGGTAATACCCTGAAAAATGGATGTAATTTAAAACAGAGCTTATTTTTAGATTTGAGTGAAAGAAAATAAAGATGCTTTAGTATAGCTGGTAAATATAGCATCTTCACTGGCAAAATGTGTTTTTATATCTACATAATTACGAAAATTTGTAATTTATCCTTTCAGGCAGAGACTAGAGCTGGAGATTGGAACACAGCCAACATGTTGAACATCTTGCAAAAGGGAGTTAAGAGTAATCCAAAAATTATACCCTGGCAACTCTCACCTCTGCACCTGGAAAACTAGTTTAAAAGATCTTGGAAGGTGGAACACAAATCATCTGGGTGAGCAAAATTGGTTTGGAATAAATCAGTAAGGGCTTTGCAAATGTAAATCATTTCTCCTCTGTCTTGAAAGGATACTTTATGATGCTTAACAAAGAGTAAATAAAGGAGGGGTGCCAGATGTACTCAATTTAGATTTTCAGTGCCTCTTTAAAAGATATTTTTATCCTCAGCAACACCTGACAGTGGGAATACACACCTACCTTAGAGAACAAACGCACAACACGTTTTTTGCCATCTGCAATGTCTGCTAGCCAGCAGCACCAGAGACCACAGAGTGAGCTGCCTTGTCTGGACAAATTCATTTCATACTGCAGGTTCATTCCCAGGAACCTATAAATTTTGGCAGCAGAGGTGGAGGGGGAAACTTCTGTCAGTGATTAAAATCTGAAGAGAGGACCAAAAGGCAGGGGTATAGGTGTGTTTCCTGGAGGCTGCAAGGAAAAAAAAAAAAAAAAAAAAAAAAAAAAAGCTGTCTTCTTAATAGAAAACAGCCAAATGTTTAATTTACAATTTACCATACCATAGTCTGAGATAATTATCTTGAACTCCTGCGCAGTCACACTCGGGGGAAATGATGAACATTGAGAAGTTAAGGGAAAGATGATGGACATGTGTATCAGTTGCATTGTTACTGCGGAAGAAAGTGAAGCTAAAAATAGTGCTCAGGAACATTTTAAGCAGGGGATGCGATTAAGTTGGTAGAGTGTTTCCCTATCATATGCACAGTCCTGTGTTCAGTGCCCACTCCACTTTAAGCCCAGTTTGATAATGATTGCCTGTCATATCTCTGCCTTCAAGAGGCAGAGGCTGCATGATGATGTATATGGTCATCTACAGCTATCTCCGAGTGTAGGACGGTATGGTGTATGCACCTTGGTCTCTGTCTCAAAATAATTAATAAAGTAACAAAAAATTACCATCTAAAATCAAACGGTGATCAATTATGGTAATGCCAAATATAAAATTGTAGGTGGACTTAATTACAAGTGCTTGATAGCACTGATTGACAGCTAGAGGAAATATGAGCAGATTCCAAAGGAAAAGCATTGAGGAGTGAGGGAGATTGTCAGACAAATGAATACTAAACAGGACCTTAGTGCAAACATATCTATTTTGACAGAAGAATGGAGCATTTTATAAGTAGCATTAACCTAACATTGTAAAGGGAAATATGAATAAAAATAGAAAGAAATTTCTAAAATAAATCTAGACCTTAAGAATGTAAATGCTATTGAAAATTAAAACTCTATGACACATGAAGAATAATATAACTGAGAAAGAAAAGAGAACAAAGAAAGAGAATGATTTTTATCCATGGCTAGGAAACAAATAATGTGAAAACAAGTTTATTTTATTTTTTATTAATTTATTTATATTACATCTCAATAGTTATCCCATCCCTTGTATCCTCCCATTCCTCCCTCCTTCCCATTTTCCCCTTACTCCCCTCCCCTATGACTGTGACTGAGGGGGACTTCCTCTCCTTTTATATGCTCATAGGGTATCAAGTCTCTTCTTGGTAACCTGCTGTCCTTCCTCTGAGTGCCACCAGGCCTCCCCATCCAGGGGACATGGTCAAATGTGAGGCACCAGAGTACGTGTGAAAGTCATATCCCACTCTCCACTCAACTGTGGAGAATGTTCTGACCATTGGCTAGATCTGGGTAGGGGTTTGAAGTTTACGGCCTGTATTGCCCTTGGCTGGTGCCATAGTTTGAGCAGGACCCCTGGGCCCAAATCTGCCTATCATAATGTTCTACTTGTAGGTTTCTAGGATCCTCTGGATCCTTCTACTTTGTAATCGTCTTGTGAAGATGTGAAATGGAATTAATACATCATATTAAAAATTAGGATTGGTTCCAATCAACCACCATATTCAAGAATGCATATTCTGGAGGAAAGTGGAGATTCATTTTGTCATATTATACTGAAGAAAACTTTACAATATTTCAAACATTGGTGCATATCTCGTGTGTGTGTGTGTGTGTGTGTGTATGTGTGTGTGTGTGTGTGTGTGTGTGTGTCCATGTCTGACCCCAGGCACATGTCTGGAGCCAGAAGTAGTGTCCACTTTCTTCCTTATTCTCTTTCCACTTTATTTTTTAATGAAGAACTTCGCTGAAACTGCAAGTCATGCTATTGGCTGGACTGCCAGGTCAGTAAGCGCCAGAGTCCTACTGCATCTGCCTTCTAGCCCTTGGGTTGAAAATATATACCCGAAAGCCCAGCTTTTTCTCTGGGTGCTGGGGGTCTGAACTCAGATCATCATGTTTAAACCATTTCTCCAGTTTCCCATTTTAAAAAAGGAATTTATCTTTAATAAAATAAAGATAAAAGCTTTTAAATAGCAAAAAAATATGTTTAAAAATGCTAAGACTATAGTAATCTACAAAACTACCCAGTAATTATTGGAGAGTCAAAAGACTATATCTCTTCTTAATAAGGACGACCTAAAAATAGATGAAGGACCTATGTAGCAACAGAAAATCAAATGAAACAACAGACTGTTTACATGGAAAAAATATAATGATCTTTAACCATTAATGAAATACTACATTTATTATCATAAACATACAACCTTAGTTGGTTTTGGTAAATCTTTTATTTATCAAAAATTTGAATTTGCTATTTCACAGTGTTATATAAGTGAAGAGATCCAAGCCTTATAAGTGATAGGCAAAATTTAATCATAAATTGATATGCTTTTTGATGTAGTGATTCTATTTCTGGGATATTTGTCCGAAAGATACAGTCACCTACATGAAGTTTCATATGACCAAGGGTATGGAAGCAGCATTAACTTAACACTTTAGAGTAATCCGAAATGGATTGTATTGCTGTTTGGTCATGTGCTGTTTGAATGGAATGGCCTCCCTTGTAAGATCCAAGAATGCTCATTCCACGTATTTTCTACAACCCCTTGTCCTGTGTCTGGTTGACCCTGTGGCTCTATTATAGGAAAAGAATAAATAAAAAATGTCTAAGGATGTTAAAAACATTGTGTTTAAAGTTGGGAGAGAAGCCCACCCATTGGGGCTCTAGGGGAGAGAAATGGTGTGGAAGAGAGAGGAAGGGTGGGAACTGGAGTATCAGAGCAAGAGGACAGCAATGGGGATGTAATGTGAACAGATTACAATAAAAATCATTGTATCTTGGAACAGTGGGAAGTTGGTACCCCTCTACCCCACTCTGACCTTCCCAAGTCTCTCTTGTCTATTTCATAGTTTAAAAATATCTGTAGTGGTAGAAAGAATCCAGAAGCTCACGCATGGAGGGGATGGAGGAGACCCAACAATGGGGACCTCTAGTTGACTGTCTCAATTCTCTAGTTGGATCTTGCTGGATTTGGCAAAGTGACTGATTTGATGATAATGTTGCTCACGTTTGTTTTTTTTTTTTTTTTTTTCTCGTCATTGTGCAGACACTGCTGTAGCAGGGACCCACTCCATTAGGATTTCAGCTTGCTGCCTCAAAGGGTCCACTCAGTAGATTTTGGCTGGGTGATTTGAGCACCTTATTTGATGGCATTTTGCTATCTATCTGCAATTTGCTACTTATTGTTTTGATTCTGCTTGGAATATTTAACAAGCCTCATTGTGCAAAACCAAAAGTATGGTTATGGTAGATCATCCACTGGACAATAGAAAACAGAATCTTTCTTCAACCACAAAATGTCAAAATATATCTTATTCTATTATTATTACTATTATTATTATTTTAATTTTTCCCTTAGAAGACGGTAATTGAACACAGGGCCCCTCACTCATATTCCATGACACTTCAGAATTGCTCTAGTCCAAAATTTTTATCTTGTCACACATAAGGTTGACAGACCTATGTTTTATTTATGAGACAGAAAAGAGAATTGCCACATTTTAACTAATTTATTTTTCAAATAAATTAAATTATATCAGAGTTTCATTACCTGAACAAAATAAAAAAAGTGAAAATATTAATGTAAATAGAACAGTCTTTAGGAAATTGATATCATTTGATAATTTATTTAAGAAATCAACATCTTATAAATTTATATATAAGCTGAGCATGGTGGTATGCACCTGTATTCTCAGACTCCAGAGGCAGAGGTAGGAAGATCACTGTGAGTTTGATGGCAATTTGGTCTATAAAGTGAGTCCAGGACAATAAAGATTACATAGAGAAACACTGTCTTGAAAAACAAAAAACAAAACAAAACAAAGCAAATTATATATAATGGGTGTTTTAGGAAATATCTCTGATTTAGTAGTCTTAATAGCCAATTGCACATAGGCCAGTTAAAGGAACCGCTAATACAGAAAAAAGAGATGGATTTGATAAGTACATTGGAAAAAAAGACATAAAGGGGTCCAGTGACAAGAAACTCATCTTTGGGGGTGATGTTAAGAGTGTTAATTTGGCATACAAGAAAAAAATGAGGCAGAACCATAATTTATGTATCATTAATCAATCCTCCTGAACCTGTAATCAGGTTAAGTATTGTCTGAGTTCACATTCTTTAAGGCAGTGCAAAGAAGAAAGATTTGCTGCTTAAAGACAGAGTATGGTTGCCTTCCTCCTGCTTTGTGTGATCTCATATGCTGGGTGACCTGAAGCTAAGGTGTTTGCATATTTAGGAAGCAATGTAAGGTTTTAAATTCCCTTAGTTACTCTAATCTTTGTGCCCCCAGCTATGAAGTTTCATGGCTAGCTTTTTCAGGTGGTCCTCTAGTGAATAGCAAGTTTTGTGCCTTGGTAAGCTAGTAATCCAGGGTAAAGGCAACATATGGAAACTGACGGCAGGGAAGGTTTTATCCTGCTCAGTTCCACTGCGGGGCAAAAGAACTGATATTGTTCAATAAAAACTTTCTTTTAATTTTTTTTATATCTTATTAATTTAATCAGATTATAACTCAATTGTTGTCCCATCACTTGTATCCTCCTGTTACTCCCTTCCTCCTGCTTTCACCCTATTCCCCTCCCATAGGTCCAGGCCCAAGGAGGACCTCCTCCCCCACTATGTGGTCATAGACTATCAAGTCTCATCTTGGTAGCCTGCTTATTCTTTCTTTGAGTGCCAGCAGGCCTCCCCACCAAGGGAAGGTGGTCAAATATGGAGCACCAGAGTTCATGTCAGAGTCAGTCCCTGCTCTCCATGTACCTGTGGAGAATGTCCTGTCCATTGGATAGATCAGAGTAGGGGTTCGATGTTTGCCACTTGTACTGCCATTGGTTAGTGCAATAATTTGAGCAGACCCCCTTAGCCCCGATCCACCCATCATGATGTTCTTCTTGTAGGTTTATAGGACCCTTTTCATACTTCCATTTCCCCATCTCTTATATTTCTCTTACCTAGAGTCCCAATAGGATGTCATCACATCTATCCCAATCTCCTGGTAAGTGAAGATTTTCAATGGACATGCCTTTTGGCCTAGTGCCCAATTATAAGTGAGTATAAACCATATGAGTCATTCTGCTTCTGTGTTAACTCACTCATTATGATCACTTCTAGTTCAATCCATTTATCCACAAGTTTCACTATTTCCATGTTTTTAATAGCTGAGTAGTATTCCATAGTGTAAATGTACCACAGTTTCTTTATCCATTCTTCAACTGAGGGACATTTAGGCTGTTTCTAGGTTCTGGTTATTAGGAATAAGGCTTCTATGAACATGGTTGAGCATATGTCCTTGTTGTGTGGTGGAGCATTTTCTATATATATTCCAAGGAGTGGAATAGCTGGGTCTTGAGGAAGCCCTATTCCCAGTTTTCTGAGAAAGCATCAGATAGATTTCCAAAGTGGTTGTACAAGTTTGCATTCCCACCAGCAATGAAGGACTGTTCCTCTTTCTCCACATCCTTGCTTGTATGTGGTGTCACTTGAATTTTTGATCTTAGCCATTCTGATGGGTGTAAGTTGGAATCTCAGAGTCATTTTGACTTGCGTTTCTCTGATGGCTAAGACATTGAGCTTTACTTTAAGTGTTTCTCAGCCATTTGATATTCCTCTGTTGAGAATTCTCTGTTTAGTTCCAAGCCCTATTTCTCAATTGGGTTATTTGGTTTGGTGGTGTTTAATTTCTTGAGTTCTTTATATATTTTGAATATTAGACCTTTGTCAGATGTAGGGTTGATGAAGATCTTTTCTCAATCTGTAGGTTGTTGTTTTGTTTTGTTGACGGTGTCTTCTGCCTTACAGAAGCTTCTCAGCCTCATGAGGTCCCATTTATTAATTGTTGACCTTAAGGCTTGGGCTGTTGGTGTTCTGTTCAGGAAGTTGTCTCCTGTGCCAATGTGTTCCAGGCTCTACTCCTCTTTTTCTTCTAACCAATTTAGTGTCTCTGGTTTTATGTTGAGGTCTTTAATCTACTTGGACTTGAGTTTTGTGCAAGGTGACAAATATGGGTCCAATTGCATTTTTCTACATGTAGACATCCAGTTAGACCAGCACCATTTGTTGAAGATGCCATCGTTTTTCCATTGAATAGATTTGGCTTCTTTGCCAAAAATCAAGTGGATTCATTTATGGGTCTTCAACTTGATTCCATTGATGAACCATCCTATTGCTGTGCCAGTACCATGCTATTTTAATTACTGTTTCTCTGTAGTACAGCTTGAGATGGGATATGGAGAATCTCTAGAAGATCTTTTATTGTATAGGATTGTTTTAGCTAAAAGCAGTCTTTAATGTTGGTTATACCTGTACTCCTGAGCATGTGGAGGCTGAGGAAGAACGTCAGTTCAAAACCGGGTTATCTTTGGAGTTAAACTATTCTATACACATTTTATTAATCTATCTGTCATCTATCTATCTATCTATTGTTTATATATTTATTTATTTATTTATTGTAATGTACTTTGTGGGAGGCTGCCACAGTCAGTATGTAGAGGTTGAAGGACAAGTTGTGAGTTTTAGTACACTCCTTCTACCTTGTGGCTTCTGGGAGAGCAATTCTGGTCCTCAAGACTGTCAGCCATCGGGTAAGCCATGTTGCCAGTCATTAACCTCAGATTTTTGATAGACCCAAGAAACATAGCAAGAACCTTGTATCTAAGAAAAGATAAAATAAGAGAAATACTGCATGTTAGATTACCAGAACATGTAAATATAGCCTTTTCCTTATTTCTTTGTAATCCACAGCATGTATGTTTAACAGAAAGTGTTATTCATTGGGAACTCAGATGAAATATTTCATGCTTTCCCAATACTTAAACACACTTTTTGGTGTTAGGTATATGAAAGCTTTCTTCTACAAAAATAAAATTTGACTTTTGAAACAGTTGATAGAATACCCATAAAAAATCAAAGGTTTCCAATGATTTCATCTTCATTACAAATCACCAGTATTTTTTTTTTAGAAGTTAAAATTTATCTTTGTTACAGAGTGTTCTATGTCATAAATATGCAACTCTTATGTTGTTACCTTCACCTCAGCTTGGTTTGAAAATGAAATAAGCACTTGTAAAAGGAATAAAGAGTGAGAGGCCCCTGGCTTGTTTCAAAACGGTCTCTAGGTGACTGAAGATTCTATTGTTGGCGTTTGCTTTCAGTGTTGTGAGTCGTAGACAGCAGCTGTTCCTGGGATGCTAGTGTACTCTCAGCATCATATGGACCCTTATTCCCAGATGCTCATGACTGTATCTCTGAGTCACCAACCATCTGTCATTCTATACACATCTTCCCAAATTTAGGCGTGTTTGTTTGTTTGTTGTTTCTTGTTTTGTTTTCCTAGGTAATTTTCCCAGAGGGCTCTGACCAGGGTATAGATTCCAGTTACAAGATTCTGCTTTGTTTGCTGACTTCACAAGGAAAAGGCAGCCAAAGATAACATCTGCACTATGTTGTCATCTAGGATTGGCAAGAATTTATAAATTATCTTCAATATTTGTTTTCTATGAACCCAAAAGCTATCTTTGCAATTTGAGTACAGTTCATTGACTTCACCCTTAACGGCATTATGGACAATTTTATATACTGATAACAATAATGTAAAGAAACATTTCTTCAATATATTTTTCATATCAGCCTCATTGCATTTGACATTTGGCATGTGTTTCATTTAATATTCATGATTTTATCTGCAATAGCTAAAACATTCTGTAATTGGATTCTTCATGAAAGTTAATTCCCAGCCCCCACCCCACTTCACTTTAGTATTTTCAACAGCTCAACAACCACCCAGAAAAATCAGACAAATAAGTAAGTAAAGCAATTCAGCATCTGTTATTAGTAAATGGTTTATTTATATGACATTTTCCCTAATTAAGTTGTTTCTTCTTCCATTAAAGTAATTACAATCTATCTCATGCTTTCAGAGCTCTATGATGACTTCAGGAAAAAAGCAAGGGACAGGTCAGATATTGGACTTCTGTTGAATCATCATTATGTAGGTGGCAGGTGGCTGAGGAGACACAACTTTCACTTTTCTTTACTAGTTTCCTTGGAAAGGTAATAGTCACATGACCATTCAGAAATCTAAGAACATGGTCTTTAATAGAGCAAATGGTCTGCTGTTAGGCACTCATATTGATATTACCCTGGAGTGAGTGGCTGGCAGGTACTCTGGGTGAAGATGCAAAGTATTCCTTTGTAATCTGCTAAACATAGCTGTTCTTCACAACAGACCTATTGAATAGTCTGAATCCTAACACATAGCTACAATTTGGATGCTCCAAAAACATTGGGATCCTGTCAGACTAATATTAAGTCATTAGTTAGCAGATGATAGAGAAACAAGATAAACAATGGGAAAGCCCTGCATCTTTATACTAAAAATGCATATGAATTTGCCTTTTTTATCTATTGATAAAGAGAAAAGTATATAAAATTAGTGGTATTACTATGGTGTTTTCAAGGTGTATATTAACTTCTTTAGAGCTGCTAAACTTGTGGATGTGAGTAACGTGGCATTGAACAATTGAACATTAAATGAATAAAGGCTCCAAGTGTGTTCACAGACAAAAAACTTTAAAATATTTTTATTTGCTACCACACATGAATTAAAAAAGAATTGGTTTTTGTAGCATCTTTCAACTTTTTAAAGTGTTGAAAATAGGAAATTGGTTTATCTTCTGTCCCTTGATCTTTCATTAATGTATTACCCTGCTTAGGCCTCACTGACCATAAGCTTATGGAAGAAGATGACTATTTTTAAGCGTCAACCCATTAATGCCTTCCCAACAAACATCCTTATGAAAAAACCCATGTTACTTCTACATTGGGTATCATATAAGCTTCTGTCTGTACTATTCTCCCAGACCTTTCACTACCAAGGAATCATGGAGAGTAAAATAAATTAATAATTTTTAGTCTTGGAAATAAGAACAAATTGTTTTTTTTTTTTAACAACTTCCATCTTTCTTTTTTTTCCTTTTTTATTATTGATTTATTCAAATTACATCTCAGTTGTTAGCCCATCCTTTGTATCCTCCCATTCCTCCCCTCTCCTGTTTCCCCCCTATTCCCCTCCCCTATGTCTGTGACTGAGGGGGACCTCCTCCCCCTGTATATGCTCATTGGGTATCAACTCTCTTCTTGGTGGCCTGTTATCCTTCCTCTGAGTGCCACCAGGCATCCCCATCCAAGGGACATGGTCAAATATGGGGCACCAGAGTTTGTGTGAAAGTCAGATCTCCTTCTCCACTTAACGGTGGAGAATGTCCTGTCCATCAGCTAGTCTGAGTAGGGGTTCGAAGTTTACTGCCTATATTTTCCTTGGCTGGTGCCATAGTTTGAGGAGTACCCCAGGGCCCAGACCCGCCTGTGGTTTTCCAGGACCCTCTGGATCCTTCTATTTCCTCATTCTCCCAGGCTTTTCACACCTTAAGTCTCAATAGGATGTCCTCCCCTCTGACCCACTTTCCTGGTAGGTAAAGTTTTTCATGGGGACATACCCCTTGGACTAGTGTCTCGATATAAGTGAGTATATACCATTTAACTCTTTTTGCTTCTGGGTGAACTCACTCATTATGATAATTTCTAGTTCAATCCATTTGGCCACAAATTTCAGAAATTCCTTGTTTTTAATAGCTGAGTAGTCTTCCATAGTGTAAATGTACCACAGTTTCTTTATCCATTCTTCTACTGAGGGACACGTAAGCTGTTTCCATGTTCTGGCTATTATGAATAAGGCAGCTATGAACATGGTTGAGCATATGTCCTTGTTGTGTGGTAGTGCATCTTCTGGGTATATTCCAAGGAGTGGAATAGCTGGGTCTTGAGGAAGCCCTATTCCCATTTTTCTGAGAAAGCGCCAGATAGATTTCCAAAGTGGTTGTACTAGTTTGCATTCCCACCAGCAATGAAGAAGTGTTCCTCTTTCTCCACATCCTCGCCAGCGTGTGACAAATTGTAAGTCAAACCATTCTAGAAACCCAAACAACATATTAAAATAATTTATAAGTCACCTTCTCTCATAATGATGTTCTGACCTATTCCAGGGCATTCAGACAGATGCCAATCATAAATTTGCGAGAAGCTAGGCCTTTAAACCTGTAGGGATAGGAAAATGGATGGGGGCTAGATTGGGCAGAGATTAGCTTCTGAGAACTGAACGGTGTGCAAGGGGATTTAGTGCAGGGCAGCTGATTGACATAAGATGTCTTATTTGCATTTAAGTGAATTGCTTTGTCCTGGTCTCTTTCAGGACTTTGAATTTTAGTGCATAGGCTTCATCTTTTACAAACCTACTTTATTTTGGGCTCTTTAACGCATATACCTCCCTTCCAGCCCACCTACCCTAGATGGGAGAGAAGAGAGGTTAATGGGACCAGGAGAAGTAGACCTTATTGAATTCAGTTCCTGGGAGTGATTCAAAAATTGACTTTTGATCATAATTTTTATAACATGTTATATGAATGTGTAAAATATTCAATGTTTCAATTCAATGAGAATGTAGTATGATATCATTCACTAACTGCATTTAAATAAACACTTTATTTTAGCAGAACTCTTAAAGCAAGTAATGGCAATTTTTCTTGGTAAGAGACATGATAAACTTTAAAGAATATCCTGTAAAAATCTGAATTTATTAGCCCTTTCCAAATTAAAATAGATAGACAATATCAGTTATCTGAAGTGTGTCAGCCCAAAATTTGTATATTTAATGCAACTGAATTTATATTCCTAAGGTAGACTCTATAAATGACACTTTCTCAGAAGAAAGGTTATTATCTGCAAGTAGAACATAGTGAGCCTCATATTTTCATTGTTTTCTCATTTATGATTAAATATTTGTATTCTATCTTTATCTCTTGGTTTTCATTTTTATTGCTCTGCCTGGTCATCAATCATATCTGTGTCTTTAAAAAGTAATTGTAGAAAGCTTAAAGCATGTCCATTTTTTACATTGGCAGTAATAAAAAAAAAGTATTGCTTTTGGTGTCTTCTGGGGAACACATTTGTGTCCTGCATGTCTGAGACACTGGATGATTTCTGAAAAGCAAGGGATAGAGAGCAGACGTTTTTAATGGCAAAAGTCTGATCAATATGAAAAGAAATTGCAATGCTTGACTTATTCATTTTTTTCCTTACAATAATGGGGAAAGAGGAGGGATTTTCATCACACAGGAGAGGAGTAACTTGTGTTGAACTGCTGCCACACAGATCAACTCTGAGACTGCATGGTTAATTCATCTTAGGCTGGATCCTGGTGCAGCCTAGTGAACCAGTGTTCCTGGAATCAGACAGAAGCTCTGAGGCAACGCATCAGATTTGCATCCCCAATTTTGTTTAAAATATTCCATTTAGCCTTTCCTCCCAGGAAACAAAGCCAGCACTACTCGCTTATTGAACAGCCATTTTTGGATGCTAAGCTTCAGGATATTTTATTAAGATTATGGGAAACTTGAGTTTTGTGGAATGAATCATAGATTGCATTTCAAGTTTGATTCTTCTCCAAGGATTGAAATACATAGGAGGCTAGGATATATGAAAGATTAGCTATTTTATAGCATACTTGAAATCGCCGAGTCAAATGCTTTAGAAAGAAAAATTGTATTGTTAGAATGGAGAATTGCTTCAAAATAAAAACAAAAATTCACATCTTTGCAAAAATGAACTTATACATATAATATTGCCATGGAATATGTTAGATCAAGATATGCATGTTTTAGTTGTATGTTCCTATAGTTTGATCACAACCATCAGATTAAGCAACAAATTGAAAAAAAAAAACCCTATCACGTGTCTTGGTTTTGAAATGTGACAGCAAAACATATTTTCTGGACAGTAGTTTTTGTTCATATTTTCTGGTGTCTCCTCATAGATGCTTTCATAGACCTCTCTGTACAAGATATCACCCACTTTCTTTTTCTCTAAATAATTCTGGTTCATAATTTATTGGGACATTTTTATAGCTTGTTGGAAATTTTATTACCGAGCTATTAGTTTATTTTTTTCAGTGTTTATAACACAATACATGTTGCAGAGAAAATGAGGCTTCCATAGTCTTTATTACGTTTGAGAGAGAAAGGCAGAGGCATTCTGTCTATACACCCTATAGATTTGGGGACTGTAGACTGGCCACTTGTGGGTAGTTCTTGCAGAGAATGCAGATTCAGTTTAGCACTCAAATTAGAGTGCTGGTTTCTTGCGTCAGTTCCAGGGTATCTGACTCCCTCTTTTGGACTTCTTGGGGATCTGCAGGCATGCAGCTCACATATACTGGAGACAAACACAGTGATAATAAAGAAATCTTGTAACAAGATTTGTTGAGTCAGTAAAATTAATAATAATGTGTTGGGTAGGTGTTTTGTTTGTTTGCAGTTGGTGTAATTAAGATGCATGTATAAAGTTGAGTACTGACCTTCAAATGATTTATCTAGTGAGGACATTGTCCTAAGAGAGACCAACTAGTGGAGGAGGAGATAAAAGTCATTGCAGGAGAGGACAGAAGACAAGGAAGGAGTGATTTCAGGTGAGGTGCATATGTAGGAGATATCTGACAAATATTTAAGTGTGCATTCCAACCCAAACATCTATACCTCATATAAAATAAATAGTAATTTATATTTCCCACCAATGGTTGAAATCATAAAAATTTTCTAGTCTTTTCATGGTACTTTTCTTTCCTTGGATACCTCTATTTTTTATATGGTGGTAACGCATTAAACTGTGCAACTAGATGCATAGGGAGCTACAGATGGAGGACTGTGTACTCTTAGTAAATAAAGCATTGCGAAAAGTTCCCTAATTTCTGGGTAGAGTTGTCAGTTTGGCGAAACATCTTCCCATTTGCAATAGGTATCAATGCTCTGAGCATCACAGAGATAGAAATAAGTAGAGCAGTCTGTTCTTTACCTGTCATATCTTCTTCTCCACCTGCCTCCTTTTCTCTTTGTGTTCCATATAGACAACTTTCAAAAGTTGAGCCAAGATTCAAAAAAGTGATTGATTGCAGATGCCATACCAAACATTCACATGAAGAGGTGGTTATGCTTTTATACTTTTAATCACAAAAATTCTAAAATAAATCAATTTAAAAATCAAGCTAGAAAGTGGAGAAGAAAGAAAATCAGATTAATGAGGAAAATGTTGGCAGAGCTTAGAATCTCTGCAAGCATACTGAATAGTGGCTCCCTGTTGCATATGTGCCTGGCGGCAGGACTCCACCCCAACTTCCTCTGAGGAGACCCCACACAGGTGGCTGCCTGTTGCATCTGTGCTTCAGGACAGAATGGCAGAGCAGGACTCCACCCCACCCTCCTCTGTGCAGGCTCTATACTTGCTTTCAGAACTCTCTTAATTCAGCTGAAGCCCACTCTAAAGTCTCCATTGTTAGGTTTTTCAAGATTTCACTGGTGGAAACCAATTTAAGAAATGGCATTCAGAGAACCGTACTAGGCTTTAATGGCCAAAGATGAGTTGAAAAGAAGTATTTGTTTGGGAAAAAACTGAGCCAGAAAACAACAGATGACCTAGATACTAGATGGAATTACTTTGCCTTGAGGTTATAAAAGCACTTTGTGTCTATTTATTTGTTTGGCTACTGTGAAAATAAAGTACTTCTATTCAATCAAAATCTCAACTTCACAAAGGTGGTTTTTAATTTTTTTCTAACACCTGATTTTCCTGATAATTCACAGCTACTAATGTTAGTGTCTTTTAAAACTCCTTCTCTACAATTAAATATGGAGACAACTTCATAATGTTAACCTATTGATTACTAATCAGGAAAATGCAAAGTCTTTGATATTTTTTATGTAATGTCTGGCTGTGGCTCTCTGCAGCGGCTGCCATCTGCTTCCTGAGATAGCATCTCTTATGATGACTTGGATAAGGCATTAATCTATGAATATTTGTTTTGTTTTGTTTTTTCAAGAGAGGGTTTCTTTGCATAGGCTTGGGTGTCCTGGACTCACTTTATAGATAGGGCTGGCTTTGAACTCACAGAGAGTGCTGGGATTACAAACATGCTCTATCACACCTGGCTTATCAGGAGACATTTTATTGATGCCTTTATTTTAAGAACAGTAATGTTTGATTATTACCCTAGGTCTTTAGGCTGTCTATTTGAGAAACTGGGAGAAGTAGAGGGAGAGGAACTATAATCTGGTTATATTGTGTGAGAGAGAGTCTATTTTAAATAAAAAATCCTAAGAAAATATAAGAAATATATTTATATTTAAAAATGTTTTATATTATAAAAATAAAAAGAATTCGAAGTTTAACTCCTTTGTCTCTCTATATATATTATTTGATGTCAGAAATTGATTTGATTGTCAGAAATGTAACATGATATGTTCCTTCAGTAAGAGCAAAAATAGAATACCACTCTATTAATTACAATAGTGAAACTTGTCTTAAATTTATCTATCCAATATCAAAGAAATGCAAATTTTGGTAGAATTATAGAATGAAAGAAGTTCAGACAATAAGGAGATAACTACTAAGTTCTGGGCATGGAAGTTCCTAATATCACAGTGCTCTGAGTGTCTGGGTGGCTATATGAGCTAATGGTCAAAGGTGAGTGCCGAGCTGAGCGCTTGCGTAGTCTCCTTTATTCCTTTTAATTTAATTTATTTATTTTTATTAATTTATTCTTGTTACATCTCAATGGTTATCCCATCCCTTGTATCCTCCCATTTCTCCCTCTCTCCCATTTTCCCCTTACTCCCCTCCCCTATGCCTGTACCTGAGGAGGATTTCCTCCCCCTGTATATGCTCATAGGGTATCAAGTCTCTTCTTGGTAGTTGCTATCCTTCCTCTGAGTGTCACCAGGTCTCCCCCTCCAGGGGACATGGTCAAATATGAGGCACCAGAGTACGTATGAAAGTCATACCCCACTCTCCACTCAACTGTGTAGAATGTTCTGTCCATTGGCTAGATCTGGGTAGGGTTTAAAGTTTACCACCTGTATTGTCCTTGGCTGGTGCCATAGTTTGAGTGGGACCCCTGGGCCCAAATCTGCCTATCATAATGTTGTTCTTGTAGGACCCTCTGGATCCTTCTACTTTGCTATTCTCCTATGTTTCTCTCCTCTAGAGTCCCCATAGGATGCCCTCTCCTCTGTTTTAAGTCATCTGAGCCAACTGTGAATCAGTCCGGAAACTCTCCCCACCTGGCTCAGATAGAGAGAATCAAGAAGACAGACATGGCTTTCCTGGACCCATACTTGTTATCTCTAGCCTTGTCCTCCTCCTCTAGATTACTTGTCTTAATGATGGAGTCTGAGTTCAGGTGTACCTCTGATCTTCATTTGTGTAAAGTTCTATTTAACACAGGAGACAATCTCACACTCAGTGTGCAGGAGTGGGAACTATGACGATTACTGGATGTGTTGAAAGTTCCCTGTTAGAGCTATCACATATATACAAGAAAAGTCAACATGGACAATCATGATGGAGGAAGTACTAATTTTCACATCTCCCCATGTCATTTAATATGCCTTCAAACTATTACTTGTTATTAAAAATAGTTCTTTGTAGTATTGAGAATATAATTACCCCATTGCCCCTTTCTCTCTCCAAACCCTTTCTAGCTCTTAGCTCTTATACACACACACACACACACACACACACACACACACACACACACACATTCACATGCATGCACACACACATATATACTTTTCCTAAATAAATATATAAGTATATATATAAATATATATAAAATAAATGTGTATATATATATACATATATACCTTTCCTACATAAATAAGCACAATTTTCCCAAATTTTTTAATATTACTTCTTTGTATGTTTTCAGTGCTGATTATCTGTTAATAGATAACAGATTGTGCTCTTCCCTAGGGAAGACTATTTCTTTAGACTTCGTTAGTTGTCTGTAGATTTTTGGGTAGAGATGACACCTTCCTGGCTTTCTCCAGACCATGCTAACATGCCTCTGCTCAGTTCATGTTTAGGAAGTCATATAGAAGATGCTTCAGAGATGCAGGTTCTGACATTCCTAGCACACACAATCCTAAAGCAGTTTCTCTGGATTTTTGTTGTTGTTGTTGTTGTTTATTTTTTGCAAGAGATATAACCATCAATAATTTAAATATATTCTTAGTAACTTTATTTACTATAAATTCAGATCATTTTAAGAGATTTTTCAAATTCTTTCTCATAAATAAAAACCTGTATAAAAATCTAGGAATCTGTGTACTTTTGTATACAGAAAACTAATGAAATTACAAGCTGTTAGTCACAGGACTGAACTTTAGGAATGATTAAGATTTGCTTCCTGGGGGCTTTAGTCAGAAAGTTTTCTGACTATTGTTCATAAAAATATCAATACATATAATATATAAGTAAACTTGTACACTATAACTTGATTTTTTTGTTGTTCTTCCAAATTTCTTCCAGAGTTTATGGCATAGTCAGAAGGAAAATTGTTTTCTTTTTACTCTAGGCATACCTTCCTTGGGGACACTGCAGATTTTAGGTAAAATTAGATATTTATAAGATTCCTAGACAAAATATTGCCATATTATAGCTTAATAGAACCTTACTATTGTTATTTTTCAAGCAAGATTCTTCTTCGGCGTGCTATAGAAATGCCCATTTGTCTGTTGGAGGAAGGAGAAGGAGCTCTCAATAATGGAAGGCCGTGCCTGATTGCTTCCTCATCCATTAAGAAGGGAAAGCAAAGGCTCCTTTGTCCTTTTTACTGCAGTCTCTGATCATAGCTGAAGAAAAGGAGAACAGCAATAGCACAGATCTGTGCTCATGGCTTCCACAGCTTTTCTAAAGCAGAGAAACTTAAAATTGTCTTACACTAGAACATGTAAGAAGTATTTGTCATGCTATGAACATCCAAGAAAATTTTGCATTCTTAATCTACTTTTAAATAGCTCCTAATAAACAATGAAACACAAGTGTCTTTTAAGATCACTGTTTATAATCTTCTATGTAACCCTGGCAGTAGTCCATTTCAAAATAGATTTAGCTATATTAAACAAGAGTTAATGAACATGTTAAGAGTTGACTCATTGAAGCCAGGCATAGTGGCACATGCCTTTAATCCCAGCACTCAGCACTTGGGAGACAAAGGCAGGTGGATCGCTACGAGTTCAAGGCCAGCCTGGTCTACAAAGTGAGTCTAGGTAGCCAAGGCTACACATATAAACCCTGTTGAAATACCAAAAAAAAAAAAAAAAAAAAAAAGAATTGACTCACTGGTTCTTCCCAGTGCTTATTTATCTCATAGCAATTCAGTATGTGTAAAACACAGCTCATACAAGGAATGAGTCCTAAGAGGAAGGTGATATATTGCCTTAAAGTATATAATGAAGAGAACTCTAAGATGCCATAGACTGGCTCTGCACTAACTTTCAGAAAGAAAGAAAGACAATAAGCAGGAAAATAGGAATCTCTTCATGAAGTTTTCAGAAGAGGTATATGGTGGTTTGAATAAGAAATGTGCCCCCAAAGGCTTGTGTATTTGAATTGAGCTTTTCAGTTGGTGGTAATGTGTGGGGAGGCTTTAGTGGAAAGGTGATAAAACTAGAACAGGCTTTGAAAGATTACAAGCATTTGTCCCTTCTTGTTCCGTCTCTGTCTTTCATATTTTTAGTTAAAAATGTGACCTCTGTTCTCTACCCCTGATTCTATGTTTGCCTCCCCTCACTGAATAATAATAATAATGATAATAATAATAATAATAGTAGTAGTAGTAGTAGTAGTAATAACAATAGCAACAACAACAACAAAAACAAATAAAATGCCCCTATGTTCTCCATACTTCAATAGGAGAAATTTTTTGGTTTGAATTCTTTCCCTGGGAAGTCACCTTTGTTAATGCTTTTCATCAAGGGTCTAAATGCTTCCTCATCCAACAGCTGTAAAGGTTAAAGCACAAGATCCTCAGAAAACAAGAGTGTTTCTCTAGTGTCTGCCATGCTTTTAAAATCACAAGTAGCACATAAAGACAGTGAAGACATCATGGATTGGGTTGGCCACTGCATCTCAGGCTTGGTAGAAACTCCTAAGTGGGAATAATAGCAAAGCTATTGCTTAATTATGTGTTGCTCTCTCAGTTGGTGGGAGAAAGTTAAACCAAGCTTTGACTTGTTCATGTGATATGCAATAAATGTGCAATGCCTCCTTGTAAATATATGCATATGGTAAGCTCTCTTGACCCACGGGAACATTATTGTAGACTGTCAAACCTTTCAGGAAGATTTGTGAGAACATAGCTTTAGTCCATGGCAAGACTGCCATTGGCAGGTATGGAGTTTTCAGTTCTTTCTCCTCATGATTTCTTTCGTACCATCATAAAATGAATAATGTGTCTTTTCTTTGTGCTCCCTGCTATGATGTGTTGTCTTGGATAGGGTCAGAAGAAACAGAGGTTGAAATTATTATATGTTCCTGGAGTTTCTATATGATTTCTGTTTTTAATCCAGCTAGTTTGTGGTCCATAATTTTTGAATAGAGGCATTAACTTAAACCTTAACTCCAAAGATCTAGGGTATCTGCATTCTGCTGATGCTGGATTATTCACTTTTTTCCACTGAATTTAAGATTAAAACGTGGCAATTGTAAGGGCTTCCCAAGGGGTCCTTTTGTGCATTCCAGATATGCCTTCTTGTATCCATAAAGCACTATTAAATGGATTTCCATTAATAGGCCACCCCATACAAAATGGGTGACGTCATATTTCAAGAAGGCTTAAATATAAGGAGTACAAAAAGGGTAAAAGACATTAATTCCAACATCTACTCAAGAGGAGAAACTGAGGTTTTATGGAAGGTTTTTGGTCCTGAATAGCAAGACTTCAGATAAGTAAAACACAAATAGCTGGATTGAAAGCTTAACTTACAACTGTGGATGAATAGTGACCCATTTTTTACATATGATTCCTTGAATTCAGACCTTGGCATTGATGTACCAACACATGCTCATAGCAGTGCTGAGCATAGCAGAGGCTCTAGTAAGAGCTGCATCTGCACAATAAACATGTGCAATATTAACATGCAATCCCATTTTTCTGTCTTCCAAGAACATTTTTAATATTTTTGATAAAATTTGATCACTTTTTATAAAATTTATTCAAAGTATTTTACCTTCTATGTCTTGCTGAGAGTATGTTTCTGAGTGATGATAGTTGGAGTATATTTGTATGGTGTGTGTGTGTGTGTGTGTGTGTGTGTGTGTGTGTGTGTGTGTGTCTACAATTACTTTCCTTGTGTCTTACTCAAATTTCTGCTGCTATAAGAAAATGTTCGAGAGAATAAAATTAAAATGGAAAAAAAAAAAACATTTTGCATTATGGTCCTAATCGTGTTAGTCCATGGTTAGTCCATTAGCTTGTTTGTTTTAGACATGTGGTGATACAGACCATCACCATGAGAGATAGAGGAAACTGTTTAGATCAATTTATACATCTAGCAGTGAGTTATAGAGAACGGATCCAGACCCTCCTTATTGCCTGCAAAGACATACTACCTAGTAACTCAGATCCTTTCCAGTGGAACCCACCTTTTCCTCAGGAGTGTCAACAATTGATAATTAGTCTTTTAGCTGTTAGCCTCTGCATTCCAAACACTAAGATCTTACAAAAAGAAAATGTTATCAAACTATTTTAAATGTTAAGAATAAATTGTTCTCTAACTTAGAATGATTGCTTCCCCAAACTTATGGGACTTGTGGGGAGTCCTGGGAATAGGTGGGGTGCAAAGGATATAAGACCAAGTGGGACATGAAAACATCTGAATGTGTTACCTTCATATGTAATAGTGTCAAAGAATGAATTCAATGTCAGCACATTACAACATGCCTTTGTGACTTGTGAGCATTAGTGGTTCAGACCATCACTGTGGAGACACAATATAAATAATAATAAGCACTAAACAAACAAACACGCAAATATTCCCATTGCTTATACTCAAAAAGTGCCCATTATAAAGGATTCAAGACTTTTTAACTGTAGGATTTATTCTCTGGAATTAATAAAACATTGAATAAATATTGGTGATTCTAAACAACATTTCTAAAAATTTCATATTGTGGCTGAACAAACAAAAATCACAAAAAGTTTTCTAATGTTTTAAGCTGATTTATGATATTCTTGTGTTGGTTCATATCTATATCTTTCTTTGGTTGAGTGCTGCCAATGGGCCACGGGTGGGACAAGCTTGTATATGTGAAATAAAAAAAAGTTTCTCCGAAACACCTGCATTATTAATACATCAGGAAATTTTAGGAATTGTTTAAAAGGTTGGTCTTTTGTTAAAGTGCTGGAAGTTATGTAATTGTACTTTTTATTGGCAGTGTTCCTGATACCAGCCATCAGGCGGTAAATACAAAAAGGCTACCCAAGTCCCAAGCTTATATTCTCCATCCCATGGAAGTTTTCAGGAACAATAGAGAGTCTGTCAGGGAAGTTCTTGTTTTAGACTTCCTGCTTCATAAACTGAACTCTTAGTTGCGAATTGTCTCTCTTCGCCATGCATATGTACATCTTCTCAGACCTGGAGGTTTTGTCTGCACCTGTGGTAATGAAAACACTGAAGGATATAGTATCTCCTTTGTTCATCTTCTGGAAAGGTAGGAGCTAAGCTTCTATGTGAAGCAGGACACACTGGAGGCTTAAGCACTTTGATTTCTATCAGCACTTCCAGTTCTCTGTCTAGACCCCATTCCACAAGGTCTTCCTTCTAGCTCTTCCGAAAACTGAATATCTGTTCTTTCATTTCACCAATTTTGGGCTCATCTTTCTGTATTCTTCACTAGGGTGGACCTATCTGTCACAATTTGTCTTTGATAGAAGCTTTAAATATCAATTTGCATAACAAAATTGAAACATTTTTTTCGATGCTTGACTATGGTGTGTCACATTTTCTAAGAACAATTATGCTATTATAATTTTCCATCGAGATAGATTAAACCTGGGCTGGGATAAAACATTAGTTCTAATTTTGATATATTTTAACATACTTTTATGCATGTTCATTAAACAAAAATAGCCTCTAATATTTTTACAGGTCATATTTTCATCACTTTAGCAAGGATGAGTGTGACATAAATATTGAATAAGACTCATATAATTATTAAGATGTAACTTTTTAGAATTTATTGTATTATAATTTCTTACTGTCAGCTTAAATATAGAAAAAATTGTTGTTGTTGTTTTTTTTTTAACACATTTCTATGACTGTGGAATCCATGGCTGGGCTACAACATCAGTGTTACTTTGTACCATCTTGGATATATTTGAGTTTTTCATTTGTCCCATCAGTTGCTCAAATTTTGTCTGATAATTGTTCATTTTTCTTGACAGTGTCTTACTTTGCATTTTATTCACAGAGAGTACTGATGACACAAAATACGTTATATTATGAATGAATGATATAGCAAATAAAATGAATTTTCTGTCCTGAATTTTATTAAACTAGTATGTAAAGCAATGAGTATAAAGATGAGATCAGTTTTTAGTAGGTTTGATGGAAATATTTTACAAAAATTATGGAAAAACATGCAATGGAAAGCAACTTCTTCTAGATCCAGCAATAGCGGTGGAGTAGTCAGTAACAAGGGTTTGTGGGATACTTGCTTTTCAATTTGGTCTCAGATAAACTGAACATGTGGGTACAAACAGATGAAAGTGTCCTAATGGGAAGTTTAATCTTCATCCTCAAAGTTAATAATCTTTTATGGGAGTTTTGTAGATGGAAAGTGTTGATATAATTCTACAAGAGTTTACAAGGAAGGCTTATATGAATATAGGAAATGTTGTGGAGGTGCTACTGAGTAGTTTAAAAAATATACAATTGATTTTAATGATGGTTGATCTAACTTATAGTTACTGAGAATGCACAACATCAGCATAATCGCCAGGGTAAAAGTTGAGGCATAATTACATATATGTTACAATGATGTACGGCTACTATGCTGTAGGGTGCATGTTTTTCCTCCTGGCCCCAAGCTCCTGGAATAATTGATCCATGAGACTTAAAATATATTTATAAATACCTTTGCCATATAAGTAGGCTCTTCTTTGACTAGCTCATAATTTAAAATAACCCATTTATTTTAATCTATATTCTTCCATGTGGCTGGTTACCTCTGCTCAGGTACCATGAGCCTATCTTCATATTTTCCCAGATATATCTCATTCACCTGGCTCTTTCCCAGATGTCCCACCTTCTATTCTACCCTTACCTATAGACTGTGCATACAATACACAAGCTATTCTTTCTACACTAATTCATGTTTATATTTGAAGTCATTAAAGGATAAATATGTTAATAATATCAAAGCAACAAAAAGTTTATAATAACAATTAATTGTGAGTTGCTAGGGTGAAAAGTTTTTTCCATACAAAAAATATCAGAGTATTTCGCTTATACATTAATCTTAGAGAGAATATATTTCAGTGACAGCAACGGAGAAATATTTGGGTTCCTGTTGAAACTCAAAGATTGTGAGTGTTGGTCATGAAGAAATGCATATGACAGTCTTCATCAGCAGATATGACAAATTAGAATTGGAATTATAAGAGAATATGAATCTAATATTATTCTTGTAGATATTTTTGGACTGCTTGTGGTTTAGCACAGAACTTAGAGTGCTGTCAGATAATAAGAACATTTACTGTAACGTGATATATTTTAAAAGTTGTAAAGTCTTTGTACCTATACTTTTCAAATCGTAAAATGCAGCTCCTTAGACCATAGTGTTATATCATTGTATAGTACTCTATTGTTTTATAGAGTTAGATGTTGAAACATTAAAAAAGAAAGAAAGCTTTTGCTGAAGTGATGATGTGTAGATTTAAATCCAAATCCATATAATCTTATTTTCATTTGATTATTTTAATCTAGTGTCACTAACTACAAAGTATCTATCACCTCTCCTTTAACAATAAATTATTTTCATCAAGAATAGCCACAAAACAATCACGAATTATATAACTGCTACATTCATAGTGCTTTGGCTGTTTGTATTTGGCAGCCTTGAAAAAACATCTTTCCTACCTTGGTGTGTCTAAATTTCTGAATGAAAATCAATGTCTATCACACCTCATCATTATCAACTTAAATTACAGTCAACCCAGATTTTCACATAATAGCAATTCTGAGAAACTTCAATGATGCCTATTTATTTATTACTTATTTTACAGTACTAGAGTTGAAACCAAACACCTCTCTCCATTTTACTTTGTTTGAGAAGTACTGTTGTTGAACCTGGCGCTCACTATTATGGCTAGACTGGCTAGCCAGTAAGAGAGTGGGATCTACATCTTTCCATTCTTTTCATCCAAAGGCTGCTATTATGAATGAACATTGTCACATCCGACTTTTAAGTTGATGGTTGGATGAAAATGAGATCCATTTGTCTGAAGAGAATTCACTTACCCACTGAGCAATCTTTATTGATTGGCTAATGAGATTCTACTAAAGGCACTACTGCAATAAGGAATATTTAATAAAAATCTTTGATTTTAGGCCCACGATTGCAAGAGATGTCCTCCTGCGTGTATAAAGGGTAAAATGAAATGTTCAGAATTTGTTTTAGACAGTTTAATGTTTCTACGTTTTAACTAACACCTTTGACAGGATGAGCATAGTTTTACAGCAAGCCTCATGAAGGTAAGTAGCAAGCATACTTTACTGTACATTCCTAGTGCTGGAGTGGAAGTTGGCTCAAAGTAGATGTTCAGCAAACGTTTGTTGACAGCTTGGGTGACTCATTACTTCCATATGGCACCTCCCACCAGGCAAGCTAGTTGGGATTCCGGTTTATAGTTTGCTGTCACATTTTAAAAACAAGGTATTTCTTATTTACAACAGACACCATTTTATGCTCTTTTTTTCTAGGTGAAACATTTCTAGTCATCTCATAAGTGAATATTCATTAAAACTTTAATTAATTTAATTTAGAATTTATATTTTATTGATAATACCTAGCTGAGGAAAGTGGAAACGGATAAATAAAATGAAGCTTATTTCTTGAAAGCTTAAAAAAAAATACACGATTTTCATGTTGTGGAACTGTGAATAAATATCTAGTTAGCCTCATCTGGATTCACAATCTGTTTCTCTAAACACCTAAATTTATCTCTATCCCAAGCACTCTTTTTATATACATTGGCTGTGGCAACTCATATAAACTAATATAAAATCTTATTTAAATTTCACTTACTGTGCTGACCATTGCTGAAATCATGCCCAATCCCCAGACCACACTGATGGTGAAGATTCATTCATAGCATAGATAGCTTTGTATAAAATATTTAAGTTAGCACCAGGGTCCTCTATGAAATACTTGGTAATATATTTACTGTTTTTGTAAGTAACAAAATATGTCATTTTAAAAGACATTCCAATTAAATGGTTATGAACATAAATGTATATTTTTTTATTTCTACTTTACTAAAAGTTTTCTTTTTCCTTTATTTAAACTGTAATATAATACGTAATAAAAAGTTTCCTTTCCATCCAGTCCAGTCTCTCACAGACCTACTCTTTCTCCATTTCCTCTTCAGGAAAGAGCAGACCTTGAGGAAAGGATGATGGAACTTTTGAACATGATGCAAATAGTTTGAGTGACAGAGTCCAGAGTCTGGCCAGCACTGCCGATGACGATGAGCTTGCCAGTTGCTACCCTCTATAATGATACCGAATATCCATACCTGGCTACTACTGCATCTCTTCCCCAAACTTGAGCTGCACGTAAATGTGATCATTTATTTTGCAGTCTAAGTGACCTTATTTTTCATCCACTTAATAAATAATTTTATTATTCAGCCATGTGTGTGTTCTAGTTTATTTATTATACTTGTTTTTATTTCATTGTGTTTCTCTATCCACCTTGGCAAACACTGGTTATCTGAATCCTACTTAAGATTTTAATATGATGAATAATGTTTCTATGAATGAACGTTCTTGAACATATCTTTAAGTGACAATAAAAATATGTGCCTCAGAGATCTGTCACAATGTGTAAAGATGAAATGCTGTATTATGTACTATGGTAATGTCTGTTCACTTGTGTTGTTTTACAAAAAAATAAAAGATTTAATTTAATTGTTCACATTATATATACATATATAAACATTATGTATTAAATATCATTTGTTAATATTTAACAGATTCCTCATAATACTTCTACTTTTAAAATAAAAAACAGGATATATATATCTCACTTGTGCATTTAATTAATCATATTTTTCTGAGAATAGAATTTAAAATGAAGAAATGGTATACTAGCTTTTGCCAAGATGTATGCAGACTAGTGAGAATGGACTCTTTACTTAAAAAATTCCAAGGAATATTTGTCAAGTTTTGTCTTCTATAGACAAGTTATAGGTGGTGCTTTGAATGAAAACATTGCCTATAGGCTCAGGTACTTGAGCACTGGAGACTCAGCTCACTTGGGGGGTTATAGTGAGGGCCAACATTGTTGCACTATTGTGCGGCAAACTTTGAGGATGTATAGCATCACCCTATTTCCAGTAAAACCCCTGCATTCTTTTTGTGATTGCAGGTGTGATGCTACAGCTTCCTGCTTCTACCACTACGCCTGTTAATTATCTGCATGCATGCCTATCACGGCAGTCTCATAAATTTGTGACCGTAAGCCCAAAATGAACTTACTTCTGGAGCTTCTGTTGGTCATGCTGTTTTATTACAAGATAAATGTAAGTATAAAATATGTAAGAGTTTCTCCTATATAGCATAATGGTAGTATGTTGTGTAAATCATATATACATTACAATGCATTGTAAAAGTTTATTTCAACAACAGACAAACTTTTATTAAACAATCTCAAGGTTATAAAGTTATTTTAAATAAATTAATATTACTGAAAAAAAATCACAGAATAATAAATTTTATAACTTCTTAGGAAATAACAAAACATACAAAAAGTATGAATTTCTTTAAATTTTAATGATCAAAAATCAATTTTACATATTTTCTATGCAAACTAAAATTATAAATTTTCAAAATGATTATAAATATACTCTGCTATCTATGACATTTAACCAACACATTTCTTTCACTCATACCAAATTTATTACTAAATTTTTCATGAACAAGGGATTTTCCTATCTACTATTGCAGAGATGATTTGTTTCTATGGTATATATTTATCTTCTCTCATTTTTAAAATGTTTTAATTAAAATGGAATTATATCATATTCTGGCTCTCTTTGTGCTCTACAGCCTCTTTCAGTATTGCTCCTATGTTCTACCCACTGCCAAGTTGTTATTCTCTTTCTCTTACTTAGATTCAAACACACACATAGATATACAGCCAAACAAATATATACATGTACACACACACACACACAACACACACACATATAGATGCATAGAGAGGCAAATACCTGGCTGCAGCATTGTGAGGCAAGCTTCGAGAATGAATATCCTCATCTTATTTCCAGTAAAAACCCCTGCATTGTGTTTATGATTGCCATATATGTGTGTATATATATATATATACATATATATATTTATACATATATATATAAATATTATGTCTGTGATTATGAGCTATGTGTATATGGTTTGTACATGTGCATATATATATATTTATACATATACACACATATACATATATGTGTATATATATGCTGATTCTATTTTTGTGGTGATATATCTATATATACGTAAATTCATATATATGGATTCAAGGTTGACCATTCTGCACTGGGCAACCAAACTGTTCTCTATATAACATTGGAATTGAATGCAAAACATGCATTTCCTAGTATAGTTTTTACACATATCTATAAGTTAGATTAAATAGAATGTTAATGTGAACTTAAATGGGGTACAGTGCTTGTAGTTTTAGATAACACATAGTTATTGGAAGACAAATGTGTAAATAATTCTTGAATTACCATAAGAAGACAAAAGCACCACAGGGAGTTTAAAGGAATGTTTTCCCAACCAACTGTTTATTGAGGAACTTCTTTGGGCATTGTTGTAAGTAGTGTGGTTAAAAACCTGAAAATGATGTGTGAGCTTATGAGTTTATTTTTAATGACAAAGGATTTAGGGGGTCAAGGAAGGCCCTTGGGAAATGACACAATGGATGAAGTTTTAAATAACCCTTTCTTATTGCTATAGAATAAGAATTATTTCTCTGCCTACTCATTGCTAGGTTTATTGCTGATGCTTATTCATGCTATGATGCCTATTAAGATAGATAAATCAGAAGAAAGGCACATACATTTCTTTAATGTACGCTTAGTATGACACAAGAGCTGTTATAAAGAAGAATGAAAAGAAGTTGTACCATTTCAGAAACTGTTATGTGGAAGTGTGTTTGGAAGGTAAAACCATGTGTTCAGAAGTTGTAGAACCATAGGAATGCATGCAACTTTATTTCTTCTCTTTGTATGCTTGAAATAGTCTTCATCTGGCTATAAAAAGCTCCCTGGAGTGAGAGTGCAATAGTCCACTACAGGGCTGAGTCCAAATAAGTTTTGTGGAAACAGAGTGATGGAATGGAAAAATACAATTTCAATGTTTTGTTGTTTTCCTACAGTCAATAAGATTATTCTGGTGTTTCTGTAATTTTCTCCCGTCTCATGGATAATGCTTTGCTGGAGAAACAGTAGAACCTGGGGACCTAGTGGGAAGTCTTAGATCAATGGGGGGGCAGAATAAAAAAGATGAGAATGAAGTATGATGTTTAAAGGTATGGTGGTGTGCCCATACAATGTAAATCATGTCTATTGATATTTCTTTCTGAGCCACTGTGTTGTGAATAGTTTGCTCCCATCAAGAAGTTCTGCATTCCTACAGCCTAAAATCAATGCAACTGAGACTGTGAACTGAAACACTCAAAACTGTGAGCCAAGTCCAGGGAGGGAAGCAGGCCGACTGACTGTGTCCTTCACCTTTCCCACTACTCCTCTGAAACCAAGCCCCCAGTCTTATTTTCATGACTGCAGGAAAACACCTGGTGCAGCATCCCTTTGTCCTTGCCACCATCTGCAGTGAATAGCACAGATCTTCCCCTCCTAACGTCTTTCCTCCCACTGATTGTTTTATCTCAGCCCTCAACTCCAGCAGGTACTCCTGGGAACCCACAGGTGACTCTGATCAAGCCTAAAGGTAGGCTTACTGCAGATCTTCACCTCTCCCTCTGCTCTTCCAGATACAATCCTGAGTCTCATCCTCTTCTCTGCAGTGAAACACCTGCTGTACGCTCCCTTTCACCACTCCCTTTATTCGGCCAAACTAAAACCTCAAGCTCATCTCCAAATCTGTAGAAGACCTTCTGCTGTGTTCTGTCCTTACTGTCTACCTCCATTCCCAGGAGCCTAAGCAGATCCAAGTGAAATAGTTTGCTTTCTCTTTTTCTGCAAATATATGTCAATATTAATTTTTTAAATTCACAATAAATAGATACAGACTAACATAACAGATTGGAAGACAGTGGCTACAATTTTCCTGCATCCAACAAAAACACTTTACTATCAAGGATCGATATCACCTCATAGAAGAAGGGTGAAAAGAGATATTACCAACAAAGGGAATGAAGAAGTAAGCTGATGGAAGCATCTTAATATCTGACAAAGTACCCTGCCAACCAAACTAAATGAAAGACATAGCAAAGGACACTACCTACTCATTAATGGAAATAATCCACCAAGAGGATCAAACTATCTTTATTTACAGATTGTGTGTGTGTGTGTGTGTGTGTGTGTGTGTGTATCCATTTCTAAAATTTATGCTTAGAATCTCTATAGCTGACAAACACTTTCAGCAAAGGAAGCAGGTACAAAATTAACTCACAAAAATCAACAGTCCCCCTTATATTCAGATGACAAACAGCTGTAAGGTTTCATCTTATGCCTTCCAGAATGGATAAAATCAATAAGACAAATGATGCTCATGCTGGTGAGGATGTATAGTAAGGGAAACACTCATCCATTGCTGGTGGCAGTCCAAACTTGTATGACTATTAAGGATATCAGTTTGCTAGGTCTTCTTATGAATGGACCTATCCCAAGATTCAACTATATCACTCATGGACATAAACCAAAAAAACCCTTGACCTACCTCAGAGACATTTGATTAACCATGTTTATTTCTGCTCTATTCATCCCGGCCAGACATTGGAAACAACCCATATGTTCCTGAAAAGAAGAATGGATAAATAAAATGTGTATTAATCATCCATTACAAAGCGAAATTAAGAAACTCACAGATGAGTAGATGCAACTAAAAAATCATCCTAGGCAAGGAAACCTAGACCCAGAAAGACAAAAATGGTTTGTATCAGCTTATATGTGAATATTAGCTATTATATCATTGATAACTAAGCTACAGTAGAACAGAAATTAGGTTTAGAGTAAAGGACTAGGGAGTGCAGGTAAATCTCACTAAGAAATGTAATTGAATTTATATTTATGGCTGGATGGATTATGAGGCTGGAAAAGGAAAATCATCAAGTTAGGAGGGGGAAAGTAGTGTGGACAGCAAGGAAAATACTGAGAGAGATAGAGTGAACTAAAATTAAGAAGCCCCTGAAGAAGGGAACATACATACATATATACATACATATATACTATATATATAATATATATATTAAATATATATATATATATATAAAATCTAAGTGAAATAGCCAAATAACAGGAGAAACAGTTTTTCCAACTAGTCATCTCTTGTCACAAATTGAAGTGTCTAATACTAGGGTTGGCTTACTTCTAACTGAGTTGTTGGACCAAGGGGTCCCACGGTAATGCCAAAACACCCTTGGCTATCGTGAAGATGCCAAGACTATAGGTTGCTTTCCACAAACTGTAGGCAAAGCCTCAATGCTGGAGACAACATCCTCACAATGGATCAAATATGGAAGTGTTGAGCATCTGCCTAATAGAGCCTTCACCTCTACATTCAAGCATTTTTGTTACAGGAAGTTACCCTGCGAGCTACTAAAGCCACAATTCTTTTGAAACCTTATGGTTTCCTGCCCCCAAGATATGCTAGAACAATGGTGTCACAAAGCTTGTTGGAGTAACCAACCAATATCTGATTTCACTTATGGCTTACTCCACAACTCAGAATCCGTGTTGGGCAGAGTTTGGGTGACAGACAACCAGAGCCTGCATTGCCCAAGATCCTTGGGTAAAATCCAAATACTACTGTTCTACAGAAACTAAATAAAATAAAACTTAGCAATAAGAAGACTTCTATTAACATATGAGATGCTTTACTCATACATTGGTGCCTCACCCAACCATCATCACAGAAGCTTTCTCCTTCAGCAGGTGGAAACAAATGCAGAGTCTCATAGCCAAACGTTAAGCCAAGAGTGATACCTTGGAAAGCTTAGCCCTAAATGGGATGTTTCTACTCAATTCCTTCCTACAAGTTGATGGGATTCTGCAGGAAGCAGAAAAGATGTAAGGGGCAGATAATATGGAGAAACCACACACACACACACACACACACACACACACACACACACACACACACACACACACACACACAGCCCTCTAAATCAATATATGAATGTGCAGAGACCGAGGCACATGCCCCGATCCTGCACAGATCTGAACCATGTCTTCTGTATATATACTATGGCTTCCAACTTAGTGGATTTAACAGATGTCTGAGAGTGTGAAAAAGTACATTTTGGCTTGATTTTCGTCCCAACCACTTGGCTGTTTTCCTTTTGTTTGTTTGTCTTGCCAAATTCTGATGTGTTATTTTTTGTTTCATCTTCTTATATTTTTATCATATTTTATCATATACCTTAGAAACCTTTTTTTTTCTAATGAGAGATATAAGTGGATTGGATCCTGATAGAGAGGAGGTAGGAGGAACTCGGATGTATAGAGGAAGGGGTAACTGAAAATTCTGTTATGTGAAAAAAAATCTATTTTAAGAAAAGGAAAAACAACAAACTATGAACTAACATAAGTAATTTCTCCTTTGAAGTTAATTTCTATAGAGGATGTTGGAAAAATGAGATTGTAATTGACTCAGATGTACATTTCAAGACAAGTTTCACACAAGGTGAACTCTAAATTATATTTTGATAAAAAAAAAATCTCCAAGATGAGTAGGTTTTGGGCCCTGTGGTTGTGACATCAATCCCTGTGACTTTGATGACTCTCTGAAAGATAGAGAACTTTCAGCCCACTTGTGGAAATGTGCTGTTCCAAATGAATGCAATGTGATCCATCATACCAAAGTCTCCTCTACCTAAGCCTCAGACTTCAATCATTTGTTCATTATGATCAATCACCACTGATGAAAGAACAACAGTTTTCTCTTCCATGACTTAGACCAGCTTTTCAAGGATGAGTAGTATATGAAAAGTATATAAAGAATAGATGAACTAATATATATTGCTATGTAAGTTGAAAGACTGGCAAAAAATGGAATAAAGAAAAGATATATAGCTCGTGTGCTTTTACTTTTCTTAATTTAATATTTGAGAGATTAAGATTCTTTTATTCAATGTCCCCAAAAAGTGGTATGTTGTTGATATAGAGTTGGATTGGGTTGTATATTTGTCAAATTAATGTCCACAATAATATGTTAGTTCTATTCCTAAATTCAAGTAGTTTGGGCTTATGGTCTAATATGTCAAACCTGTGTTTGCAAAACTGTTTTATCATATATTATTATTATTATCACAGCCACTATTGATACTGCTATATAGAAACTGAATAACTGTCTCCTGGAAATAATAAAAATAGTAGAATAGACTATTTATTTCTTTCCTTGGCTATTCTCAAAAGAAACCTAGATTCTAAAAGGCCCAGTACCTGCAGATTACTATGATGGTAATTTTATCTATGGAGGTTTGCACTATAACTGAAGACTTTGGGGCTGAATGGAAAGGAGCACAGTAAGAGCTGTTTTAAAATGTCAGTCATGAAGAGAACATGTATCCCATGCATGACAACACACCCTGAACTACACAGAGTGCCTTAGTTTTGTTCCTCTGGGGGATGCTAGCCCTCTGATGAATGAATGAAAATTACTGTGGACATCTTGCTCAAGTATCATAGCTTTCTTCCCCCAATACTTAGTATCAAGTGACTCTTCTCAGTTTTGCTTTCACGAGTCTCATTAATCAAGTTTCTAAGCTCATTTGCATGTAGGTAATGGAGTTTTACTGCTGGAGAAGAGATAGCACCCGTGCAACAAGAAAAGTCCCTTATATGCATTACACGGGTATCCAGAGTTGATTCCTCTCTCTAATTTCTGTGTGTGCTTACCTTTGGATGTATTTGATTGAAATCGTTGGAGCCAACTGACATTTCTAATATTCAATATGAGCTAATTTTATTCCTAGTGGTCAAACAACAGTGTGTTCATTTAGAAATTGTCAATATGCAAAAGTAAAATAACCTTACATGACTGCGCTCTTTGTAATTCCTCATTTGTAGGCTGAAGTAGGTGGTAAAATTCCACCTGGCCTGTGCTTGTTTTACACTCAGGGAAATTAAGGCTTCTAAAAATTAAACCCACAAAAGATGATCAGGCAAAAGACCAGAATTTCCTTTCCTTCAAATTATAGGGTGAGTTATATTCTATTCTATATCTGTTTTGATAAAAAAAAAATCCCCCAAACTGACCTGTTAAACTCCATTTTTTCTAGATCTTTCTTCTCTCCAGATGTTATTTCCCATGGAGTTTCTTACAGAAAATGTTTACTTTCCATGTACATGGAATCTGTTAGTATCTGACTACCCTACAGAAAATATAACTTCATTACTTAAAAAACATAAATATCCAGTTTTCTGGCATTTTGTTAAATTTATGCATTTAAAATTTTGTAAATAGTAGCTTTGTTGGAACAAAATTTTTAGTATTTTTTGTTTTACATTAACCCTTTTAGTTTTGACTCTAATACATTAATTACTTTGTCAAATGTGCTCCTTGGAACTACTAGTTCTCTCTTTCCCTCATTAGATACGTCGTTGGGTTTTTTTATTATTATTATTAATTTATTCTTGTTACATCTCAATGTTTTGTCCCATCCCTTGTATTTTGAATTGGGACTTTCATAATGACTGCTGATGTAGTTGCTATTTATTGTCCTTTCAGCACCCTTCCTTACATAATTGACTCTATTCTCCTATTATTCTTGTAATCAGATTACCTTATTCCTTTAGACTAATAAGAGTTTAAAATAATTGATAAGTATGGATTCAATTTTTTCCCTTGGAGAAAAAATAAAGTAGGATGTTCTCTGGTTGTTGATATAAATATTGGAAACTACTGTTTGGTATAAATTTTAAAATACTTAAAATCAAGTATAGTCTTTCCATAATTACTCTTTTCTCTTTTTCCATTTGAACTTAGAAGAAAATATTAGGTAGGATTCCTACTAATGTGTTCTTCCATTATATATGGATTATTGAATATACTTAAACATAGTTATTCAGATTTATTCAACATCATATCAAAGAAAATATTTACTTTTTTTCTGAGAGAAACAAAGTTGACTTTATCTATTAACAATTTAACGTGTACACAATAAACTTTAACCTAAGTCATAACTCAACTAAATGTTGAAATGATTTAAAGTGTAACTTAATTGCCTGAATATATCATTTCTATGGATTCTACAATTTAATTATCTTATATCAGAATTTGGTTGCAAGCTATTCATAGCCTTATTAGCTCAATCAAATTAGTTTTAGACATTTAAATATTCCCACAGTGGGAAAATTATGTCTACTGTACTGTGACAAGATTACTATTATCAAAATTTTGCACTAATTTAAAATGAACTAATAGGGAAAGTAATTTTCACTCTGTAGATTATATCTTATCATTGTAACCTTCTACCACTATGTAAAAAGAGATAACACTCAGCAAAGTGAATAAAACACAAATGTGGAGTTAAATGATATATTGCAAAATGAAAACCATAATAATCACCAAAGGGAACATATGTTTTTTTTTTCACTCTGGGTAATTATAGGTAAAGCCACTATGGTGATTCTTGTGTGTGCTTTGGCAGGCATTCCACTATGCTTTATTGCTAACTAGCTGTAGAATGGCCATTCTCTGTTTTGAATTTCCTAGCATGAATAGTAGCTTGAGACTCCTTCCCTTCAAAACATTGCTAACACACAGGAAGGTAAATTTCCACTGTGATAGAGGTCTTACCTGGACTTTGCAATTTTTATGAAAAATGCTGATGTGATGTTATGATTATTGTCTACTTGGATTTTTTACCTGTGAGAAAACTCTTAGAGTTTCATAGCCATTTCTTTTTTTCCTTTTGTTGAAAATAGATTCTTTGCAGGGCAGTGTTGTGCATTTCTTTAATCCCAGCACTTGGGAGGCAGAAACAGGTGGATCTCTGTGAGTTCGAGGCCAACCTGGAATACAGAGCAAGTTCCAGGACAGCCAGAGCTGTTACACAGAGAAAGCCTGTCTAGAGAAACAAAAACGAAAACAAAAACAAAAACAACAACAACAAAAAAGGATTCTTTTCTCACAGTAGCCTAATTACAGTTTTCCCTATCTTTATTTCTTTCAATTCCTCCATACGACCCCTAACATCCAGATACACTCCCATTTTGTCTCTCATTAGAAATAACAGGCTTCCAAGAAATAGCAAGAAAATATAACAAATATGGCATGATATAATAATATAATATAATATAATATAATATAATATAATATAATATAATATAATAATTGAATTTGGACAAGACAAACCAACAAAAGAAAACAAATCTAAGCTAAGACACAAGAATAAAAAAACATACATAAGAATCAGAGATCCATTTGAGGAATACTTAAGAACCCCGATGACAACACTAAAATGGAAGCCATAATATATACACAGAGGACCTGGTGCAGGGTCGTGTACCTGATGACTCAGTCTCTGAGCTCATATAAGCTTTGCTCATGTTTCCTCAGAGGGAGGAAACATTATTTTCTTGGTATTCTTCATCCTCTCTGACTCTTATACTCTCTCTCTGCCTCCTCTTATCAGGTTTTCCTGACATCTGAGGGGAATGTTTTGATAAAGCTCTCCCATGTAATGCTAAGTGTCCCAGTATTTCTCACTATCTGTGTAACGGCTGCTGTGGGTCTCTGTAGCTGCTCCCATTTGCTTCAGGATAGAGCTTCTCCTGCAGCAGGTGGGAACAAATGGCTGAACAAGGCACTAATCCATGAGTAGAGCGGAATGTATTTAGGAGTTGTTTTATACCCTTTTCATCTCTGTTTTTTTTTTTTTTTTTTTTTTTTTTTTTTTTTTTTAGATCAGTAGTATTTGGATTTACCTTCGTCCCTGGCTATATATTCACCTAACCTAAGCAGTGTCAAATATGGATTACACTTTGTGGAGTGGGCCTTAAGTCAAATCAGGTACTGGTTGATTAATCCCACAACTTTTTGCCACCATTGCCCTAGGAGACAGATCACCATTGTAGATCAAAGAACTTGTGGCTGGCTTGGTTTTTACAATTTTCTTTGGGTAGCATGCCATGTTCTTGTCCATTTTTTAACTGAATTTACTTTCCTTTTTCATTTGTAGTAGTTTTTAGCACAATCAGAAATGGAATTCTTTATTGGTTAGATAATAAGAGTTGTAAAATAATCGGTGGATTCGTTTAGATTTTCATAAATTAAAGTACTTATTTTGTAAAGCAAATTATGAATAGTTTTAAAAGTATTAGTTTTATTTTGAAGTTGTAAAGAAAACAAAAAAATTTTTTTTGGCAACTTAATTTACTCTACCTTTTATTTGTTAATTGCTTTTTATTTATTTATTTATTTATTATTTGCATGGTGTAGAATGATATACTTGCCTATCTACACATGTAAAGGTTACGGATTAACTTTCAAGAGTTGGTCCTTTCTCTTCTCCCTGAAGTTGTCAAGGATCAAATTGGTTTTCAGGCTTAGTGGCAACCCTTTGATGGCTAAACCATTACACTAGACTTAAACTGCCTTTACATGATCTTTTATGAATCAAAAATTCCCTAGAGAAGTCAGATTGAGGGATACCCGTAAGACACACACACACACACACACACACACACACACACACACACACACACACACACACTCACACACACACACACACACACACTCAACACCTTAATTGTGGACTCATCTTCAGAACTCATTTACTGATAGTTCTTCAACAAATATCCTTTACTATTGTTAATTAATTAACTCATTTATTTACCTTATATACTCATCACAGCTTCCTTCACTCCTCTCCACCTAGTTACTCCCTCTCTCCTCTTTCCACCTCCATCTACCCTTCCCCCCTTTCTGCTCAGTAAAAGGGAGGCTGGTTCCAGGGTATGTTTCAGGCTCCATATCTCCCATAACTAGGGGTCTTTGCTAGGACCACCCTCATAGATTCCTTAGTGTTTTCATTGTCCTATGGTTTTAGCTTGTTCTACAGATTTCTTCCTCCATTCCCGGTGTCTCTCCCAGTACTCTCTCCCTCTGCCCACCACAGTATTTCCTACCTTTTGTTCATATAACAATCCCTTCCTCTTCCATCCACCCCCGATGTCTAATCTATTTTCCTTTCTCAGTAAGAGTGAAGAACCCTGCCCTGGGCCCTCCTTGTTACTTAGTTCCTTTGGATCTATGAATTATAACTGTCCTGTACCTTATGACTATTAACTACCCACTTATAAATGAATACATACAATGTTTTTCTTTCCGGACCTGGGTTACCTTTCTAAAGATGATATTTCCTAGTTCCATCCATTGACCTGCAAATTTCATGATGTCATTGTTTTCAATGGCTGCTTAGTTTTCCATTGTGTAAACGTACCACAATTTCTTTATCTATTCTTTAATTGAGGGACATCGAGGTTGTTGCCATATTAGAGCTAATATGAATAAAGCTGCTATGAAAATAGTAGTGCAACTGTCCTTATAGTAGGGTGAAGTGTCTTTTGCATATATGCCTAGCAGTGGTATAGCTGTGTCTTGAGGTTGATCTACTCTCAGTTTTCTGAGAAAATACAAATTGATTTCCAAAGTGGTTGTACAAGTTGTACTTCAACCAGCAATGAAGGACAATAAGTGTCTATTTAATTTACTATTTTTAACAACAACACTTCTGCTCATTAAGGATAGACTAAGAAGCTCATGTAGAGTGCACAACTCTGAAAAAACACTGGCCTTCCATCCTCTGTCCTCCCTCCAACCTCCAGCAGCCATTAATTGCAATCAACTCCTCAAATAATAGTAGCACTGAGTTTCTCCAGGTCTATTCTGAGCTTTTGTCTATCTTTATCTTGAGCAGGTAGTCCAAGCCACTATTAATGACTTTATCATATTTGAAAAACATTGATTTTAGTGGATGTGTTCTCCTTCTGGATTTAACAATCTTTCTGCTGCCTCATTCATGATGCTCTCTGAGCCTCAGAGTCTCTTCACAATGACCGGTTGTGAGTTTCTGTCTTAATCAAAATATTCTTAAAAAGTAGCTTCTCTGATGAAGTGTCAGAAATGCACTAACCTCTGGGAATAAAGAGAAGAGTGTAGAGGTCAGTTTATTACTGTGTCCACGTAGGAGAGTATTGGCACTAGGTTCTCTACTAGGGCCTATGGCATAGCCAGACATGAGTGCTTGCAAATCTAATATTGGCTCTATCCTGTATAACATGTTTTAAATCCTCATTTCTGGCCTTGGGCTTGTTATTTGATAGCCTATATCTGGCAAAGGCATTATCCCTCCATAACAGGGTAATTCCTTTTAAACTATTTTTATAAATGTGCTCTTTTTAGGAAGCCTCTAGAGTAGTGGTTTTCTGTATACATTTCAAAAGGGCTTAGTAATAGTTTTATCTCTTTCCACCTTACTTTTTAACGTGCCCTCTTATCTATCACCCCTATATCCTTGCCCTTTTATTATCCTTTTATCCTTCACCCACATTCTATCCCACCTTCCTTTTAAATATTTCTTCTTTCACCCTAATTGCTTTTTTGACCCCTATAGGTGCTCCAACTTAACATACATATCTAAAGAGTGGAAGCCCGCAACTATCTATGGGAGGAAAAAAAGAATTATTTTCAGCTCTACCCAGTCACATGTGAATTTGGTATCTTTATTTCTCTTTATAGTTGAATAATATCCCCTTGTGAATATGTATCATCTTTTCTTTATCCATTTGTAAGTTGATGAACATTTCATTGCTATTGTAAATTCAGCAGCCATAAACATGGATGAGGAAATATCACTGTTGTAACACACAACATACTTGTATGTGCAGGGGAAGTAGAGCTTGATATTATGATGTGCTTATTTATTGATTTTTGAAGACCCTCCAGACTGATAGCTATGACTGTTTAAATTTTCCCTTTTACCTACTGTAAGTAGGTGTTTCTTTTTCCTAATATCTGTGCTATCATTAGTGGTCCTTTTTGTTTAAATATTAGAAATTCTGACTCTAATATTTGCATTCTGACTCCAATACTTTACATTTCAGTGATGGGTAGTATATTGAACATCTAAAAATATGTCTAATCCAGTTGTATTTCTTTTGAGAACTTTGTGGCATGGTATGTTTCAAATCTTAATTGGTTCTAGTTTGTTTCTTTGTGTTGAGCTTTTTTAATTCTTTGCATATTTTAGGCTCTGATATTTTATCAGAAATGTACCTGGTAACATTCTTTTTATTCCATGGGCTTCCTATTTACTCAAGAAATAATATCCTTTGCTATGCTGAAGCTTTCCAATATCATAGGATCCCATAAATCAGCCATTATTCTTAATACTATTGAAGTCTATTTTAGAATGTCATTTTCTGCACCTACCTCTTAAAGTGTATTCTCTACCTTTCCTCTATAAGTTTAGAGTACCAGGTTAAAGTCTTTGCTCCATTTGAGTTGAGTTCTATCTAGGCTGAGAGATAATGATCTAGTTTTATTCTTCTATGTGTATCTATTCAGTTTGTCCAATACAATTTCTTGAAGATGTACTCTGTTTTTCAATGTGTCTTTTTTAACCCATTTATCAAAAACCAGGTGACAGAAAGATCATGGGCTTTTATCTCTTTCCTCGAATATTTATTGATCAGTATGTCTGTTTTTATGCTAGAATCGTGCTGTTCTTATAGCTAATTATTTGTGATATGACTCGAAATCAGGATTGTTTTGCCGGCTCTTGGTCTTCTGTGTTTCTCTATGGATTGTAAGAGTTTTTTTTTAATTTCTGTAAGAAGTACATTTGATCATTTGTTTTGATTGTATTGAATCTCTAAATTGCTTTTCATTGGATAGACATTTTCCCAATATTAATTTTACTAATCTATGTGTATGTGACAGCTTTCCATTATTTAATATCTTCTTAAATTCATTTCCTCAGTGTCTTAGTGTACACCTAATGACTTCTATATGTGAGAGTTTTATTCATTGTCTTGATTATTAAAGTTGTATAATGAAATATAATGTCTTACTAATCTTTACTCATTCGAAAACAGTCCTTCTTTTATGTAGAAAATGAAACAAACAAAAAAAATCAATTTGAATAATGTTTTAATGCACACATATAGAATAGCATGAATCCCAGATAATCAACTTTGTTAAAGATAATAGTGTATTAATTTACACTGAGTGCTGGATGATATTTTTGGCATGAGAAAGTCTTAGGCAAACAGATGTTTTCAGGAATTTGGAACAACAAAAACAAGAAAAGACAAAGGGAAATAATTTTTAAAGTACAATTTCAGGACAGTTTGGGGGAGAAATACTCAGATTGTATGTGACACATGAAATGAAGATGAACAGTCACTAAGGACTTTGGACATGCCTGTGTAGTGTCTGTTACTTTCCAAAAAAGCTTTGAAAGCCTTATTCTGTGTGGAACACCATTCCACAATGGTTGAACTAGAGTGGCAAGATAGTTTCATTGTAAGAAAACGTTTGATATACCTATAGCCTCCCCTTAGATAAAACATTCTCTGAAAAGACCCTCATAGTCATATGACAAGCGCATGTATACAAAGTGTGAATTATAAATAGCTTTATTTCTTTGTTATAACCCTCCAGGATCCTGAGCATTAGGTTGTGGCCCTGTCTTTTGTCCCTGAACAATAAGCATGTAACATCTACTTCAGGAAGTAGAGTCAAGATCGTTCGAAATGTTTTTTTTTTTTTAATATTACACCAAAAAAAAAAAAAAACAGATAATATAGTAAAACATTTGACTTTGAAGACTATATCATGATCATTACTCCTGCTCAGCTCAGGCTGAAGCACAGGAAAAACCCATATATATTATGGAACTTACTGAGGGTAGTTGTTTTCCAAAAGCCATTACTTATATAAGAAGGAAGATCTAGTCCAGTAACACATAGTATGCAAACCGCTTTAGCAGGTCCTTTTAAATTGAAGTTCTAGATCACCAGCAACAGTTTTCGCTGAGAAGGAGACATAAACTGTGGACTCCCGTGACAAAGGACGTAGAAAGTCCTGTTCATAAATCACTAAGAGAATTAAAATGCTAACACCACAGCATTAAGTCTGCACAAGTCATATATCTGGGCATCTATCCCTGCCTAGAAACTTGTGAAAATTAATCAACTTGAGTCTTGTCCTAGACTTAGTGAATAATCATCCGCATACCAATACAATCCTTAGAAGACTAAAATATAGAGCAGGGCGTGGTGGCGCACACCTTTAATCCCAGCACTCGGGAGGCAGAGGCAGGCGGATCACTGTGAGTTCGAGGCCAGCCTGGTCTACAAAGTGAGTCCAGGACAGCCAAGGCTACACAGAGAAACCCTGTCTCGAAAAACCAAAAAAAAAAAAGAAGACTAAAATACACACAGGTTTTGATAAGGTTTGGAGGTATACACAATTTTAATGTTGTGACACTGGCTAAGAAATCAGTACCAAGACACAAGTAATTATTTGTGAAAAATAAACTTTGAAATTCTTGAAAGTATTTTTTTTTACAAAATAATTTACAAATGAGCACTCAACAATCTGCAAAACTTAATCTTTTTATCAAATTAATTTTTATTACATTCTTTTTTCTCTTTATGTCTTAATAAAATTATTTGGTTCCTAAATATGTTTCATTCCTCTGAGAGAATTTCCCTCAACCTAACAGTGCTCTCACAACAACTGTGATAGATATGAATATTGACTCTGGAACTGACCCACCTTGGCTAGTATTTTGGCTCCACCATTCACCAGCTGTTTGATCTTGGTAAAGTTATTTAATTAATCATCTGGTTCACTGTCCTCTACTAGATGGAATAACAATTCTTATCATTCTAAGGATTAAATGTGTTTATATATTTAAACAGTACCCAACACATGGCAAATCCTTGTAAGTGCTAGGAACACTAGCAGTTATCAATTCCCATCACCTTTTTAATTCTTCTGGCTCTCTCCATATCTTCAGTTTTCTGAGTTCTGGCAAAATTGACTGAGCTTTGTAAGGCATGGGAATTAGAGTTAGCTGTATAACCAGCATGGCAAACTTAGCCATGTTAATACAATGTAAAAAAGAAAAAGAAATATATTTTCTGGCTACAGTGTAGGACAATTGTCCTAAGGATGGAAGAATATATAAGAGGAACACGTGGCTAGAGAAATAGTTCAGGATGCTATCAAGCCCAACAGCTGGAGTTCTATTCTGGGAAACCCATGGTGAAAGTAGAGAACCCTCTCTTGAATATGTTGTTCTATGCTCTCTACACATATGTGTGTGCATGCACACACGCACACATGCAAACACGCACATGCACACACACACACACACGCACACACACACATACACACACACACACACACACACCAACAATCCAATCCCAAAATGTAGTTGAATCCAAACAAATCCAAAGATTCAAGCAAAGTAATGTCTTAAACAGAGATCACTAAATGATATTCAATGTGCTCAAAACAGCTTTATTTCTTAAACAAAGTTCACTAGAACACCGAGAGTATCAATTTTCAAATATTTGTCACTGACTCGTGTTGTGTTTTCATGGGAGAGAGGACTATATCAGGTATCTCATGGCTTATTATATTTAATACACTTAGAGTATGGAAGTTCCAGGGAGAAAATAGCTGTGAGATACAGCAAGGTATAATGTAAAGCTTATGACATTTGCAGAAAGAACATGGTCACTACATATAGTAAAACTGAGACTAACATAGTTGACAAACATCGTAATTATCCTGTATAAGCATTAGGCCTTAGTGTGTAAATGGGCAATGTGCCAGGAAAGCCAGAAAATTCTGACATTTGCTGTTATTCTTATCACAAAATTATTTACAGACTTTGCTTTCTTTTATTTTTTATTTTTTAATTTTTATTATTATATTTCTTACCAGAATAGTCACCCAAGATTCTCTACGACATTGGAGAATCTTCTTCAGCCTTCTGGCCCAACATATCTGACAGACATATATTTGAGGCAGGAACTGTTGAGGATGTGCTTATCTGTCTTGGCAGAGTTTGGCTGTAGACCCTGCCTGCAATTAAGCTTGTCCCTTTTCAGGAAGAATTCTTTCTGTGGTAGAAATGAGGACCTTTTGCCCAGTGTCTAGTTTGCTTGCTTTTCTTTCTTAAAGAATATCTAAAACCACTTAAAAATGCACCTGTTGCAAGCAAACAAGGTATATGGAGGGGGTTATATTGATTCTGAAGATAATCAGAAGTTTGGCAGAGAGTTTATGAAGTATCCCAATGGTTTGCAGATGGTAGTTATCATTCCTAAATCCAATTGTGTGGCCTTATTTAAACAACATGATACTCACTGCCTGGTGAGAACTCATTGGTATATATATACAAATCATTATTTGAAAATTCCTACGAACTCAACATTTAAAGACCAGAATTAAAAAGTTGGCTCAGACTAGGAAAATAACTAGGTTTTGCTTATGAATTTTCCTATAAATTGAATATCACTATTCATTTAATAAAGAGAAAAAGAGCAGTTCGAACACTATTTGTTCTGAAAATCCTTTCCATAATCTTGCAGACATAATTAGTCATCTTTCTTGCTGCAAGCAGAGAGGATAAGTTTTAATCCAAGAAGTAAGTGGACATATGGAGGAGAACTCCAACACACATGCAGGGTGTTATCTTGTAATGCATGTCTTCTATTAATGATAAGCCAACTAGCAGACTCCTGTGAGAGAAAGGAGGATTACAAAGCAGATACTCACCACTCCTGGACCTTTTCCCAAGACAAATACCACAGTGTATAATCTATGATGGCTCACATATATGATGGCTCACAATACCATTTGAAGTGTCATCATTTGATCTGGTATTATAGATTATTGAATAGTGCTCGCTCAAAAATAATGTAGAAATATTACTCCATGTATTTATTAATTCTCAAGTAGGATGGAAAGACAATTAAATTGGGGAAGATTTTCTATTACAGAAAAGCCTATTGAAGAGATCTAGTGCCCAGCCTCCTTGATTACAATAGATAGGATTTGAATATATCTGAATGTGTTTGAATAAATGGGACAATGATAGGTTGCTTAAGTTATGGGGAATTCTTCATTGTCAACATAATTAAGACTGCTGTCAGTCTTCACAAGCATCTAATAGCTGGGGCTTGCATTTTCTACCATGTAACAATGCATTAATAATAGTTCCTTGATCTTGACTATTCAGTTTCTATAACTATGAAAAACAATTTCCTATTATTCATAAATGACACAGGCTGTTGTGTTGTTTTGGAATGACCCAGTAGGTAGAATTAGGTCATAGCTGAGGCAACCATTTCAGCATATAGGAAAGTAAATTTCTTGTCTACTCTGAACAAGTTATTAGTTATTAGTCCTGGATGGTAGATATACCACCAGAAAAGGGACAGATAAAATATTTCAATATCTGAAGAATTTTTGTGTTAAAATCTCTTACAGTTTCTGATCTAATTTTTGTTTTTATTTTAGGGAGTAATGATCACATAATGCACAGAAATTGATCAACAAGTGATTATAGCCTTACTTCTATTTCATTTGTGCTTGTGAGTATTTCTCTCTCCCTCCCTCTCTCCCTGACTTCCCCTCTCTCTTTTCCCCTCCCTCCTTCCTTCTCTCTCACTGTCTCTGTCTCTCTGTCTGTCTGTCTCCCCCCCCTCACTGTGTGTGTGTGTTTGTGTGTGTGTACACATGTATACTTGAGTATGGAGAGAATGGAGGAAAATTTCAAATATCATTCCTTGGGCAACGTTGATCTTTGACACAGGATTCTTTTATGTTTTGGAACTTAAGAAGTAGGCTAGGACAACTATTAAACAAGCTTCAGGGACTTGCCTGACTCTGCTTCCCCCATAATAGAATCACCACACATTTTTTTTACATAAGTACTGGGCTTTAACTAAGGTTCTATTGAGTGCAAGAGAAGTCCATTATTGACTGAGTTATTTCTCAGCCTCTCCATCTCTGTTACCATGATGTTCCTTATGATCTCTGCTTTCAATACAATATTGAATTATGTAGAACAGGGAAGACATTTCTATTAATTTCAAAAGTTGAAAGATGTTTCAGTAGGTAAATACCCTTGTTGAACAAGCCTAACACCTGATTTTGGGGAGAGGGATGTGGGGGGTTGGTAGAAAGAACTAATTCCTGAAAGTGATCTTCTATCTACATGTATATACAAATACACACTCAAACTCAACATATATGTGTACACACACACACACACACACACACACACACAAACATTGATAAGCTATGTGCTATTGGAAGCAGTTAACAGTCTGTTTAATAGTGGCTTCTATGTTTAGGCTATTTTAAGTGACAAGAGTTAGCATAGTGTTTGGTGCTTGGGCAGTGGGAAAGATTTACCTAGAAGTTGTATCTATGAAGTGGTATACTTCTTATACTGTAGGACATATCAGCCACCACAATATTTTAAAACAATATAAGAAATATGTACTAAATTAATGAATCTGTAAGGAAACTAGCATACAATTATGGATAGTTCCAAAAGGAGTGAAAAACTCAATTCTGTATTTGAAAACGATTTTAATTTGTCTGTAATTTAAAGAGCAGTACAACCATACATTTCAGATTTATATATGCATGTATACACTTATTCTCATTCACATCTATATAGACATGGAAATGAATATATAAAAAATAGCATACTCTACCCAGATATAATGCACAATAATTAAGGAAGGTAGTTTAAAAACACAAATGTCAAAGGAAGCCGCTATAATCAAGATATAAGGTGGATAATTTTTTTTAAAAAATCATCCTTTTTAAAAGAATTAATAGGGATGGTGGTGAAGAGATGGTCTTTAAGACTTATAAAGTAAAAGATAAGATATCAAAATTAGGAAGAACAGGTGAATTTTGGCTACATATGTAGAAACTGGAGAAACACTAGAGGAATATAGGTTGTATATAGTATAGGAAAGTTTTTCAAGTACGTCAATTGTATGAAAAAAAGTCCATAAGTTAATTTTATGTAATTATACTGATCTAGAAATGTGAAAGGATATAAAAACAAAGAAATATGAAAAGAAACTTGAGTGCTACAAATAAATAGTTTCCTCAGAACCAATATGTTAATGGACTACCAAGTGGCTCACGATGTCTTCTTTGATATGTAATTTATATTTGGGGAAAGCATTCTTGGGAAAAGCGATATATTAAAAGAATATAAAATTATATATAAGATATGCAGTGAGGTATTATTCATTACCTGGAACAAACGAACTTTGAATCAAAGCTTGGGGGAAAATTTGACTTTTCTCTCTTACCTGATATATCCCAACAGTATTCTGCTTTCAGCATATATACCAAATCCCATGACCCTCTGCACAGTACAACCAAAGTCCATGTTCTACGTTAATATTTCTGAGACCCAGTAAAGGTCTTTAATAGATTACCTACATACAGTATAATACTTTTGGACATTACATTCTGTTACTAATTTTTTTTATTTTCATATATTATATATTGATGTCGGTTTTTCTCTCCCAAATTCCCCCTAAGTCCTGCACACTTCCCTACCTGACGAACTTCATTTTCTCTTTTTACTGCCCTGAGAAACCCGAACCAAACCTGTAAACAAAGAAAATCATAACAAACAATACCCTCTATAACATAAATAAATGTTCCCAACAAAGCAAATAAAACAAAAAGCCTACAAATTTTGGAAACAAAACATGGATCTCCTTTTGTGTTGGTAAATTTCTCTTTTCCTTAGGGCCTGGTGTGGAGTGTGGTTGATGTATGCAGTCACACAACAATGGCCCAGACTGATCGTTTACTGTGATCTTCATGATTAGAGCTGAGGCCCTGCATCAACTCTCACCTCTCTCTGTTGGGAGCTGTTGCTACAGTCTCTGTGAGCACATCACTACATGTGTCTCTGAAGGCAATGCTACTCTGGAATCATGCATGATTTGGGGCTCCATCCTTGTGCCTCATCTTTAGCATAGATCCCTGAGAAAAGGATGCTTGTGATGCTTGGTAGTTCCCATGGGATGCCTTCGTCAGACTCAACAAAATGTAACCCATTCTCGTTGCTGGCGGTTTTACTTGTGAAATAAAGTTAGTCTCATTGCCACATTCTCTTTCCCGTTATATAGTAAAACCATTTTAATTCCTTTAATACGTGTACATAATTTAGAAAGCATAAGACTTTCTCCAAATTGACTACACCCTACATTATAAAATAAAAAGAAATCCCTCAAAACATACTTTATCACCTAGTTTTTATTCCTCACATCTTTATAGTTCTTTACAAAGTGAAAATGCATTGCTGTGGCATATATAGTTTCTCATAACGGCTTAACTGCTCCCTCTCACCTGTTCACTCTCACTGTCTTCCCCAACTTCTTTACTGATTGGTGCTTTGAAAATCATAATATTTTACCTTCAGAGATCCAGAAAGCATGACTCTGAATCTCATTCAATCTTCTTTCTAAACATGAACCTGGCCACATTTCTCTCAGAATGGGCTTCTAAAAAATGTAATGAGCCAAGATTTTTTTTTTTTAAATTTTTAACTCTGTTTTCTTCATAGTGCATAGACTAAGTCCCTACTGTTTGACTGTTCTACCTCACTAGAAAACAAGTTTCTGGAGAATAGAAACTTTTACAACTCCTGTTGTCTCTCAACACTCCTACAATAGAGCGCCTAGAAGTGTGGGTGGCATTTAAGAAGAATTCATTAACTATCTCAAATAATTGCAAAAATTAGCCTATCAATCCTGAGCAATCAAAAATAATTGCATTTTACTTTATCATTAAACATGTTAAGAGCTTAATATATTAGCTTAAGTACATACTTAATTCTTCAAGTTTACACACAAAATAACATACTAATGATATCACAGTGCATGAATAGAAAAATGGAAAAAATCCTAAAACTGTGATTAATTTCTCTCACAGTTTTAAACTTTTAAGTTTACTATTCTTCTATGTGTATCTTTGTTTATTTATATATTTGCAGTGTATTTTCTTATACTTGAAATTAATTAAAATTTTGTATCAATGTCTGCATAAGTGAATAAATAGGCAACATACTTTTATAAATTATATTGAGCTAATATATTATATAAGTATATATTACATGCTGCTTAAGTAATTGTTTTAATTATTGTATAATAAAGAGAGGAATGACATCTTATTAAAATTATCTGGAGAGGACATAATGAAATACTTGGTGTGTATTCTCAATAGCATGCTTGGGACCCTGCAATGAGGACAAACATATCCCCCAAAGACCTTACTCAAGACAATGAAACATTCCCTTTATATATGGCCAGTGCAGGGCATTCGTTGGGGTAGAAGGGGTGCAAGGCTGCCTCTGGCCAGTTCCTTACTGACAAGTAATTAATGTTGTCCTACATTTTGCCTGAGCAGCAGTGTAAACAGTATAGTCCTAATAAAACTTAGTCTTTTGCATTTTCTGGACAGACTCAACAACATTTTATTTTTCACTCACAGCTCAACAGCCAAATGCAACTGCTTGGCTACCTCCAACTTCAAATAGGTAGCGAACAGTCTTAATCTGGTATGAAGTTAAAGAGCTAAAACTATTTTGGGAGAGCACTAGTGATTACCTCACACAGACTGACAAAAGAGTGCCATCGTTAAGTTAATTAAGACAATGAAAACGGAATCACATCCCAAGATTTTCTAAATCCCTGAAACAAATATGAAAGCATATTATTTCCAGAAAAATGACAAAATAGTGACAGAGAATCATCCCACTGCTAAAATGTTCAAAAATATTCAATATAATTTTTAAAGAAGAGTTTATAATTCATGTCTGAGCTGACAATAAAGTAAGAGTAATCCTCAGAGACAGAAGGCAAATAGAAATAATAAATCTACAGAGATGAGTGAAATAAAGTCCATGGCTTTCCTGGGAAAACTTGTAGATCTTTTAATATAGGGCTTTCACAGTAATAACCCATGTGTGCTTGGTGTCCAGAGGCAGCAAACGATCAGATCAACTAGTCAGACATAGCTGAGCTATAAGGTGTCAACTTCAATAAAAGAGAATACCCACAAATGAAGATGGAGAAGCAACCACCATTACTAGACAATGTTCTATGGCTTACAGTCGGCTGTAGCTTTGAATTTCACAGTTCTTAACCATCAGCTGATATGTATGTGCCTCTTGGCCCAATTTCTTATTATATATGTGCTTGAAAAAACTCCACAGGGAAAATGTTGAGTAAAGTTGTTCTGCCAGCCTAACATACCCTGTCTGTGTTCTAGATGTATTGGTAAATATTTTCTGAATGAAAAATTTTCCATCTTGGTTATTAATGTAATTAATTTATTAAATATATTTATTACACTTGTACCAGTAGTAATTCACAATAGTGAATAAAAAGAAAAAGGATGGAAAGGATAACTAAGATAATACAAATTAAATTAAATTAAAAATAAATAAAATAAAATAAAATACATTTTTGTTATTGATTAACTAAGAGGAAAATGTTCTGAGTTGTTTTACACAACATGATTCTAAATATGGGAAGAAAAATGTGGTACTGATTAGAGTTTACAAATTTCTCTCTATAAACTGCAGAACACTATGATTAGTTGAATTTTACTAATATAAAAATCATTATATTACTAAACTATGCCTACTGCAAGCATGAAATTTTAGCCTATTTCAGGTATATTCCAAGGAGTAGAATCGCTAGGTCTTGAGGTAGCCCTATTCTCAATTTTTTCAGAAAGTGCCAAATTGATTTCAAAAGCAGTTATACAAGTATGCACTCTCACCAGGAATGACAGTGTTCCCCTTTCTCCATATCCTCATAAGCATGTAATGTCACTTGAGTTTTTTAAATAAATTAATTAATTTTAAATGTTATTTAATTAATTTATTCATATTACATCTCAATTGTTGTCCCATCCCTTGTATCCTCCTTTCCTCCTTCCCTCCTGCTTTCACCCTATTCCCTTGCCCTATTGTCTGTGACCTAGGGGGTTCTCCTTCCCCACTATATGGTCATAGGCTATCAGGTGTCATCTTGGTAGTTTGCTTATTCTTTCTTTGAGTGCTGCCAGGCCTCCCCACCACGGGGATTGGTCAAATATGGGGCACCAGAGTTCATGTCTGAGTTAGTTCCCACTCTCCACTCAACTGTGGAGATTGTTCTGTCCATTGGCTAGATCTGAGAAGGTGTTCAATATTTACTGCAAGTATTGTCCTTGGTTGGTGCAGTAGTTTGAGCAGAACCCCTGGGCCCAGATCTACCTGTAATGATTTTATTCTTGTAGGTTTCAGGACTCCTGGATACTTCTATTTCCACATTCTCCCATACTTCTCTCACCTAGAGGCCCAATAGGATGTCCTCACAACTATCCCAATCTCCTGGTAAATGAATATTTTCATGGGACATGACTCTTGGGCTAGTGTCCAATTATAAGTTAGTATAAACCATGTGAATCTTTCTGCTTCTGGGTTGACTGACTCAATATGATCATTTCTATTTCTCTCAATTTGTCCACAAATTTTGGGGTTTCCTTGCTTTTTATAGCTGAGTAGTATTCCATAGTGTAAATGTATCACATTTCTTTATCCATTCTTCGACTGAGGGGCACTTAGGTTGTTTCCATGTTCTGGCTATTGTGAATATGGTCATTATGAACATAGTTGAGCATATATCCTTTTTGTGTGGTGGAGCATCTTCTCGGTATATTCCAAGGAGTGGAATAGCTGGGCCTTGAGGAAGCCCTATTCCCAGTTTTCTGAGATAGCACCAGGTAAATTTCCAAAGTGGTTGTACAAGTTTGCATTCCCACCAACAATGAAGGAGTGTTCCTCTTTCTCCACAGCCTTGCCAGCATGTGGTATCACTTGAATTCTTGATCTTAGCCATTCTGATGTGTATGAGATGGAATCTCAGGATGGTTTTGATTTGCATTTCTCTGATGACTAAAGGACATTGACCATTTCTTTCAGTGTTTCTCAGCCATTTGATATTACTTTTTTGAGAATTCTCTGTTTAGTTCTGAGCCCCATTTCTCAATTGCATTATTTGGTTTGGTGGTATTTAATTTCTTGAGCTCTTTATATATTTTGGATATTAGACCTTTGTCAGATGTAGGGTTGGTAAAAATCTTTTTGCAGGCTGAGGGTTGTCACAGTGTTATGTTGACAGTGTCTCCTGCCTTACAGAAGCTTCTCAGTCTCATGAGGTCCCATTTATTGATTGTTGACATTAAGGCCTGGGCTGTAGGTATTCTGTTCAGGAAGTTGTCTCCTGTGCCAAGGTATTCCAAGGTCTTTTCCAATTTTCTTCTAACTGATTTAGTGTGTTGGCTTTATGTTGAGGTCTTTAATCCATCTGGACATGGATTTTGTGCATGGATAAATATGGGTCTATTTGCATTTTTCTACATAAAGACATCCAGTTAAACCAGCACCATTTGTTGAAGATGCTATCCTTTTTCCATTAAATAGATTTGGCTTCTCTGTCAAAAATAAAGTTGACTTATGTGTGTGGATTGCTTTCTGGATCTGTTATTTTATTCCATTGATCAACCAACTTCTTGCTGTGCCAGTACTGTGCTGTTTTAATTACTGTTGCTCTCTAGTACAGTTTGAGATCAAAACAGTCACATTGGTACCAAACCCCACAAAGATATCATTCACCAAGGCCAGGTAGACTTCATTTCAGACATGCAGGGATTGTTTAATATACAGAAATATATCAATGTAATCCCCATATAAACAAACTGAAATAAAAAAATCACATGATCATTTCCTTAGATGTGGAAAAAGTACTTGAGAAAATCCACACCCATTCATGTTTAAAATTTTGCAGACATCAGTGATACAACACACATAATTAAACATGATAAAGGCTATATATAGCAAACCAATAGCCAACATCAAGTTAAATGGAAAGGTACTCAAAGAAATCCCTCTAAATTCGGGGACCAGACAAGGCTGCCCATTTTCTCCATATCTCTTCAATATAGTTCTTGAAATTCTAGACAAAGCGATCCAAATGGGAAAGGAGGAAGTCAAATTATCCCTATTTCCAGATGATATAATAGTGTACATAAGTGACCCCCAAAATTCCACCAGAGAACACTTACAGCTGAGAAATACCTTCAGCAAATTGGCTGCATACAAAATTAACTTTAAAAAATCAGTAGCCTTCCTATATTCAAATGACAATCATGCAGAGGAAGATATTAGGAAACCTATACCCTTCATGATAGCCACAAGCAATATAAAATATCTAGGAGTAACTCTAACCAAGCAAGTGAAGGACTTGTTTGAAAAAAACTTCAAACTTCTGAGGAAAGAGATTGAAGGTGACATCAGAAGATGAAAGATCTCCCTTGTTCATGGATGTGGGGGAATTAACATAGTAAAAATGGCCATCTTAGCAAAAGCAATTTACAGATTCAATGCAATCCCTATCAAAATATCTACACAGTTTTTAAAGACAATGAAAGATCAATTCACAACTTCATATGGAAAAGCAAAAAACCCAGAATAGCTAAAACAATTCTGTACAATAAAAGATTGTTTGGAGGAGTTACTTGAGCTTTTGATCTTAGCCATTCTGATGGGTGTAAGATAGAATCTCAGAGTCATTTTGACTTGCATTTTTCTGATAATTAAGGACACTCATTAAATGTTATTTGGTCGCCTTCTTCTCTGAGGTCATTGCTGGTGGGAATGCAAACTAGTACAGCCACTTTGGAAATCTATCTATCTGGTGCTCTCTCAGAAAACTGAATAGGGCTTCCTCAAGAACCAGCTATTCCACTCCTTGGAATATACCCAGAAGATGCTCCAGCACACAACAAGAAAATTTGCTCAACCATGTTCATAGCAGCCTTATTCATAATAGCCAGATCATGTAAACAGCCTAAGTGTCCCTCAGTAGAAGAATGGATAAAGAAACTGTGGTACATATACACTATGGAATAGTACTCAGCTATTAAAAACAAGGAATTCCCGAAATTTGTGGATAAATGGATTGAGCTAGAAATTATCATAATGAGTGAGTTAACCCAGAAGCAGAAAGACTTAAATGGTATATACTCACTTATATCTGCATACTAGCCCAAGGGGCATGTCCCACCAAAGCCTTCAATTACCAGGAAGCTGGGACAGAGGGGAGGACATCCTATTGGGACTCTAGATGAGAGAAGCATGGGAGAATGGCAAAGTAGAAGGATCCAGAGGGTCCTAGAAACCTACAAGTAGAACATTATGATAGGCAGATTTGGGCTCAGGGGTCCTGCTCAAACTAAGGCACCAGCCAAGGACAAGACAGGCGGTAAACTTTAAACCCCTACCCAGATCTAGCCAATGGTCAGAACAGTCTCCACACTTGAGTGGAGAGTGGGATATGACTTTCCCACGTACTCTGGTGCCTCACCTTTGACCACGTCTCCTGGAGGGGGAGACCTGGTGGCACTCAGAGGAAGGACAGCAGGTAGCCAAGAAGAGACTTGATACCCTATGAGAATATACAGGGGAGGTAATCCCCCTCAGTCACAGTCATAGGGGAGGGGAATAAGGGGAAAAGAGGATGGAGGGAAGAATGGGAGGACACAAGGGATGGGATAACCATTGAGATGTAGCAAGAATAAATTAATAATGAAAAATTTTAAAAAAGGACACTCAGCATTTATTTAAGTGTTTCTCAACTATTCGATATTTCTCTGTTGAGAATGCTTTGTTTAGGTCTGAATTCCATTTCTTAATTGGCTTATTTGGTTTGGTGGTGTTTAATTTCTTAAGCTCTTTATATATTTTGGATATTAGACCTTTGTCAGGTGTAGGGTTGGTGAAGACCTTTTCCCAGTCTGTACACTGTTGTTTTGTTCTATTGACAGTGTCTTTTGCCTTACCATAAACTCTTCAGTTTCATAAGGTCCCATTTATTAATTATTGACCTCAAAGCCTGGGCTGTTGGTGTTCTTTTCAGGATGTTGTCTCCTTTGCCAAATACCCACTTTTTTTTCTAACAGATTTAGTATATCTGGTTTTATGTTGAGGTCTTTAATCTTCTTGGACTTGAGTTTTGTGTATGTTGGTAAATATGAATCTACTTGCATTTATCTGCATGTAAACATGGAGTTAGACCAGCAGCATTTGTACCCGAAAGATGCTCCACCACAAAGCTAGGACACTTGCTCCACCATTTTCACAGCACCATTATTCTTGATAACCAGAATCTGATAACAACCTAGATTTCCATCAGTCAAAGAATAGATATTGAAACTGTGGTTCATTTGCACTATGGAGTACTGCTCAACTATTAAAAACAAGAAAAATTTGAAATTTGCACACAAATGGATGGAACTAGAAATGATCATCTACAGTGAGATAACGCAGACCCAGAAAGACACACATGTTATATGTTCACTTATAATTGGATACTAGCCCAGTATGGATGTCCTCTGAGAGTCTTCACTTAGTGGGGTTTGGGACAGATGCTGGAACTTGTTATTGGAATATAAGCAAGAGTGGTATGGAAGAATGGGGATCTAGAAGGATACAGAAAGTCCAGGAAGCACACAAGAAGATCATCAAGGTTGGTGAATCTAGACCCAGTGGGGCCTATACAAACTGCTATACCTACCAAGGACAATGTATGCAGTAAAATAGACACCCTATTCAGATATAGCCAATGGACAACTCATTCTCCATGATTGTGGAGAAAGCACAACTTTCTTTTCTCTGAACTTTGGTGGGCTCTAATGACCACTTCCCTTTGGTGGGAGGGCTGGTGGCATACAGAGGAAGGGGATGCAGGCTATCCAGATAAAACTTGATAGGCTGTGGTCATATATTGGAGGAAGAGGTCCCCTTCTGTCACAGGTCTAGGGGAGGGGAATAGAATGAAAGAGGGAGGGGGAGGAGAATGGAAAAATAAAGAGAGGGGATAACAATTGAGATGTAATCCTAATAAATTATTTTAAAAAATACAACAAAACCAAAAAAATTTTAACCTATTAAATATGTATATTTCAATGGTATTATTTACTCCTACATCGTGTTCCAAATATCTTATCCATCAGCACTGAAGAGAACTCTGTATTGCTAATCAAGGGGCTTTTCCAGTCTCTAACTCTTCCCCCCCCCAAAAAAAAATGGATAAGAAAAGAAAGAAAGAAAGAAAGAACGTAATAGAGGGCTTGAGAGATGTCTCAGCCATTATGAACAGTGGTTACTATTTCAGAGGGCCTAGGCTGGATTCTCAGTGCTCATGTGGCAATTCAGAGTTTTGTGCTTTCCGTTCTAGATGATCCAATCTTTTCTTCTGGCCCAGAGGGCACCAGGTGTGCATGTGGCATACAGATATACATGCAAGAAAAATGCATCCATACAAATGAAAAATAAAAAATTTAAATAATAACAGAATGTGTAGTACTAATTTACTTTCAGACTGTTAGTAGTAGAAGCCTTGGTTTTTCCATTACTGAAAGAAATGAGGGAAATTCTTTGAATTAATGGCTTGCCACCTTTAAATGTCATTGCTCTCTTCAGATGTTTTAACTTTTACTTCTTGAAATTTTTGTGGATTTATATTCCTAAAATGTCTAACTTTTAGATTATAGAGTAAACTGAAAATTTTCATAGTGTTTTTCAAAAATTGATTATAACTGGTAAGGATTGTAGTTTTATTAGTACTTTTATATCTGATTAAGTGTTGCTGAAGTCATGTTGTTTTTAATATGATATAAATTTGTCAGTGTTAATAATTTTTGAAAACAATTTTTCTAATATTTTCTATTGTTTTCTATTCTATACATTCAATTCATTATAATAAAACTTCATGTGGTTTTTCCTGCTACCGGTACATTTAACTATGTTTCTTCCTCACCTTACTCTATTGTACATATAAAAATTATATCTCATTGTCTGGTTTTTATTTATCTATTGATAAGTATTGTTGAGACCCATTTCATATGCTTGTTGTTATGTTACTATTAAATTGTACTATTTAGATATTTGTTGCTTTAAAGACATGTGAATGTTGCTGAGAAATTGTGGTGCACATCTTTAGTGCCAGCCCTTGGAAGCAGAAACAGGCGGATCTCAGAAATTTGAGGACAGCCTGGCCTACAGAACAAGTTGCAAGACAGCCAAGGCTACAAAGTGAATAACTGTCTCAAAAATGAAACCAAATTGAAACAACAAACAAAGAAGTAGGAAAGAAAGAAAGAAAGAAAGAAAGAAAGAAAGAAAGAAAGAAAGAAAGAAAGTAAATGAGAATGTTGTTGAGTAGACTAAGGTTGCTGTCTAGTGGCTTTAATGGTATAGTGAAAAATTAGATAAATTATTAGCTATGATTCAATCGTATTTATTTGGTTTGTTCAGTTGGACATCGTGAGAGGTAGGTGGAGAGAGTATGAGGCTAGACTTCTCAGTGGTATCTGGTAGTGACTTTAGTGAGATAAAAACAGCTAAGAACAAACAGAATATATATCAGAACCCTCTTATTTACCAGCAATAGTGATAGTAGAACTGCTTAATAAGTATCTTCCTAGAAATAATGCTGAATAAATCTTGTTCATCTTAGTTTTAATTAAGGCAGATTTATAGTGAAGGCATCACTACATAATAAGCAACATCTGTTTAAATAATGATTAACATGTTATGAAGATCTTATAAATCTACATTATAGTAGTCACATAAACAGCAACTAGCAATTGCTTTACAAATTACCATCAACAGTATGATTTGTCACATATATACTTCCACTGATTTCTTCATGCCTTTTCTTCGAGGTAATATTTTCCCTGTACTTAGTTTTTTATCTTCAACTATATATACATTCTCCTCTCTTCTCTCTCTTCTCTCTCTCTCTCCTCTCTCTCTCTCTCCCTGAATCTCTGTCTCTCTGTCTCTCTGTCTCCTTGTCTCTTTATTTCTCTCATGTGTGTGCACATGTGTGTGTGTGTGTGTGTGTGTGTGTGTGTGTGCATGTGTCCACCTGCCATAAGATTATCTGGAACTGAATATAGAAGCAGGTGTGAGCCACTGCAAGTGAGTGCTGGGATCTGAATTCAAGGGCTTCTGTAAAAGCAGTGCACGCTCACAACAGATCAGCTGTATTTCCAGATCCTTGATTTTTAAATTAGTATTTGAGATACTGTAAAAAGTTCCAGTGTTTTCAAGCAAATTGTTTTCTGAAACATTTTCTTTCCTCTTAATTTCCCTTCAGCCCCTCTTATAACCTCCTTTCTAGTCTCCCTTTTCATTCATATAACCTGGACTTCCTTCCCCTATCCACCTCCATAGGCATTACCTATACCACTAAGTAGTTTTTTTTAAAGCTTCATCCAAGATGGGAATAGCATTTGTGGTCCACTTTCTAGATGTTGAGAAATATTGGGTCAGAAGACTGAAGATGAGGCTCCAAAGATATAGAGAGTTTTGGTGGCTGTTCCTGCAGCAAACTGTCTCTTTCATTTTCTCTATACATTAAGAAATTCCAGAGGGTACTAGAAACCTACAAGAAGAAGATTATGACAGGTGGATCTGGGCCCAGCGGTCCTGCTCACACTATGGCACCAGCCAAGGACAATACATGCAGTAAACTTCAAACCCCTACCCAGATCTACCCAATGGACAGAACATTCTTGACAGTTGAGTGGAGAGCGGGGACTGACTTTCACATGAACTCTGGTGCCCCATATCTGACCACGTCCCCAAGATGGAGAGGCCTGGTGGCACTCAGAGGAAGCATAGCAGGCTACCAAGAAGAGACTTGATACCCTATGAGCATATACAAGGGGACAAGGTCCCCCTCAGTCACAGTCATAGGAGAAGGGAGTAAGGGGAAATGGGAAGGAGGGAGGAATGGGAGGATACAAGGGATGGGATAACAGTTGAGATGCAATATGAATAAATTAATAGAATATATTAAAAAAAGAAAGAAATTTTTTTTGCAGGCAACCATAGGCAAGCCTCATTTAGTAGTGAAAACTAGTAGACATTTATACTAGGAGTGGTTTTAATCACTGTTTCCAAATAAAACTACATCAGATACCCAAATCTAGTTCTCTACCTCTGATCTATTTATGTTATAAGATTCTTTATCATTCAAGGAGATGGCTAGAAAAAACATGAAGGCGTATTTCTAAATATGTCAGTGAGAACAATTTTAAAACAATCAGTAAAATTCTGAACAAGTGATGGCTTGCAGAACACTGCCTAGGGAGACACCATGCTGGATTTTATGCAAGTAGAAAGCACCAGTGCTAGACAAAAGTGCCAAGGGAGTACCAAACCTGGAAACTGAATACATTGCCAAGAAACCAAATGAAAACTTCCTAAACGCAGTCAACATTTTTAGACTCTCTAAAAAGAAGGAATATATTTGTCCTTTCTTGGCCCACAAGTCTTAATGCAATACTTTCACTTTGAAATTTAATCTGAAGCCAGGTGGGCAAAGAATTCTAGAATATAGTATTTTCATATATATAATTTGTGTGTGTGTACATGCACACATATATTCATATATATGTGCAACCTACTCAGTATGCTTGGTGGGGTTTGTACATTTTAAGGCCAACTACTTAGATGTCTAATCATGGGACTTATCCCTGGGGAAAATGTGGTCTTTTCCTTCAGCAATCCTTGATTGTCTATAATTCTTTATCTAAGTGTAAGGTCTTATGAGAGTTCTCTCATCCATTTTGATATGTCACTAGGACTGTCTTTGTTAAATTCTCATCCCTGAATATATAGTTCAACTGTTAATGTGGTGCTCATCAGGCTGGTGTACAAAGGATATCTTTTACTGATTCCATTTCCATTTTATATTTTTGATTCTAGTTTGTTCTACACCAGTTCCAAATTAAGGAAACAGAGACCTATTTGATTTATTAATAAGCATTAGAGCACTACAGCTGGGCAGATATTATCTACTCTAACCAGCCTATACTATCCTGGCTACTTCCCAGCCATACCTCCTTGCTATTCATTATCTAATCTCTGCCAAGCACCTCCTGCTCTATCTTTGTCCTCATGGCAACATTCACAGTGCTGGAAATAATACTCTCTCTGTCTCTGTCTCTGTCTCTGTCTGTCTCTGTCTGTCTCTGTCTGTCTGTCTGTCTCTCTCTCTCTCTCTCTCTCTCTCTCTCTCTCTCTCTCTCTCTCTCTCTCTCTCTCTCTCTCTCTCTCTCTCTCTCTCTCACACACACACACACACACACCTTGGGATTTTTGACTAATGTAAGTCCTCCCTACTCTCCGCTCTGCCAAGTCACAGTCTCTCAGCTTCTTTATCAATCAATCAGACATAACTGGGGAGTAGTTTTTACACACCACTGAGACAGGAGATTCCTCAAAAGCAATGACAATACCAGAATATGTTAGCATTTAGCTCACTACCTTTAAGTAATTAAAAATCCATATAGAGAGGCACAACTTAATACAATGAGAATGAAGGTCACCTCTACCATCTATAGTATACATTTGCATGAGTGCTATCTGATCCGAGATTTCCTGATGTTAATATTCTTAAGTTCTGTGTCTTTTGGCTCCTCAACACATGCTTTTTTTTTTTTTTTTTCAGCACAGTCTTTTTTTGTGTGCCAAATTTTGGCAGCCTCTACAATGATTTAAAACAGTGATAGGTGACTAAAAAAAAATCACTGGACCCCATTCTCTCATCGAAATTGCAATTTCTCCTTTTGTCACCTTTTACCTCTCTTTAGCCAACTATCTACATGCCATAATTAGAATCTTATTAATTCTTGTTTTGTTACCTCTGATAAAATAAGTTCCAAAATACTTATCCTTTATGCCAACCTACATCCATTGTAGCATTTCACTTCATTATTTTGAATATATATTATTTAATTTTTATCTTATCTTTGAGTACTAAAATCCTCTCTTGTGTCTTCTCCGTTTCTATTCCACTTATTCACTTGTACAAATACTGTATTTTTTTAAGTTGTAGTTTCCTTTTGTAAAATTCTGTTAGTTTATTCTATTCTATCTTGTTAAATCCTATGTTATTGAAGCACTAGCACCCAATAGTTCTCTTGGTTGGTGCCAGCCAGCCAGCTTCCAATTCCCACTGTGCTAATGCTTGCTGGAGGAACTGGCTTCTTTACAGACTGATGCTTTTTGAAATTGTTACTAATCTCTGTGTATTCAGTTCTTTTAGTAACCACTTTGATTGTCCTTGTTCAGTTTCTTTTTATCTGACATGACACCCGTGAGTTGTATTTTTCAGATTGTAAAGTATTACACCTTCATAATGGCTCCTTTCCCATATGGTACACACTCACAGTGACCTGTTCCTTTGGCATAAGACAAGAGGATTGTGCTGATAAACTTCAACCACGTGTTTACAGACAAGAAGAGCTTATTGTTAAGCTTTGGGTTCATGTGTTGGCCTATGTGCTCATTGCTTATACTTGAACAGCTCATATCTATTCATGATAAATAGGTCCTCAGTTAGTTCGAGTGTTTTATATTTCCAGAATTATAAACATTTTGATGCATCTATAATTTGAACAATTTAACTGTGCACCCAGAGTCAAGGTCGGAATCAGGCCCACAATTCTATATTCTTATTTACACTTCCTGGTGACAATACTCCCTTACATCTTTTGATTTCTTCTCATTCTCCAGTATTAGCAGTACCTATATTCAGTCTTATCATTATCTGTGAACTTATGAAAACCTCTTTCTGACAGCTACTTACCAAAGACCACCTCTTACCTAAGAAAATCTGCTTACCTAAGAGCATCTTCTTTCTGCAGTGACGTGACTGTATTTGCTTGTATGTTAATCTTACGATCTAGTTGGCTCTCAAAGCATATAGGTAAAACCTCTGTATTTTGATGTGAAAAAGTACGTCCATTTACTGTTTTCTGGTTTTCTCTTCTCATAACTCACTAACATCTACTGTGGTGTGAATTTAATAATTTTAATTTCTTTAAAATACACATGCATTTTATGGGAATATGCTTTTGTTTCAATCCCAGATGTGGCATATGGGGCTGTTTCAGATTGTCCATAGCAGCTGACTATTAGGTGCCTAGTGCTCTTGAAGGGGTGTGACTATATCAGCTGCAGATAGTTTCTGAAAGCTTATGACATTTGGAATTCTGGGGATTACAGTTAGGGTGTGTAAATGCTAGAATGCCAAGAGGGGCTATGGTGGCTGCTCCTCATGCTTCTCTTCCTTCTCCTCTTCTTCTTCCTGCAGCTTCTGGATGCTGGTTGCAGCTGTTGTGGTTTATTGCTGTTTGGCAAGTAGTCATATCCAAAGAGATGAGTTCAAGATATTGATTATCACGGTGGTGACATCAAACTTGTCCCAGGAACTCAATGTACTTAATCAACAGGAAGTAGTCTAATGATGTCAACACCCTATTATCCTCTAACTTTTCCTCTTTCTGACATAAACATAGTGTTGGAGGTGATGAAAGTTATAGAAGGGTGGTAGAAAAAGAACCCACAAAGTTGCCAAAAGTATGACTACACTCTACTATCTTTGATGATCGAGTGGCTATAAAGATAAAATATGCCTTGTCTAAGATGCCCTAAATTCTCCCATGAACCATTATATGTTTTACATCAAACAACATATGAATTATTATTACCTATTTTCACAGATGCCTATTCTATTGGATTCTTTTTATTGGTTTGTTTTTCATATTTTAAATTGAACCTACATTCTCATGCTTATTAGACCATAATTCTACCCCTGAACTAAAGTTACATCCCTCATTTTACCTTGTATATTGAGGCAATGTATCACTAAGTTTCAGGCAGGCCTTAGATTTGCAAAGCCACCAGCTCATATTAGAAAGTAGCATAGATTATAAGCCAGTCCTATGAGGTCCAGGTTTTCTCCTAGAATATTGGGTCTTTGAGATAATTAGTGTTTTATTAGGTCTTTTGGAAATTTTAATATATTTTTATTTTCTAAGATTAATTTAATGTCTTTATCCCCCTTTCCCTTTGCTACATCTAAACCTTACCATATTCTTCCCTCTGCATTTAGAATTAAGTATAATTCTAGTAGTTTTAAGTAAATAAGTATATTTCATAAAACATAAGTAAATAAACCCAAATTATAATGTACTGCCATATATATATATGTATATATATATATGTGTATATATATATATATATATATATATATATATATATATATATATATATATAATTTACTTCAGTTTTGCTTTTCCTAATATTTGGACACCTCAGTTAAAATATACTTTGGTGCCATTATCTGGATAAGGATTGTGTTTTGTATTATTTTTAACATCTTACATTTTTTTTAAATTTTTTTATTAATTTATTCTTGTTACATCTCAATGTTTATCCCATCCCTTGTATCCTCCCATTCTTCCCTCCCCCCCTCATTTTTCCATTATTCCACTCCCCTATGAATGTTCCTGAGAGGGATTACCTCCCCCTGTATATGCTCACAGGGTATCAAGTCTCTTCTTGGCAACCTGCTGTCCTTCCTCTGAGTGCCACCAGGTCTCCCCCTCCAGGGGACATGGTCAAATGTGAGGCACCAGAGTACGTGAGACAGTCATATCCCACCCTCCACTCAACTGTGGAGAATGTTCTGACCATTGGCTAGATCTGGGTAGGGGCTTAAAGTTTACTGCCTATATTGTCCTTGGCTGGTGCCTTAGTTTGAGCAGGACCCCTGGGCCCAAATCTGCCTATCCTAATGTTCTAGTTGTAGGTTTCTAGGACCCTCTGGATCCTTCTACTTTGCTCTTCTCCCATGCTTCTCTCATTTAGAGTCCCTTTGACAAAGAAGCCAAATCCATTCAATGGAAAAAGGATAGCATCTTCAACAAATGGTGTTTGTCTAACTGGAGGTCTATGTGTAAAAAAATGCAACTGGACCCATATTTGTCACCTTGCACAAAACTCAAATCCAAGTGGATTAAAGACCTCAACATAAAACCAGAGACACTAAGTCACTTAGAGGAAAAACTGGGGAAGAGCCTGGAACATATTGGCACAGGAGACACCTTCCTGAACAGAACACCAACGGCCCAGGCCTTAATGTCAACCTTAGTAAATGGGACATCTTACATTTTAAATTATGATCATGTGCATGGTTCACTCTTGCCACTATTTCTATGTTGTATATAAGAAACCAACTCCCAATTCAAGTCAAACTTTTAATTTTTTTGACAACCACTGAACCCAATTAGTTCTACCCACATGTGAATGAGAATGGGGCCTTCCCTGAAACATGGAAAACTCACCAGTGGCAATACTTTTTAAGTAAAAATGGTTTGCCTCCTCTAACAAGTACTTACTGTTAATTGCTCAGCATTAGGTGGTAGGTCTTAGAAGACATCTGCTTTCTCTATGGTGGGATTTAAAAAAATATTTTATTAATTTATTCATATTACATCTCAATTGTTAGCCCATCACTTATATCCTCCCATTCCTCCCCCCTTCGGCTTTCCCCCTACTGTCCTCCCCTATGTCTGTGACTGAGGGGGATGTCCTCCCCCTGTATATGCTCATAGGGTATCAAGTCTCTTCCTGGTGACCTGTTGTCCTTCCTCTGGGTGCCACTAGGCTTCCCATCCAGGAGACATGGTCAGAAATGGAGTACTAGAGTTTGTATGAAAGTCAGACCTCCCTCTCCACTCAATGGCAGAGAATGTCCTATCCTTTGGCTAGGTCTGGGTAGGGGTTCGAAGTTTACTGCCCATATTTTCATTGGCTGGTGCCATTGTTTGAGCAGGACCCCAGGACCCAGATCCGCCCATCATAATGTTCTTCTTGTAGGGTTCCAAGACCCTCTGGCTCCTTCTATTTCCCCATTCTTCCATGTTTCTCTCACCTAAAGTCCCAATAGGATGTCCTCCCCTCTGACTCACTTTCCTGGTAAGTAAAGTTTTTCATGGGACATTCCCCTTGGGCTAGTCTCTTGATATAAGTGAGTATATACCATTTGCCTCTTTTTGCTTCTGGGTGAACACACTCATTATGATAATTTCTAGTTCAATCCATTTGTCCACAAATTTTGGGAATTCCTTGTTTTTAATAGCTAAATAGTATTCCATAGTGTAAATGTACCACAGTTTCTTTATCCATTCTTCTACTGAGGGACACTTCGGCTGTTTCCATGGTCTGACTATGATGAAGAAGGCAGCTATGGACATGGCTGAGCATATGTCCCTGTTGTGTGGTAGACCATTATCTGGGTATATTCCAAGGAGTGGAATAGCTGGGTCTTAACAAAGTCCTATTCTCATTTTTCTGAGAAAGCACCAGATAGGTTTCCAAAGTGGTTGTACTAGTTTGAATTCCCACCAGCAATGAAGGAGTGTTCCTCTCTCTCCACATCCTCGCCAACATGTGGTGTCACTTGAGTTTTTGATCTTAGCCATTCTGATGGGTGTAAGATGGACTCTCAGTATCGTTTTGATTTGCATTTCTCTGATGACTAATGAGGCCGAGCATTTATTTAAGTATTTCTCAGCCATATGATATTCCTCTGATGAGAATTCTCTGTTTAGTTCTGAGTGCCATTTCTCAATTGGGTTATTTGGTTTAGTGATGTTTAATATCTTGAGTTCTTTATATATTTTGGATATTAGACCTTTATCAGATGTAGTGTTGGTGAAGACCTTTTTCCAGTCTATAGGCTGTTGCTTTGTTCTGTTGACATTGTCTCCTGCCTTACAGAAGCTTCTCAGCCTCCAGGTCCCATTTATTAATTGTTGACCTTAAGGCCTGGGCTGTTGGTGTTCTGTTCAGGAAGTTGTCTCCTGTGCCAATATGTTCCAGCGTCTTCCCCACATTTTCCTCCTACTGATTTAATATCTCTGGTTTTATGTTGAGATTTTTAACCCACTTGGACCTGAGTTTGTGCATGGTGACAAATAGGGGTCTAATTTCATTTTTCTATATGTAGACATCCAGTTAGACCAGCACCATTTCTTGAAGATGCTGTCACTTTTCCATTGAATAGATTTGGCTTCTTTGTCAAAAATCAAGTGACCAATTGTGTGTGGCTTCATCTCTGGGTCTTCAATTCGATTCCATTGATCCACCAGCCTATTGCTGTGCCAGTGCCATGCAGTTTTAATTACTGTTGCTCTATAGTACAGCTTGAGATCGGGTATGGATATTCTTCTGGGGGATCTTTTATTGTATAGGATTGTTTTTGCTATTCTGGGCTTTTTGTTTCTCCATATGAAGTTGAGAATTGATCTTTCAATATCTTCAAAGTATTTTGTGGTATTTTGATATAGATTGGATTGAATCTGTAAGTTGCTTTTGGTAAGATGGCTTATGGTAGGATTTTTACAGGCTTGATCATGCATAGTACTTTTCCTGTTAACCACAGCTGTTTTGAATTCATTACTGTAGTCCCTATGTCATGTCAGGAAGAGGACATTTCATAGAACTTCATAGACAGGCAAAATAAATGCGTAAAAAACATAGTTTCAGTCTTAAATTCTTTCCATTCTTTTCTTAAAATAAGCCTTTGTAGAGGGATTAATATAGTTGTCCCACTTAGAGGCTGAGCTCTCAGTTTCTAATTCTCAGTACGGTGACCAGTTATGCATATTTCCACTGATTGCTATCAACCAGGAAAATGGGCTTCTTTGACCAAAACTGAGAATTTCCCAGAGCCTAAGGATTTTGACAGCATGGCCCTTTTGCAAAATAATAATACCAAGTACCAGGTTCTGGGGCCTATGGTTTCTTTAAGCAAGGGCTTTGGACAAGGATACAGCAACAGGCACAGAATACTGTTTTGTGAAGCTAGCCAATCAAAAAGCAGTTAGTTATCTCATTACAACTATGTTACTCTTGGACCTCAATGCTCATCTTTTGGTGCAATACAGTACTGTGTGGGATCCTGCTGTTAAGGTCAAAGTGTGGGATTCCTGGTTAGCCTCTGATCTTGATATAAGATGATAGACTCCCTTTCTCAGCTGGATGTCCTTATTTGGAGAAACCCAGATGCTCAAAGGAGCATCTCCTAGCCCTCAGGGAGATCACAAACACAACACTTTCCTGATGAGAAACTCATTCAGCAAACATTTGATGATTCCTGGAAACACATGCTCTATGCTAATAAGATATCCTGGTGTCTGCCTTCAACCAATGACTGTTAACCTTACCTGGACTTATTCCCCACCCGCAGAGTAATTAAGTTCTGTGTTCCTCCTCCTATGATAGGATTGAGTTATCCCTGGCACATCTAGCCCCAGTGAATCAAACACATTCACCTTTGATACACCTCCCACTGCCCAAGGTTCATAAGTCCCTGTTTCACAAGAAATAAATAGTCTAACATTCACCAAAAATGGCTGAGACGCATCATTTATTCTGGGGAAAGACAGCCTGTCCTCCTTCCTGATTAACTCATTGCCAGATCCCTGGAGCTTGGGGGGTAGTCAGTCAGCCACATGCTGTTGGCTCCTGTGAGCCTCCTCCATTCACCGGCATGTCAGTGTGGATGTCTACCACCATCTTTCTAGCAAGTATCCAATTTTTGGAAGCAGCTATTTTGTCCATCTGGAGAAAACCAGGCTCCTCCCTCTGCCTGTCATGATTTTGGAGATCTGAGTTAACATGCATGACTGGCTGCTCAGGAAACAGTCACTTGCCTAAGTCTGGCAGGGGGCTTATTGCAGCCTGCTCAGGTTCTGGAGACCTGAGGTTCCTTGAGCCTGTGCTTTATCCTTTCCACCCTGGAGCTAGCACTTCTGGTTTCGTGCTCAATGGGTCCAAGATTCCCAGTAGAGTACCCTACAGGGCCCAGGACCTGGGACAACATTATTTCACATTCAAGGCCCAGTATTTGGTAATACTACTTATTTCCTTTATCTCCATTAGCCTACTTATAACCTTCAAGCAATATAGAAGCTAGTCATCAGAGAAAAAGTTCCCAGTGGATTTGAGATTGATTTGTCTATGCCCTAGAGCAAAAGTACATAGCCTCTTTAGTAGTAGGATATTATCATGTGAATGACTAAGGTCAATAGCCCGCATTGTTTTTTTGTTTTGTTTTGTTTTGTTTTTTCAATTTTTTTAAATTAATTTATTCTTGTTACATCTCAATGTTTATCCCATCCCTTGTATCCTCCCATTCCTCCCCCCTCCCCATTTTCCCATTATTCCCCTCCCCTATGACTGTTCCTGAGGGGGATCACCTCCCCCTATATATTCTCATAGGGTATCAAGTCTCTTCTTGGCTACCTGCTGTCCTTCCTCTGAGTGCCACCATGTCTCCCCCTCCAGGGGACATGGTCAAATGTGAGGCACTAGAGTACGTGAGAAAGTCATATCACACTCTCCACTCAACTGTGGAGGATAGAGACCACTAGAGCCTCTCTGAACGAAGTCCAAGGGAGGTATTCCATGACTTTTACTCAATAATCTATGTCTCCTGGGATCATCATTGCCCATGTAAACAGGGATATTCAGATTGAACTTTTTCATGTTTTATTTTTAACTAGTCGGAAAAGTAGTTTGTTTTATTAAGAATTTTTCATACTTCCTTAATTTTGCAAACTCAGTCACTAAGCACTCCCCTTTGCAAACCACCATTCCTATCCCTTCTTATTCTTTGATTTTAAGTGTACCAACTCTTTTTTAATTTCCATGAATAATGTTATGTTTCTGCTCAATTTTTAAGTTGGATTATGGTAAAGTACACTTCGATGACTTTTCATATCCCTTTCCTTTGTAGAAACTCTTCCTTTAAGATACTATTTTTCTCATGCTCATGTCTTTTAAAACTTTTCCAGGAGAGTAATTTATTTATTCCCCTTGCTTAACCTATACTCTCCTCCCTATACTATACTCTATCACACCTCCTTTAATGTTGTTCTAAAACCACAGTATTGGAAACACTCTTGCATTGCTGATGGGAGTGCAAACTTGTATAACTACTGTGGAAATCAATCTTGAGTTTTCCCAGAATATTGCTAATAGTTCTACCTCAGGATCCAGCTTCACCACTCCTGCACATATACACAAAAGATGCTCTGCCAAAGCACAAGTACACTTGCTCAACTACGTTCATCGCAGCTCTACTCATAACAGACAAACTGGAAGCAATCTAGGTGTTGACCAACTGAAAAATGGTTTTTAAAAAACGGTGGTACATTTACACAATGTAATACTACACATCTATCAAAAATGAGATACATTTAAATTTGCAGGAAAGTGGATGGAACTAGAAAATATTTTCCTGAGTGAGGTAACCAAATCCCCCAAAATAAATACATGGTATGTACTCATTTAAAAGTGGATATTATCCAAAAGCTACAGCATAACCATGTTACGATCCACAGACACAAAAAATCTAAGTTACAAGGAAAGTCCAAGGGAGGATTCATGAATCTTACTCATAAAGGGAAATAGAATGGGCATTGGAGGTGGATTGAAGGAAGAAACTGGAAGGGGAGTGGATGGGGAGGAAGGCACGGTGGGGGATTAGGAATAAAGAGTGTAGGCTTTGATCTTTTGAAAACCTACTTTATATATGGGGTTCTTTAATGATTACTTCCCTTTCTACTCACCCTAGATAGTAGAGGAGATAGAAAAGCAGACCATTTTTGACTCAGTTCATTGAGCCAATTTCACTCATCTTCAGGATTCCAACAGACGCATTAAATAGTAAACCAGAAATTCATCCAAAGTGACCACAACCAGAGCAGATGGGACAATGGGAAGCAGTCAGAACCTGGATCCTTCAACTACTATTTGAAGAGTTTCTAGTAGAGTCTTGAAGTGATAAATAGCCAAACAATGTGAAATGATGCAAAAGCCAAAATCCAACCCTTTGTTTGGTGGTTCTTATATACCTCTTCTCAGAGTGTGTGCCAGGATGTTTATCAATTGGCAAAAACCATGGACCCAGGTGAGGTAGTTCCCCTTCTAGTGGAAAAACATCACACACCTTCACACAAGTCTGTTTCCCACCCCACACTGGAGATCAAAACAAAAACATGTTTACATCCACTACTAGGGAAAGCAGGAGTGTCCGGGAGGGAGTGTGGGGGTGCGAAGAAGGCCAGGTGAAAGAATGGAAATCAAACAGGGTGGGGGCTCTCTAGGATTTGCCAGAGACCTGGAATAGGGGAGCCCTCAGGAAGTCTATAGAGTCACATAGCTGAACTTCTTAATGGCCATGGATATAGAGCCGAAAATAGCCACCTTCAGTGACCAAGCAGGACACCAACTTACCCTCAAAATCTTCCAACAAAAATAAATTAATAATAAAAAAAGAACATCAACAACAACAAAAAATTTGTCCTGCCTACAAGATGTGCAGAGACAAAGATGGAGCAGAAATTGAGAAAATCACTTACCAAAGACTGGCCTTACTTTAGACCATGGAATAGAAGCAATCCATGACACTACTAATGTTACTTAGCTATGATTATAGACAGGAACCTAGCATAACTACTTTGAGAGGCTTCACCCGGTAGCTGATGGAAACAGATGCAGAGACATGGAGTCAAATATTAGACAGAGCACAGGGAGTCCTAAAAAGGAATTGGAGGAATGCTTGAGGGAGCCTAAGGGGTCAAGGACTCCACAAGAAGACCTATAGTCACTTGTCCTGGGCCTAAGGGGGTTCACAGAGTCTGAATCTCCAACCAAAGAGCATGCATGGACTGATTCTAGGCCTCCTGCACATGTATAGCAGTTACACAGATTGGTCTTCATGTGGATCCAACAACTGCAGCTGGGACCCTCTCTGATACTGATGCTTGCTTTGGGCTCTGTCCCCTAGTGGGATTGCTTTATCGGGCCTCAGTGGGGAAGGATGTGTTAGTGTGGGTTAGTACCCATGAGGAACATCCCCATTCTCTAAGAAGGAGAGGAAGAAATGGGGAGGGAGTGTGGGAGGAGAGTGGAATAGGAGGAGGGGAGAGGGGGCTGCAATCAGAATGTAAAGTGAATAAATTAAGATATTTTTAAAAGTCCATTTCTGGAAAAAATAAAGTTAGTGAATTAACTCTAGCCTAGAAAGACAAATGCCACATGTGGATGTCATATATGGATCCTACCTTCTAATTTTTTGCTTCTGTGTGTTCAACTTGAAGCACAAGTTTGTTTTAATTTTTGTTGTACATTATTAAATGAAAATGTAAGGCGAATGATTAATAATGCAAATGAATTCTACATGTTAACTTCTGCACATACCTATTTCACCACCTTTGACCATGATGAATTAGGAAGACTGAATTATTCAGTGAAATCTAAGTGATCCTGTGCTCAACTTACACTAATTAGATGTCAATAAACTGTTTGAATGGCACAGAAATTTGCCAGTTGCATGGTGTTGCCTGTTCGAAATAAGATAAAATGTAGCTATACATAGAAATTTACTTGAGTGTCCTGCTTTTATTGTGAAAATTGGCTTGTGGTGCAAATATAAAGCATTTCTGGGGTTACCATCCTCCTTTTTATCATGATTTATAGGTGACCAAGCATCATGATATATTTCCTGCCAATGACTCAAGCCTGTATCTGAGTGGATATATTATTGCTTAGGATGTTGATTGCTCAGCATTTCTGCTTCACTGTAGCGTCCAATTAATTATGCTGATTTAGATTGCATTATTTGTCTGAGAATATAGCCCTTTGACCCTGTGACACAATAAATATCATGCACCAACCTGAATTTGGTGATGCTCCCCAAGATTAATGTCCATGAACGGTTCTTAGTTATGTCTCTGCTTAATCAAATGTACCTGTTTATATAATGATTTCTTGTTTGACTTTACTTCATGAAGTGTTTTGGAGAACAAAAATATATTCTAAGAAGAGAAGGAAGCCTTAAGGACATTGCAAAATCAGAACTGTTTTCATTTTCCCAAGAACTGCAGATGAGTTTAGACTTAGAAACTAAATAAATACACTTGGAGTGTGCCATTTGTCATGTCTAAAGCAAAGTCCTGCTCTTCCATTTTAACCTAGTCCCATTTTAATAACACGAAGAAGAAATGTTTTCTCTCATAGTCCACACACCAAATTTGTTATTGATTTTCTTTTGCTGATCCTGCAGGCACTTTCCACTCTGTGTACCCTTTTGTTTCTCCAACCTTCTACAAGCCTCTCTGGTGAGGCAGGCAACATAATGGCTACATCACTTTTTGCTTTTGTTTTCTCTTTGATTCCTAAGATACCTTTTCACTTTGCAAATTCCCAAGCTGCTCTTAATTCATGCAGCTGAAGCATACTTGTTTTGCTGTTCACACCCATGTTTAAATCACATTTCCAATGGCCCTACTTATGCAGTTAATTCTCACTGTTTCCATTGCTGTAATTTATTCATTTCAATAAATTCAGCAGTTCCCATTTTGCTTGCTCTTTGTTTGCATCAAATATGCAAGGAAATGTTTCATCACACTTGGACTCAAGAGATAATTCATCCATAAAGGATCTTTGTAAAGCAGCTACACCATTCTTTAATTTTTTGATTAATCAACTTTTAGCCACCCGGAAAACTTGTGTGAAATTACAGTGACTTTCCATCCTTAGACAACTGTACTATCAGCATTTAAAATAATCAGTTGAATGTTCCACATCTTATGAGTGGCTTGGAAGTATGCAGTTCTCAATGTCTACAATGGTGCTGGTTTACTTTCATCATTGTGGTTGTATTTATATATTTTTGTCAAAGCTTTCTATAATTTAGATAACTGGGTCCTCATATCCATGAGGAAAAATAGAGTGCATTTATTTCTCATGAAGTTGTAACCAAACAGGAGGAAGGGTAAGTAAGAGGGAGAAACAAACACAGACAGACTCTCTCTCTCTCTCTCTCTCTCTCTCTCTCTCTCTCTCTCTCTCTGTCTCTCTCTCTCTGTCTTTCTCTCTCTCTGTCTACTTTATCTATCTATCTATCATCTATCTATCAATTGATAAGAGAGAGAGAGAGAGAGAGAGAGAGAGAGAGAGAGAGAGAGAGAGAGAGAGAGAGAGAGAGGAGAGAATGATGGTATAGAAAAGGATAAAGAAAGAGGGAGAGGGGGAGAACACTAAGATTTATGTAGGGAGGACAATAGGATTGATAATCCTAAACTTGGCTTAGGGTGGTAAAAGCTGCACAGTGCCAACAGAAAGATGATGAAATAAAGCCATAAACTTAGAAAAAATACATAAATAGGTGCAAAAGGAAACATGCGATTTATGGAAATTTTATAAAGTGTTCCGTTGAGAGTTACAGTCTTTAGTCTGAATAATCTAAATTGTGCTGTACAGTTGTATCTTTTCCTTTTGTGAATATTAAACATTCAATTTTACTGAACAGAAATGATAAATATTGATTGTGAAGAAAAGAAACTCCTTTTTTCCAGTCTCTCTCCCCTTGTCTTTATCTGCTGTTTCTAGACAGAAAACATATCTGTTATGAAGCGTTGCAGAGCTGTGTTCAAAGTGACCTGAATATTATATGGAAAGCATCTATTCTCTTTATGTTATTATACATACATGCAACCAGGAGTGTGAAAATTGGTTAAAAAAATTAATGAGTACACAGCATGCTTTCACAATCTCCAGCTGTGCTTTTCGGGGAGAGGGCACTCCAGGTCTTGGCTGAGTATGTTTTGTCAGAAAGACAGTGTAGACAAATGATGAACATATTGTCACCTCTAATAGCTTTTAGTGTCACACAGTTATACTGACATGCGCTTTCAAGGTTGATTCTCGGCTCCCTGGTACCTTTTTCTTGTCAGTCACTCTTCTTTATTTTATGGGTTTTCTCAATCCAAGAGGGAATCTTACATGCATTTTGCCCCATTAAATATCACTGCTAGCAACTTTCAGGTAAAAAATAATTTTGTTCTTCAGCCTAGAAGGTAGAGGCACAATGACTACACTTTTTTCTTGAAATTTCTTCTTATTTTTTTTCAGAGATAGGTTTCCTACTTTATTCAAAATTGCTATGCATTCTTAAAACCTCCATGTTGATATTTTACACAAAAGACCAATAATTCTTTATAAAAATATGGGCTGTAACATTTTCTCCTCCTTTTTCTATATAGTAAACCTGTACAGCTTTCTTTCTATCAGGTGCTGTTTACATACTGAGAGTTTCAGATGCCATAATTGTACTGATTTATTGGAATGCTGTTTCTCATTAGAGAGGCATATTAACTATATTCACAAATATAAAAGAATCAAAATATTCCTAGGAATTGTATTGCATGTATTATATAAAAATGTCTTCTAGACAATGTAAAATGAATTGATCTTACTGCTGATCCCATGAGGGAATGGAATTTAATTTATTGATTGGAGTTCACATAGTTCATATTGTTAAAGCTGGTCAGGAATTCATGTAGTGTAGTTACTTCAGATGTTTCACATTGACTCCAAAATGAGGAATACCATTCACGATAAGAGTTAAAAGGATTTTTACACGGTTATTTTTAAAGGTAATAAAGGGAAACATAGCTTGTCTATGATCTGTAGTTTGATATAGGGATAAGCATTTGTCTTTGAATATTAAAAGAAAAAGCTATAGGTGTTTGTGATGAGTGGAAGTGGGGTTTAGAAGTAGGACAAATTCGGGTCTTTGCTTTCACAGTGGATGGATAAATATGCCATTTATTGCAGTTGGTAATTGTATGTATATGAATGGACATATGGTTCCAACTGTAGTTGGAAATATTGAATTGTCATCTTCTTGCATTGCCGTTTATCACTGGTAATGGCTACCCTGGGAAGACACAAGACTATACCAAAATACATACATTATAAAAACTGGTAATGTCTTCTCATATTGGTATTTTTGTTGTAATGCTTTAATAGTGTTTAAGTGTTGACAGAAATTGGACAAAGGTGAGATTTGACATGGGAAAGGTGAATTTTCAAGAAGGCCCTTTAAAACTCTGAGGAGTAAGACACAAAACAACAGAAGAATCAATGGATTTTTTCATCTGCCTGGATAAAACAATATTAGTGATTTTTCAGAATAACAAAATAGCATGTGTTTTTACTTTTTACAAAAATTGTTGGCATTTACTTCTCTCTGATGTCTGCATATAGCACATGTTTTGATTATGAAGATTAAATGACTTTCTCCACAAAATACTCAGGACAATCCCAGGAACATATTTAGAAGTCAATTTATATTAGTTATCTTTGGGGAGATTTTAACATGACTTGATCTGCATAATTGGTTGTTCCCACATGTAGATGGCTATAAGAAAAACAGAAAATCTTATGTGTGTGCCAATTTTGCTGAGCTTGGTGCTTGAATTAAGGGTTTTTTTGTAGATTGATTGTGCCTGGTACTTAGAATAAACTCTGTATTATACTGGCTTAATGAAGACTATGTAGACACATATCCAGGGTTTGAAGTAATACATTTTCAAAGAAATAATAAATGTTCTCTAGTTGAGAGTTATGGAATGAAACGATAGAAAAACTTTGCCTGATATCCATAAGCTATGTAATTAGTCACTAGCATATACAAAAAAATTTAAATAATTAAAAAAGACAGGCAACTTAGTGAAAAACAGGCTATAGAACTGAAGAGAAAAATATTACTAGTAAACACTTTAAAAAGTTGTTCCTACCCTTGGATGTCAGTTATATGTAGATTAAGAGTACATTAAGAGTCTATTTCACAATGTTCTTTCAAACTATTGCACTAACCAAGGAGACTACAGGTAATAAACATCAAACCCCTATTCAGATCTAACCAATGGACAGGACATTTTACACAGTTATGCGGAGAGCAGAGACTGAATCATACATGAACTCTGGTGCCCCATATTTGATGACTTCCCCTTGATGAGGAGGCCTGATGGTCCTCAAAGAAAGAATAAGCAGGCTACTAAGATGAGATTTGACAGCCTAGGAACATATAGTAGAGGAGGAGGCCCTGCTCTGGTCTTAGACCTAGGGAAGGGAAATAGGGTGAAAGCAAGAGGGAGGGAGGAATAGGAGGACACAAATGATGGGATAACAACTGAGTTGTAACCTGAATAAATTAATTAAAAAAGAGTCTATTTCGTACTAGTCATCCTGCCATCATCAGAAATAGAAATGATAATATATGTAGAGGTGGGTGTGGAAAAGGACTACTCATGCAACTGTAGGTTGAAGTGTGTGTGAATTAGAGCAATTTATTTTGCAACTCAATATGAAATGTTCTTTATTAAAACCAAACAAATAAAAACTAGAAATAGAATTACTATATGACACAGTTATACTACTTGACATTTAATCAAAAGACTTTACATCTTAAAAAGATGCTTCAACATATTTGTTCTTTGGGGCTCTAGCCACTCACAGAAGTTGAATGTGGAATTCACCCTAATATTCTCCAACTGCTAAGAAGGTAAGAAAAATGTGGAACTTATATTCAATAGATTTTTACTCAGCAACATGAAAAAACTGTAATAATGTAATTGGCAGATTAATGGACAGATGTAGAAAAAGTATACTAATTAATGTTACTCAAGCTCAGAAACAGCAATGCCACATACATTTTTCTTCTCAGTGAATCCTAGCTGCAGATTTCTGTTTTGTATGTTTAACCTGAAATACATATAGAAGCCAGGAAACTAGAAATGAGCCATTATGGGTTGATGCTTTAAGAGAAGGAAAATAGTACATTGACCATTTTGATTTCCCAAACTAGAGTCACCTGAGAAAAGAGACCCTCACCTGAGCATCTGCCTCCATCACAGTGTCCTATGGTAATGCCTATGGGTCATTTTATTGGTAACTGGTTTGTCGGGTGAGGACCCAGCCCACACTTGGCACCATCATCCTTGAGAAGTTGGTTCTGAGCTGTATAATGAAGTTAGGTAGGCAAGCGTGATGAAGCAGTCCAATATTCGTGGGTCCTCCATGATTTCTCTCATAGCTCCTTCCTCCATGTTCTTAACTTGGCTTTACATCATGATGGACTGTGTTATGTCATCTTAATCGAAACCTTTCATTTTCAAGTGAGTTTTGATAGTGGTGTTCATCGCAGCAACAGAGAAGTAAAATGGGTCACAGCCCTGCTGGTATCTTTCTACCTGCCCTTTAGGTAAGCTTCATTTTGCAGTTCGTGGTGATGAATACAAAAACACAAAAATGGTGAATGTGTGTTGCATAAGATGCTGTGACAGGTTCAGCTTTAAACGGGACATCAATGTAGCCTTTCCCTAGCGCTCAGTGACCACCATGAAGGAGAAGCAGGAAAAGGACTAAGATGCAGAGGCAGTGAACGGCTGCAGCGAATTGTATTTGCAGAATATGTCAGGCACACGGGGACTCGAGAAATGTCACATGACTATGTGATCTAGAGCTGCACAAGAGCCAGCCAGAAAAAAAAAATACCGCTTTGTATAGGGAAGAGGCTTGTGAAGTCCCAACCGTAGAAGAGGAGCAATCAGCAGTTGTTAGGCGCCAGATGAGAGATATTCAGTGTTCCTTACCCATGTTCTCTCTCTCTCTCTGTCTCTCTCTCTCCCTCTCTCTCTGTCTCTCCCTGGCTCTCTGTCTCTCTGTCTGTCTCTCTGTCTCTCTCTCTCACGTGTATGTGTGTGTGTGTGTGTGTGTGTGTGTGTGTGTGTGTGTGTGTGTGTGTGTGTGTGTGTGTGTCTGTGTGGTGTATACACATGCATGTGAACATAGACATGTCCAGATACAGGAGTAGAGGCCAGAGGAAGACAAGGAGTATTCTGCCTTATCACTGTCTGCCATATTTCTTTGAGACAGGGAGTTACATTGCCCTTGAAGGTGTGCTGATATCAAGGAAGGCCCAACCATCCTCAAGGCTTCACTTCATATTCCCCAGCGTATAAGCTTATAGGAACGTGCGCGTATCTTCTGCAATGATGTGGTAGTTGAGGAATTTATTTCAACTCCTTTTGTTTACACATAGATTTCTCTTACCTGCTGAGTCATCTCTCCAGTTCTCTAGTCGTTTTATTGAAATTGTTCTGAGTGCTGAAGGTACATATCATCTTGAATTCATAAAAATTAATAATACACACTATTTCCTACCTGGCATGTGCAAAGCTTTCCTATTTTCTCAAAGGGGAGATTCTAGAGCCTTTTAAGTAAGTGTTATGGTTGATTATTACTGTAATTTGGCTCCAATTGGCTAATTGATATAGGGCAAAAAAAAAAAAATACAAACAAGTTCTAGCTATGGGAAAATTTCATCTGGTACAGTAGAAATGAATATGATTATATTTGATTAAATTAAATTATATCAATTTAATTAAATTTCTATCTTGATCCTATAAGCTGTTTTTGTCTCTTATGAACTTGTTTGTTTATGACAGAGACTTACTCATTAATTCTCTTTCATCCCTCGGTTCATAGGATATATTGGTGACAGCTCATATGCAAAGAAAGCAATCAGTCATGTTATCAGGAAATAGACATGGTGACACACAGGACAATTTCATGCAGATATTTGGACTTATTTTTAATATTGGTAATTAACCTTAATATTGTAGCGAAAAAGATTTCTGGTTCAATTCCTTTCTGTTAATTTAGAAAACAAGCTTCTAGATGGGGTTATATACAGAGCATTCTGGTTTATACAAATCACCACATGTGTTGAAGGAACCAGGAAAAAATACAGAGGTGATAACATCCTGGGAATCCTACAACATAACATTTATAAAAGTTATACAGATGAAAATACATATTATATAAAATGCTATATGTTTATTATATCACCTAAATATATGTGTATATTCAATATTTACTATTTAAATGACAATTCCTTACTTTTGTGTCAAACACACAAAATGTAACATAGTTTACCCCATGAGCAGTAGTTATCTATATTCTGCTAGCACAAGAATTTAATACAAATCTGAATGTAATTTACTTACAGCTTATCATATATGTAGGAACAAGCAAACACAAATGAGAAGAATTTAGAGACCCAGAAAGTGCGGTCAAGTCAAGGCTTTTCTAAATGGAGTTTGGCCATGATTTAATGCAGCTATTCTCAAGTATGAAATGAAATTCAAAGAGAGCTTATGTGTCTATGCACACGGCAGTACACCTGCATCTTTTATAAGGGATGTGAGCTTTCACTGCAACGTGAACAATGGAAAGAGCAATTAACCTGCTTTTGAGCAAATTAAAATTGCAGGTTTTATACTATATATATTGTTCAAAAAATACAACAGAGGTGTAGATAAGTTTTCTGTAATTAGTTAATTCTTTGTCATCTTTTAATTTCAATTTAGAAATTACTTCCTCAAAGGATGCAGCCCCCAAGCCTGTATCATCTACCTGATATATGATTGAATATTGGAATATTTATGTTCATAGTACTTTGTTCTTTTATTGTGTTCCTCTTATTGATACTCATAAGAAGAACAAATTGAAGCATCAGCCAAGAACAATGCATGCAGAGAACTTAGACCTCCTTTTCAGGTATAGCCAGTGGACAGCTCATTCTCCCAGGTTGGTGGGGTGCGAGTGGGCACTGCTTCTGAAATGGATTCTGGTGCCCGAGGTTTGATCATTGCCCCCTGACAGGGAGCCCGTGTCAGACATATAGGGGAGGAGAATAGAGCAGAACACAAAGAGAGGGTGGAATGGGAAGATAAGACCGAGGTGATAACAATCAACATATAACATGAATAAATTATTTTTAAAATAATTGTATATATCTGTTCAATGCTTATGTTTACTTTCTGATATACCCAAGTTAAAGTTATTCATTAATTCAGAACTCCACATCTATTTTACTCATCATATATATTATTATGTATAAAGAATAAATATCAAGATATTTACATACATAAAATGGTGTTCTGCTTTATAGTGCCCCATACATTCAATTAATTTTAACATAATAAATGTCACATGTTTTGTTATCTTGAAATTCTATTATTCTGAAAAGTCACAAACTGCAAATTATAGTGTATTGGGTAATGTCTTCCCAAAATTCCTTCCCTTCAACTTCAGAATTTGAACTGCATTTGAAATCATATCTAAGAACGTAATTGTGAAAGACACTATAAAATACTCAAAATGACTTGTAAACTGACATAGTAGTTTCCTCATAAAAGGAATCCAGAGCCCAGGGACAGAGAAATAAAATCAGAAGAAACAATTTTTATTTGCAAGATAATTCTCTGATAACCTAACCTAATGGATGCTATATTTACACTCTGACATAATAAACCTCTGTTGTTTTAAATTATTCAACTTATAATCTTTCTTTAATTGGCAGATAAAATAAAATACTGTCAAATAGAATTAGAAGATATGAGCTTAGGAGGAAATTGATCAATAATTATTTCTAATAGTATCTTTTAATAATATGTTCTAATGTCAAGAACATTAAAAATAAATTAAGAATAGTATATCTTTCTAAGTAAAAAATTAGCAGAAAGAATAAATCTAATATTGTGTGGGGAGATTAGGAATATTATTGTGGGAATTAATTTGGTACAATAGATTTTCTTTTTTTACCATTTTATAGAAAATGCCTCTTTCCCCTTCAAATAATATGTCCTAATTATAGTTTCCCATCAACCTAGTTCTTCCAGTCGCCCCAAATCACCCATCCCATCCAGATCTATCCACTTTTTGTCTCTTTAGAATATGAACAGGCATCTAAGGGACAGTAATAAAATAAAATAACATAAAAATAAAATAAGATAAAACAAAACAAATACATTGGAATGGTATTAAAAAAAGTAAATGAAAGAATGAAAAGAACCCAAGAAAAATCACAAGAAACACATAAAAATAGAGAGACCCACACTCAAGAATCTCAGGAGGAATTTCCCCTGCCTCTTGCAGAGTGAAAGATACATACATACATACATACATACATACATACATACATACAAACATACAATATATGTTATATATAATACCAATAAGATAAAATTTTAAATGGTACTGGTAGGGTATTGTGAGACAAGGAACCTTCAAGGACGCAGTTGTGTTCACTTTCTGTTGGTTATTTACTGCTGCAGATTCAGCCTACACTTTACAGCAGTTTATTTCCCCAGTGAGACACTCCTGGAGAAACCTAGGTTTAAATTGCAAGTGGTTATCAATTGGAGATTGCTTCGGGGTTAAGGATGGGGCAAATGTGGATATTTCTTTTCAGTTCTAGGAGTTCATATGTACATACACCCTGTTGTTTCAGAGGCCATGCTTTCTTAGAGTCCACTTTTACCTCTGTCTATTTCACCTTTTTGCTTCCTCTTCCTCAGGATTCTCAGAGTCCTGAGGGAAGTGATTTAATGCAGACACCCCATTTATGGATGAGTATTCCAAGGTCTCTCATTCTCTACATAATGTATGACTGTGAGTCTCTATATTTTTCACATCTGATGCAGGAGGCGGCATCTCTGAAGATGACTCAGCAAGGTACTGAGTATCACTAGGAATTGTTCTATTGTTTCTCTGTTGTTTTTAGAACAGTGGTCTTTAGCTTTACTCTAGGTTTTTGGGGCTATCTACTCTCTGGTTCTTTATCACCCAAGCAATGTTACCTATTGGTTCCAACTCATCAAGTCAAGTCAGATATTTGTTGGATCCATCAACCAGGTTTGTGCCACTGATGCACTAGAATATTTAAGAGGCAGGGCACCATTGTAAATCAAAGCATTTGTGGGTGATTCCGTGTTTATGTTTCTCTTTTGGTAGCCTGAAGAGAATCTTCCTGTACCAAAGAAGCTGGAAGGTATTGGGAGAAGGATATGGGTAGATAACATCTTAATTTCTTCATGTTCAGTGAGTTGTATAGGTGTTGTTTCAGCAATTGCGCCTTGTGACAGTGTGGACAGAAAACTGTAGTATAGGCAATAGCACAGGCTGCTTGGAGATGTCTATGGGACCCCCTTTGGACTGTAACTCCATTAGACGTAACTCAACCACAGTACTGGAAGCTTCATTTGTCGACAGGAGACTAGTTGGAACTGTCTACCCCATTATTTGGTATTTTAATTGAGATCCTCTTCTTGGTGAGATTTGTATATGAGCTTCTTGTTTGAGTTCATAAAGTTTTTGTTTCAGATTCTCTTCACTTTCTGCTTTGCTTATTGATTCTACTTCTGTGGTTTTTCTGTTCTTTTAAAAATTATTTTATTTTTGTACATATACATTTATATTATTACACACACACACACACACACGCATGCACACACATATATGTTCTGAAAGCATATTTCTCACAAGCATTATACAGTCCCAAAATTATAAGTGTATAAAAGGTGTGTGTGATGCATGGAGAAATTAAAGCTGAAATTCTGCTCTTTGTATGAGCAAGAAAAGAAGACATTTGTACATCTTCATATATGCCCTATGAGGAATGGCATCGAATAGTAATTCTTAGGGGTTCTGTAGTCAATAAGAAGCATTGTCTTTGCCTAGACATTCATTCTTCAGTCAGTCTCAGAGCTAGTCCTTATGGTGGGATTAGTAACATAAGTTACCTGCTTGTTCTGCAGTTTAAATTCTTCACATCCTGATTGTAGCTCATTCCCTCATTCCCTCCCGATTCCTCCTCCCTGCCTTATTCCCTCTCCCTCCTACCCCTAGTATTCAGACAGGGGGTGTAGTTGAGCTTGAGATCTGGGATGGAGATTCCTCTAGAAGACCTTTTATTGTACAGTATCATTTTTGGCTATTCTGGGTTTTCTGATTTTCCATATGAAGTTGAGATTTGATCATTCAAGATCTGTAAAGAATTGTGTGGGTGTTTTGATGGGGATTGCATTTGAATCTGTAGATTGCTTTTGGTAAGGTGGTCATTTTTACTATGTTGATTATACCATCCATGAGTATGGAAGATGTTTCCATCTTCAAATTCTTTCTTCAGAGATTTGAAGTCTTTTTTCATACAAATATTTCACTTTATTTGTTCAAGTTATACCAAGATACTTTATATTATTTGTGGCTAATTTGAAGGGTGTTGTATCCTTAACTTCTTTCTCAGCCTCTTTGTCACTTGTATACTTGAGGGCTACTGATTTTTTTAGTTGATTTTGTATACAGCCACTTTGCTGAAGGTGTTTGTCAGCTATAGGAGTTCCTTGATAGAATTTTTGGGGCCACTTATGTAAACTATCATATCATCTGCAAATAGTGATAGTTTAACTTCTTCTTTTCTTTAGTCGTAATATAGGAATTCAAGTACTATAGTGGACTGTCTTGTCTGTCCATGATTTCACTGGAAATAATTTAAGTTTCTATCCATTTATTTTTATGTTGGCTGTAGGTTTGCTGTATATTGCCTTTATTGTGTTTAGGTATTTGCCTTGTATCCCTGCTCTCTCCATGACTTTTAACAAGAATGGGTGTTGGATTTTGAAGAATACTTTTTCCGCATCTAAGGAGATGACCATGTATTTATTTCTTTCAGTTTGTTTATATGATGGATATCCATATATTGAACCACCCCTGCATGCCTAGAATGATAGTTTTGATGTGTTCTTGAATTCCATTTGCTAGTATTTTATTGAGTATTTTTGCATTAATATTCATGAGGGAAATTGGTCTGAAATTCTCTTCCTTTGTTGAGTCTTCCTGTAGCTTAGGTATCAAGGTAATTGTGGCCTAATAGAATGAGTTTGGTAATGTTCCTTCTGTTTCTATTTTACAGAATAGTTTGAAGAAAATTGGTGTTAGTTCTTCTATGAAAGTTTGGTAGAATTCTGCACTGAATCCATCTGGTCCTGGGCATTTTTTGTTGGGAGACTTTTGATAATTGCCTCCATTTCCTTGGGTGTAATAGGACTATTTAATTTGTTTACCTGACCTTTCTTCAATTTTGGTAGCTGGTAGCTATCAAGAAAATTGTCCATTTCATTTAAGCTTTTGAATTTTGTGGCATATAGGCTTTTGAAATAAGACCTGGTGTCTCTGTGGATTTCCTCAGTGTCTGTCATTATCTCTCCCTTTTCATTTCTGATTTTGTTGATTTAAATACTCTCTCTCTCTCTGCCCTTTAGTTAGTTTGGTTAAAGGTTTGTCAATATTGTTGATTTTCTCAAAGAACCAGCTGTTGGTTTCATTGATTCTTTGAATTGTTTTCTTTGTTTCCAATTTATTAACTCCTGCCATTAGTTTGATGATTTCCAGACATCTATTCCTCTTAGGTGTATCAACTTCCTTTTGTTCTAGAACTTTCGGTGTGCTGTTAAGTTGCTAGTATGGGATTTCTCCAGTTTCTTTATAAAGGCACTTATTGCTATGAACTTTCCTCTTAGCACTGGTTTCATTGTGACACATAGGTTTGGGTATGCTTTGCCTTCTGTTTTGTTGAATTCTAGGAAGTTTTTAATTTCTATTTTTATTTCATCCCTTACCCAGATGTCATTGAGTAGGGAGTTGTTCAGTTTCCCTGAGTTTGTAGGCTTTTGGTTGTTTCTTTGGTTGTTGAGTTCCATCTTTAATCCATGGTGGTCTGATAAGATGCAAGGGATTATTTTGATTTTCATGTATCTTTTGAGGTTTGGTTGGAAATACCTGTGTTCCATTCTTAAACAGTTTTATTAATTCTCTTTTAATGCTTGCTTGTGTTTTCCTGGAATTAATTTAGGATTTTTCAGTTCCTCTTTAAAAACCTCTATCATATTCATAAAGGTTCTTTTTTTGTCTTGTGCTTTAGCTATGTTGCAAATCTCAGGGTCTACTGGAATGTGCTTGCTGTACTCTAGTGGGGCCATAGTGTCTGGGCTACTATTGATTGTAATTTTTACCTACTTTCTAAGCATTTGGATTTCAGATTATTGTGATCTAGGGGCTGCTATTAGCATTATTTTTGTTGGGTGCATGTTTTGTTCTTTGGTTTCTTTTGTCTTCTCTGGTTCTTAGGATAGAGAGTTTGGTGGCTGTGAGTTGTTTGATGTAAAATTCTTCTACTATCTTTGTACATGTGGCCACTGGGGATTCCAGTCAAAATGAGTTTCTAGGTATAGGGGTGTGATACTTAGGAATGTGGATAGGTTAGTGGTGTATAAGGAGGTCTACACATGCTCCTTAGGAGGAAGTAATGCAGCTTCTTTCACCAGAATATGCTTATCCCACTAAGAATAGGGCAGAGAGTACGGAGAGACCTCATCAGTAAACCTGCTATGGAATTACACATTAGATTTGGGAATTGGATTTGGAGAGAGCAAAGATCTGAAGCTTTGACATTCTTACTATGCTGGCCAACTTGCTTCTCCAGTAGGACTGCCTTCTTTTTTCCCAGGGAGTGCCTGCTGGAGTTAGGGGTTGGTATAATAGTATGAGTTGAGGAAAGTTTAGAGGGGAATATCTGCATGATACACTAGAGGATGGGGCAAGAGAGAAGGAAGGATGCAGAAGGGAGTTTTCTACAAGTCTGAGGATGAGAGTATGGGTATGGGTTTGAAGGGAAAGAGGAAGGAGCAAAGATATGCGGTTACCCTACTTATACTACACTGGGTTTCCAAAGCATTAACTAAATATATTTCCAAACTAAAGGTAGAATGTAATGGTTTAACTCTCTATAATTACAATAGACTTATCCATAGAAATTTAAAGATAAACAATTAGCTTAAAATATTTTAAATAGATATTTAAAATATTCTATTTTGGTTTGACATAGGATGTCACTATGTATAGCAATCTCCTTGCATTTATCTCATGACTACTGAGAACATGGTGTGAAATAATATTATTCCTAAGATTTTATAGTTCATTGTTAGTCAAAAGTATGGTTAAAGCATTGAAACTAGAAAATATGAATAAAATGTTGAGTATGCCTTAGAGGCCCTAGGAAATCATATAATTAGGAAACAATCTGGTTTTCCTGTGTTATTTCTAGAAGTACATTTACAGGAATCATAGTTTCAGAAAAAGAGAAGATTAGAGAAGCTTTGTGCTTTTGGAGAGTGAATAGCTAATGATATTATTATTATATTCTGTTGTTAAAATATTGAAAAGAAAAAGAACAGAGGAACAAAATTTCTTGCTTTGTCTTCTAGAATCAATATATGCATAAAATATGTGCTAAAAGTGTACTTTTTCACTACAAAAACAGTGGTTCCTCTTTTCTCCTTGTATAAAAATGTGTGTTCTTTTCTCATAATAGTGAGTTATGCTGATAAGAGCTTCAGCACAGAAGTCATACTACAGGTTCAAACTCTTACTTGAAAAATATCAACAATTATTCTCAAGTATCAAAATGACACTGAGATTCCATCTTATACCCATCAGAATGGCTAAGATCAAAAACTCAAATGACACCACATGTTGGCAAGGATATGGAGAGAGAGGAACACTCCTTCATTGCTGGTGGGAATGCAAACTAGTACAACCACTTTGGAAAGCTATCTGACGCTTTCTCAGAAAAATGGGAATAGGGCTTCCTCAAGACCCAGCCATCCCACTCCTTGGAATATACCCAGAAAATGCCCTACCACATAACAGGGACATATGCTCAACCATGTTCATAGCTGCTCTATACATAATAGCCAGAACATGGAAACAGCCTAAGTGTCCCTCAGTAGAAGAATGGACTAAGAATCTGTGGTATATTTACACGATGGAATACTACTCAGCTATTAAAAATGAGGAATTCCCAAAATTTGTGGACAAATGAATTGATCTAGAAATTATCATAATGAGTGAGTTCACCCAGAAGCAAAAAGAGACAAACAGTATATACTCACTTATTTCAAAACACTAGTCCAAGGAATACGTACCATGAAAATCTCTACTTACCAAGAAAGTGGGTCAGAGGAGAGGACATCCTATTGAGACTTTAGGCAAGAGTAGCATGGAAGAAAGGGGAAATAGTAGGACCCACAGGGTCCTAGAAACCTACAAGAAGAACTTTATGACAGGCAGATCTGGATTCTGGGGTCCTCCTCAAACTAAGGCACCAGCCAAGGAGAATATAGGCAGTAAGCTTTGAACCCCTACCAAGACCTAGCCGACAAACAGGATATTCTCCACTGTTGAGTGGAGAGTGAGATCTGACTCTCACACGAACTCTGGTGCCCCTTTTCTGACCATGTCCCCTGGATGGGGAGACCTGGTGGCACTCAGAGGAAGGATAGCAAGTTACCAAGGAGAGACTTGATATTCTAAGAGCATATATAGGGGGAGAAGGTCTCCCTCAATCACAGACATAGGGGAGGGGAGAAGGGGAGAAATGGGAGGGAGGGAAGAATGGGAGGGAACAGGGGAAGGGTTAACAATCAAGATGTAATAGGAATAAATTAATAAAATTAAAAAAAGAAAAATATCAACAATACATGTATTTCAAGCATTTTATGAAAATCATTCTGTATATGATTTCAAGGAGAACTTTCAATATTTTAATAATGCTATGTTTTAGTTAAGGTAAAGATGACGACTCACTGGTCCCTGAGCATAAGCTATATTGAGTTTATCAGTTACCATTCCTACCATTCCTATTATTGCAACAACACAGCCAGCTAAAAGCTACTTAAGAACAGAAGCATTAACTACTAAAGAATGCAAGAGTTGACTTTGAGTCATAGTTGTAGCACACACTCCATCATGACAGAGAAGTGGAGAAATAAAGTGGTTCATGAGCAGCTCTTCATATTGCATTCACAGGAAGAGGGATGCTTTGAGATTTCCCATCTCACTGTCAGGATTCCAACTTATGGAGTGCTCCTGTCCACACTGAGAGTAGGTCTTCCTAGTTCACTTAACTCAAATCTAGATGATTCCACAGTGGCATGATCAAAGAACTGGTGAATGTAAACCTTATCAAATAGACAATCAGGAGTTATCTTTACAATATTCATCTAATTGTTTAATAATTATGTATAACTGACAGAAGCAATCCAGCTCCATTATTCAATAAACATACACATAATGACGGTCAAAGCTAATTGTATATTTCACATGCTAGAAATTGACAGATTATTTGGACATATTCTATCTATCTTAAAACCATTGAAGATTGTGCGTTATAGTTTTTCATGCTCCTTAATACTTCCTTCAACTTAACAATTCAATCAATTACACAAGCATATCCTTAAGGAAGTCCGAAGTCCTTTGGTGGAAATACTCTTCTATTCCTCCTGTTTATTAAGAAAACCAATCTTGATGTTTTACTCATTTTGCTCCATTGTAGTAAAAGCATTTGAGAAAGATCAATAAGAATAGATCTAAGACGGTGACAAGGAGCATGGACCATGTTTAGAAGCTCCAGTAAATGATTCAGTGAATTGAACAGAATTTTGAACCAGGAACACCAAGCTCCCTACCTCACTACAGTGGGAGTACTCTACATTTCAAAAGGACCAAAATACAGAAAGCCTGCATACCCCTGCACACGGGGGAAGCGCAGATTTTCTTAGACCAGAGCAGCATCAGCAGCGGTGGCAGCTGAGGTTTGCATCTGGGAAACCTCTGGCAGAGGTGACTGGTATGGTAACTGGTGGTAATTGCTGTGGGAGAGGGTACTGAGTGCAAGATTTGGGCACCACAACCATAGCTGAACTTGGCACAAGGCTCATGCCCTGAGACCCAAACAGGACTCAGAGCACAGTTCAGCCTCTGAGATCTGAGCTGAGCTTGGCTCACGTTTTGGGCCCAGAGTCCCCAGCTGAGCTTGGCAAGCAGTTTGGCCTCTGAGACTCTAGGTGAGTTTGGCGTGTGGTTTGGGCCCAGACTCCCTGGCTGATCTTGGTGTGCAGTTTGGCCCTAAGTGGTTTGGGACCAGAGTCCCTAGCTGAGCTCAGCATGTAGTTTGGCTCCTGAGACTCTAGCTGAGCTCAGCACATGGTTTGGGCCCAGATTCTCTAGCTGAGCTTGGCACGCAGTCCTGGCCCTATGACTCTGCTGAATTTGGTGGGGTTTGGTCCCAGAGACTCTAGCTGAGCTTAGCACTCAATTTGGGCCCAGAATCCCTAACTGAATTTGGTGTGCAGTTTGGGCTCAGAGTCCCTGGCTGAGCTCAGCAGGTGGTGCAGGCCCTGACACTCTCTCTGAGCTTGGCATGCTGTCCAGACCCCAAGACTGTAGCTGAACTCAGGGACCTCAGTGTGCAGTTTCAGTCCGAGATCCTGGTTGAACTCAGCAATAACTGGACGAAGTGCATGGATCAGGCCCAGAGACCTGTTTGGGTCCAGAGACCAGTTTGGATCCAGAGACATGAACTGGACTCTGTGTGTGTGCAGTTTGGGACCCTTGACACTCACCTGACTCTGAAAGTGGTCTGGGTCCCAAAACACTACTGGGAACCACAGACCAGTGGAACATCAAAGCTCCATGACTAAGGAAATCGCAGAGAGTCAGGGAGTAGAGTGGCCATAAGACCCCCTCTGCCTGACCTGCTTCAATCACTGGAGAGCTCCAGTGCTACAAGGGAACCCAGAATGCTGTGGACATTTTGGCCTGGCCCAACGCACATTCAGAGACCCAGAACAATTGCAGGACCCACAGTACAGGGAAGCTGGGGATCACTAGCTGTGAGAGAACCAAACTACAGGCCTAGCCTCCTGCCATCCAGACCAATGAAGCATCAGAGCTTCTGGTCTAGGGAAATCATAGAAAAGAGGTGAATCTGTCGCCAGACTCCCTCCACCCAACTCCAGAAGCTATCTGCCAAAAACAGAGATGGCAAGATGCCTAAAAGACAGCATAAAATCATATGCAAAAATCCAAAAACAATAATGCATCTCCAGATCCCAAAGATCCCAAAGAAAACAACCTAGAGAACTCAAACATAATGGAAATACAAGAAAATGACCTCAAATCCTTAGTAATGAGGACGATAATGTAGAAAACAAATAAAATTCATAATCAAATTCAGGAAGATGCAGCCAAACAGGGAGAAGACATAAAAGAGGCCTAGAGAGGCACTGGAAGCATCTCAGGAAAATACAAACAACCAGATGAAGAAAATCAATTAAGCTCTTCAATCTCTGAAGGCCTATAAAGAGGCGATGGAAGAAAGTCAGGAATATACAAACAATGTGATGAAATAAATAAAGAAAACAGTTCAATGTCTGAAGATGAAAATGGATTCAATGATAAACACACAGAAAGATGAAAAACAGGAACGTGAGAGCCCAGAGAGGAAGGCAAGCAACATAGACACGAGCCTTTCTAACAGAATCTAAGTGACGGAGAAACGAATCTCAGGTCTAGAAGATCCAATCTTAGATCTTAAAGCAACCATTAAATAAAATGCTAAATATGAAGAAATCCTGACAGAAAATATCCAAGAAATAAAGAACACCATGAAAAGAAGAAATTTGAGGATAATAGGCATCAAGGAAAAAGAAGATGCCAGACTCCAAGGCCTAGAAAGTATTCTTAACAAAATCATAGAAGAAAATATCCCCAATCTGAACAAATAGATGTCTATAAACAAACAAGAGGCCTATTGAACACCAAATAGAACAGACAAGAAAAGAAAAATTTCCCCTTCACATAATAATCAAAACACAAAATATACAAAACAAAGAAAAATATCAAAAGCTGCAAGGGAAAAGGGTCAAATAACATTTAATGGCAAAAACTATCAGAATTATACCCAACTTCTCTGCAGAGACCATAAAAGCCAGAAGGGCCTGGACAGAGATCCTGAAAACCCTAGGAGAACACAGAGACCAGGCCAGACTACTTTACTCTGCAAAACTATCAACAACCACGATGGAGAAAACAAAATATTCCATGACAAAAACAAATTCAAACAGTACCTATCCACAAAGCCAGCTTCACAGAAGGTACTAGAAGGAAAACTCCACCCTAAAGGAACAAGCTACAACTAAAACTACACAGGAAATAGATAACGACACCACTGCAAAAGCACAAAGACACAAATGCTCATCTGGAACCAACATCAAAATTAAGACTCTTAACATTCACTGGTCATTAATATCTCTCAACATCAATGGTCTCAATTCTCCAATAAAAAGACACAGACTAACTGAAATGGATGTATAAACAGGAGCCAACATTCTTCTGCATTCAAGAAACACATCTCACCAATAAAGATAGACATTATCTCAGGATAAAAGGCAGGAAAAATATTCCAAGCAAATGGCCACAAGAAGGAAGCAGGCATCATCATTTTAATATCTAACAAAATAGACTATCAACCAAAGTTAATCAAAAGGATGAGGAAGGACACTTCATACTCATCAAAGGTGAAGTCAACCAAGATGATATCACAATTCTAAACATCTATGCTCCCAATACAAGGGCACCTGCATTTATAAAAGATCTGTTAATGAAGCTAAAACCACACATCGATCCCCACACAATAATAATGGGAGACTTCAACACCCCACTCTCACTGAAGGATAGGTCATTGAAACAGAAACTAAGCCGAGAAATAACATGATTAACCAATGTTTTGAATCAAATGGATCTAGCTGATATCTATAGAAACTTTCACCCAAACAAGAAGGAATATACCTTCTTCTCTGCACCCCAGGGAACCTTCTCCAAAATTGATCACATAGTAGGTCACAAAACAAGCCTCAACAGATACAAGAGAACTGAAATAATACCTTGTATCCTATTAGATCACCATGGTCCTAGGCTGTACTTCAACAACAACAGAAATAACAAAGAGCATACACATACATGGAAACCAAACAATTCTCTACTGAATGACACCTGGATCAGGGAAGAAATAAAGAAAGAAATTAAGGACTTTCTGAAATTCAATGAAATTGAAGAAACAACATACCCAAATTTGAGTGATACATTGAAAGCAGTACTAAGGGGAAAATTCACAGCACTAGGTGCTTTTAAAAAGAAATTGGAAACATTCCACATAAGCAACTTAATGACACAGCTAGATGCCCTATATATATTTAAAAAAAGAGGCAAAAACACCCGGGAGGAGTAGACGACTGGAAATAATCAAACTCAGGGCTGAAACTAATAAATTAGAAACTAAGAACACAGTCCAAAGAATCAACAAAACCAAGAGCTGGTTCTTTGGAAAAATCAACAATATAGACAAACTGTTAGCCAAACTAACTACATGCAGAGAGACAGTATTGAAAACAACTAAATTAGAAATGAACATAACAATAGACATCATAAGATCCTACTTCGAAGGCCTTTATGCCAATAATTTGAAAATCTAAGGGAAATGGATGATTCTCTTCATCAATTCCACTTGCCAAAATGAGTGAAGAACAGATAAACAAGCTAAATAGTCCCATTTCCCCTATAGAAATAGAAACAATCATTGATAGTCTCCCAACCAAGAAAGGCCCAGGGCAAGATGTTTTCAGTGCAGAATTCTACCAGACCTTCAAGGATGTGCCAATACCAATACTCTTCAAGCTACTCCCAAAGATAGAAATGAATGGAATATTACCAAATTCATTTTATGAGGCCATAGTCACACTGATACCTAAACCTCACAAAGACCCAACAAAGAGAGAATTTCAGACCAATTTCACTTATAAACATTGAAGCAAAAATACTGAATGAAATACTTGCAAAACCAATACAAGAACATATCAAAGATATCATTCATCATGACCATAAGTTTCATTCCATGCATGCAGGGATAGTTTAATATATGGAAATCCATCAAGGTAATCCACCATATAAACAAACTGAAAATAAAAAACCACATGATCATCTCCTTTGATCCATAGAAAGCATTGGTAAAATCCAACACGCATTTATGTTTAAAGTTTTGGAAAGATCAGGGATAGAAGGCACATAATTTAACATAATAAAGGCTATATAAAGCAAGTCAATAGCCAAAATCAAATTAAATGCTAGATACTTAAGGAAATTCCTCTAAAATCAGGAACAAGGCAAGGCAGCCCTCTCTCTCCATATCTCTTCAATATAGTACTCGAAGTTCTAGCCAGAGCAATAAGACAACAAGAGGAGATCAAGAGTATCCAAATGGGAAAGGCGGAAGTCAAATCATCCCTATTTGCATATGTTATGATAGTGTACATAAGTGACCCCCAAGATTCCACCAGAGAACTCCTACAGCTGATAAACACCTTCAGCAAATTTGCTGGATACAAAAGTAACTCAAAAAAGTTAGTTGCCTTGTTATATACAAATGACAAGTATACAGAAGAAGAAATTAAGAAAATTATACCCTTCATGATAGCCACAAGCAATATAAAATTTTTAGGAGTTACCCTAACCAAGCAAGTGAAGACTTGTTTGAAAAAAATTTCAAAACTCTGAAGAAAGAGATTGAAGATGACCTGAGAAGATGGAATGATCTTCCTTGCTCGTGGATCTGAAGAATTAACATAGTAAAAATGGCCATCTTACCAAAAGCAATTTACAGATTCAATGCAATCCCTATCAAAAAACCTACACAATTTTTTAAAGACATTGAAAGTTCAATTCTGAACTTCATAGGAAAAAACAAAAACCCAGAATAGCTAAAACAATCTTGTACAAAAAAAGGTGCTCCAGAGGAATCTCCATACCTGATCTCAAACTGTACTATAAAGCAATAGTAATTAAAACAGCTTGGTGCTGGTACAGCAACAGGCTGGTTGATCAGTGGAATCGAATCGAAGACCCAGACACACACACATATGGTCACTTGATTTTTGACAAAGAAGCCAAATCTATTCAATGGAAAAAAAGATAGCATCTTCAACAAATGGTGCTGGTATAACTGGATGTCTATGTGTAAAAAAATGCACCTGGACCCATATTTGTCACCTTGCACAAAACTCAAATCCAAGTGGATCAAAGACCTCAACATAACACCAGAAGCACTAAGTCAGTTAGAAGAAAAACTGGGGAAGATCCTGGAATATGTTGGCACAGGAGACAACTTCCTGAACAGAACACCAAGAGCACAGGCCTTAATGTCAACCATTAATAAATGGGACCTCATGAGGCTGAGAAGCTTCTGTAAGGCAGGAAACACTGTCAAGAGAACAAAGAGACAGCCTACAGACTGGGAAAAGATCCTCACCATCCCTACATCGGACAAAGGTCTAATATCCAAAATATATAAAGAACTCAAGAAATTAAACACCACCAAACCAAATAACCCAATTGAGAAATGCCACTCATAACTAACAGAAGTGACACCACATGCTGGTGAGGATGTGGAGAGAGGAACACTCCTTCGTTGCTGGTGGGAATGCAAACTAGTACAACCACTTTGGAAATGTATCTGGCGTAATCTCAGAAAAGTGAGAATAAGTCTTTCTCAAGACCCAGCCTTCCACTCCTTGGAATATACCCAGAATATGCACCAGCACTCAACAAGAACATTTGCTCAACCATGTTCATTGCAGCCTTATTCATAATAGGCAGAACCTGGAAACAGCCTAAGTGTCCCTCAGTAGAAGAATGAATAAAGAAACTGTGGTACATTTACACTACGGAATACTACTCAGCTATTAAAAATATGGAATTCCCGAAATTTGTGGACAAATGAAATTAACAGTAAATGATCATAATGAGTGAGTTAACCCAGAAGCAGAAAGAGTCAAATGGTATATACTCACTTATATCTGGACACTAGCCCAAGGGGCATGTCCCATGAATGTCTTCACTTACCAGGAAAGTGGGACAGAGGGGAGGACATCCTAATGGTACTCTAGGTGAGAGAAGCATGGGAGAATGGTGAAATAGAAACACAGAGGGTCCTAGAAATCTACAAGAAGAACATTATGACAGGCCGATCTGGGCCCAGGGGTCTGCTCAAACTATGGCACCAGCCAAGGGCAACACATGCAGAAAACTTCAAACCCACAACCAGATCTACCCAATGGACCAGATATTCTTCAAAGTGGAGTAGAGCGTGAGGTCTGACTTTCACACGAAGTCTGGTTCCCCTTATTTGGCCATGTCCCCTGGATGCGGAGGCCTGGTGGCACTCAGAGGAAGGATAGCAGACTATCAACAAGAGACTTGATACCCTATGAGCATACACAGGGGGAAGAGGTTCCCCCTCAGTCACAATCATAGGGGAGTGGAGTAAGGGGAAAATGAGAGGGAGGGAGGAATGGGAGAATACAAGGGATGGGATAACAATTGAGATGTAAATGAATAAATTAATAAAATATATTTTAAAAGGGAAAAAAGAATAGTTTTTGGTTTTAATGAATCTTGGTTATGTATGTGAATGTAGCTAAAAAACATTGCCTTTCTAGTCTCCCTGGTTATTAAATGAGTCTTGGTTTTCCTAGGAGAGCACACCATTTTAGTTGTTATTAAGTCTTTGGGGCTTATAAATCTTATGCAGTAAGTGGACTTTGTATGGCCTTGTGTAATCTGGATTTAATTTACTTTTTTCAATTTAGTGAAGTTTATACTTTGAAATTCCTCAGGATAACTTTAGAACTTTGATTTAAATTAGTATAAAGTGAAAAGAAAAAGGATGTGGTGAAACATTTAGTTCTTCTCCAAGATTTCACAACTTCGTCCTGTTTTACCTCACCTACGTTTCCTGCAGACCATGGAACAGTTGGCTCTAATAACATTTTTTTAAAATTAAGCTAAAAATATATATATTAGGCAACCAAAACTTGAATTTTTCCCTGGATGAGTAAACTCTCTTTGGGTCTGTGTATGTGAATATGATGAACCAGATAGGAAATTACATATAGCTTTACTACTAAAATCCCAACTAAAAAACTAAGATTTTAAAGGAGTATTCCCGTTGGACTTTGGAAATCAATGTGGTGCTTTCTCAGAAAACTGGGAATAGGCCTATCTCAATACCCAGGTATTCTACTCCTTGGCATCTACCAGAAAGATGCTCAACCACACAACAAGGACATTTGCTCAACTAAGTTCATAGCAGCTTTATTCAGAATAGTTAGAATCTGCAAACAACCTAGTTTGTCAGTCGAATAATGGATAAAGAAACTGTGGTACACTTACACTATGGAATACTACTCAGCTATCAAAAACAAGGAAATCTTAAAATTTGCAGGCAAATGGATGAAACTAGAAATGATCATCCTGAGTGATATAATGGCAATCAAGAAAGACACACATGGTATATACTCACTTATAAGTGGATATTAGCCCAACACAGATGTCCTCTGAGAGTCTTCACGCAGTGGGGATTGGACAGATACTGGGACTTGCTATTGGACTCCAGGTGAGAGTGGTATGGAAGAATGGGGAGACAGAAGACCACAAAGGGTCCAAGTGCTCCACAAGAAGATCATCAAGGCTAGTGGATCTGGACCCAGTCCCTTGCACTCCCTGAAGTTATATCAACCAGGAAAATTCATGCAGTAAACCTAGACTATCTGTTCAGATCTAGCCAATGGGCAGCTCATTCTCCATGGTTGTGGGGTGAGCAGGGACTGCCTCTGACATGAACTCTGGAGCCCCCATTTGACCACTTCTCATAGGTGGGAAGGCTGAGTGACACTCAGAGAAAGAGAAAGCAGGCTATCTGGATGAGACCTGATAAGTTGTGATCATATGGTGAGGAAGGAGGTCCCTTTGCTGTTACAGGTCTAGGAGAGGGGAAAAGAGTGAAAGAGGGAAGGAGGGGGAATGGGAAAACACAAGTGAGGGGACAGCAATTGGCATGTAAACTGAATAAATTATTTAAAAAATAAAAATAAATGAATAAAGAACCCAAAGGTTTTATCATAATATACATGACTTGCAATTATGAAACCTTTTTCTCCCGGTCAGTAGTTTTCCTTCTTTCCTTGGAGAAGAACAATTGTGAAATGTTCTGGGATATATGCTAATCTTATTTGTGGGTGAAGTTGCTTTTAAAGTAGGGCTGGATTGCCAGACTTGCAACCATAGTTTCTCTGTTATTAGAAGGGATAAGTTCACAAGCTTCCACATTCTTTTGGTGGCCTCAAACTTAACTAAATAGAAGTCCGAATTCAGTTTTTACATTATGCTTATAGATTGCAAGTCATTAATTAGATTTCATTCAATTCACAAATACATCTCTATGATTTTAAACTCAACATCATGCCAATGATGAATTTCAGATTTCCCATGATTTGAAAGTCATTAGTCTTCCTCTGCTGTTTAATGATACTAAAAATAAATCTTAATTGAACATAAACTCATTTTAGTATTACTCCATTATGCTCATGCCTCCTGTTTCTTCAGACTATTTTATTTGTTATTCTTTTTGTTTTTTCTAGACAGGGTTTCTCTGGATAGCCCTGGCTGTCCTAGACTCACTAGGAGACAGGGCTGGTCTCAAACTTTTGCAGCCTCTCCCTTCCGAGTGCTAGGATTAAAGGCATGCACCACCACAGCCAGTTTGCTTTTCTTACTGTTTAGACCTTTTCTCTAAAAATTCATCTACCTTGATTTAATTATCATCAGCACGAACAGTGTATGAAGGAGAGTCTATCCACATTAAAGTGTGCCTTTCAACAGACTGAGATATTAGTTTTAGGTGCCCAGGATATATTTTCCAAATGTAAGAATAAGCATTTCTACATTTCAATAGTAAAAACTAATTTGTAAAATTCTTTCATCAGTGTTTAAGACTTAACAAACACTAAAAATATCTCTATATAATATGCATTGTTTAGTGGAAGCATACATTAATGAGCAGAAAAATGTGTTTTATGAGAACATGACACAGATGTTTGATAATTACTTGTTACCCATATTGATTCACTGCTCATAAAAATTCCTTTATCGCAATCAAACATTGTATGCTTCTATTTTCAAAGTATGTCTAATTCTTAACCATTTGATAATTTTTAATAGTCAACAATTCCAACATGTCCTTATTTGCATGATGCTCATGGGTAAAATGAGTGACATTTTATGTTATATTTTTTTCTCCAAAATGCACATATATCTAACAATTATATACTCATTTATATTCAAACACCTATTAATTTGTTCTAGATTGTATTAACATTCATTAGTAGTACATATGATTTACATAATTGCTTATCATCATTATGATTGATTGTTAAGACTCATTATATCATTTGAACACTTGGAGGTCTTTTTGAATCTGACTACCCATCCTACTTTTCACTTAAAAATTGCATACATGCATATTTATTTTCATTCTACCTTACATCTTAGGCCACTGCCATGTAGAAGAAATCAACAGTTTCATTCTCTAATATACCACAGATATCACTGGAAGAGATTCAAAGAGTATTGTAAGACTCGAGTCACAAGTGGTGATTTAAGAAATTATTGAACTGTATGTGATGACACATACATATATTCTCAGCTCTTCAGAGGACTTAAGAGTTGAAGCAAGGTAATCAGGACTTGAGGTCATCATGGGCTACATATAAGATACCTTGTTCCATCGATGAACCAAACACTCAAGAAAGGAAAATATAAAACAATCAATAAAAACTTTAACTAGGTCAGAAACTATTTCCTACAATTTTTCTTGAGATATGATAACTTCTGATCTTTGAGCTTATTTATTGAAGTGAAAAGTATTTTTTATGCATGCATGTTTCATACTACATGCATTTCTGATGTTCATAAAAGTCAAAAGAGGACATCAGATACCGTGCAACTGCAGGATTGTGGGATGCCATGTGGGTGGTGGAAATCAAACCCAGGTCCTCTGGAAGAGAAGCTAGTACCTAAAACTTCTGAACCATCTCCCAAACCCCTACGAAAGGTTACTAATAGCTGTTTAGCAGTTACCTTAACAATTTAACATTTCCTTTTAATGAATAAATGTGTACCTTAGTGAAGGAATAGATGGAGTAAACTAATAAAATGTACTTGTAATATAATGAAAGTAAACTATGCAATAAGAGGCAGAATGACAGAAGAAAACTTGTGTACTATTATTTCACATATCTGCATGTATATCTATGATTATGACATTATGACTGTAGATGTAATGATAAAATATTTAGAGTGCATGATATATTTTTATTAAAAAATATATATCCACGTAGTGTGTATTAAGTTAAAATTAAAGAAATAAAACATTTCTTTACCATGAATACTATGTATATGTTCCTTCTTAAAATTCGTATGTTAAGAACTTTTTGTGTATAGGATGGAAATGAACAAAGCAAATCAAAACAACATGATACTTTATTAGAAATATTTCAAGAAGAATGAAAATATTTCACCATATACTCAGCAAAGGTAAAAGGAAAAAGAACTAAGTAATGTATTTTTCATGAACCTGGCATCTGGAATACAAATATACACAATAATAGAAAGAGATGTCATCCTTTTGGAAAATAGTATGAGAATTAATCCTAATGAATATCAGGGTAGCCTTCTTACATGTGTAATGTTATGATATATTAGTAAATTGTTGATAACGCTGATGAAAAAATCTTTTTTTCATTTGCAAATAAGATTTATCACTCAAATAGTCATGTTATATTTACAATGTTAATTTTTCTTTCTTTCTTTTTTTTTTTTTTTTTAGTTTTTAAAGGCAGTGTTTCTTTATGTAGCCTTGGATGTCCTAGAAACACTTTGTAGGCCAGGCTGGCTTCCAACTCACAGTGACCTGTGACCTGCCTGCTTCTGTCTTCCAGGTGTTGGGATTAAAGGCATGTACCACCATGCCCAGCTGAAAAAAAATTTAAACATTGTTTATCTTTAAAGATCTTCTAATCACCATATTAGAATTTTTAAAAAAATAAAAGAATAGCTTATTTTCTCCAGTTCGAAGAACATAAAAATTATGTGTAGAAGATGGACTGCTTCCTATCATGTTATATACTTCTGTTTATGTCATTAATATGGTCAATGATTCTTCATAATTGTTTATATATTTCTGGCAGGCAAACTCTTTTATAGACTCACAACCTGCTCTTGACACGTAATTCAGGAAATTCCTCTGCATAGGTTCTCCATCTTCAATGCACAGAAGTCTACTGAAAACTTGAAAGTACAACCATCCCTTTACAGGAGTAGTGTTTTTCTTAATAGTTGAAATATTATCTTCTTGCTGTTTTCCTCTAGTTAAACACTAGGCAAGGGTTCTCTCTGCAATTAATCTCTTTAGATAAAGATAAATATTTCTTGAAGGAGAGTTAAAATTATGCATAAAACCATGCTTCCTAAAGTATACTGCTTTTATCTAAGGCTGACCTACTTTGTAAGCACTTTAACTCTCAATTGATACAATGGCCATCCCCGAAAGTGTACTGACTGCCCTTCAAAAGAGCTAGGAATGCCTGTTTTCACTCCCTAGTGTCTTAGCTGGTTTTACAGATCCCATGTGTTCATAGGCTCTTAGATTGCTCATTGGCTTTAGAAACAATTCTGAGAATCTTTTACTTTGTACTCTCTATACAGTGCACTTTAATTCAGGAGAATGGGAAATAAACTTCTGAAAATAACTTTACAGAAATTTTTGCTTAGAACAAAGTAGAAACACACACAAATACAGAGACAGAATGAATTATATTTAATACCCCACACTTTTAAACTAATGAAATAAGAATTTGTCAAGAATCAGTAGGCAAATATTTCTATTTTCTATTTTTATATATTTTTTAAATTTTAATTTAAATTTTTCTTACATATGTATATTGAAGCTATAAATGTCTTCCTCTTTATTCTTTTTTATTTTCATTTTATTTAACATAAATATTTTTCACTCACATCGAATTATCATCTTGATTATGATTTCCCCTTCTGTTAAAGTTACACAAGTCATTTTTCCTCCCACCCCCCCTTATTGGCCCCCCAATAATATTAATTTCCTTATATTTTTGGTTGTGAGCCTAGACTTTAACAGCTGAGTGTATCTGAGGCAGAGAGGATGGATTAGGAGGTTAGGCACTAGGAGGAGTAGAGGTAGGGAAACTGTAGTTGGATGTTGTATAGTGGTGATGTACGCCTTTAATCTCAACACTTTGGAGGCAGACGCAGGTAGATCTCCACGAGTTTCAGGTCAGCCTGGTCTACAGAGCAAGTTCCAGGACAGCCAGAGATGTTACACAGAGAAACCCTGTCTTGAAAACCCAAAATAAATAAATAAATTAATTAATTAATAAAACAAAAAATGAATTAAGACACCAGGAAGAAATAGAAAATAGATTCACTTATGGATTTCTCCTTCCATAGGTCCTGATTTTTATAAAGCTTTTGTGATAGTGTTTGAATCACCACATTTATAAAATATATGTCAGCATTATAAAAGCTTAAAAGTAATAAAAGTCTTATCATTCAAAAAAGCCACTTTCAGTATATTACAAGAAAACAAGTAGGCTTCTCATAGCTAATAATAAAATAAAATATAATAAGATAAAACAAAAATAAAACATCAGAATTGGACAAAAAAAAAAAAAAAACGAAAGAAGAAGAAAAGGAAGAATAAGAAAGAAGCCAAGAGGAGGCATAAAAATCAGAGACCTAATTGTTCACATTTTTAGGAATTCCATTGAAACAATAAACTGGAAGCTGTAACATATAAGCAAAGGCTTTGGTGCAGCCCCATGTATGCCCTTTGCATGCTGCTCCAGTCTTCGAGTTCACAGGAGCTTTGATCATGCTGATTTAGAGGAGCTTGTTTTCCAGGTGTTATTCTTTTCCTCTGCCTCTTAGATGCTTTGTTCCTTTCTTTCCTAAGAGTGTGCTTGAGTATGTCATGTGTTTGGTATATGTGTGTGGGGTGTGTGTGTGTGTGTGTGTGTGGGTAGTATATGAGATATATATGGTGTGTCTGTGTGTTGTTGTGTATCATCTATGTGTGGTGTGTATTTATGATACATATATAGATACCCCCCACAATATATATATATTCTATATGTGTGGTGTGTGTGTATGGTGTATATGTGTGGTGTGTGGTGTATATATGAGTTGTGTGTGTGTGTGTGTGTGTGTGTGCATGTATGGTATATGTGTGCTGTGTGTATGGTTTGTTTGTATGCTGAGTGTGTTTTGAGTGGTATGTGTGTTTTTGTGTGTATTTATATAGAAATAGAAAATGCACAAGTAATTTCAGAGTTTTTTCAGTGCTTAAAGCTCACTGTCCTATAATTGGCATTAGGAGGCTGGTAACTGCTTCAGACAGTGTTGAACCAAAGCCATGATTCCTTAGCTTCTCACTCTCCAGCTCCTTACCTCTCATTACTTCTAAAATTATAATAAAGTAGTAACCATTTATATCATTGCAATAACCACAAAACTCCGCAATGCAATTAGAATTTTCAGGACGAATCTTATGTATGCTATGGTTGAAAACAGTGATACCTGTTTTCCCTGTATATCCAATCACTTTGATGGGTGTGGGTGCTTCTATGACAGTATTCTGTATCTTTGGAGGTTATCTTTGAATGCTATAAGTGTCTCTGAAGTTCATACAAGGTATGCTTACCAACACCCACACTCTATCTGTCCAGGTGCACAGTAATAAAATCAGAAAGTCTCTGGACTATAGCTTTGGTAGTAACAACTTTTTCATTTTTTAATTTTATTTTTTTATTAATTTATTCTTGTTACATCTCAATGGTTATCCAACCCCTTGTATCCTCCCATTCTTCCCTCCCTCCCATTTTCTCCTTACTCCCCTCCCCTATGACTGTGCCCGAGGGAGACTTCCTCCCCCTGTATATGCTCATAGGGTATCAAGTCTCTTCTTGGTAGCCTGCTGTGCTTCCTCTGAGTGCCACCAGGTCTCCCCCTCCAGGGGACATAGTCAAATAAGAGGCACCAGAGTATGTGTGAAAGTCATACCCCACTCTCCACTCAACTGTGGAGAATGTCCTGTCCATTGGCTAGATCTGGGTAGGGGTTTGAAGTTTACAGCCTGTATTGTCCTTGGCTGGTGCCATAGTTTGAGCGGAACCCCTGGTCCCAAACCTGCCTATCATAATGTTCTTCTTGTAGAGTTCTAGGACCCTCTGGATCCTTAATGAGTGAGTTAACCCAGAAGCAAAAAAACTCAAATGGTATATACTCACTTATATCTGCATACTAGCCCAAGGGGCATGTCCCACGAAAGCCTTCACTTACCAGGAAGCTGGGACAGAGGGGAGGACATCCTATTGGGACTCTAGATGAGTGAAGCATGGGAGAATAACTTTTTTTTGAAACTGTACAAACCTTGAATAAAACTCTGTGCTCTGCAGTCCTTCTTAGGTTAATATGCAAAAGGTATTTCACATTTGTTATGTTCATCATTGTCTCCAATGTGTCATAGTGATAAAATAGAATATTATCTATCATAGCCATTTCTTTCTCAATTTAAGTTCTTTAAAAAATATTTCCATCTGCTCTATTGTTATCTTTCTTTACAGCAGTACCTTAACTTGGAGCTTTAAGAGAGTCTGTTAAAGGAAGTTCTAAATCTCCTTTTGTGATCCATATGCTACAGCACATCCAGCCAGTAGAAATATTTTATCAATATGTTTTTGAACAGCACTGTGCAGTGTTCCATCAGTATTAAAATGCATTTGGTGTCAAGTATCTCAGAAGAATGTTAACACTTTCATCTGTGATCTGGACATAGAAATCGGCAGCGCATTAATTCAAATCACAAAGGACACTATATTGGGTGATGACATGAATTCCCAGAGAAAACAAACAAATAATGACAAAGAGAAACAGAACCTAAATAACCAGATAAAGTTTGAACTTTTTAACATTTATTTGATGCATATGGAAAAATGAGACATACTGATTTCTTACAGCTTTTTGGAGATTTTCATGCATAGCTGACTTATAAAGAAACTTAGGAATGACAGAAGTAAAATTAGTGTGAAGATAATGTCTACATTCCAAAATTTTAAATAATATCAGCACATACTGAGGCACCTCATCAGATTGTAAAATTCTGTCTTGTCCATAGTAACACTGTTCTGACTAGGGGCCCAAGCTGCTTTCTGTTTTCCAATATATGGTTTTAGTTTCTTTGTCCAAAAATGAGATGTCTGTAGGTGTGTGCCTTTATTTCTGCATATTTGGTAAGATTCCATTGATCAACCTGTCTGTTTTTATGCTTATACTATGTAGTTTTATATTGCTCTGTAGTACAGCTTGAAATCAGGAATGGTGTTACATCCCAAAACTCTTTTATTGTACAGAATTGTTTTAGCTAGCTGGGGTCTTTTATTTTTTCCATAGGAAGTTGAGAATTGCTTTTTCAAGGTAGAGTTTAGGTATGGCCTTTTATTCCTTACATACACTTTAGAGGGACAGCCTCATACATATGCAACCTTTATAATAATATATAATATTAATGGACATTTTTCTATTTTTGATTAATTCATATGCCACTCTGTTTGACTTGGCTATGGTCCAGGTGGAACCAGTAACTGCATTTATTCACAGATTTCCACAAATGATCTAAAAATATACCAAATACCCCCAAGTCCATTTTTGGCTTATTGAAATAAAATACGTACTATGAGATGGTTTTCTGACTCTTTTGAAATGATCATATCTAGTATATTCAGTAGGCTATTAGTGTGTGAATGTTATCTTCCACAAGGTGCCTTCTTGTTACCAAGACGGTGCTAATGACAATATTATCAGCAGGTGTATGCTGGGCTCCACAGAGCACTGCAGGCTCTTGGCACTGTTCCCTCTCTTTGTTTCAGTGTCATCGTGGCAGAGTAGAGAGGGCATCAATACAACATCAGGGTACTCCTTGACAGTCCGCGTCACAGGTACTTCCTGCCTCATGACACAATCTGCCAGATCCCAGTGCTTAACGGAAGCTACAACAAAATTAATTGTGCCTATTTCTTCCAGGAAGTGGTCAAAAAGTCCCTTTTAACTTTGTATTTCTGAATCTGAGGGTTTGATGGCTTTTGCATATCTCCTGACCATTTGTGTACATTGTTCTGTATGTGTGTCCTTGCGTCATATCTTCCCAATTTCTACATTCTTGAAAATGTGCAAGGCATCCTATTGGGACTCTAAATGAGAGACGCATGGGAGAATAGCAAAATAAAAGGATCCAAAGGGTCCTAGAAATCTACAAGTAGAACAATATGATAGGCAGATTTGGGCCCCAGGGTCCCGCTCAAACTAAGGCACCAGCCAAGGACAATACATGAGGTGAGAAACTTAAAACCCCTTCCCACATCTAGCCAATTGGTCAGAATATTCTCCACAGTTGAGTGGAGAGTGTGATATGACTTTCTCACGTACTCTGGTGCCTCACATTTGACCATGTCCCTGGAGGGGGGAGACCTGGTGGCACTCAGAGGAAGGACAGCAGGTAGCCAAGAAGAGATTTGATACCCTATGAGAATATACAGGGGGAGGTAATCCCCCCCAGGAACAGTCATAGGGGAGGGGAATAATGGGAAAATGGGGGGGGGGATGGGAGGATACAAGGGATGGGATAAACATTGAGATGTAACAAGAATAAATTAATAAAAAAAAAAAGAAAGAAAGAAAATGTACAATCTGGAACTTCATATCTCTTATTCTCAAAACTGTCAACTCTCAGCCTTTCCTCAGGAAATTACTCTTTCTCTTTTATGTCTGTCCAAAATCTAGGTGTGCTCTGAAGTCTTTCACATGTGCTTTTTCTAGGGCATTAATACTTGAATGTATGTCAGCATTCTCATTTCTCCTCGTGGCTGTTGTTAACAAATTTCTTTTTGCCAAGGCTACAACCCTTGTTATGGAATCATATTTTCCTACTTATGTCTTTCTTTATTTTGTTAAATGTTAATATCATTCTTAATAGCTGTAATCATGAAGAAACTAAATTTCTTTCATGTCAGTGATTTTTATTTCTAGCACTTTCTGTTTCAACTGCTCATCTCCCTTAATAATACTGACTTCTGCTTCCCCCCAGTTTTGTCGCCCTTACACAACACACAAAAGTTTGTACTCTAGAATCTTATGTTTACACAATCCAGTTTAGTACACAAGAAGTGTCACAAATGAAAATTGCATATTACCTTTTTATACATATTCAGCATGGCAAATCCCCAAAAACTTTGGTGACCATCATTTTATAATCAGGTGATATTGGTACCTTTTGGACAAAATTATTAAAACAGTCAACTGAGATCAAAGCACTAACTACTGAGACAAATCGTTTTCCTCACTGGTTCTGGATATTTTTAATGGGCCACACATTCAAGGTGGTTACAGTCTTTGTGTATGTTACTTAGCCAGAAACTACTCTTCTCCTTGTTTAGGGTACAGAGGCCTTCTGTCTTACAACTGGCTGACACATATACGTCCTTTGTCCCTGAGTCAATATTTTAGTAATTCCATATTTCTATTTCTCTGCCATTTTATTCTTCCTTTCAACACCTTCTATAATGGATTTTTTTTCTCTCATACAAAGAAAGATTACATTTGAGAAAAACCATGTAAATAAAAACAGCAGTGAGGTGTCACTGCACACTTTATGAGCATCTAACATGTAACTGACTATTCTTATCTTTAGTGAAGATGCAGATTTTCAGTGACATGTGCTGGCAAAGTAAAATGGTTCAGGCATCCATAAGAGAGTATAATAGCTTCTTAAAATTGAGTACAATTGTACCTAACAACAACAACAGGTTTGAAAGTGACGATGGAATGAAAAACATCATAATTTTCATGTATTTCTTTCCTCAAAAGTTCATTTCAAATTAAAGAATAATAATATTAATCATAAAAAGTCAATTTTTAATGTTCCTAAAGATAGCTGGCAAATATATTGAATTATTTTTATATTTATTTTATTTTTGTGTGTGTGTGTATGTATGTATATATGTGAGTGTGTTTTCCTGAGTGTATGTGTGTAACCCATGCATGTAAAAGACTGTATACATCAGAAGAAGCATCCAATTTCCTGGAATTGGAGTTACTGATGCCTTTTTGAGCCACTATGTGGATGGTGAGAACAGAACATTTATCCTCTGTAAGAGCAGCAATTGTTTTTGCCCTGATGTATATTTATAGCCTCTGTGTGAAAATTATTTCTAAAAACTTTCAAATTAATCCAATGCATTAAGGAAACTATACACAATTATGTACACTTTTCATACATTTATAACCCCGCAAATATTTTTAAAGTATTATGAAATATTGCATACTTTAATAAATAAGTTCAAATGAAATCCAACTAAAGTGTGTATATATGTACATCTGTATAATTCTTTGTACTCTTATTCTTAAGAAAATGTTGGTGGACATTTTAAGAATAGCAAACAAAATTTTGGGAAAACAATAAAAAGTACTAAGTCACAGGAGACTGAGAGATTACACAGATATCAAAATTAAAAACATTAAAATTAACAAAAACAAGAGAAGGTCAAGGAATATATGAAGGTTTTTGTTAGTCAGAGAACAGCATATCTGTTTCTAGACACATAATGGATAAAGAAAATATTAATATTGTATTAATGGGTTTTGAAAATTACTTATATATTATATATTTAGGTTCTTAGATTGTGTTATATAAAAACTCTATTAATGTCAATTGAATATTTGCATACAAACATATGAACTAAAATCCATTTATTATGATTTTTATTTTATTTTATTTATTTTTTATAATTTATTCAGATTACATTCTGATTATTATCCCTTCATTTGTGTCTTCACACTCCACTCCTTCCTCCCTTTTTCATCCTATACCTCTTTCCTAGACCTGTGACAGAAGGAGACCCCCTTCCACACCATATGATCACAGCCTATCAGGTCTCATCAGGATAGCCTGCTTCCCCTTCCTACTAGTGCCACCAGACCTCTGCACCAAGGGGAAGCGGTCAATTAGGGGACACCAAAGTTCACTTCAGAGGCAGTCTCTCCTCTCCTCACAACCACGGGGAACAAGTTATCCATTGGCTAGATCTGAAAGGGCACTAGGTTTACTGCATGTGCTGTCCTTGGTTGGTACAGCTGTTTGTACAGGCCTACCTTGGGTCCAGATCACTAGCCTTGATGGCCTTATTGTGGGGTTCCTGAACCCTCTGTGTCCTTCTATTTCCCCATTCTTCCATTCCACTCTCCCTGGAGTCCAATAGCAAGTCGCTGCATCTGTCCTAATACCTGGCTAAATTAAGACACTCAGAGGACATCCATGTTGGGCTAATATCCAATTTGATTGAGTATATATCATGTGTGTCTTTCTGGATCTAGATTATCTCACTCAGAATGATCATTTTATTTTCATCCATTTGCCTGAAAATTTGAAGTTTTCCTTGGTTTTTTGTTTGTTTGTTTGTTTTTTAGCTGAATAGTATTACATAGTGTAAATGTACCACCACAATTCTTAAAGCCAAAAATTATGACAGAAATAATTTACACATTTGGTATAAGAAAACATTAAAAAAATCTTATCTTTGTAAAAAGATACTAAAATACACCAGAAAAAAACAACTAATCAGAAAGGAGATATGCAATCTGTAAAACTTATAAAAAGAAGCATTAAACAATTAGAAATAAATTCTGCACTCACAAATGAAAAATACAAAAATAACAGGCAAACAAACAAGAATTAATTGGAGAAAATGTTTTATGTCTAAGAATCATGATCAAACTGTCAATAATTATGATTTTTGGAAAATGAAAATTTTAGCAAAAATTTAGTACCTTGAAAATCTGGTGCACATGTGCACATGTGTGTGTGTATGTTTTATGCTTTAGAAAATGGAAAGTTTCACTCAATGGCCTGTGCTCTCAGCACACAGGCCCTTCTGTTACTAGGACACTGAATGGCTCCTGAGTTCCAGAAAGGCATGGCTCTAGTGTCTAGACAGACCCCAGACTCCTCCTGGCACCCTGAGGACAATTCCTGGATACCAGGGGCAGGTGAGGCCTCTAAACATGTTATTAATCTTTGTTTAAAATGTTTTACTGTTCTAGGTTAGCCATCAATGATTAAAACTGATAATGGATCAAGGTATATTCAGACAAGTTCCAACACTTTTGCTCTCAGTTTTCTATTAATTCAATTGGATCAAGAAATTTTAGGTATGAAGAATGTTGAAACCATTTCTTGTAATGTTGCTGATTATGCACAATGATTTATAAACATTTAAAAAATTTCCCTTCCATCCTCATCCTCTTTTTTGCCATCTTGTAATAGCCTTTGGATTCTGTGCAATTGGGACATTATGTTTCTTGCCCAGTCTACAGAAATACATGTTAAGCTCTTACAAAACTCCGTGCAGAGATGCATTATATTAAGCTCCATGACCATGTCAATAATAGGCCTGACTTCCCTTGAGTAGAGCCTGGTAGTCAAAGATGTGTAAGATCCATTCAGTATGGGTCAATCTAAGACAGTGCATGAACGATGGAAGTCATGTACCAATGACGAGTAAGACCTATACTCTGAATAGCACAATCTAAGACAGTCACAGTCTGTCTGCTCAATTTTTTACATAAAGAAGGGGGAATTATTGGGAGCCATTTTTGGACAGCTTAAAAAAGAAGGCCAGAGAACATATGACCTTAGATTACCAACTCTCACACAGCCTTGAGGACTTAGCAAGATCCTTGTGTTGGTTAAGAAAGTTTATTACTACTTCCATGTCAGAATGTGGAGCTTCATGTCACTCTTTGACCTAAATTTTGAAAGAAGTCTAAGCGTATAGATAAATAAAGTAATTGGTAGCTTTTGTATTTGTTCCAAGAATCCTCTGACTCACACATATGTATACTGTATATAGCTCTGAGAGAAATAAACTTGGGCCTACAGTATTTACCCTTAGTTCTCCTGAATACTTGCCCTTTTTCTTATCTCTTTCACTATATCTTTTCCTATGTCTTTTTAATATTTTTAGCCTCACAATCCATATTGATATTGTCCAGAGTGGGCTCTGGCAGTAAGTATAGACTGACTTAAGAGTCTCTCTTTCATCTAGGTCTGTTTCATTTTGACCTTTTTCTTTTAAATGCATATTTCATTAAGATAACTTATTCACATTACATGCCGACTGCCATCTTCCTCCTCGTGTCCTAACATACCCACCTCCATCCCTCCTCCACCCATTCCCTTCCTCCAGACCTCTGACATGGGGGCCCGTCCCAGTCCAAATGTCTGGTGACAGTCTATTAGGTCTCATAAGGATAGCCTGCATCCTCCTCCTCTTCTCTGTGTCTGCTCTAGCCAGTCTTACCTAGGGACAGGAACCATATTGTGGACACACAAGTGCATGTCAGAAGTTCAGCCGCAGTCCCCTTTCTTCCTGTGGAGAATCAGCACTCTATTGGTTACATATGAGCAGGAGGTCTTGGTTATCTGCATGCCCAGTGCTTGTATGATGTATCAGACTGTGCGGGGCCCCCTTTGCCCAGATCCATAGGCTCTTATGTTCTCCCTATGGGGCTCCTGCTCCCTCCTGGACCGTCTGTCCCCCATCTCTTGCATTAAATTCCCATCTCTTCTCCCAGAGTCCTGTTGCAACACCCAACATTTGTCTTACTCCCACACTGGTTGGAATCTCTCAGAGGACGTCTATGTTGAGCTAATATCCACTTATAAGTGAGTATATACCATGTGTATCTTTCTGGTCTGATTTACCTCACTCCAGATGATCGTTTCTAATTCCATCCATTTCTCTGCAAATTTTAAATTTTCCTTGCTTTTGATTGCTGAATAGTATTTAATTCTGTAAATATACCAGCATTGCTTTATCGCATCTATGTTGTTTCTATATTCCGGCTATTATGCATCAAGCTGCTAGGAACATAGTTGAGCAAATGCTCTTGTTGTATGATGGAGCATCTTTACAGTATATGGACAGGAGTAGAATAAACAGGGTCTTTAAGTAGTAATATTCCCAATTTTCTGAGAAAGTAACAATTTTATTTCCAAAGTAGTTGTACAAGTTTGCACTCCTACCAGCAATGGAGGAGTGTTCCCCTTTCTCAGTATCCTCATCAGCATGTGCTGTCACCTGAGTTATTGATCGTAGCCATTCTGATAGATATAAGATGGAATCTCAGAGTTGTTTTTTGACTTGCATTTTCCTAATTACTAGAGATGTTAAGTATTTCTGTGTTTCTCATCCATTCAATATTCCTATACTGAAAATTCTCTGTCTAGCTCTGTCTCCCATTTTTAAATTGTATTATTTAGTCTTGTGATGTTTAATCTCTTGGGGTTCTTATATTATATATTTAGGATATTATCTCTTTGTTGCATTATGGGTTTGGGGAAGATCTTTTCCCAGTCGGTATTCTGTTGTTTTGCTCTGTTACCAGTGTCCTTTGCCTTAAAGAAGCTGTTCAGATTCTGAGGTCCCACTTATTAATTGTTGCCCTTACAGCCAGAACTGCTAGTGTTCTATTCAGGAAGTTGTCTCTTGTTCCAATGAGTTCAATGCTCTACACCACTTTTTTATTACGGTTTTAGTGAGTCTCGTTTTAATGGGAGGTCTTTAATTCATCTGGACTTTAGTGATAAATATAAGTTTATTTGCATTTTCCAGTTAGAATAGCACCACTTGTTGAAGATGATATCTTTTTTTTTTTTTTTTTCATTTTATGGATTTGGCTTCTTTGTTGAAAATCAAGTGTCCATAATTATGTGGGTTTATTTCTGGGTCTTTGATTTGATTCCACTGACCAACCAGCCTATTTCTATGCCAGTGCCATGCTGTTTTTATTACTGTTGTTCTATAGTACAACTTGAGATCTGGGATGGATATTCCTCCAGAAGATTTTTTTATTATACAGGCTTATTTTAGCTACTTTTTGTTTTGGTTTTTTTTTCCAAAAAAAAGTTAAGATTTGATTTTTAAAATCTGTAAATAATTGTATAATGATTTTGATTGGAATTGCATTGAATCTGTATATTGCTTTTGGTAAGATGGCTATTTTTACTATGTTGATTCTCTGGACCCATGAGCACAGGAGATCTTTCCATCTTCCAATATCTTCTTCAATTTCTTTATTCTGAGACTTGAAGTTTTTTTCATAGAAGTCTTTCACCTGCCTGGTTAGAGTTACACCAAGATACCTTATGCTGTTTATGGCTATTGAGAAGGGTGTAGGTCGTCTAATTTCTTCATCAGCCTGTTTGACATTTGTACAAAGCAAAGTTACTGATTTTTTAGTTGATTTCATATCTAGTCACTTTTCTGAAGGTATTTATCATCTGTAGGAGTTTCTTGGTGAACTTTTTGGGGTCATTGATGTCTATTATCATATCATCTGTGAATAATGATAATTTTCCACATTCCTTTCAAATTTGTATCCCCTTGATCTCCTTTGGTTGTCTTATCGCTCTAGCTAGGTCTTTAAGTACTATTTTGAAGAGATACAGAGGTAGTGAACAGCCTTGTCTCTGATTGCAGTGGAGTTGATTTAAGGTTCTCTCCATTTAGTTTGATGTTGGTAATTGGCTTGCTGTATATTGCCTTTATTATGTTTAGGTATGTGCCTTGTATCCCTGGTTTTTTCCAAAACTTTAAACATGAATGGATGTTGGACGTTTCCATATGCTTTTTAGGTATCTAAGGGGATCATGGGTTTTTTTTCTGTCAGTTTGTATATATGATAGATTATATTGATAGATTTTGATATAATGAACCACCCCTGCATGCCATGCATGTGAAGTGAGTAAATTAATATATATATATTATACATATATATTAATATATATATATATATATATATATTATAGTGGCAAGGGGAAAAAGCCAAGGAACATATAAAGGCAAACCTATCAAATTCACACTTGAGTTATCAACAGACCCTATGAAAGCTAGAAGTGTCTGGGCTGCTGTCACACAGATATTATCCCACACTACTATACCAGCAAATAATTCAATCATAATAAAAGATGAAACAAGATATCCCATGATATATCCAAATTTAAAGAATATATATGTACCAATTCAGCACTACTGAAGTTACTAGAAGAAAAATTCCAAGCCAATGAGGTTCACTGCACCCAAGAAAACAGTGGGATTAAATAACTTTCCAAAAGAAGCCAAGCACACAAACATACTACCACCCCCAACATCATGATAAAAGGAATGAACAATTATTGGTTATTAATATCTATCAACATCAATGTACTCAATTCTTCAGTAAAAAGACACATTCCAACTGAATGTATGCAGAATCATGACCCAAAATTCTACTGCATACAAGAAACACACCTTGGCCACAAATATAGACATTACCTCAGAGTTGAAAAAATATTTTCCAAATAGCCCCAGAAATATTACTGAGTAACAATCCTAATATCTAATAATATAGACTTTCAACCAAAATTAATCAAAAGAGATGGGAAATGACACTTCACTCTAATGAAAGGAAAAGTCTGCCAAAAGGGCATCTCAATCCTGAATATCTATACTTACAATATAAAGGCATCCACATTTGTATATTAACCATGATTAATGTTCAAATCACACATCGATCCCCACACATTAATCATAGGAGACTCCAACACTGCAATCTCACCAATGGACAGATTATTGAGAAAGAAATTAAATAAAGAAATAATGGAACTAAAGAATAAAATGGACCTAATAGAATGGTTTATCCAAACACAAACGTGCTTTCTTTTCAGCACGTCACAGAACCCTCTCCAAAATCAACCATATATAGTTGGCCACAAAACAAACCTCAACTGATACAAGAAAATTATATACCACTCCAGGGCATATACAAAAAAAAGATGCTTTATCATACAACAAGGGCATTTGCTCAACTATGTTCATAGCAATTTTATTCATAATAGTCAAAATCTGGAAACAATATAGATGGTCCTCAACCAGAGAATGGATAAAAAAAACTCTGGTATATTTACACAGTGGAATAATACTCTGCTATTAAAAACAAGGAAATCATGAAATTTGTAGGCAAATGGATGTAACTAGAAATGATCATCCTGAGTGAAATAACCAAGACCAGGAAAAACACACATCTTATATACTCACTTATAAGTATATTTAAGCCATACATTGCAGGATAAACATACTACAATGCAAAGAACAAAAGAAGATAAGTAACAAAGAGAATCCAAGGTTGGATGCCACTCAGAAGGAAAATCAGTGTAGACAGTGGTTGTTGATAGAGAGCAGGAACAAGGTGTGAGAGGGATGCCAGAGAGTAATGAGAGTTGAGATTACACCTGGGGAGAGAGGGAACTAGAGGACAGAAGGCATGCAGAGAAAAAGAGAAACTATGGGAGGAGACATATCCATGACAAGCTGGGTACCTAAGTCTGGTAGGCTTCTCGGAGAATATGAGGAGGACTCTAGCAGAGAATCCAAGTAGCAGGGGCCATGGAGAAGAAGACACTCTGTAACTAGACAAGACTCCCATTGAAAGAAGAGGAACAGCAACCCACCCACAAAAATTTGAACTCAGAATTTCTTTGCCTACAAGATATACAAGGATAAAGATAAAACAGATAGAACAGAGATTAAGGGAATGTCCAACCAATGCCTGAACCGAAGCAAGACTCACCCCATAGAAGAGAGTCAACCATTGACCCTTAAGACTACTTTGCTATGCTTGCAGAAAGTAGCCTAGCAGCATTGCCATCTGAGAAGCTCTACACAGAAGAACTTCAGAATTGATGCTAAATTTCATAGACAAACTTTGGTGAAGTGTAGGGAGCCTTATGGAAAAGTTGGGGAAAGGAGAAACTGACCTGTATTTTTCAGGAGCTCCACAAAAAGAACAACAGAGCCAACTAATCAGGACACAGGCTTGTGATGACTAAAGCACCAAGCAAGGACCATGCATGGACTGAACGTAGGTCTCCTACACAGATGTAGTAGATGGGCCCCTCAAGGTTCTTTTGGGTCCTTCGTAAGGGGAATGGGCCTTCTCTCTGACATAGACTCTCTTTCCAGATTTTCAATCACTTCTCCATAGCAGGACTGCTTTTCCAGGCCACAGGGGAAATAGAAGTGCTCAGTCCTGATCTGATTTGATGAGCTACAGTGAGTGGGCTGGAAAAGCTCCCCTTTTCTAAGAAATAGGAGAGGTAGATGGGGAAGAAGGTGGGAGAGTAGAACTAAGAGGATAAGTGGGAGGGGGCTATGACCAGTATGTAAAGTGAATAAAAAAATAAAATAATTAATTAACAATGAAAATGAAAAGTTTTATGCAATCATTATGAGAGTTATTAAAAAATAAGTATTTGGCAAAGCTGATTTTAGATTTGGAGGAGTACAGAAGTTACAGAATACAAAGGTCGGCAGATCCACTCCTAAGTTTTACCCTGAACACTCTGATCTTGGAATGTTACCACATCAACCAAAGAACTGGTAAAGTTACCAATTTTACATAGAATAATAACACAGAGTTCTGGCGATGAAAATCCATCATCAGAGATATTTAATATTGACGTTGAAAAATAAATATACCATTGGAGCTTTGCATAGTGGTAGTATATTAAGCTACACAAGTATGTAAATATACAAGAAAAAGGAAATGGTTTTTATCTACTTTTTTGGAGTTTGATAAGTCTATTTGAGTCAGTGAATGAAATCTGAACACATCCATTTTGAGAAAATGTAAAGTGCCTCGTATTGAATGAGCTGAGAAAGTAAACAAAAAACATATGCATGTTTTTGAAGTCAGATGAACAAATTACTATGGTGGTTTGCTGATGATCACAGATCTAACATAATTAAAACTGAAAAAAAATTAAAGTGCAGATGACAGTTATTTGTGGACAACTTATTATGGAAACATAGAAATAAACTAGTATGGTATACAGATGAGTCAGTCTACATGTAATGTAATGCCTCAGATCCTAAATATTTTAATTTATAATTAGAAAAATATTATGCTTCAATATATATGGTAAATAAAATAATGTTCTCTATACTTAATATATTTGGACATTTTTACTGTATACAAAAAATAATTTTCTTTACAAATATCCTAAATATATTGAGAGTGGTGTGCAGAATATATGCATTAGTTGGGTGTTTCAAACTCCGATTTATTGAATATGCCTGGTTCTAATGAGGAAGGTAAAGGCAGAGCCATAGAAATCAGAATCCCTTCCAATCACAGGGATTGTCTTTCTATTTTAATACTCACTGGCATGAAGGTGAATGTCAGACAACAGATCACAACAACTGAGTAACTTTAAAATAAAATTTATTGTGTTTTTTGACAGACTTTTTCTGTGTAGTAGCTCTGGCCATCCTGACACTCACTATGTAGCTCAGGCTGGCCTCAAACTCAGAGATCTACCTACCTCTCTCCTTGAATGCCAGAGCTGAAGGTGGGTGTCACTACTGCCCAGCTCACTTATTGGTTTTCATTAAACTTTTAAAAATGTTAAGTTTACTAAATGTAATTAAACTTTGTTCAATGGCAAAATTATATACAATTATGATTTAAGAATATTGGAGGTAAGTGGCTTTTCACAACTTTGTCCCTAGTCCTTGGGAGGCTGTGGCAGTAATGGAATGCTAATTTGTGCTACTTAGTGAGACTCAGAAAATCAAGGAGAACAACTGGAGAGGCAAGGGAGAAAGCAAAGAGAAGGATGAAATAGGGTAGAAGAGCAAGAAGACAGGGTACCACAGCAAAGCAAGTACTGGGAATGCAGTGGCCAAAGCAAAAAGATAAAATACAAGTGTAAAAAAAAAGAGGCTTTAAATGACTTTATATATAAAAGCACACATCAGAATAATGAATAAGACAAACTTACAATATATAGGACCAGTACTGTGGCTATAAATTTCCCTCTAAAACTCAAATTGAAATTTAACTGTGTCTAAGATAGGAAGTAGGAGGAAGGACTTTTAGAAGTGACTAGGCCATTAGGTCAAGAAGGCTCCATACTCAGGAGAAGATAACATAATTATAAGGGGAGTGATTTTATTATTGAGGCATAACTTTGTTGTTAAAGTAACTCTCTCTCTCTCTCTCTCTCTCTCTCTCTCTCTCTCTCTCTCTCTCTCTCTCTCTCTCTCTCTCCCTCCCTCCCTTTCTCCCTCTCTCTCCCTCCCTTCCTCTCTCCCTCTACCCTCTCTCTCCCTCCGTCCTTCCCGCCCTACTTCCCTCCCTCCCTCTGTATGTACAAGACATGCATGTTCTTTTGCCAAACACTGATGCCCTAAGAAGTCCTCACTGCATGCAGCCTAAAATCTTTAGATTTTTCCAGTCTTATAAACTGTCCAAAAAACTTTACGTTTTTGTTATGAAGTATCTTGTCTGCAGACATTTGCTACAGCAATCTAAGATAGACTAGATCCCCAGCAAGTAGTATTTTTGGGAAAAGCTATATGAATTGAGATAATGCATATTAAAGTATAGTTTATACACAGTCCAATAAAAACTAATTTGCATCTTATAATTACCTTTCCTACTGTCTTTTAGGAGATAAACACACATTTTTAAGGAAGCCTTCGTTATTACATTTTTTTTACACAATAAATTTGCTTTACGATATTGCTTAATCACTTGAAAGAAATGACCAAATCCCCAGATGCTTCATTAGGCACAAAAATCAGGATTATTTAAAGTTGAGATTTTTTTTCATGCAAAAGAATGTTCTGTTGCACTAGCTAAATTAATGACACCCATTTTCAAGTAATTGTTAAACAGTTACTCACATCTTAGAATTATGCATTTATTCAAAATTAAATCCTGGCTTGTGTGAAGCTCACTTAATAGCAATCCAATCAGGATGTGGATTAACACCCTGGTAAGGACAGTAGAAGATAACTATTTACAGCTTCTGAAAGAAGGTTCTGGAGATGAATGGCATGTCTGGTGAAAGCAGGAAACAAAGTTACTTGGTCCCTTGCATGTAAACAATATATACAATATAGAAAAGGAAGTGGTGTTCTAGGCCCATTGGAGAAAAAGAAAATTTTTAGACGTACATGTAAATATCTACAGGAAGAGAAAAGTAAACAGTCACAGTGTAGACTAAAAAGACATTTCAGCATGTACAAATGAGGGGTAGTAGTATTTTGGTTTATTTTTGGTTATTTTTTCTTGCTTCTTTCTTAATGTGCATACTCATGCCAAGAAGCAACTATAAAATATAGTTTGTTAGACAAATTCTTGATTGTCTGTTCTGTGACTTGTTCTGGCAGTTGAGATCTCTGTTCCCTCTAGGATGTGTACTGCTGAGTTCAGGAAACACGGGATTCAGCACACCTGGAAACCTGTGAACAACCAAAACAGCAGCCAAAGATGTTCCAATTTCCTCTGTGTAGCTGAGGGAAGCCACCTCCTCCTCCCCTACAGCCTGAGATCTTCTCATGCTCTCAGTTTGAGTAAAATCTAGGTAAGTTTCTTACCAGATGCCTTTTAGAAGAATCTACATCTTTTGATCTTGAGAAACATATCTTTTTAAAAAATTTATTCTTGAAACATCTCAATGGTTATCCCATCCCTTGTATCCTCCCATGCTTCCCTCCCTCCCATTTTCCCATTATTCCCCTCCCCTATGACTGTTCCTGAGGGGGATTACCTCCCCCTGTATATACTCATAGGGTATCAAGTCTCTTGGTAACCTGCTGTCCTTCCTCTGAGTGCCACCAGGTCTCCCCATCCAGGGGACATGGTCAAATGTGAGGCACCAGAGTACATGAGAAAGTAATATCCCACTCTCCACTCAACTGTGGAGAATGTTCTGACCATTGGGTAGATCTGGGTAGGGGTTTAAAGTTTGTAGCCTGTATTGTCCTTGGCTGATGCCTTAGTTTGAGCGGAACTCCTGGGCCCAAATCTGCCTATCATAATATTCTACTTGTAGGATTCTAGGACCCTCTGGATCCATCTACTTTGCTGTTCTCCCATGCGTCTCTCATTTAGAGTCCCAATAGGATGCCTTCCCCTCTGTCCCAGTTTCCTGGTAAGTGAAGGCTTCGTGGGACATGCCCCTTGGGCTAGTATGCAGATATAAATGAGTATATACCATTTGAGTCTTTCTGCTTCTGGGTTAACTCACTCATTATGATCATTTCTAGCTCAATCCATTTATCCACAAATTTTGGGAATTTCTTGTTTTTAATAGCTGAGTAGTGTTCCATAGTGTATATGTACCACAGTTTCTTTATCCATTCTTCTACTGATGGACACTTTGGCTGTTTCCATGTTCTGGCTATTATGAATAAGGCTGCTATGAACATGGTTGAGCAAATGAGAAACATATGTTACTCTGTCATTCCTATGAGTATCTAGAGCTCTGTAAACATATGAAAGTTTAATATGATGTCCTCAACAACAGAAGACTCTAGAAAAAATTAAATATCTGAGGTTCATCATGGCTAAAATAATGGACAACATGAACCCTTTATTTAGAAGTGCTATTACATTTGCAAAGATGGTACACATAAACATATGCTCTTCACTTTGGCATAGATTATTGGGAAGTGCATGGACGTTCATGCGTATTATGACATCATAAATATTCTGGGAGAAACAGCAACATTGAGGGTGTCTGACAGTAAATAGGTCCTTCTATTTTTTATCCAGTCATTTGTTTTTTTAATAAGAAAATCCTTCTAGATGAAATAATTCAGCATTGTTATATTTTTCTCTAAGTTGGCTTTCTTTATTTTTCTGCTCAATATTTAGGTAGCTATTGAAATACCACTTCTGAGAGCCTCTGATATACATGTAGATATAGGTATATTACACATCATTGTAGGTAATAGTTTTAACAGTACATTTTCCTGATTGTATACATGTGTGTTAAAATAGCTAGCATTAAAAAAAATTACACACCCTGCACACATTTGAGTATACAAATACATTTTCACACAGTAATTATATAAATACAACTATTTCCCCCAAAATCGTATTTATCCATAAAAACTAATATCATATAATCACAAAAATTACTTTTTGAGCTATCATTTTAATTCTTTTGTAGTGCTCAGCCTTAGTGACCTCTATTATTAGTGTGATTGACAAGAAAATATTGGAATACCTTGTTTTGTATCACTCAAAATCAACAAGATTTGATTTTTCCTTGTAAATTAGACATCTTGAAAGAGTTTATCCTCTAGCAACAGATAATTTGGGGTGTAAGAACCACTGGTAAAGAAATTGATAGTGTTTTTCATTGTCTTCCTCTGGGTGCTATATAGGAATAAGTCTGTCCTAAAAGCTGAAAAATTCTTCATCAGATATCTATAGTCTGAACTTATGCTACATTCATGTTACAGAAATTTCAATGTTAAAATTTGTTCACAAGCACTGGTCACTAATTGTTGCAAATTTCTTTTGTTTTCCTATATTATGGACTTGACAGAGATGGATTCCAAAGAAATAGCAAGCAAGTATTATCCAGGAGAAAAGCAGAATTTCAAATCTCAGAAATTTTATTGTATAAAGTAGATACAATATAAGTAATAATGCTGAATAATCATTTAAGGATACTGTGATAAACGTACTGATGAACATATATATTCAAGCAAACTATTTAGACTTTAAGCAAATATTAACTTAATGAAAATGTAAGTGTTTATAATTTTAAAAATTCCCAAACTTAAGATATTAGCTAATTAGAAGTTGATACAACATTAAAAAAAAATTTCCAGACATAGAACAAACAAATTAAAACAAGTAAATACTTAACATATTTAAGAGATGAAATAAGACACAGTTGGCATAAAACACAATTATATCAAATATTTAATAAAATAAATGGGAAAAATAGAAGCATGCTATTGCTTGAGATTTTCATTCTTGTGTATAACTTTTTGATCCATTCCACCACCCATTCCTTCCTCTTTAAACCCTCCTTTCACCCCATCATTATTCTTCCCAAGTTCATGTTTTTTCCCTTAAAAAAACCTGTCTCAGTCCACTCAGTGCTGCCAATATATGCATGGATGGAGGGGCTCTACTGGGTCACATGTAGTATCCCATGGCCCATGTCCAATATATGCATGGATGAAGGGGATCTCCTGGCTCCTATGTAGTATCCCATGGCCCATGTCCAATATATGTAGGGATGGAGGGGATCTACTGGGTCCCATGTAGTATCCCATAGCCCATGTCCAATATATGTATGGATGGAGGGGATCTACTGGGCCACATATAGTATCCCATGGCCCATGTCCAATATATGTAGGGATGGAGGGGATCTACTGGGTCCCATGTAGTATCCCATAGCCCATGTCCAATATATGTATGGATGGAGGGGATCTACTGGGCCACATATAGTATCCCATGGCCCATGTCCAATATATGCATGGATGGAAGGGATCTCCTGGGTCACATGTAGTATCCCATGGGCCATGTCCTTGAAGAATAGTGACTTTCTCTCTCCCAGAAAGCTATCTGCTGTCACCAGCTCAACAGATATGGTTGAAACTTCATGACCAACTCCTTCCTCAATGTTACAGTTGTGTATGATTTGGGCTTTTGAAGACGGTTTGCATGTTGATACCCTTTAAATAACATATTCTTGAGCAACAACAAGGAATAATAAAAGATATGTTTTCAATTTAAAATAATATAACAAAATTTGAAAATTAATTTTTAAAGACTAATAAAAATGTGTCCACCAGGACATGAAAATGTTAATAAATATATGATTTCACTCATATTGCTTTTCTGACCTTCATGGTCAACTCTTCTCTGGCAGGATTGCCTTGCCAGGCCCCAGGGGAGGAAGACAAACTCAGTCCGGATTTGACTTGAGCTGAGGTGGATGAGAGAGATAGCTCCCCTTTTCTGAAGAAAGGGTGAGAGGTGAGGGAGACAGGAAGGGTGGATGGGATTGGGAGGGGAGGAGGGATATGGCTACAGCTAAGATGTAAAGTGAATAAATAAATAAATAAATAAATTTATATAAAAAGTGAAAAACAAAGAAGTAGGTACAAAACAAAAAGGCATCAATATAGGAAATGGAGTTATAGGGAGGAAGAGTAAACCACAAGGGTGAAGGAAAAATAAAAGAGAGTAGGGGAATGAGAATAAACTAAATTTACTATATAAACATATGAAATCATCAATAAGTAAATCTAATAATATTTAAAGGCACAGACATATAAGCAACATAAAAATATGCAGCAGTTCACATATTTATTCATATATTTATTTGCACACTTATGCAATAATAGTAATTCAAGAATAAAAGGCCAGTAATTTGAAAGGGATGGTGCATATGAAATGTAGTTATTGGAGTAGAGAAGGATATATATATATATATATATATATATATACACATATATATGTATGTATGTATGTATGTATGTATGTATGTATAATTTTGGGGTGTGTGGAGACAGGGAGACAAGTCTCTCTGTGTAGCCCTATCTGGCCTAGAACTTTCCTCTGCCTCTTGAATGCTAGGATTAAAGGCAAATGCTACCATATCCAACTGGTATTATACATTTTAATTACATTTTAAACATGTTTAATGTGTGTATATATATATATATTGAGCTTTAGTAACACAAACCATGAAAACAACCCAAACAATTCAATAATTTTCTACTAAGATATACCTATTTCATTTAAACTTGAATGAAGAAGACCACAAAACCAATTAAATCCATATTGTTTCACACATTAACATGCAATGGGTTTTTATTTTATTCTCGCTGCAAGCTATAGTATCCCAATTTCTAATAAATGTGAACGTGCACTGATAAGAGTTTTGGTCATTTGTATGCCATTTTCAATAAAGTTGCTGATACATGCCTTCTGCATATTTTCTAGTTGGACTGTTTGTGTTACTATGCCTTAGGATCTACAACTATGTATATGTGTGCATGTGTGTTCTAAAATTAGCCCTTTGCTGAGTATGCAATAGGCAAATATTTTCACCATGTCATGTCAGTCCATTTTTGTCACTTCAGTTTGATGTGAAAACATTGATAAAAAGCCTTGTTAGTTTATTATCAATACCCAACTTCATTATTAGATTTTGGTTGAATAGTTTCTATGTGTCATCTAATGACTAATCAGCCAAGAATATCCTATGCAGTCTGATAAAATGATTAATCACTAAAGGGGCATGCATATATTTTATTACCTTTTAAATTTCAGGAGGCAAGTTAGTAGTTGTTTGTTTTTCTCTAATTGCTCTTTCAAATTAGCGTGGCAAAACAGTTCAAGACAATCCATGTTTTTTGAGACAGAGGTTTTCTGTGTATTCATGACTTTCCTGGATTCTCTCTGTAGACCAGGTTGTCTTTGAACCCACTGCCTCCCCAAGTGCTGGAATTACAGCATGGACCACTGAGCCTGGCTCATCTTATAGTTAAACTCAGACACATTATAAAGAAGGCTGTATTGAGATTGAATCTGTATTAGTGTGTTAATCTCTCGCTTCGCACATATGAGGACCTGAATACTGATTAACAGAACCAACAGAAGCAGATGCAACAGTAGCATTTTGTCATCTCTGTTCCCTGACAGGGTGGCAGTAGTAGTGGTGTGTACTAAGACTCATTTGTTGTAATCTGACACCTACATAACACATTTTCTCACACACATGGACCCCCCCATCACAGGTCTAATTTTTTCAGTGTGTGTGTGTGTTTGTGTGTGTGTGTGTGTGTGTTTACCACCTTCCTCCCATGGAAAATACGGATGATAATAAGTGAGGACTGCTTGAGCTTGTTAGGCACCGGGAGTATGTGTGAGCATGGCATCTCTGGTCAACTAACTAGACATTTATATGTATTTATTTTCAATCTTCATGTACTGGTGCCAAATTTATAAATTTTCTGTTATAAATTATACCTCCTGTTCAATATAATCTTTAAGAATGTTTTTTAAACAATTTGGTTTAACCAACTGCTCTTTATTTACCTTCCCACCAATATCCTGACCTACTGACTTCTTTTCATCATGGGGCTTGCAGCAATAAATCACACCATCCATTTTCTAAGGGATGAATTTGGTCCATTCCCCTGGCAGATAAAAAAAAAAAACTATTGAAAATCAAATGCTACATGTCAGACAAATTGCCTCTGTGCAGAGTGCAGCTGGATGAATTAATTGTTTTTGTGTGGTTCTGCATGAGCTGTCAGTCCACAATGGCATATTATTGGGAAGAGAGAGAATAATGGTTTCATAAACATCTCAGGAATATTTTGTACTTGTTGCTTAAGTGAAACATCTAGAAATGAGTCTCATCTGCTCTCAAAGATAGAAAGAGATATTAATACTATTATTGCATTATGGTTTTCTTCTACCCTACAATGTTACTTTCCTCTCTACAGAGGTACTGTTCACTGTCATAGTAAATAAAATTGTCTTCCTGAGCTGAGATTATTGTCTCAGGAAGTTACAGAGTTCTGTAATGTTACAGTTTTCAGAAGTGGTTTAACATATTCTTTTCTATAATCAGAAATAATTGCAAGTTTCCAGAATGTCATCTTCTAAGCCCTTCATACACATTTAAGCCATTTTCTACACCTGAGTGTAAGACTGAAGGCTGCATTAGGGTTGGCCTGATACTTGTCATTTTCTTGAATGCCAAGTCAAGAGAAAAAAGAAGAGGGGTAGACACAGAAATGCTGAGTGTGTCTGGTTCCTTAGACTGCATTCATTGTGCAAAAAAATAGATTCTAAAACCCGAAACCCTGTCTTAGAGGCTGTTATACCCTATGGCTTCTTGTTTTGGCAAGGCTTCTGTCCTGCAATTTAGTTGAAATTTGTTTTCAGCAATAAGATAAAATAAATAAGTCAATAGATGGTAAGATAGGAATATAATTAGTGGAAGAGTGTGTGCTTAGCATGCACATAGCTCTGGGTTCACTATTTTCCCTTAAAAATAAACTTTCACTGATTTGAATTAGAACATTTGCATAATTACTTGTTCTGTTTGGAAGATGACAGGAATTCCATATTATTCAAATGCCATGAGCAGTCATTTTCTTGACTCTTTCTTCTTATTGGACTAACTTATTGGGGAAGGCGAGACTTAAAATTATTTACTAAATTTACATACTCTAGCTACATAATATATTAGTATTTAGTTCTATAATGCATACCATAACAGTTAAAGATGATTACATTTTTCATAATAATGTAAACAATAACAATAGCAATAAAATACTTTGTGTCACCAGCAAAATTGTGAAATGAAATTATGTGCATTGCTTTCCTGGTTACTGTCGTCAGGAGCTAGCATTTCATCACCACGTAGCTGCAGTCTGTATATAATAATAGGGTGTTCAGCAGTAGAAGTCCCATTATATTTTAAGCATAATAGATCGCTTCCTTATTTATTAAAGTTGATGCAGTTTTGATTCAGAAATAAAGTGTTTTCTCTATCTTATGGAAGCTTGAAGAAAACAGTTCATATTATTGTATAACAGAACATTATTTGTAATATGACATTCCCAATGATTGCTCTAAAATGAAATAATTCATTCTATTCTATCATGTATTTGTAGCTTTGTTATAGTTTTAGATGAACAAATATATTAAAGGACAAATAAATGCAGTTGAAATGCTTCACTGTGAGAATAAATAAAATTGCTGCATGAATTCATTTTCTTTCCTGGTCTCTGTCAACATTTAAGAACCTTGTTCATCATGATGTTATACAGAGAATTTAACCAAGGAGTCAATATCTGGCTTTTTTTTCTTTATTCAGATTAAGTTAGTAGTTTGTTTTTTGTCAAGTAATGTATAAACTTCTACTCAATCAAAACAAGGAGTCAGGTAGGTATTTTACAAATGCATGTATACTATGTGGTTTTTTATTTGTTTGTTTGTTTGTTTGAGAGAGGGTTTCTCTGTGTAGCCTTGGCTGTCTTGCACTCACTCTGCCTCCAGAGTGCTGAGATTAGAAGTGTGTGACACTACAACCTGTTGCATTTATACCCTTTGTGATTACAAGTAGTTTGCATTGAACTTGGGAAATTAATATCAGATCACTTTCTCCTTCATCCATTGATTCAAATTTATCCAGCCCATATATATATCCTAAGGAAATGATGCACTCGGTGTGGTCAAACCTTCAGGTCCCACATCCTTAAGGTAAGGTAATTTCCCTTAAAACCCAGGTGTCCATAGTTCTTCAGGCATGTATGGAGACTCATTAACGTTTTCCTACTCTGTGCAGTAATGGTGACTGGTTAGATCCTGTGGGAGTCTTATAGAGACTGCCTCAGTTCTGTGACATTATGAATGCACAGACACATCCGATGGATACATAATGACTGGCTTACATTGTATATGTCAGTTTTGAATAAGAGGAGTTATAGCAGTTGGCTCTTCTCAAGAGTGTTTGCTAAGAAACTGACACATCTGCACAGAGTGTATAATGAAGAAATACTGGTACATTGTGTGTTTGGTTTAAAGTATAGTTTATTGCAATGGGGCTGTATTTGAGTGTTTTAGGATATATGATCTCAAACTTATACATAAGAACAGTGCAGTGTTTCTGTTATTATATCTAACTTATGCAAAAAATCAAGTTTTTAAAATTAATTTATTCAGATTACATCTCAAATGTTATCCCATCCCTTGTATCCTCCGGTTCCTCCTTCCCTTCCGCTTTCACCCTATTCCCCTCCCCTAGGTCTATGACTGAGGGAGATCTCCTCCCCCACTATATGGTCATAGGCTATGAAGTCTCATCTTGGTAACCTGCTTATTCTTTCTTCGAGTTCCACCATGGCTCTCCACCAATGGGAGGTGGTCAAATATGGTGCACCAGAGTTCATGTCAGAGTCAGTCCCCGCTCTCCACATAACTGTGGAGAATGTCCTGTCCATTGGCTAGATCAGAGTAGGGGTTCGATGTTTATTACTTATATTGTCCTTGGTTAGTGCAATAGTTTGAGCCGACCCTCCTAGGCCCCGATCCACGTGTCACGATGTTCCTTATCAAAACAGCTGTGTTTGTGTTATGGCTGGTATTAAGGTTTTAAGTATATGAGTCTTTTTTCATTACATGTCTATTGTCTTTCAGTTACAGTGATCAACTATTTTGATAAACGTTATCTTTTAGGTGACATTACAATTATATAATTTTCTGCAATGGATTTCAATATGAAAATAAATACTACCTGTCTAGCATACTCTTTGACCATTTTAAATAACAACTGAACACATTTTGTTTTGACACATCAGTAAGTCTTCATTTCACAGAAAGAAGATATGATCTTCTAAAATCTCTCAACAGCCAACAACTGCATATTTCTTCTTATGTATATTTTAAAAGAAAACTCTCAAATTTTATATTTCCTTTATTCATTCTAAACAGTTGTTATCAAGTTTCCTAATCATCGTTAAAGATAGTATTAATATTTTATTCATATTGTGATGTAGCAAAATGGTGCAGAGTCTCCTCTCATATTCCTAATGACTCCAGGACAGGTTTCACTAGAAGTAGATAGCATTGATGGAAAGCTATGTATAAAATTATTCAGCTGTATTCTAGGAACCTAAGGTGAAGATGTCCCAGCTAGCTCAATTTCTGTTATATCTCCTGTTGATGTAGAAACAGCATTCCAGAAGAACCTAACTGCTTAATTTAGCCTTTGTTAAACAGGTCTCTTGTGCAAATCCTTCTTTTGCAGCTGCCAAGCTACCAAGAAAATTATGCAATTAAGCCACCTTAAAGCTTACTTGTGTTCAACCAATCAGTCTGCTTTATGTTTGTACATATCATATGATCACTGCAACCTACAATTTTTTTCACTCAATGAGATGAGTTAGTGTTTAAGCTTCAAATTCTCAGACCTCAAACCATATTGCTATTACACCCAACTTTGATTTACCCAATCTATGTAACACTGTTCTTATGCACAAGCTACTATCAGAATTAAATCAGATAGCCCAAGTGGAATGATAATCTATATATCTAGCAAACAGTAAACAAAGACATGCAGATCGTCACTAGGGAATCCTTTTATTTTCAACTTGGTGTGAAAGCAAGGGATTTTTCATATGAGATTTAATTATAATTTCTTTGTTTTCAAACTGTTGAGAATTGTAAGTGATGTTTCACATTATATTTATTCAATATAGAGGAATTGTAAGCCATATAAGGTAGGAAAAATAGATTATTTGCAACCTTATTAGGTGTGTGTATGTATGTGACAAAATGCTTCAGAGAGAGATTCTGAATTATGAATTTGTTTGGATTTCAGTAATTAAAATTTTATATTTTAAATAAATTGTTTTGGTTTTTAATCATTTATTTCCGAATAAATAACTAAACATTTAATGTTCTTTACAGTGCTGGGGTGGTATTATTTTTCAATAAAAAATGAAGAAACTTTTGTGTAGTGATCCTAGGGCATTATCTTCTCATAAACACACTTTAAAATTATCATTTGACTTATCTGTCCTTGTAAAGGAAGACAATAAAGCATTAACACTAGGTTTCTGTGGCTAGAAAGATCTCCTAAATCTATTAAACAAATGGTTCCAATCTTTTTGTCTCATCTACTGATTGGTGCTATAGCCTCCTGTCAAAAGTGATACTGAACTTGGAGTGTCTCAGAGTCACAGATAAGCTTTAAGGAGTAGAGATAACTTTTATTTGTTATGGGCAATAAAGCTAGAGCCTCCTCTGACTATCTGACACAGACGCTTCTAATACTGCAGATCCGGTCAAGCAGGACACAAATCGAAGCGTGTCCGAAGGGCAAGGTGCTGGAGGCGTACACAGCATGAACCTACGTGATAAAATTACTTGCACTAAGTGGAGGTTAGATAAAAAGGAGCAAAGGCCAGGACTGATCCTGTCTTGGGAAGTTGCATTCATCAATATGAATTTCCTCTTTGAACTCTCTGACAACATGTATTCAAGCTAGACTGATTGGTTTAACATTGGTTGGGCTTTATTTTCTTACATGTGTGTGATGTAATGTGTGTTTGTGAGTACCTGGTCTGATCTTGGTGAGCCTTACTTGTGAACGAACACTGTGTTTGCCTGCAGATAATGTTAACGTATGTATGTTTCATCTTTGCGGACTGAATGTGTATCAGCATGCTCTAACCATACATGGTTTCATATATAATCATATGCTGTGCAATCATAGTTCACTTAGCAATGGACCACAGATTTTACTTGGTTCCACAAGAGTTTAAACCCTCCTGTAATTTAGTAACTGTGGTGCTATCTTGTCTGCATGGCCTAGCACATTAATAGTGGGATTGTGCTAACTAACACTGGTGTAAACAATCTCACAACACTTTCAGTTGTGAAAAGTACAGAATGAACAATATTTACCTCACATAGTATTTGAGAGAGGGATGAAATAACTATGTCACTGACTGCCATAGAAGTTTCTTACTGTTACAAGTATAGTATTTCCGCTCAAAAAGATTTTTTTTCTTTAACTTAATAGGCCAGTGGTAGCCTCATATATCACATATCTACCACACACCTTGATTATATCCATTAGTCTTATTTTTGCCTTAATTTCAAGTTGTTTTGTATATCATGGCTATAGTAGTAAATATACTATGTACACACTATACCTATGAGATGCAAAATATGTATTACCAAATAAGTGAACGTAAGCCTGTATTCTACAGTTTTTGCTCAACGACTAAAATTTTTAATGATACATTTCTAAGAACATATTTTTTTATTAACTGATACAAAGGTGTGAGTATGTATGGAGTATGTATGTGTACAAATGTGTTTGTGTGAGTTTGATGGTGTCTTTGTGAAGGAGTTTGAATGTGTTTTGTGTGTTTCACTCTCTTATTTTCTGCTTTATGATTCTATATTCTTGGTTGATTATGGGGTCTATTTTGTACTTTTAAATATTCATGTTGAATCTTGAAATTATCTACACTGTAGGCATGATAACCAGCTAGTGATTAACAAATTCTATCATAAACAACTTTCTGTATTACTAAAATTCCCACTAAAGTCAGTCCAGTTATAATTTTTAGTTATTTGATGTCTTACATAATCTTGAAGGTTGAGGATTACAGAGATGCCAGTGAAAATTAACTTGACAGGTTTGAGAACCCAACAATCCTGATCCTATTCAGTTAAATTTAAACACACATATATGTGATGGTAGGATTTATTTTAAAATTCCAATTGCAACATTAAAATAAATTATGTCTATGACAATATAACATGAATTTACAGATGCTAGTTACTAGTTTCCAAAACTATTAACGTTTTACACTTCAAATTGTTCAAAGACAAAATAAATGAATCTTTGAATTTTCTTCTAATTCTTTTGATTTGTGTGATTTTTATTGTTGGTTGGTTCTGTTTTGTTTTGTTTTACTTTCTTTTTGTAGTACAGTTTTTCTACATAGGTCTGGCTATCTGAAGCTCTCTCTATACACCAGTCTGACTGCAAGATTACATAATCCTACTACATCTACCTTCTCCTGGGAGTGCTGATTTTAAAGGTGTGCTCCCTCATGCCCCACTTTCCCCTAATTTTTAAAGAGAGTTAAGAAAGAACATTTTATTTGCTAGGATTATTTAAGAAATCACTGAAAATCTCAATTTTTACATAACTACAAATAGCCGGTTACAGTGACTTCTCCACAAAACACTTGCTTCTTTTTACACAGCGGAGTAGTGAACTTACAAAACTACCTCTCAAATAACTAGTGAAAGCTACCAGGAGGTCATCAGCTGCTGATGCCTGCTTCTTAGCTCCATAGACCGTTGCTTAAGACTAAGACTTTAATCAGTCTTGACTCCCTGATGCCTAGGACAGTTTCTACTTTTATTCTATAAATGATAGCCCTCTAAATCTCTCACATATGCTTCTTTGAGGCTAATATACTTAGTTAACAAAATAGATAAAGAAGGATAAAACATTCACAGAAATATAATTTCAAACCTGTGTCTTTGACAGTTAGTTGACATTGAACTCTTTTATTTATTCTCCTTCTCTCTCAAGCCAATCTACTCAGCACCTCAACAAAGTAAGTTTCTTCCCCTCTTCCTTCCTACATTGCAAATTTGACTTCAGAAATGTGCAATTACTTTTTACTTCTTAGATGAATGACACATAGTACACCCTCTTGCACTTTATCTTTAAATTTGATTTTTTTTCTAGGTTCAATAGACTCCAAATACAGTTTATTCAAATAGCCTAACAAGCTGTAAACAAAAGAGAGATCTAAGTCAGTAAAATGCTTACTGAGAAACTGAGTTGGATCCTTATAGCCCATGTAAGAATGCTGTATAGAGCTGGAGAGCTTTCTTAGTCATTAAAGGCTACACTCACAATAAAGAAGGGGATGTGATACCATAGCTCCTGAGAAGCAATACTCTGATATTTGATGTTTCCATGCAAAAACATGATCCACTTGAGCATTCAATCCCATCACTCTTACACAATAAAACATAGGAAGAAGCAAATCACATTCCAAATAGCCCTTCTAAGAAACCAAATATTTTAATTAAAGTGAAGTTGTCAAGGAAGCATTCTCTTTGGAGGTATGCTTTCCTGGTTTTCTTCTTTCTTTCTTTCTTCCTTCCTTCCTTCTTTCCTTTCTTTCTTCCACTTATAATATTTTGAAATGATGATATAAACAGTATAGGTTCTTTTGTTGTTGTTATTGTTTTTTGTTTGAGATAGGACTTCTCTGTGTAGCCCAGGCTGTCCTGGACTTGTTTTGTAGACCAAGCTGGCATCCAACTCACAGAGATCAGCCTGACTCTGTTTTAGGACTTCTGGAATTAAATGCATGTGCCACCTTGCTTTGTCAAACAGTACAGTTTACTCCCAAATATATTGTTTTATAGAAAGCTTTCTCCTATGTAAATTGTTTTTGTGATAAGAAAGAACAAAAGAAAAAACAGTTTATGCTAGTTCTTTCACTCTAATTAAAATATGCAATTATTTCAAGGAATTCTATTTGGAGTTTATCTGTTTTATATTCAAGTACCATATGCGATGCCAGGGATTAAGCTTCTTTTATTTATTATATTTAACAGAACATGTCCAGCTAAGTATAAATTACAAGATGTTTCAACAACACCCAGTCAAGGAAGAGGAATAGAACCCCACAAGACTTAACCCATACCTTTGAACTGTTGACTCGCTACAGATGGTAGGAGGCATTGTCTTAAATTTTTCTTTCTATTCTGTGTCCACTAGACTTCAAGAGCTATCTCCAAAACTGTGGTCACACTGATATTTAATCTTGGTGAGTCACAGAATAAAATGAATAGACAAGAACATGAAACAGATTTTTGAGGGGAAGGGAAGGTGGTAAAGTTTTTAGAATGGTGGGATGAGAATAGCAGTATGTAAGGCATACATACATAAAATTATAACAAATAATAACAAAAACTTTAAAAAGAAACCAGCTCTATTGAAACAGACAGCATATAAAAATGTATTGAAAGTTCAATATAAAATGTAATATAAAGTTATTAGTAAGTGATTTAGTATGAATTTATTTTGCTACGCTGAAGCTGAGGTTGTCAAGTTGAGAGAGATTTTAAAAATGGGTCTTCACAAGAGAGAGAGAGAGAGAGAGAGAGAGAGAGAGAGAGAGAGAGAGAGAGAGAGAGAGAGAGAGAGAGAGAGAGAGAACAAAGAAATGAGAGAAGCCAAAAGGTGTCATTATGTGGGATGAATCTAAAACTTTTGCATCTTGCTTGGAAGAGTCATAAACAAAGGAGTGCAACATAACATCAGCTGGTGCCAAAAAAAGGAGTTGCCCTAAATCCTAGAGAAACTGGAAAATGCTTAGACAGAACAGGAACTGTCTCTGACTCTGTTGCCTGACTTTGGATTCCTTTCTTCTAGCTGGACTGTCTTACCAGGCCTGAATGCAAGAGGGTAATTTAGACCTTCTGTGTCTTCATATGTGAGGGTGGGTTGGTGCCACTTAGAGGCTTCCTCCTCTCTGAGATGAAGGAGAGGGAGAATTTGTAGCAGGAGAGGAACATGAGTGGGAGGGGAGGAGGGGAAGGAGGTGGCTAGACTCAGGCTGTAAAGTGATTAACTAACTAACTAACTAAATAAGGAAAAACTTATTCAATTATTCAAAAATTATTTATAAAGTACTGGTAGGGATTCATGAGAACTGTAGGTTCTATTTTCATAGAGTTTTAAGAAATTCTCAGATGTGAGAAACAAATTAAGCAGCTGTTCCAAAGTTTGACTGTGCTAGTACATAGCATCACTGTTCAGAAGCAAAGGTGAATATTCAGCATTTCACATACAAATTTGTCCCTTGGATGTATTTGCTTTTCAATCATCCATGTTTCATCCTCTTCTGAGTATTTAAAATGGGGTGACTGGTGAAATACAGCAACAGAGACAAAGGGAAATATAAAAATAGACTAGATTTAAACAGATTCCTATAGTTTTGGCAAATGTCTTTCTCTCTCTCTCTCTCTCTCTCTCTCTCTCTCTCTCTCTCTCTCTCTGTGTGTGTGTGTGTGTGTGTGTGTGTGTGTGTGTGTGTGTGTAACTAAGTAAACGGGAAACAAACAAATTCAGGTCATAAGTTTTGGCAACAAGATTTTTTTTTTTTTTTTTTTTTTTTTTTTTTTTTTTTTTTTTTTACCAATTAAGACATTTTGTTGGCCCAGAGTTTTGGAAACAGTGTGTAGGTTTTGTTTATAGTAAACTATTGATGTAAGAGAATACTTATGGAGGAGAAGGGCATGCTTGAGCAGTAAATTGAAGAGTAGGACTAGGTATGGAATGAAAGAAAGACAATTAGAAGCTGTTGGGGCAGATGTCTAACATATGGGAATAGTGGAATACTTGTATCAGATAGTGCAACCAGAGGCAGAAATTTGTTTAGTGAGGGAGGAAAAGGTCATTTTGGTTTTTGAAATGTTAATTTTGAGATTTTAGTAGAAATCTAGGTGAATATACCCAGTGTGAAGTGAGATTTAGGAATCAGGAGTTTGGTAGAGTAAGCTTAGCTCAAAATAGCATTTGTGAACCACAATATCTGTGGAAATGGGCAACAACTAACCTCCCTACTTGCAATGGTCCTCAGCTTAAAATATTTATTTCAGAAGGGAGTAATTATAAACAAATAAAAGTTGAGTTAAGAAGTGTTTCAGGCATATAGAATATTTTTAATTAGCTTCATTTTGAAGATAAGGAAAAGTTAACAAATATTTTTCAGTGCAATTAAGAAAGTAAACAAATCCTCTATAAAAATATTTAGCCTGGTTGTCATAGATTTATCTCTGTGGGGTCTAATGCATCTTCATTGGTTTATACCTTGAGCCTGGAGTTTGTCTTATTAAATATTGTAGCCATAGAAACTGCAATTCTAGCCAATGGCAGGCAGCCACGCTCAAGCTAAGTGGTTCCTAAAATGGTCATTACCAGCCATATCTATTTGGGGTAAATATATAGTACTAACTCTGACCAAAAGATGACAAATGAGAGAGGTATATATTATCAATAAAAGGTTTTCTTAGACACTACTCTTCTATCTAAAATGTATTAATGGTACTACTTCATATTAGGTTTAAATTTCAAAATGTTTTTTCTCATATCTTATTGCCCCAGGAAAATGTCACTGTCTGCTTGTATAAATACTTTTGTCAGATCATTGGTAGTAAGGTTTTTATTTTGTGCTGGTTGGTATAAGAATAAATATAAACATTATTTTCAATTCTTTGTAATTATTTGCATGTTTCATCAAACTTTATCATTATATTATGTAAATTTATTACAGAGTTGCATTGTAACCTAGTGACATTTTTAGAAAACTCTAGACAGTAAGAATATAAGAATAAGAATATTAGAATATAGAATATAGAAATAAAAGTGATTAAGCAATAAGATTAATAAAAATGTTATTTAGGCAAATTTTAAATATTTTAATTACATAATGTATTTGAAATTTAATTTTAAATATTATAATACTAAGAAAGTAACACTTAAGGATTTAAACTGACTTTAATAATATATGTATTTATAAATTAAAAACCAAAAGAAAATAAAATAAGGAGTGAATAATTGCTTCAAATATGTGAATTCAAAATGAGGAGTTAGTAACTATTTGGATTATTTGCCTTTAGTTCCATGCCCAGGAAGAAATAAAGTAAGACTAATGACTATGTCCACCAAATCTAAACATTTAAAAAAATCTATGAGAGGTAGATGGATATATTCTGTGACCCTTAAAAATAAGTAGGTCTCTCTGCGAAGAAGTCAAGGACTAAAGATGTCTGAGCACTAAGGTTGATACTGAGAATGAATGAATGGTTACTGGCTATGAAGTTTTCTCTTTCCCTATTATTCAAACGAGATTGTTCCTGACCTTATCATACTTTGAGGAAGGCATTATTCAACATTTAAGCATCAACAGGAGGAAATCATGTAGGCCTGCTGTGTAAGAGTCACACAATAATAAATACTGGGGACAAAAACCTCCATTTTTCCTTCCAAGCTTAATCAAATGTGTCATTATTGTAAAGCTATTATAGTTGAACAGTGAGAAAAAACAATTGCAATGGTGATCTACAAGGGAGTGGTCTGTTCTCCTTCATCAGAGCAGTGCCTATGTACAGTCTTAGCACTCCTGTGTTTCTTAGTGAATGAAGGTTTCTAAGTCACTAGGAGAAAAAAGGTCCAAGCGGCATATATTCATATACCAACTAGTAGCAGGTTTTTCTCAACTGGAGAAGTTCCCATGCTTCGTACCACCTGTGATGGTTAATACTATGACAAATACACCAGCTGTATATGAACCATTTCTGCTTGCTAAACCAATCTTGTCAACAACTTCAACCCACTGTGCTAATTAATCACAACACAGAGGGTAACTATAAAAACCATCAGTAGTTTTGAAGAGCTCTTTGCAAGAACAGCATGCCTTTGTTAGGCATGAAAGATAGGCTATGATTATATGGCGGGGGAGAAGGTCCCCTCTGTCACAGGCCAAGGGGAACAGAATAGGGGGAAAGAGGGAGGGAGAGGGGAATGGCAAGATACAAGTGAGGGAATTACAATCGAGATGCAATCTGAATAAATTATTTAAATAAACAAAAGAATGGTGGAAATTCTGACATTTACTACCCAAAATGCTTTCATATCTATAAAATATTCACAACATTTCATCTCTTCTCCCATTCTCTCAAGTCCTATCTGAGTGGTCAAAGTTAAGATATAAATTTTCTAGTTTTTCATTATTGGTACAAATATTAATATAGTTGAAAAATCACAGGATGGAAACAGAACTATTTATGTTTAAAAAAAGTATTTTACCCAGAAGAATAGAAATTTAAAAAATAGTTTTGGACCTAACTTAAAATGCTTTATATATCAGTGTGAAACTGGAAGATAATGGATATTGCTTTAAACTGCTGAATGTAATAGCCATTTTCTTAAGAAAAAGGTAAGAGATCTTATATAGAGGTTATCCTTTAAAGGTTTCATTACATGTATCAATACATGTGTTTTAGACATCTTAGGATATGTACTCATAATCCATTGATCTCCTTGAATCTTTAGCAATTAATACATTGTCACATAACATATGTAAATAAAAACATTAAGATCTCAGGCACAGTCTACAATTGTTTCTAGACACATTTATTTCTCACCTATTGAAATACATAATTTAAATTGATTCCAGTTATAGATCAGTAAAATGTTTCTATTTTTCTTTTTCATTGAAAATAGATATTTTTCAAACAATATATTCATATTAGGACTATCTCTCTTCTAATCTTAACAGAGCCTCTTCATCTTTCAAAATATCCAAATCCATATCCTTTTTTGTATCTCTCATTAGAAAACAAATAGATAAATAATAAAATTAATAATTAATAATAATAATAATATAAAAGAAAAGACAAAACAAGGAAACTGAAAAACAAAGAGGAAAACACAGGAAACATAAATAGAAGCAGACACACACACATTGGTTGGACCTCGCAGAAAACCCTTATAAATTACAAAATCGAAAACCATAATATATAAGGAAAAGATCTGTAGTGTACTGAGAAATATTTAAAAGTCCACACAAAACATTATGAGACAAAACCATAAAGGAAACAAAGAGACAAATGCAAGAGGTTAATTTTGTGTTGGCCATCTACTGCTGGGCATGTGGCACTTAAGAGTGGTTTGTAAACCTAGTGAGTATCCATTGGTAAAAACTATTTTTTCTTGTGCCTGTGGTTATCAATTGCAGATAATGTATTATATAGTGATTTGGGATCATGAGCATATCTCCTCTCAACACCCGGACCCCTTCAGGTGCAGACATGTGCAGGTCTTGTGCATAGTCTCTGTGGGTTCATATGCACATCAGTCCCACTTTGTTCAGAAGGCCTTGTTTTCTTGTTGTTCTCCATTACCAATACTACCCTCGTCTACAGGGTTTCTTGAGCCATGAGGGGACTGAATTAATGGATACATCACATTAAACATTGAATGTCTTAAGTTTTCTCTCTTCTCTGCCCTGGTCTAGTTGTGATGTCTGTATTTATTCCCATCCACAGCAGGAGAAAACTTCTCTGATTGTGGCTGAGCAAATTGGATACAAGAGTGTAGCAGAATGTTTTTAGGCATCATTTTATTTCTGAGTTCTTTTATGAGAATGGTACTATTTGGTTTTCCCCAAGATACATTGTCTATCTAGCCTTAGGTTCCTGGCTTCTTGAGCAGTGTCAAGGATAGGTTCTATCCCATGAACTGAGCCTCAAATCCAATCAAATATTTGTTGTTATTCCCCAAATAACTTAGACTATGGGTTACTCACCACAAACTGATGGACAGGTCTTCTTGCTGAAGACAACACCTTTAAAACTCATCGAATATGAAGACGTTGAGATGGTGCCTCCCTAGAGCCTTCGTCCATTCCTTCTTGATGGTGCTCTGTGAGTTACCAGAGAAGAAAGATAACACCAGTTGACCTACAAACCCTTCAGTCTGCAGTGGTGATCTGCAGGGAAGTGAATGCTACATATGACACATTAGGCATTATTAAACATATATCTCTGATTCTGTCATTCCAGACTCATTGTGTTGCAGTTTTTTTTTAATCAATCTTTAGGAATTTGACAGTTTGTTGTGCTTCCAAGCACTTTGGCCTGTGTAATGTTTAACCTCAATTGTCAACATGATTGTGCTTTAATGTTCTGTTTGGCCATATGACAGTCTAGATAATGTGAAAGATGCTATTACATGTGATAAACACTCACAGTATTTGTTAAGTAAAGCAAGTTACTTTACACAGTGCTGAAACTTGAACAAAAATTTCCAAAACCTAAAGGAAAAAGAATAATGTCCCTGATGAAGATGACTCCTGCTGTCAGGCTGAAAGATAATATGTTATGTACATTAATTGAAAAGGAATAAAAATGGTAAATTCACAGAATGTAATATTACTTACTACTAATTCAGCTTTTACAACAAACAAACAGAAACTTTTAATTTACACGTTAATGGCTAAAGTTAGAAAAAATTAATCTGAGAGAGGTAAACAAGACACCAAAGGACAAATATAGTATGTTTTAACTTATATGTTCATATTATTGGTTAAGTCTTCAATAAGTAGGCTACAGAGTTTAGGTACAGAGTAAAGGACTAGGGTGGAAGGAAGGATCTCCACAGGAGATAATAGAATAAATACTTATAGAAGGATTGGATTGGCCTGGAGGCAGACTGGGACAAGAGAATCAAATATAAATGGGGAGGGAGTGGGAGTTAAGAAGGTAACTATGAGCAACAAATAAACCTAAAAGCCATTTGAAGGGTTTATGGGAATATAATAAAATACCAGTTTTTAAAAATATATAAATATGTATGAAAACAATGCAGGAGACAAATCCTCAATAAGCCATCTTTCACCACCAAATGAAATCTCTACTGCCAGAAATGGGTTACATCTAATGGATTTGTTGGCCAAAGTTGCCCCATAGAAACCCCCAGAGAACCCAAGCTGTGGCTGAAGTTGTTGGTTGTTCCATACAAACTAATGGTAGTGTCTTATTGCTGAAGACAACACCTACAAAACTATTGACTATGGAGAGGTTAACCTGGTGCCCATCTGGAGCCTTCACTCCTACTGACTAGTGTTCATAGTACTGGAAGCTACGCTGTTGGAGGAAAAACATAAAGAACAACACAGCTACAAATTTCTCTTCCTACAACAATGATATGCTGCAAGTTAGGCTGGTGCGAATGGCAGCACAAAATTAGGGAAGCATGAAGGCCCACTGAGTAAGAGGAAACCTATACCCTATATGATATTACTTGCATAGCCAAGAACCAGAGACTAGATAACCTAGGGACCTAGAATAAAATCAAATGCTACTCTTCTGCTAAAGGGATGCAGCAACAGAAAGATTCCTAACAATAACATTCTGCTATGCTTATAGGTCAGTGTCTTGCATCAAAGAAGCTTTTATGGTAGAAGAAATGTGGATGGAGCACATGCCAATTAAAAAAATGTATGGCCAATGGCTGCAGCAAGAAATAGGAGGGACATCCAGCTGGAAAAAGGCATTCTGGGATAGAGCCAGGCAGTCTGAGGGATGTGAGGATGGACATGGTATCTGAGCCCAGCCATGTGGCAGAATATTATAGATTAGTATTATGGGTTCTTTTAAGTTATAATCTAGTCAGAGAAGAACTTAGATATATGGCCTAGGTACCTGTAAAATAATGATTGAGTCTCATGAGTCAATATTTCCAGGGAGCTATGAGTACAAAGGAAAAAAACCACGACCTACTAAAATACTTCATACTGCTGTAGGTGGAAATAAATACAGACACATATGAACAAGGTGTAGACAATGAGATAGGCTTTGAATATGAAATCCCAAAGGAGGTGTGTATCCCTCAGTTCCTCACTCCTTGATCTCAGGAATCAGGGAACACATCGAGAAAGGAGGCAGAAATAGTGTAGTAGCTAGTAGGAATTTAAAACATCAAGAAAGTAAAGCCTTGTAAACACAGCAGGTCCAGTGCACATATGAAATCACAGAGACTGTGGTAGCATGCACAAGGCTTGTTCAGGTCTAAGCCATATGGAGTCCCAAGGACAGAGAGGGTAAATGGAAACAAACCATCATCCCCAAAACAAAAGCTATTCCTAATTGATAAAAAACAAAAAACAAACAAACAAAAACCCACACAAAACCAAATAGAAAACCAAAAGCAAACAACAACAACAACAACAACAAAACAAAACAAACAGAATACAGCAAAGCATGCAGCTTTATTCTTAATAGCCAGAATCTGGAAGCAACCTAGATATTCCTCAGCTGAAGACTGGATAAAGAAACTGGTACGTTTTCACAAAGGAATACTACCCATAATCAATTAAATAAGATCTCTCTGTATCTTTACTCTCTGTACAGATATCATACAGATTTCCCCCAGCTTCTTTACTGAAGAATAATACATATTTTTCTGAAAGACTTTTTATATTTACTTATTTTAAAAAAACATGGCCGCCTTATAAAATTGTGTTATTCCTTCAAAGGTTAACATTTGATTCACTGACATCTATATCACTGACTTTAATATCAACAGATCCACACCTTTCTGTGACAATGGTGAAGGTTTTACCCTCCAGATTATAGTGTATTTAGTATTTATCACCACAAGAAGCAATTAAACCCAAAATGTGTAGCATTAACAGCTTTGAACATTTCTTAATGATGTCTATCTATTGGCTGTTCTGTGTACATAGGCAACATCCAAAACTGCATGATGTGCCACCAGAGAGGTGGATATTATAGAAAGTCACAATTGTGCTTCACAAACATAGGATAAGGTGATCATATTCAAAAAAATGTATGCACATGAAGCCTAGAATCTACAAATCTATCATTTAGTAGGAGGAAAGATATAGCTCAACACTCTCATAAAAATAATAATTAATTTCTTGTGTGTGTGTGTGTGTGTGTGTGTGTGTGTGTGTGTGTTCCTGCATCCTTGAAGGTCAGAAAATAATGTGGAAGTGTTAGCTTTCTCCTTTAACTATAGAGTCCTAAGGATCAAACGCATGTCATTAGGCTTAGCAGCAGGTATTTTTATCTTCTGGAACATCAAGAAAATCCATGAAACAGATGTTTTTAAATTTAAAAAAAAAGAGAGAAAAGAAATACAGATTTTAAAAAAAGAAGGGAAATATTAACATGTCCATTGTAAGACTCTCAAAGGAGAATACGGATAAGAGAAATTGAAAAAAAATAATGATAATGCTTTTTCCACTAAGAATAATTTGTGGCTGAAGAGAAACAGAATGTACCAGAACAATGAAATATTGGATAGTTTTTTATAAGAAAAAGGACAACAAAAATGTTACAAACCAAGAGCTACTTCTGAAAGAAATTAACATTTCAAAAATAGATTAGTTTTAAGACTCTCAAAAAGTACAGATTACCTACAAAAGACTAAGTGTTGATTATTATTAGTCTTTCCAACAGTATACTCAAAGGAAGTGTATAATAAAATAACTTCTTTCAAATTTAAAAATCTTAATTATGCACAACAAACTTATAAATAAAAAAAAGTGCATGCTATTCAATTGGGTTTAAGTGCCTAATTGAGAAACTGATTATATTTGTTATTTCTAACCATGGAAACTATGCAAGAAGCTTCACAGCATGTTTGTGCTTACCAAAGAAATACACAGATAACGATCAACAAAAGCCATGATACACGTGCCTGTTATCACCTTCTTGAAAGCTAAGAAAGGAGGATCATCAGTTTCATGGCCTTCACGGGACACATACTGAACTTAAGATCAACTTGGACTACACAGAGAGATACAGTCTTAAGGAGCAAGAAGGGAGGGAAGGGAGGAAGGATGAAGGAAAGAAGGAGGAAAGAAAAGAAATTATTGTTTTCCAAATTCTAAAATCAAGAATATTCTGATTTTATACATGAGAATTTTGGATAAGATACAATATCAGCCATAAAGCAATCACAGGGCAAGAATAATTTCCATTTCGACAGGGATTTCAGGAATGTGCACATAGTTTTAAAATTATGTACATCAAACTTAGCCATACAGAAAACGATGGAGACCTTCATTAAAGGTCTAATGATACAATCTAATGGTAAAGCCTATTGAACAAGAATATAACAACAACAAAGCAAACAAACACACAAACAAAAAACAAAAACACTCAAAAATTCTTGACAAAAAGAAAGCCTTAAATGCCATAAACTATTATAAAAGCGAAATAATAAATAAACAAAAATTAAACGTATCAATAAAATGAAGAGTAGATAATGGCTTACATGCCAATTCTATGGATGAAGATACTGAAAAAATATAAAACTTAGAAGAGAAACAAAAATATACTGAACTATACTATGGTAAATTTAATAGCCCCTATCCTAAGCCTTATAGAGTTAATTATGTTTTAATCTATACATGGCTATACAATAGCCATGAGTAAGAAATTGTATAAATTAATATACACATAGTATATCTAAAGAGATGTCTTACAATAATTTATTGAAATATGTGCATATACACAATTGATTCTAGGGCAGATCTGAAAAGAAAAATTGTATTCCAAGTAATAATTAAGGGTAAACTATCCGTTATGATGTTTAAAAAATACCCGTGCCCCTTATGCAAGTATGACCAAAATGGCACATACAGAATATGCCCTTTGAGTACAAACACTGTATTTTAAAGCACTTTATAAAGCCAAATTTATGTAATGCAAATACTTATCCTTCCTATTTTAGAAGAGTTGATAATAGGTGGAAGGACTTTATTTGTGTTTGTGGCAGATACTAATAAGTGAGTTTATTTATTAACAATTTATTTGCATAAATTGATTTCTGGGTCTGCACGCCAGACACTGGAGGAGAGGTAAATAATTTCTTGTGGGAGTCTACATGATGTGCTGACACCAAAGAGCCAGTGAATATTGACATAGTGTCCAGACTGCGGTAGAAGCAATAACTAAAACAGTATACTTTCTGATTTACAGTACAACTAAAATCTCCAAGCCTGAATTAAAGGGGTCATAGACCAAGTACTGTCACCTACTTAATTATGTAAATGACACCAAAGATTGCAACAGTGAGGAGATTGTGTTCAGCTGTGCAAGTGAGACATAGCTTGATAGCCCTTAATTAGTTAGGGTAATATCTATGAAAAAGAAAAAAAGTGTATGACAGATTGGAGAAAAACGCTGTTGTAATTTGTAATGAATTCTCTTTGTTAAAGTCACACAACAATCATTTAACAAATAAAATATCTTCAAAGAAATACCTCGTTAGTGTTTATGTGGCACACATAAAATGAACATATGATAATCATAAAATATGATATTGCAAGGACACGGTTCAAATTATCAGACACACCACAAGTTCACAATAATATTACCTTTCTTTAAAAGCATAATAAAATATAACCACATATTTTTGAAATATTTCAACATGGTAAGAGTAGTATGGAGGTAGAGAAAAATGTGGTATAGCAAGAGGTAATGCATACAAATGCCTGTGCATATTGACCCATTCTTTTATCCAGCTATGAATACATTTACACAAATTCTAAAAGACGGAAACGTGATATGAGTCTGACCTGGATACATGGCCCCGTAGTAAAGAATGGGCAAATGGCTCTTGCAGAGGAACAAAGTTTGATTCCTAGCAAACATGTTGAGCCTCTCATGATCATCAGTAACTACAGCTCCAGTGGATCTGAACCTTCTTCAAGCTTCCACTATCACAATACAGATATACACATACTCACATACAGACACATACTAATAATGAAATAAATATTTTTAGATAAAAAGCAATGCAATTCAAAGGTATTAGTAATTATGCAGCCTGAATTTTGTTTCTGGTTGTTGTTAAAAAATATCTAGTCTCCTTGGTTTTGATAAATTGTGAATACCTATGATTTCAGGAAATAATTATGATGTTTGTATGAGTATTGATTATATACTGAAACTACTTAGAAAAGACAATGGTTTGAGCAATTTGAAATCATGAAGGCATTGTTCACTTTTGTTTCATGTACATAAGCATCAAAGTCTGGGAATAGTGCTAGGTATGTAATGCTACTCACTAAATGGTCAATGGTTAATAATGAATCTCTGGTCCTGACATACAAGTGTTTTAAATACTGATCCATGTTTTAACTGCTGCTGAAAGAGCAAGCTCATTGCAGGTGAAAGTATACTAATTTACTTAAAGCTAAGCCAATTAATGCTTCTTCCCTAAAGTCCACAGTGGCTAACAAATAGGAAAGTTTATACACCAAATAAATATATAAGCACATCTAAAAATGAGAACTTGCTACAAAATAATTTGCCATGAAAAAATATTTAGAAAGATTACTTTTAAGTGGTTCTATAAATGGTGGCTATATGGGGCTGGAGGTTGGCTTAGTGGTTAAGAACATGTATTGTACATACAGAGGAAACAACTTCAGATGCCAGCACTCACACAGGGAGGCTCACAACTGATTGCAATTCCAGCTCCAGAATTTTTGAAACCCTCTTCTTGCATCTACATTTACTGCACTTATGCAAATATTCACATACAAGAATAGATAAATAAAAATAAAAAAATACATTAAGTTGTGATTATGGATGTTTACATCTAAACAATGTATAGTAACAGTGAGTATTCTTTACCCATCTATTAAAATTGTCTTAATTATTGTAGCTAGATCTTCATGAAAGTTACACTTGATGCCAATTTGCCAATTTGACTACGTCTGGAATTAAAACTCAAGAGCCTAGGTTCACCTGTGAAGGGATTTCCCTTAATTAAATTCTTTGAATGAGAAGATAACCTCAAATCTTTTGAGTTGGGAAGACACAAGTTTTTGGGCTACACTTTCTGCTCAGAGTTGATATAAAAAAACATGTAAGAAAGAAGTACTTTGTTCTTTGCTTGCCTTCACTCTGTCTGACAAGCACTTCCCTTCACTGACATAGAACCTATTTCTTCCAGCTTCTGCCATATAATAAAGACAAGCTGAGACATCTTGCCTCCTGTGCTGCACAACTACTTGGACTTTAAATTTGTAGATAGCCATTGCTAGACTAGATGGACCACAGGCTGTTTATCACTCTAATTAATCTCCTTTATACACATACATATACATACACATTTACATACACATGTTTGTATATATTTATAAACCTTAATTTTCACATATATGTATATATGCATATATATTCCTTTGTTCAATTAAATTCATCTTGGAAACTCTGAATAATACATTTTTAAAGCAATACTACATGGAACAGAATACAGGATGTTACAGAGTTAGGAAAAAGCGGGTCATTCTCCTTACACTTCTTGCTTATGGAAACACAAAAACACACACACTGTAAGCTACACAGTGAATGTTCGTATGAATATCATGATTTATATGAAGTCCTAAGAATTGGAAAGATGTCTAATATTTTGGTATTTTAAAATATTTTAATATATTATATATATGTATAAAGAGATATCGTGGTAGTGGCACTTAAGTCTATACTTGATATTAATTTGTTTCTACAACCTATACACTCATCCCAAAGGTAATTGAGTACAGTATTTAATGGTGCATTCACAAAGCAAACATAAAGCTAAAAGGTCTGGATAGGAGAGTGGTTTAATAATTACCCTGAAGGACACTGATTCACTTGCATTTTTCTGCCTGTGTTCTAACTGTGACCCATCACATCTAATTTGGTATAGGTATACAATTTTCTGTTTGTTTTCTTCTAGAGTTATTAAGATTTTTTTGAATTTTAGATAATTTTGTTTTTGGATTTTGGGTTTAAGAGTATTTAATGTCATAACTCATCTTCAGATGGAGGAAGAGAATAAAGTGGTGAAACTAATAGGAATGCATATGCAGTAATCTCTGCCTATAGCTTGAAATATAATGAAACATAATGAATTTTCTCAGGGTTCAGTATAAATTTCTGAAATCTAAATATTGGGTTATTTTTTGAGATGATACCTTGTATATGAATTTTTAAACTACTATTAAAAGTGTCATTAATGGATTGAAAGAGTACTGTCTCTCTATCTTGAGTATTGTAAAATATTATAGATACCATAACAAAATTGTGTTAATATTATACCACCCATGTGAATACTAATTTAAAATCATTATAAGTACATCTATATTAGAAATATATAAAACCAAGCTAAAAGACAGGCATCGTGGCACAGGCCTAGCCCTTAGGGAGGCAGAGACAGACAGATGTCTTTGAGTTTGAGATCAGCCTAGTATACAAAGTGAGTCCAGGACAGACAAAGCTACACAGAGAAACCTATCTCAAAAAACCCACAAAATATTAAAATAAATAAATAAATAAATAAATAAATAAATAAATAGCACCAACAAAAAAACCAAATCAAAACAAACCAAACAACAAAAACCACAAAACAAAAACATGAGCATATATGGGGGGAGGAAATCCCCCTCAGGAACAGTCAAAGCGGAAGGGAATGGGAATAAGGGGAAAACGGGAGGGGGGAAGAATGGGAGGAAACAAGGGATGGGATAACCATTGAGGTGTAACAAGAATAAATCAATAAAAAAAAAATTAAAAAAACAAAAAACCTCAAAAACCAAAACAAAACCAAAAAAGCAAAAAATAACAATAAACAAGTTAAAAGTACATAGTGAATAAATAAAAATGAGAAACCAAAACTAATACTAAATAATTTTATTTATTATTTGTCAGAGACATAAGGAGAAGAGGTAGAGACTTTGCTTGACAAAGTTCCAGATCTCTGATTGTCTAGCAATCTCTAGACATATAGAACATCTGTTGAGGCTTGACAAAGTTCAAAAGAACTCCCACTGATCACCACTACCCTTAAATATTATGAATGATCTAGGTGTAAATATGCCTTAAAAACTACTTTAAAATCTATTTTTATCCTAAAACTGCCTTCCTCTTTATTTCTCTGCCCTAATGAAATTTACACAGGGAAAGCTTTTCCGCACAGGGACTGTTGAAAGAAGACATCTAGCCAAAAGCTTGAGACAATGAGAGAGTCTTATTATGACTCTGACTGTGTGCTGCCAAGCTAAAACTTCAATATTTATCTGCTGCATCCAGAATAATAATTGCTATATGACATGTTGTTGTGGAACTCATTTCTAGAATGATATATAACTCTCTGTTCTATGGGAAAATATAACTATTGAAACATAATAAAGGATATTGTCCAAATACATCCCTTGCTTGTGAACCAGAATTCTTTTTTTAACTGCTTTTTCTTATTGAAAAATAAAATCATTCATATTACACCTCAATTGCTATCCCATCCCACGCATCCTCCCATTCCTCCCTCCCTCCCGCTTTCACCCCATTCCCCTTCCCTATTACTGTGACTGAGGGGGACCTCCTCCCTCTGAATACTATGCTAGGATATTAAGTCTCTTCTTGGTAGTCTGCTATCCTTCCTCCAAGTGCCATCGGTCCTCTCCATCAAGGGAACATGGCCAAATACGGGGTACCAGAGTTTATGTGAAAGTCAGACCCCAGTCTCCATATAACTGTGGAGACTGTCCTGTCCCTTGGTGATATCTGAGTAGGGGTTTGATGGTTACTGCACGTATTGTCCTAGGTTGCTGTCATAGATTGAGCAGAACCCCTGGGCACAGATCTGCCCATCAAAGGGTTCTTCTTGTAGGTTTATATGAACCTCTGGATCCTTCTATTTCCCTATCTCTTATATTTCTCTCACCCAGAGTCCCAGTAGGTTGTCCTCACCTCTATCTCACTTTCCTGGTAAGTGAAGACTTTCATGGGACATGGTCCTGGGGCTACTATCCATTTATAAGTGAGTATATACCATTTGAGTCTCTCTGCTTCTGGGTTAGCTCACTCATTATGATCATTTCTAATTCAAATCATTTATCCACAAATTTCTGAAATTCCTTGTTTTTAATAGCCGAGTAGTAATCCCTAGTGTAAATGTACAACAGTTTCTTTATCCATTCTTAACTGAGGGACATTTAGGCTGTTTCCATTATCTGCCTATTATGAATAAGGCTGCTATGAACATGGTTGAGCAAATGTCCTTGTTGTGTGCTGGAGCATCTTCTGGGTATATTCCAAGGAGTGGAATAGCTGGGTCTTGAGGAAGCACTATTCCCAGTTGTTTGAGATAGTGCCAGACAGATTTCCAAAGTGTCTGCACTAGTCTGCATTCCCACCAGCAATGAAGGAGTTTCTCTTTCTCCACATCCTTGCCAACATGTGGTATCAGTTGAGTTTTTGATCTTAACCATTCTGATGTGTGTAAGATGGAATCTCAAAGTTGATTTGATTTGCATTTCTCTGATGACTAAAGACAGAGCATTTCTTCTTCTTTTTTTTTTTTATTAATTTCTTCTTGTTACATCTCAATGGTTATCCCATCCCTTGTATCCCATTCTTCCCTCCCTCCCATTTTCCCCTTACTCCCCTCCCCTATGACTGTGACTGAGGGTACTTCCTCCCCCTTTATATGCTCATAGGGTATCAAGTCTCTTTTTGGTAGCCTGCTATCCTTCCTCTGAGTGCCACTAGGTCTCCCCTTCCAGGGGACATAGTCAAATATGAGGCACCAGAGTTCATGTGAAAGTCATACCCAATTCTCCACTAAACTGTGGAGAATGTCCTGTCCATTGGCTAGAGCATTTCTTTAAGTGTTTTTCAGTCATATAATATTCCTCTTTTGATAATTCTGTTTAATTCTGAGCCCTGTTTCTCAAACAGATTATTTGGTTTGGTGGTGTTTAATTTCTTGAGTTCTTTATACATTTTGGATGTTAGACCTTTGTCAGATGTAGGGTTGGTGAGGGTTTTTTCCAGTCTGTAGGCTGTCACTTTGTTCTCTTGACAATGTCTCCTGCCTTGCAGAAGCTTCTCAGCCTCATGAGGTCCCATTTACTAATTGTTGACCTTAAGGCCTGGGCTGTTGGTGTTCTGTTCAAGAAGATGTCTCCTGTGCCAATGTGTTCCAGGCTCTTTCCCACTTTTTCTTCTATCCGACTTAGTGTCTCTGGTTTTATGTTGAGGTCTTTAATTCACTTGGGCTTGAGTTTTGTGCATGGTGACAAATATGGGTCCAATTGCATTTTTCTACATGCAGAAATCCAGTTAGACCAGCACCATTTGTTGAAGATGCTATCCTATTTCCATTGGATAGATTTGGCTTCTTTGTCAAAAATCAAGTGACAATATGTGTGGGGATTTATTTCTGGGTCTTCAATTCAATTCCATTGATCCACCAGCCTATTGCTGTGCCAGTGACATGCATTACTGTTGCTCTATAATACAGCTTGAGATTAGGAATGAAGATTCGCCCAGAGGATCTTTTATTGTATAGGATTGGTTTTGCTATTCTGGGTTTTTTTTTCATATGAAGTTGAGAATTGATCTTTCAATGTCTTTAAAAAATTGTGTAGGTATTTTGATAGGGATTGCTTTTGGTATGATGATCATTTTTTCTATGTTAATTCTCCCGATCCATGAACAAGGAAGGTCATTCCATATTCTCATGTCATCTTCAATCTCTTTCTTCAGAGTTTTGAAATTTTTTTCAAACAAGTCCTTCACTTGCTTGGCTAGAGTAACTCCTAAATATTTTATACTGCTTGTGGTTATATGAAGGGTATGGTTTTCCTAATTTCTTCCTCTGCAAGCTTGTCATTTGTATATAGGAGGGCTACAGACTTTTTTGAGTTAATTTTGTATCCAGTAAATTTGCTGAAGGTGTTTATCAGCTGTAGGGGTTCTCTGATGGAATTTTGAGGGTCATTTATGTACACTATCATATCATCAGCAAATAGGAATAATTTTACTTCCTCCTTTCCCATTTGCTTCTGCTTTATCTCCTTTGTTGTCTCATTGATTGGGCTAGAACTTCAAGAACTATGTTGAAGAGATATGGAGAAAGTGGGCAAACTTGTCTGGTCCCCGATATTAGAATTTTCTTGAGTATCTCTGCATTTAATTAGATGTTGACTATTGGATTCCTGTATATAGCCTTTTTATGTTTACATATGTGCCTTGTATTCTGTATCTCTCCAAAACTGTAAACATGAAAGGGGGTTGGATTTTGTCAAATGCATTTTCTGCATCTAAGGAGATCATCATGTGGTTTTATTTTTTCAGTTTGTTTATATGGTAGATTACATTGATAGATTTAGATACCTTAAACCATTCCTGCATGCCAGGAATGAAGCCTACCTGGTCATGAAGAATGATATCTTTGATATGTTCTTGTAATCATTTTGCAAGTATTTTATTGTGTATTTTTCATCAATATTCATAAGAGAAATTGATCTGAAATTCTCTTTTTCTGTTGGGTCTCTGTTGGGCTTAGGTATCAATGTGACTGTGGCCTCACAGAATGAATTTGGTAGAGTTCCATCCATTTCTATCTTTTGGAGTAGTTTGAAGAGTATTGGTATTAGCTCTTCTTTGAAAGTCTGGTAGAATTCTGCACTGAAACCATCTGGCCCTGAGCTTTTTTTTTTTTTTTTTTTTTTTTGCTTGGGAGACTATCAATTATTGCTTCTATTTCTGTAGGGGAAATTGGTCTATTTAATTTGTTTATCTGTTCTTCACTCAATTTTGACAAGTGGAATCAATCAAGAAAATTTTCCATCTCCCTTAGATTTTCATATTTTGTGGCATATCTGCCTTTAAAATAGGATCTTATAATTCTTTGTATTTCTTCAATGTCTGTTGTTATGTCTCCCTTTTCATTTCTCATTTTGTTGATTTCAATACTGTCTCTCTGCCTTTTAGTTAGTTTGGCTAATGGTTTGTCTATCTTGTTGATTTTCTCAAAGAACCAGCTCCTGGTTTTGTTGATTCTTTGAATTGTTCTCTTTGTTTCTAATTTATTGATTTCAGCCTTGAGTGTGATTACTTCCAGAAGTCTACTCCTCTTGGGTGCTTCTGCCTCTTTTTTTCTAGGGCATCTAGCTGTGTCTTTAAGTTGATTATGATGGATGTTTCCACTTTCTTCTTGAAGGCACTTAGTGCTTTGAATTTTCCTTTTAGCACTGCCTTCCATGTGTCCCACAAATTTGGATATGTTGATGCTTCATTTTCATTAAATTGCAGGAAGTCTTCTATTCTTTCTTTATTTCTTCCCTGACTCAGGTGTCATCAAGTAGAGAGTTGTTTAGTTTCCATATATGTGTGAGGTTTTTGTTATTTCTGTTGTTGTTGAAGTCCAGTCTTAGACCATGGTGATCTGATGGGATACAGGTCTTCTTATTTCAATCTTCTTGAATCTGTTCAGGCTAGCTTTGTGACAACTATGTGATCAGTTTTTAAGAATGTTTCATGGGGTGCTGAGAAGAAGGTATAATCCTTTGTGGTTGGGTGAAAAGCTCTGTAGATATCTGTTAGATCCATTTGATTCATGACATTGGTTAATGTTGTTACTTCTTGGTTTAGTTTTTGATTCAATAAACTATCCTTCAGTGAAAGTGAGATGTTGAAGTCTATCACTATTAATGTGTGGGGATGGATGTGTGGTTTAAGCTTTGTTAATAGGTCTTTTACAAATGTGGGTGTTCTTGTATTGGGAGCATAGATGTTCTGAATTGTGATGTCATCTTGGTTGACTTTACCTTTGATGAGTATAAAATGTCCTTCCTCATCTCTTTTGATTAGTTTTGGTGTAAAGTCTAATTTATTTGATATCAAAATGGCTACACCAGCTTGCTTCTTATGTCTATTTGCTTGGAATACTTTTTCCCCGCCTTTTACCCTGAGGTAATGTCTATCCTTGTGGTTGAGATGTGTTTCTTGGATGCAGATGAATGTTGGGTCTTGCTTACACATCCATTCGATTAGTCTGAGTCTTTTTATTGGAGAATTGAGACCACTAATGTTGAGAGATATTAGTGACCAGTGACTGCTAAGTCCCTTGATTTTGATATTGGTTGCAGTAGAGTGCTTGTGTTGTTATGTTTTTATGACAATATAGTTATATAATTCCTGTATAGTTTGGGTTGTAGTTTGTCACTTGGTTTGGAGTTTTCCTTCTACTAACTTCTGTAAGGACGGATTAGAGGTTAGAAACTGTTTGAATTTGTTTTTATCATGGAAAATCTTTTCTCCATCAATAGTTATTGAAAGTTTTGCTGGGGAGAGTAGGCTTTCCTGGAACCTGTGGTCTCTTAGGGCTTGTAGGACTTCTGTCCAGGCCCTTCTGGCTTTTATGGTCTCTGCTGAGAAGTCAGGTGTAATTCTGATAGGTTTGCTATTAAAGGTTAATTGACCCCTTTCCCTGGCCACTTTTAATATTTTTCTTTATTTTGTATATTTTGTGTCTTGATTATCATGTGATGGGAGGATTGTCTTTTCTGATCTAGTCTATTTGGTGTTCTATAGACTTCTTGTAGATTTATTTGCACCTCCTTCCTTAGATTGGGGAAATGTTCTTCTATGATTTTGTTGGAGATATTTTCTGGTCCTTGGAGCCAGGCATTTTCTCTTTCCTCAATTCCTATTACTCAGATTTCACCTTTTCATGGTGTCCCTTATTTCTTGGATTTTTTTGTCAGGAATTTTTCAGATTTAGCATTTTCTTTAATGGTTGTTTCAAGTTCTACCATAGTATCATCTACTGCCGAGATTTGTTCCTCAATCTCTTGAATTCTGTTAGAGAAGCTTTAGTCTGTATTACTTGCATGCTCCTCTGAGTTCACTTGTTCCTGTCTTTCTTCTGTCTGTGTTTTTATCCTTGTTTCCATATTCATCTTCAGATCTTGAACTGTTTTATTGATTTCCTTCATCTGGTTGTTTGTCTTTCCTGGATTTTTTTCCAGTGCCTCTCTATAGGTCTCTGTAATGTCTTCAATCTCTTTGGGTACATCTTCCTGCATTTGTTTTCGGATCTTGTTCATTTCCTCCATTATCCTCTTCATTACTTTAGTTTGGAGGTCATTTTCTTGTATTTCAACTGTGTTTCAGTTCTCATGGTTGATTTCATTGGGATAGTTGGGATCTGGAGATGCCATATTTGTTTTGGTTTTTCTTGTTTATGATTTCCATTGACCTCTAATCATCTTACTTTCTCTGAAGTTGGAATCCTGATCCACGCTCTCTGTTCTACCTGGGCCAAGAGGCCCACAGGGCATTCAAAGAAGGAGACAGAGGGTGAGCAGGTGTGACATGCCCACAGGTATTGCCTGCTCGGCAGTGGGAAGCTTTAAAACTGTAGCTGGAGGTGTGACTGCAGGTTCCTGAGACCTTGTGTCAGCCCTGGGTCTCTCCAAGGGCTGGTGGGCCTGATCTATGCTCTCCGTTCCCCCTGGACCAGCACGCACACAGGTGGTCACAGAAGAAGACAGGGGGTGCAGTTGATGCAAACACCCTTGGCTCAGAGTTCTGGTTTCATGCTCATGTTGCAGTGAACCAGAATTCTATGTTATTTCAAGACACTTAAGGACATTCTCTTTACATCTGAAATGGCAAATGATTTGTATTGGAAATATTCCAATACTCCAGTAATAGAAGAAAGAATATGTCACCATGCATATCATTTCCTTTTACTACTTCAGGAATGCCGACACAAAGTAATAAAAAGCCAGGAGGGAATGAGGGGATACCAACCAACCCCTAAAACTTTTGATCCAACATTTGTCTCACTTATAGAAGTATAGGGGTAAAGACAAAGCAGATATTGAGTTAATGGCCAACCAATGACTTGCCCAACTGGAGACCCACTTCATGGGAGAAAGCCAACTCATGACACGATTAATAATATGCTTCTATATTGCAGACAGGATCCTAGCTTAACTGTCTTCAGAGAGGCTACATTAGGTAGCTGACAAAAACATATGTAGAGAACCATAGCAAACAATAATCAGAGCCAGGAGAGTCTTGTGGAAGAGTAGGAGGAAGGATTGAGAGAGAAGGAGGTGTCAAGGACAACACAAAAAAACTTACAAAGTCAAATAACCTAGGTACATAAGGGCTTACAAAAATTAAATTACCTTTGTTTGTAATTTATTGATTCTCAACAGAGGAATATCAAATGGCTGAGAAACACTTACAGAAATGCTCAATGTCTTTAGTCATCAGGGAAATGCAAATCAAAACTACTCAGATATTCCATCTTACACCTATAAGAATGGTTAAGATAAAAAATACAAGTAACACAACATGCTGGCGAGGATGTGGAGAAAGAGGAACACACCTTCATTGCTAATAGGAATGCAAACTTGAACAACCACATTGGAAATCTATATGGTGCTATATCAGAAAACTGGGAATAGGCCTTCCTCAAGATGTAGTTATTCTACTCCTTGGAATATACGCAGAAGATGCTCCAGCATACAACAGGGACATATGCTCAACCATGTTTGTAGTGGCCTTATTCATAATAGCCAGAACCTGGAAACAGCCTATGTGCCCCTCAGTCAAAGAATGGATAAAGAAACTGTGGTATCTTTACACTATGGAATAGTACTCAGCTAAAAAACAAGTAATTCCCAAAATTTATGAACAAATGGATGGAACTAGAAAGAATCATAATGAGTGAGTTAACCCAGACGCAGAAAGATTCAAATGGTATATACTCATTTATAATGGGACACTAGGCCAAAGGACAGGTCCCATGAAAGTCTTCACTTAGCAGGAAATTGGAATAGATGTGAGGACATCCTATTGGGACTCTAGGTGAGAGAAGTATGGGAGAATGGGGAAATAGAAGGATCTAGATTGTCATAAAAATGTACAAGAAGAACATTATGACTAACAGATCTGGGCCCAAGGGTTCTGCTTAAACTATTGCACCAACCAAGGACAATGCATGCAGTAAACATCAAACCCCTACCCAGATATAGCCAATGGACAGGACATTCTCCGCAGTTGAGTGGAGAGCAGGGACTGACTTTCACACAAACTCTGGTTCCCCATATTTGACTATATCCTCTTGATGAGGAGGCCCGGTGGCACTCAGAGGAAGGATAACAGGTAACAGACTACCAGGAAGAGACTTGACACCCTATGATAATAGAAAGGGGTAAGAGGTCCCCCTCAGTCACATAGGGGAGGGCAATAAGGTGAAAGCAGGAGGGAGGGAGGAACAGGAGGATACAAGGAGTGGTATAACAATTAAGATGTAATATAAATGAATTAATAAAAAACAAAAACAAAAATAAATAAAATAAAAAGAGGAAACTCAGTGTAGCTAAGCTAGGATTATTTATTTTTTTAAAGAAGAAAATGGTAAATCTCTGCCTCAAACTAATCCTCTATCTGAGTTACATTCTGCACTAATTGTGTCTTGTCACTGGATAGCAGTGAAAATGTTCTACATTGGTTGCAAATATAGATGCATATTGTTCCCTCTTTAGAACTTCTTTCCAGTCTGTTGTCTTCCTGGCACAAATGCAGTATGTGTACTTTTCTACCTGCAATGCCACATTTTCTTCCATTTTCATTGTTAGGTTTTAATATAAACAATGAGAAAAAATGTACAAAAAAATAAAAGGATAAAATAGAGCAAAAAGGATTTAGCTGCTGGTTAATTTAAAAATGTTTTAAACATCATTTTCAATCTATTTTTTCTCTTTGTATTACCACGGTGCATAATGACAGTACTCAGAATTAATGTACATCCCAGACATTACATTGGTATCCACTGTAACTTAGCAACAACTAACCCGGTTTCCTCAGCTTCTGGATTTCCATTGCTGGACATGGGAGGCCACAGAAAACTCAATTTACTCTAAATTTCTTATGTTAGCAGTTAAATGTTAAGCTCTTGTTTACAGAATGCTTTCTGAATTGCCAGTTAGAATTCAACAGGCTCTGTTCTTCACAGCCAGAAATGCAAGCCATTTCCTTTAGCAAGAAGAAAAGTCATTTAAAATCATTTTTTTCTGCCAACTCTCTCCTGTCCCACATGTTCTTCCTTAACCCAAGATGGCTTCCAAATAAAAACAGAAATTTGATATCAAAATATTAATGTTATGTATTTAAATACATTTAAAATTAATAATCTATGTGTAATAATGATGAAAAATCATAGTAAACATATAATACAGGAATATATTAGTGGAATTTCAGAATTTAAGGACATGTAATTCACCTCTTGCTGGCTGAACTCTGCTAAGACCCAGATTTACTCAAATTTTGATATTTATGGATAATACCTAGGAGATACACAAGATGTTCAATTGTTTTTTAACAAGTGAAGGACTTAATAATCTATTTTTTAAATGAGAATAAGATGTAATTTATTCTGTAACAATTTAGAGTGACTGTGGCCAAGAATACAGATATAGGCTATCTTAAACTACATGTTTCAAAGTAGAAGTTCCATGAGATCTTTTTAAAAAAAATTTTATTAATTTATTCTTGTTACATCTCTATGGTTATTCCATCCCTTGTATCCTCCCATTCTTCCCTCCCTCCCATTTTCCCCTTATTCCCTTCCCCTATGACTGTGCCTGAGGGGGACTTCCTCCCCCCTGTATATGCTCATAGGGTATCAAGTCTCTTCTTGGTAACCTCCTATCCTTCCTCTGAGTGCCACCAGGTCTCCCCCTCCAGGGGACATGGTCAAATGTGAGGCACCAGAGTATGTGTGAAAGTCATACCCCACTCTCCACTCAACTGTGGAAAATGTTCTGTCCATTGGCTAGATCTGGGTAGGGGTTTAAAGTTTACTGCCTGTATTGTCCTTGGCTGGTGCCTTAGTTTGAGCGGGACCCCTAGGCCCAAATCTGCCTATCATAATGTTCTACTTGTAGGTTTCTAGGACCCTCTGGATCCTTCTACTTTGCTAAGCATGGGAGACTTAAAATCTTAATAAACTTATATTAGGATATCCCAACACCAATATTTACAAGTAAGCAAAAATAGAGAAAGGACTTAGTGCAAAAGTAAAGTCTTTAAAGTTGAGAACATTTATCTCAAAAATAGTGTGTATACTTTGATGTGTAATAGTCTAGAATAAAATTTATGCATTGATCTAAGTAGAGAAATCACTATTTGAGTACAGACCTTCTTTTTCTAACAGTGTTTCTCAGAGATGATTCAGGCAACTTATAGTTTACACTTGTAGATGGACAGTACTGCAACATTGACATTACCACATTTATGCTATCACCGTTAAAACTTAAATTTGTATGCATAGATGTGTGTGACTATGTGTGAGTGTGAATGCATGTATGTGTGTGTGTGTGTGTGTGTGTGTGTGTGTGTGTGTGTGTGTGTGTAATAGTCAAAGAGTGGAGGATATCAATTTGAAAGGTGGAGGATGAGAGTGGTTCGAGTGAGGGTATGGGTAGGGACTGGAGGGAGGAAAAGGACAAGAGAAAGTTATATAATTCTGCTTTAACTCAATAAATTCTTCATTGGAAAATACAATATTTTATCATCATTTCCCTGAAAGCATTTGTTACAACTGGAGCTGTGAACTTTAACATTTCTCCGATTGGGAATATTATATAGGCATTAGATTGTTTGAATATCTTCAAAGAAGGTGAAAAGGTAATCCTATTTCCTTATGTAAGAACTGAGATCCATGCTAATAGAGGATCTGTTTGTCCTGTAAACAACAATGAACACACTAAGGTATGTGTGCTTATGTGGATATCCTTGGGGGATTCTAGAATGAGAAAAAAAATTATGTAGACACGTGTGCTATCAAGTCAAAATTTAGAGGCCTCTTTAAGTTGTATGTGTGCATGCATGCATGGTTGTGTTCATGTTGTGTATGTGCTTTTATGTGTGTTTTTGTGTGTGTGAATTAGTGAATATGTATAATTCTCTAATAATTTACATTCTTTTAAAATAAATTTATATTATCTAAGGTAAGAATTTATTCAATGATTTTTAAAACACCTTAATTTATTTGATTTATGTTGTCACTATGGTTTTTAACATACACCTAAATGTAAAATAATCTACATCAGACTGACAATAACTTTAATCAAATGAGCTCTAGAAATTATATTTCCATATAAGCCATTCCTTTCTAATTTTATGTTATTATGTTGATGTTACTACATAGCAAAGTTACCTGCTTTGATATTAAATTACCAAGAGTATTTTGCTACAATTTTTACTTAACACAGTTATTTAGTTTTCAAAGAAACTAAGAAAAGAGAGGACTTCACAGATAAGAACAAATGTATTTTGTTACATTTATTCTTATTCTTAATTACCTTGGATCTATTACCTTTTTTCTCTATACATTTAGCATCTGGTCTAATTTTCTTGTTTCAAAACAGCATTGCTTCCACTTAGCTCCTCTGTGCTATTACTGTCAAATACATTATATTTCTCAATGTTATACTACAAACAATATAATTATACACATATTATTTTACAAAGTTGCATTAAAACAGGGTAGGAGATAAATGTAAAAGAAATATACAAATATAACATTTTTGTAGTTGCCTACATAATTGCTTATCCTGGCATTTCCTGTTTCTTCTGTGTGTTTGCATAATTTGTCTGGTATGTTTTGTTTTCAGCCAGAGAAATTTTTAGCATCTCTTTGAAGATGAGTTTTCATGCAACAAATCCTTTCAATGTTCAGCTAACAAATGATAAATTTTAAATGAATATATAAATATGGATTTCCAGAATATGGAATTTTTTAGTTAAAAGACATGTAAGTTGTTTATTTAAACACTACAGTCAGATGTTTGTCATGCTACCTTACTGCATTTGTTCTAATATAACTCCTTCATTTCGTAAATAAATGTAAAAGAATATAAAATTTAAGTTTCATAGAATTATGAATCTTTCATAGATTGTCTATCTTCATTTATTTATGTTTAATCTTAAAGTAATGTACCTTTGAGACTGTTTAAGTTTGATGAGTTTTCTGTGGTCATACATTTGCTATTGACTGCTTCATCTAGTTTATTATATAATTCATATTTAGAATTCTCTTTCTTTCTTTCTATTCTACTTTTATTGAAATTTTCTTCAGTGGTTTTCATCATCATATTTCCGGAAAGGTTTGCTTTAGGTATATCAGTTTATTATTTATGATTGCTACTTTTAACCCCTATCTGTAAAGTTTGGTTTCCCTCATTGTATAATTCCACCATCTTGTTTATTCCTGCATCTCATGATATATTGATGAGTTTAGATATTAGAGGATGTAAGGGAATGAGTCTCAATGTGATCTTCTATGTCTAGAGTACTTACTGTCATTAGATTTTCCTCTGCTGTGTTGGCACTGGGTCACCTATTAGAGGAAGTACTGAGTCTCAAATTATCTTGGGCAATCATGTTAAAAAATGAAAGCCTGATATCTGAGCTAAGATATCTTTACTATCAAATATCTGGATCTCCCTACTTATATTCTATATTCACTATCTCCAAGGATATCATATATAGCCAGTAGCATTACTCTGATTACTCTTTCTGACAGTACCCTGATACATAAATTGTCTCATGGTCTGATTCAGAGGAAGCCACATTGCTAAAACATAATGTGGTCCCTAGTTAAAACTTCCTGTAATGTACCAAGTGGGCTGGAACTTTAATATTATGAAATTGGACCTGGATCTTTGGACGTGGGGCAGTAGTGAAGAACACTTACTATTCTTATAGTTTCCAAGCACCCGTTTCACAAGGCTCATAACTATCTGCAGCTGCAGCACCAGGAGTACCAGTGCTTTCTACTGGCCTCAGAGGCTACCTGTACACTTGTGTGCATAGAGAGACACCTCCACCCAGATAGACAAGCACACAGGAACACGAGTGTACACACACGTACACACACACACACACACACACACACACACACACATGAGTCTCTTTTCTCCCAGATCCAATACACTGGTTTTATCTTCATTTCCTCAGCAGAGCACCTGTGACAGCCTTCTCTATTTCTGATTCCCATCACCTGTTAACTCAGCATTTCTTCCCCTTCTAACCTTTCTGCCCCTACTTCTTCCTTTAGCCAAAACCAAATGCCAAAATGTACACAACAGGCCATTCCACTAAGTAGACTGCCTACAGATCTTTTCTTTTTCCACTGTTCTCCCAGATCCAACACCTGCCCCCAAGTCTCTTCCCAAGCTCTGCATCAGAAAAAAGTGCTGCAATTCTTTTTTCTCTCTGGACCTGTACTCAATGGATCGCCAAATCTTCTCCTGCTCCCTTCTGTTCCTCAACACATCCCAATGGTCCAGCATCCAAGAACAAAAAGGGTTCCCTGGGATTACACCTGCTTTGCAGGCAAGGGAAACAGAAAACCCACACCCTCATCAGCTTCCCCTCTAATCTGCACTCTCATCCTTAGCACTGTAAAGGAACACCAGCTGCAGCTTTAATTTTCCCCAGGACCACACCATGTGTGGATACCACCTTCCTCCTCCCCAACCTGACTCCTATCTGTATCAAAGCTTGCTGTTCCAGCAGGCACTGCCTGCTAACCCAGAGGCTACATAGATCAGAAGACCTGGTAGGCTGGCTGTAGACTTTTCTCCCTTTAGTCTCCCGTATCCAATCCCCCAGTCTTATTCCCAGCTGGGCAGCAGAGCACCTGTGACAGCTCACCTTCTCCCATGATCTGTGCAGGTCACTGATATTCCTCTTATAACCTTCCTCCCTGACTTTTTTTTGCATTATCCCAGCCCCTAAACCCAGAAAGCATCCAGGATAAACCAGAGGGCACTGTTCCCAGGGCAACAAGCACACTGAAGGCAGACCTATAACTACTGCACTACTGTAGCCAATCCTCCTGAACTCATCCACAGCTCAGTAGAAGAAAACCTGATGTGGTCTCCCTTTTCTGTCTGATCCCATTACCAACTGATCACAGAGATCTCCAGCCATTCCTCACCCAAGTCATCCCCCTATCCAAGTCTCAAGTTGAGCAGGCATTCTCTGTAAACACAGTGACTGATCTGGCCAGGAAAACAGGTAAGCTAACTGAAGACTTTTCCTGATCTCTCCTCTCTTCTCCTCAAAACCCAATCTCCTAGTCACACACCTGTCTCTGAGGCATCACACTAGCTGCAGCCATCATTTTTCTTCTCACCACCCATCACGTGAATTCCACCGAGCTTCCCCTGATAACCCGTCTATCCCTACTTGTTGCTTGATGCCAGCCTCTAGCTCCAGAAGGAATTTCTTGCCAAGCCACAGTGCACTCCTGTTAGGAAAGCAGGTAGGCTGACTGCAGATCTGTCTCTGATGTTCCTCTAGACCCAACCTCCAGTTTCAGGCCAGGGCTATAGCAGACACTCTGGGGTGACCTCTCTTTACTTTCTTGCCCCATTCCAAAGAGAAAAAAAAAAAGAAGCAAGTCCTGGTTAAGAACTCTGACCATGAGGAAATCCAAAGAATCATTAGGACATACTTTAAAAACCTGTACTCAACAATTTAAAAAAGCTAAATAAAATGGGTAGATCTGGATAGATAACACTTTTCAAAGCTAAATAAAGATAAAATAAAGAACATAAATATACTTGTAACCCTTAGTGAAACATAAGCACAGGGCCTACCACATTCTGCACCAGGTCTTCTGTGTATATCTTGTAGCTATTCGCTTAACATTTTCATGGGAATCCTGAGTGTGTGGATGTGTGGGCCTCTGAGGCTTGTGTCTGCTCATGCGGTTCTTTTCCTTCTGTTATTTTGACTTGTTCAGCCACAATATGATAGCTTATGCTTTATATTTCTCTATTTTACTTTTTCAGGTTTGCTTGTTATTTTAGAAACCACTTCTGTTCTAAAGAGAGACAGAAAGGGAATGGGTATAGAAGGAAAGGAGATGAGGAGAAATTGGTAGGAGTATAGGGTGGGGAAACTGTAATCAGGACATATTTTATGAAAAAAGAATCTATTTTCAATAAAAAGAAAATAAAATGGAACCTAAAGTTAGAGGTCAGTAATTTCTCTTTGTTTTTTTTTTTCTAACTGTATCATTGCTATAAAGGAGATGTGATAGGTGTCACTATTGAAAAAATGACAAAAACTGAAAAAGCACTGTCCCTGACTCATGACATTTTCCACTAAGTATCTGCTTCATCCACAAGTGAGGATTAATCAAACCTTGTGTTATTTACTAAAGTCTTTCACAGGGTCTCAGTTAAGGGAGATTATATACCAATGTCTCTGTGTGGAAAATGAAAGGCAAATAATTCCTGAGGGATATTTTCATGAGTTTGGACTGGATAAATCTCAACTGAAATCTCTATTAGCCTTCCAAACTTAAATGTCATGAGTGTTCAATTAGATACCCTTGTCTTCAGTTACATAGAGATTACTTCCTTTGTACTTCAGGTAAAGAGAGAAGTGATTCAGCATTCAATTAAATATAGACAATATTGGCAAGACCACTGGAAAGCATAGTGTACTAATTATAGTTAAAAACATGATTATTCCAATGAGTGGAAAAGATAAAATAAGTGGCACTGTGGATATGACAGCCATAAATAGTGACAGTGGTGTAAGAAGAAAACCATAGAAGCGTGTTGACATGAAGTGGAAAACTATTTCTTAAAGGATGACAAAGCAACAAACAAACAAACAAACAGGATACATTAGTGAAACATCTACAATCTATTTAAAAGTGCTTTTAGCATAATAATAGAGTAATAAAAATAATACAAATTATTAAAGGGTAGCTAGAGAATAAAGAAAGTGATAACAGAAGAAAATATTTAAAAATATTTTAAATCCAAAATGGAATAAAAATGCTGAGGGCTACAAAGTTATGCTTTGTCAGAACATTTTTAATGTGGCTTACACAATAAAATCTTTTTATTCTCATGGCAAGAATAGAGTGATAAAAGAAAACAATAATGGATAAAATTAAGTTCATATTGCATAGTGTGTGGAGTCTGGACATAACATGAAAATAGGACATAAATTCTATGAGCTCACATATGTATGTGGAGGTAGCAATAGAACAAGCCTGAGTTGTAATTGTATCTTCTCAGAAGAACAGGAGTGGATTTCAGACTATCCATAGAGTAAGATAATATTAAAATCATGTTTGTTTGTGTTTGTGTGTATATGTGTTTGTGTGTGTGTGTGTTGTGTATGCTGTGTACGTGTATAGTCACCAGATAAGATCTGGTTCCTCTTCTAACATTCTTAACTATATTCCTTTGAGTCAAGGTCTCTCACTGAATCTGGCCCTAGGCTAGTGGCGATCATCATGCACCATAGATCCTCCTACATTTAAACAAACACAAAAATAAAAATGTCACAGTGGCTTGAATTTATTTCAATGATACAATCTCTCTCTTTATTTAGTTCTATGAGCCAGGCTTTATCCTAAAACATTCTCTACCCTTATATATTTATTTAAAGGAGAATCATTATTTATTTTAATAATTTTCAACTTTTAATTTTTCATCCCTGCTAGCTCCATCTTTGAATTTCAACATTTTTCCCTTAGGGGATTTGTGTTCATTAACTACAATATTTTATTGAAATGTGAAAGGAAGGCTGTCATTTCTGTTATTATACATTTAATTTAGATATAACTCTATGTGTGCCTATGTGTGATTACGTAGAGTGCATTTGTGAACATAAAAAGAGATAGAAATGAAGCTTATGCCTTGTAAAGGTTATATAAGATAAATATTTGCCAATCTTGATGCTATATCCTCTGAGCTAAACTTTACATGGTCTGAATCATATTTTAAATTTTAAAGATGTTAAAAATACTGACAGTATTTTCTTTGACATTCTAATTAGACAGGAACAAACACTCAACAGAAATCTTGTGTATGCATGTGTGTGTTGCATGCATTGTGTGTGTGTGTGTGTGTGTGTGTGTGTGTGTGTGTGTATAGCTTCTGGGATACCATATACATAACAGTATTATAATTATTATTTATACTTATTATGATTGTTTAAATGTTGTCCTAATTCATACAAAGTATAAAATTAAACATGCAAATATACATTTGAAGAACAGTTATGAATGTTCAGTTGGAGAATTTTAGACAACTAGTGCATCTCTGTGGAGGCTCAAAGTGTCAATACATACAGATATCTTGTTAGTATGCTCTTACTCTCCACTGTATGATGCCAGATATCAGAGGCACAGTCTCATTTTGTAGCTAAATTTATCACATAAGGTGTGTTTGAATATCTCGTGAAAATGTGTCTAATATTAGAGTACTAGGTTTTGGTTCAGTAACCATATTCTCCCTTCAACTATGACTCTCTTTTCATAGGGATTATGTGGTCATAAAACACATTGATTCTGTTTTCTGGGCACAGATTTCCTTTTTGTCCCCCTGCCCCACATCTTTCACATGATCTTCTTTTATTTTTTCTTTTTGTGTGTGTGTGTGTTTTTAAAAATTTTTTAATTAATTTATTTTTGTTATATCTCAATGGTTATCTCATCCCTTGTATCCTCACATTCTTCCCTCCCTCTCATTTTCCCCTTATTCCCCTCCCCCAGATCTAGCCAATGGGCAGAACATTCTCCACTGTTGAGTGGAGAGTGGGGTATGACTTCCCCACATACTCTGGTGCCTCACACTTGACCATGTCCCCTGGAGGGGAGACCTGGTGGCACTCAGAGGAAGGACAGCAGGTTACCGAGAAGAGACTTGATACCCTATGAGCATATACAGGGGGAGGTAATGCCCCTCAGGAACAGTCATAGCAGAGGAGAATAAGGGGAAAAGGGGAGGGAGGGAAGAATGGCATGACACAAGGGATGGGATAACCATTGAGATGTAACAAGAATAAATTAATAATAAAAAATTAAAAAATATATATACAGTGCATCTGAAGACATGATGTATGTATGAAGAAAGTGGATATGTTTGCCCCATTGACCTCTGAATATTGGAGGAAAACTTCATGGAGTCAATTCTCTCCTTTTACCCCCTCATAGCTTCTGAAGATCAAACTCAGGGCAACAAACATAACACAACTTTTGAATATCTTGTGTACCTCAAAACAAGAAGATATTTCCTCTTGTAAAATAATGCCCAAAGGACTATATTGTATACCATTTATTAACACACCAATCCCATCATATTCCAAAGCATTCAGTTTTGTTTATTTTATTATTGATTTATTTGCATCGTAAATGAGAAGCTTAGACAGTATGCATTAAACCAAAATTCCTTCAGCCCATTTAAGGAGTTATCATTGATTCTTGAAGTGTGACCCAAAGAATTTGAAGCAAGTTATTATAAACAAAGCTATGAAATAATTTCTGAAGGAATAGAGAAAATTATTATGTCCACCTGATCACATAGATATTCTGAGAACAATCTAAAGTCAAATTGATCAGCTATCATGTGTCAGGATGGTTTGTAGATATGGGTAACTTTTCCCATACTGATGTTACAAATGGATTCCATTTTGAATAATTCTCTCATAGGACAGTTGTTCATGAAGGGAGTATATAAAGAATTCAGTGCAATATCTGTCAAAAAAAGTTTCAATGGCAAAGTTAGTATCTGATGATGAAAATTAAACTTTCAATAAAATGGCTTCATTACTATTTTATATGATATGTAGTCTTTAAATATGCATGTATAAGTAAATTAAATATTGTGATTAGACTTCTGAATATTTAATTTGCAGTCTGAGAGTACACATTTAGATGTTCTTCCAGGAATGTGAGAAATTACTCTACATTGTTTATCTTATCTGTCAGCACATAATAAACAGAGCACAAGCTCCCTATAAAGGCATGTAGCATATATGTACCAATTGAGGGCCTGAAGCCCAGGACATTTTGAAAGAATTGCAACTACCACTTTCCCATCTCACAAATGTAACCAGGTGCAGGCAGGTAAGTTACTGGAATTGATTCAATTTGTTTTCTGTTCACATTTCTGCTGCAACCCAAGATCAATTGCAACATTATCTAGCAGGACCTGAGTGCACAGTTCTTTACACTTTATTATCTGTATTTCTAGTTCCTTCCTAATAGTCTTTTTCCTTAGTCAGTAAACACAGCTGTCTTTTTAATAAGCTGCAGACCACAGATATTGACAAATCCTGATGTGCTTCATTCATAACTTAAAACTCTTCAAGTTCAAGAAATTGTGCTCTTTGTTGTTATACATAAATTATCACATTTAAAGTACATTGGTCAAGCATATAGCAACTAAAACATAGAGCAAGCTGACCCTATATAAAGATATACAACACAAAACCAAGTCCAGGAAAATTTTTTTTGAACTTTCCCTCACTCAAAATCCCTGGCATGGCTTAAATTCTTGTTATCTAAGCTAATGACACTTCTGTATTATTTAGTCTATTTTAGTTCGGTTTTCTCTCGTATGCAACACCATTCAGATGCCTTAATACTTAATGCTCTGAACTCTTCCTTAAATATAGTAATTTCCTTTGTCCATTGTAGAGATATTTCTCATAGTTTTCATTGTCTTACATTCAGAACACTTCTCAGATGATTATTACTATTTCTTTTTAGAAGTCATTTTTTTTGGCATTGGCAAACATGTACACAATGCATCATGATTATATTCTGTCTATTCTCCTAGTATTTAAGAGCCTCCCAAAACATCTCTTTTCTCTTTCCTGTCCTCTTCTTTTCCTTTTACTTTTTTGTAACCACTGAGTCTGATTAGAGATGACAGCATTTGGGTGGGTATGGGGTCATGCATGGAAACAAAGGAAACATATTACTGGCAATAATCCCCAAACACAATAGGCTCCTCCCAACCCAGAAGTCAACAACAGCTAACAGCCTTCAAGAGAACATAAGCTCCTGTCATCCATGCCTATGGACGTTGCTGTAGCTGCTCTATCCCAGCACTGGTTCAAAATTTCATAGAATGCCAATCAAGTTGTTTGAGACGTATTTCCACTCACTGAAGCAAATCCAAAACACTTCCTTTAGCACCATACATATCACTGAGTATTGTACAACTGAACAGTTCTTCAGAATCTGCTTAGATATGTTGCACATCTAGGTTTCTAATAAACAAAAGTTTATTATGTTTAGTCAGCTGAACGTTCAATTACATTAAAATGTAATCCTATATATACAGAGTTAATAAACTGTTTTTTACTGAAGCTTTGGACACTTTAATATTGACTATTCGCTCTCAGGTACATGTTTACTATATTTTAAGGGTAAGATACTTGATGACAAATTTTGTGTCTTCTGTAGACATATATGTATGGTAATCAAAAAATAAATCCTATACTGAAACAAATAGACAAAGAAAGGAAATAGCTTAGATTTCCAGGACATAAGTAACATGTGAGCCTCAAAGGTATGTCTTTGTCCTGGGGCATGATTGAACTTCAGCATAACTGAATGTAGGAGATGAATCAATAAATATGCAAACTTTCCTTCAGCTAGTTCACAACAGAGTTTGTTATTTCAGCCACTACTTGATGGCTAGTGAAATGCATCACATCTGTTTGAATATTATAAAAGTTAAATTAGTTCTTACTTGAAAATTAAAGCATAGAGGAAATTCAAACATTTTGCTTTGAAATAATAATTTGATCAAGTAACATTTTGTTAGTGATGGGTCAGGAAGCTAAAGTATAGACAAGCGTGGTGGTTACGTTGTCTGAGTAAGTATGAAGGTGAGACATACTGATCATGATGATTTTCATTAACCCATCTATAACATTAGAGAGTTTAATCTAAAACAGAAGAACTATGTTTCTTAATTTTTTTTAGCTTTTAGAAACACATTCACAATTGATCACTGATTTGTTTTTGAAAACTGGTACCTACTACAGGGTTCTAGTTCCTTTCTTATAAAAATTTTTAATATATTTTATTAATTTATTTATATTACATCTAAATTGTTATTCCATCCCTTGTATCCTCCCATTCCTCCCTCCCTCCCATTTTTCCCTTATTCCTCTCCCCTATGACTGTTCCTGAGGGGGATTACCTCCCCCTGTATATGCTCGTAGGGTATCAAGTCTTTTCTTGGTAGCCTGCTATCCTTCCTCTGAGTGCCACCAGGCCTACTGGCTCTCTCATAAAATTCATGTTGGGGTTTAATGTTTATTGAGGTATTAATAAGTTAGAAGAAAGGTATGATAGTTGTACCAGGATGGTAGATTTTCTAAGAGCAGTCTATGCTAAAAAGAATCAAAGAGACAAAAACCCGAAAACAAAACAAAACAAAAAACAAACAAACAAACAAAACCAAGCATGAAGCAAACAAACAACCCAAAACCAAATAAAAATGATAAAAATGTAGTTAGACTATCTATAGTGCCTAAATCTGGGGTCGTTGGGGTATAATTAGGATCAGATGAGGTCATCATATTGAAGCACCCGTAACTGGATACTGGTGGCTTTATTTAGACTTATATGAAAAGCAAGTCTAATTTTTAGATATTCTTATGACCCCAAAATTCAAAAAAAGAAGATACCTATTCTACCTCCTTGCCTTTATCATAAAAAGCCCTGCCTGCCTTGGCTGTAGCAGAAAGGGAGCTATCATCAGAGGCAGCTCTTTGACTTTGCACCACAAGTGACACAAAATCAAGTTTAAAAAATTAGTTATCTAATGATTGTTACTATGTTATGAGGAATAAAGAAGTCACTAAGACAACTCTATTGCTATAGTAAGATTTCTAAGCTTCTTAACAGTAATCAGATATCCTGAATATTCATCAAATACAACAAAAATATTTTAATAATTTTGTTCCCTAGTACCATTTCTAAGTATACCAATAAAACAAAACAGAACAAAACAGTCAAGTCATTCCATGCTACAGAAAACTAACATTCGAAAAGTAATTAGAGAATCCTCATGCAACCAAACAGGATCTGAAGAATTCTGAAACATTCTATGATTGGTTCAAACTAGAAGCAGGATTTTTTTTATGTGAAATCATTAGCATTAATTAGCTATAGCCCAGAAGCACTGAACCTACACAGCAGCAAATAATTGAAATGACAAAAAGGTAATTAAAATTAGTGCTTATAAAATTCAATTTTAATAACATGTAAAGAAAATTCTCATTTACAATATTTATTTGATAAATGATATTGTTTCTTAAGTGCCATTCAAGGCAAAAAACAAAGCCATCATAGTTTCCACCTGCATTGTTTCTGCTTCCTCATTATCTCTTTAATGTGTAAGACCAATATGTCTATATTTTTTTTCTGTTATCTATTAAATTTCTAAATAGTTTTCTGTATTTGTTCTTTTTTATTATGAGCCTGGTCTCTTAGTAAGTTTTCAGATATTGTGATGACCCCAGAATTCAATTTTGAACATTATATTCTATTCCATTAGTTTATATGAATTTTTCTTTTCATTTTTCTGTTTTAAATTACAATTTAGGATACTACTACCACTTGTAACATAATGTTCTCTGTGAAGGATTTGTTCATCTCTGCCTGATTTGTTCTTTCACTAACTCAAATCTGTAATTTATTCTTCTTCAATTTTGCATGTTATAATTAATTTTAAGCATTTTAAATGAAGATTTTAAATTACCCATGATATTTTATTGCCTAGATTATATGAGTCAATTTATTGTGTTATGATTACAGAAAAATAAAAATACAGCTTAAAATTATGAAACTAATACTTGCTAAGCCTCATGAGTTTCAGAATGTTAAAACAATAGATTATATTATTATATTTCATTAGACTGCAGTATCTTGTATAATTTAGCAGAAAGCTTACAGAAAATAAGACCATAATATATGCTGTTTAGTGACAATATGAATTCATGTCTTCCAGTTTATTTTATAATGGATTTTTGTGTATATAAAATATCATTAGGGGAGAGGAGTAGGAAGAAAGTGGGAAGGAGGGAGGAATGGGAAGAAACAAGTGATAGAATAACAATTGAGATGTAATCTGAATAAATTAATAAAAAATACTATGTCAAGACAAAAGAAAAAAATCTTACATTTTTCTTTTCGTCTTTAAAATGAAGAATATTCATTTGAATCCCAACATGTGAACTTTCTTGAGTAGGACTTGGCACTTGAACTCTACCTTAATTCTCATTGAGCAAAAGGGAAACAGTTGTTTCTCTGGGAAATCATCTATGATTTTGCTTTGCCTTTCTTTGCACTGTGACAGCATAGATATGTACAACTCACCTCTTGTGTTGATAGCACCTGGCCGAAGGGAAACACTTGGTCTACTTCCTATTTCTGCAGTGTCTGTGAATTTCTGTTCAGCTTGTATGTGAGGATCACTTCCCAGTGCCAGCGTACATATGAAGCGAGGCTCAGAGAGTCTGGCCACTTCTGCCCCACTGACTCCATAGATGAATGGTCTTTCATCAAGGTCTGTTACTCTCGCTAAATCTTGCTCATGGATATTCTGCATACTGAGACTGTAGTTGCAAGACTCTCTTCTGGTCATCTCTCCATAGGTCTCACACCTGTATAAATGGGTACTGATCTAGCAATTTATCTATTTTTACTGATTTTCCCATTAGTGCTGACTGAATATATGTCTTATATATAAATATATTATGGCTCCTAATTCTCAGAAAACTCCTGTACACTATTACCATTTAGTCTACGTTTTGAGGAATGTTTATTGTCTTTTATATTAAAATAATATTACATTTCTCTCCTTTATTTCCTCTGTCTAAATCCTTTCATGTACCCATTCCCACCATTTTTCATGTTCATGTCCTCTTTTGGACATGATTTGAAAGATTTGAAAACCAATCTTTTGTGCCACACTAGCTTATGTCAAATTTCTTTTTTTATGTTTAGTATGTTTGACATTTACTAATTAAACTCCATTCTTAAATATTTAACATTTTTGTTTATAGTATACTTATAAAACATATATTTTAGTCTTTCATGTCCCTGTTTATCCAGTATCAACTTGTTAATTTATATGACCCAACAGGTCCCTGACTGGCTGGGCCTCGAATGAAGAAATAAGGAAAACAGGAAAGCTAAGAACAAGAAATCTGGTATAACATGATATCTTGGGACAAAATGTTTACTAAGAAGTATGGCTTCTTTTCACACAATTTTCAGGGAAAACAGACAGAGTAAACCAAAAGCATTCATACAGCAGAACAAAGTTGTCAGCAAGCTGATAGAGCAATGCTGCACAAAACTAACAACAGCTCTCTCAAGTGTACTCAAATGTATGCATGTGCACACAGTAGCTTTGGAACCCATAACTCCAACCTCTCCAAGGAAAAATGTAGATTCCCAGGTGCCAGGTCCTGACCCAACATTGCCAAGTCTGCCTCTGGCCAAAGTTGCAGAGCTAGCTTTCTCTGTCCTTTTATGAAGGCCTCTAAGAAATCCTTAGATTATAACAATATTAAATAGCTCACAGGACTATTTATTCTATAATATAAGATTTGTTGAATGTTCATAAAATAATGATAATTGCTTATCCATTTAATTGACTGAGTAAAAAAAAAATATGTCCAGAATTAGTAGTATTTGGCCAAATGGTCGTTATTTCTGTTTTTATTTATTTATTTTTGTTGTTGTTGTTGTTGCTTTTTTTTTTTTTTTTTTTTTTTTTTTTTTGAGGAAACGATAAATTTATTTTCAAAGTGACTTCCCTGGGCTAAATACCTACTGGCACTATAAGAGTTCCTATTTATCCACAATGACAACAGAACTTGCTGTCATTTGTATCCTTGATGGTAGCCATAGTTATTGAAATGTATAGAATATGAAAATGACTTTAATTTGCACCCCTCTCTTTATTAGAGAAATTGAACCTATTTTAGAGTATTTCCTAGCTCTTTGTGTTACTCATCACTCAGTTGAGAATTTTTTCCTTTACAAGGGTTTTATTTAAAGTATTCACATAGCCTGTTATTATTCTTATTCTTCTTCTTATTATTATTTAAAGGAATCTTTTCCAGAAAAGATTTTGTCTATGTTGATGAGTTTTTCTCTATTTTTACTTCTAGAATATTAGAGTATCATGTTTTGCACCACAGTCTTCTTTCATAGCATGGTCGCTTATTTCATTTTATTAAAATATGTTTTTTAAAAAAAGAAAAAATGAATAGTAAGAGATAATAAAAGCATTAAGAATTTATTCAATGCTTAGGAAATTCTATGAAATTAAATCTCTCCATCTTCTGTCTATGATAATTTTGTTGTGGTTGGTACTGGTTTTGCTCAACAAGTATTTATTGAGTACTGAGAAGAACAACAAAATGGTCACCAAAAATAGCCTCCCATATAGCTGTGTTTTTTATGCTTTCCCTGTATAAATAATTACCATGAGATAATAATTTAAAATGCATTTTTTTCTCATTACAAAACAATACATGGTCATTTAGGAAAAACATAGAAAAATTAAAATACAAATAAATAAAATTACAAAAACTTTGTTTATTTTTGTCTTTTATTGGCCATGTATTCTTATCTCATGCAATATAATCTGAATAAAAAGTCTTTCGATAATTCAGAGACCTAGAGAAAACCTAAAATATCTTGTCTAAAAATGAAGTCACAGGAAATTAGTCTTAATGGTATTCTGCTCTACCTATTGATTGGTACTTTTTTCAGCCACAATCAGAAATGTTTCCCCTTGCAGCACATGGGAACAGATGCAAAGGCCCACCTAGACATTTTACACACATACCCATCCACCCACACACACACACACAAACATACACACACACACACACACACACACACAGAGAGAGAGAGAGGGAGAGAGAGAGAGAGAGAGAGAGTGACTATGACAGAGACAAAGACTGAGAGAGTCCTTGGAACATTCAGCCTTTAAATGTGATGTTTCCATCAAATCCTTCTTCTCAGACCTCAGGGAACACCATGGAAGTGGAAGGAGAAGAAATACGGGAGCACTCTGCACTGATGGAGAGACTACAAACTAGGAAAAAGACTGTCAACGTTTTATGCAGTTCCTGAGAAATAATTGCGTGGCACCTACATGTAGTCCAACAATTCAACTTCAAAGTAAATGTTCAGATGAAGGATAAAACGAGGCTCAAATATTTGGGTTAGCAACACTGTTTCAAACATTATTAATAGAAAAAACATGGGGTAAACTATTTACTAGAGGATGAGTGGACAAAGTGAGATCTATGTACCAGAGAATATTGTTATGTCTAAAAATGAAGGAAAGCTTGACACAATATAAAAAGTAGAAAAAGACAGTAGTAAATAGATGAGCATTATATGGTGTTACTTATGGGAAATACCTATTGCAATTAAATTCATAGGAGAAAGTCAAATGGTGATTGGCTGAAGGGAGAAGAAGGTGTCAAATTGGATAAAATGAGTAGAGAGTTTGACTGGGAATGTTGAGAGAGTTCTGTGGACAAATTTACTTCTCCAAGTATATTCCATTAAGTATTCTAAAAACCCATGAATGGGAATACTATATTAATATCCCAATGCTATTACTGACAACAGTGACAGCTTTTGTGTATGTGTATTGTGGTGTGTGTGTGTGTGTGTGTGTGTGTGTGTGTGTGTGTGTGTGTGTGTAAATTAAAATAGCCTGATAAGTAAATATGGGCTTTTGCACCTTTCCCTTGTACTTGACTTTATATATTCCAGGCTCAGTGTACTGAGGGAGAGATGAGCATATGGCACTTTCGTTCTTCCTTTTCTACTACAAGATATTCATTTCTATGTGATTTCTTCGTTCCAAATCTCAGGCCAGACTGTACCTTTTTTTAAAAAATGGGGTTGCTAGCCAAATATTTTCTTTGAATTAATTAAAGATGTCAATGTGTGTCTATTTAAATGTAGAGTTGTTTCTATATTTGACTTACAGGGCTTGTTTTCACTAAAATTATAATAAATATCCTATAACAGTAGGCTTTCATGTAACCAGTTTTCTTTTTTTCTTTCCTGGTCTTTTTTTCTTTTCCTTCCTTCCTTCCTTCCCTTCTTTCCTTTCTCTCTCTCTCTCTCTCTCTCTCTCTCTCTCTCTCTCTCTCTCTCTCTCTCTCATAATAGACTTCTTGTTGAAGTTACCAAGTATCTTCACAGACCAGAAAATAATCTCCTGAGAATGTCCAAGTCATAACAATTTATTTGATATATATATGTGTGTGTGTGTGTTCATATTTTTGAAAGCATACACACATATATGTAATATATACACATATATACATGTTAATGGCATGCATTTGTACACGTGTGACTTTTAAAGATGAAATTATTTAATTACAAGTCTTTAAAGAGACAAAATGGATATCTTATACATGATAGTAAATGAGTCTGAAAACAGGAAAATGGAAAATAATTATAAAATTATTTTTAAAATTTTGAAATATGGAAGCTACAAATAAGTAAGTAGGTCTGATAATTTGGAAAGTGGAAGAAATGAGTGATTTGTACAACTCTGGCTTGCCACCTGGAAGAACTTTTTATAAGTAGGAAGATGAGCCAAAGCAGAATCCTTCCTTTTTGCTGCGAAAATGAAACTTATAGAAAGGTTGATTCAATTGATAGAACTGGAACTGTGGTGGAACATGTATACATGAAAAAGGAGGATTTCTGATAAGTAGTTTCAGAAGTCTACACAGGGTATCCTCTGCAAGCTCCATCTAAATATTAATCTGCATATTTAGTTGAACATTTCATGATATTAAGCAAAACATGAACTATAAGAACATTAAAACTATAAAATATTTCCAGAGACACTAAAGCAAACAACACCAAATCCCATCAATTTATAATACAGATGATTATATAATACTTTGGGAAACGACTAAGGACTTCACAAAAGAAATAGTTTAGTTTGGTGTAAGCGTAACATAAAAGACTTCAAATTAAAAATTTAAAAGAAATGCACTGTACTATAAGTGGTAATGCCAGCTCAATATGTCCAGCATTCTTTAAAGAAGAAACACAAATGCAAAGGTCTATGTAACCCTCAGCATGCCCAGTGAAGAGAGTCTCATTATACTGTAATATTCTTTTATCCCTTCCTGCCATATGGATTCCCCACATGTCTAATGTTTTAAGCAGATAAATTCAATATGTGTTGTATGTCAGAAACTGGGTATATGTCTCTTCAGAAAAAATTCAAGCCTACATTCCTTTCAGTGGGTTCTAGAAAGAAATTGGTGTTTGGTTTATATGCCTTGTTAGCTGAGTCAGGACAATGTACCTCTAGCAATGAGGGTTCCATTGGGCTCAATCATACTTCCATTGACTATAGAAATTCATGATCATTCCCATCTGCTAGAAGCGACTGAGTTCTCTGTTACAAGTGCTCTGCCACCACCAAACATATACATATATAATTCCCTTCCACCTACAAGGATCAAACTGGAATGATGAGTATATTACATGTATTTTTATAGAGAGACCATGAAATGAATACATTAAGAGACTAAGTCAGAGCCTATGCTCCCGGATTGGAAAAATTAATGTGATCATTATTGCAAAACAGACTAAATAATAAACGTTATTTGATATATTTATACTTCATATCATTAGTGATAGAAAATGACTTTGATAAAACATCTTTATTTCTTTATATTATGGCCTCTTCATTTGAACACATAACAGTCTGTAGATGAAGATAAACACTGGAGTTTAAAACAGTAAAATGTTGCTGATTTTGATTCAAACTTAGCATAGTGCTTATGAAAATGTGGACTGAGTCATTGTAAACTCTACTCTGATTTTCCTTTTTTTGGGGGAGCAGTAAATGGACCAATTTAAGGAAACTACAAACTGGAACAAGGCCAGAGCTTACAGTGACGGGAGGCCATGCAATGGTAGGGAGACACCAGGATAGTGTCACAAGGACTTTTTCACAGACCATTCAAGAAATGGACAGGTTTGGGCTTACATCCTGGGCATGACTCATGTCTCTAGGACACCCCTACATATTCTGACTTCTTCCTGGTACACAGCCCAGTGCCACAGCTGACCCTACTGAAGTGCTCCATTATGGAAGTGAGTCAGCTATAGCAAAAAGACTGATGCTTATTTGAGACCAATGAAGCCTATGAGGACTATCTTCTGATCTTCTATCAGCAAACCACCAGGCAGAAGTTGCACCCATACACTGCACAGACATAAAAATAGTAGACAGGACAGGCTCATGGGCATTCATTCATTCTGGCCCCCAGAAAATTAAGGGGTTCACAGAGGTTTGGCCAGAAAGGAGATCAGCACACTGACTGACTGAAGGAAGCTAGGTAAGAAGAGAGGCAAGTTACCTGGTTTTAAAAAGCTCAGCTGCCTTTTTGTCTTATACCAGGCAGCTCTTGGGTACCTCCTGGACAGTGGGTAAAAGTCCTAGGTTTGCATACCTGAGAGCTCTGCTGGTCCAGGCTTGGCAGTCATTTCTTTCTTACCTCACTCACTATGGTATCCAAGATACCATACCCCACATAAACCCAGGCTTTAAGACCCTTTCTTGCTTGCATCCACTTATCCCTAGATGAGGCCCTGACCTCATTCCAGCAGGTCAGGAACTACTGTTGGTCCAGACACAGTCCTCACTATAGAGCCTCCTCTGGGACATGCTGATGTTTTCTTGGCACTCTTGTTCCCAAGAAGAGTAAGGATCCGCCTGAGCCTTATACAGAAAAGGAAGAATGAGCACTCCTGTAAGGGAACCTCTTCAGCTTGTCTTCTGGATTGCAAATGCCCCAGTAACACACAAGTGCCATCCCCACGCCACTCACTGGCTCTTGGCCTCACACCCAATGGAATTTTTTCTGGAAGAATGGGATGCTCAGAGAAGGGCAAGGGGAGGACAGAATTTTCAGGGTACAGGGGCAGAATTTTCAACCCTAGGTGGGGGTTGGGGGTTAATGACTACTGAGCCTGGGGAGCAAAGCACATGGCGCCAGTTGGATTGGTGGGGTGGCCAAATCTGGCCCCCTCAGCACAAGTGCTTGTATGTCTAGATGTAGGCTTTGCAGCTGGGACAAGTGTATGTCACATCCTTGAAGTGATGGATGAGGCAGGGAATCAAGCAGCAGCCAAGATCTCACCCCATGAAGCAGTAGAAATAACCCAGGACAAAGTTCATTAGGCCAGTCTTGAAGGAGATCTTGGTGGTGATGACCAGCTCTCTTAGTGGGGGCACACTGTCTGCACAGTTGCACCTTCAAAGATCCCTTCCTGCAACACTGGCACTGTGGTGGCAGCCCATGATGGGACCAAGACTGTGGACATGTGGCCCCTAGAGCCAGGATAGGACCCTGGTGGGTAGGGTCCTGGTGGGTATTAGCCCATTGGTAAGTGAAGGCCTGGAGAAGGGTAGAAACCTGCAGGCATGTACTTGTCATGTGCAATCATGTGCGTGGGCACAAAGCCAGGCAGAGGCAATGGATGACCGGGTGGTTCATAGGGTGGGTGGGCAGAGGCTTTGTCAGCAGAGGGCAGTGGCATGCCTGGTAATGGCTGCATTACAGCTGGGGAGGGTACAGCCTGGGGTAGGTAGAGCCTACCAGAAAAGGAGCAGGTGGTTTATTAGATGTCTTTGCTGCTGATACTTTTGGACCTCACATTCCTAGTGCCCAAGAACGGAAGCAGGTGAGAGTAATTCAGCTACTCGCTCAGACAGGGATCTAGGAGGCATTCTCCATCAATCCATGCAGATCCAACTCCAGTGCTTGAAGGGAAAGAAAAGCATTCAACTGTTGGTTGGAGTGTGTCACTGGCTTGTCCCCTTCTTGGGAGGAATGAAAAGGCAAGAGTCAGTCAATGGAAACATTTTGCGTTATCCCTTTCATCAGAAGTCCTGAGAACTTGGTGCAAGGCACTCAGAATCTTATAGCCAGAGACCAGAGGAACACGAAACCACCACTTGACTCCCGCCAGATGCTCCAAGGAGCCCCTCAACCAAGCAGGCTTTCAGGGCACACCACATCTACTCTGGTTTTCAGTTTGGTAACTTCATTCTCTCTTCCTATGTTTCTGACATGTGTTTAGATTACATATTCAGGACACTAACCTTTACTGTGGTTAGCGAGAGGAAAATACCTCTACCTGTAGGATTTACAATCAAATAATAGCCAATATAGAGGATTATCTACTGGACCTTAATTTGTCCTTCTTTGTGATATACATGGAATCAATGTTATACACAAGCTTATGAAATGAGATTTCCTCTTTGAAGTACATAAGCAACATTAAGATTCTGTCAATTATTTGTCCTAAGTTTTCTATTAGATTCTGGTACCAAAAATTTTACCAGTATAGTTAATTTGTTTTATTGAGAGATTAATTTTCTATTAAAATGCAAATGTAAACTCTCAAATCTTTTCTTATTTAATGTTCATTATAAGTGAATTTATATGAGTCATGCTAATTGACCTTCATATCAATCAAACGTTGGCAAGTATAATGATAAAAAAATTGTAAGAAGATGATAGATTTACTAGGAACACTGAAATGAAAGCTTTGGAAAGAAAGCCTGAAGCTCAGAGCTTGGAAATTTTTCAGTGGGCAGAGAAATTGCTGTGCATTTCAAAGCCCAGCCACCCCTTGTGACTCCAGTGCTTGCTCTTGGCAGGGTAGAGATGGCAGCAGCTCTGAGGCATAGACACAAACACAGACTTCCACAGTCAGTGTAACTATCACAGGGTTTTAGGGTAGAGAAAGAGAGACTAGGCTGTCTGATGTTCTCCTTGGGCCTCTGTACATGTGTTCATGTGTGCATGTACTAAGACACTATGTACATATGTACTCATACACTCACATAAATAGATATGATATGCGTACACATAGAAATTCATCCAAATATAATGAAAACTTAAAACAAATTACTTATATTTACATTTTATGGACAGTAGCAGAATGCCTTATTGTGTTGGCTGGCATAAGATTTTAGTATCTCTGGCAAAGAACCAAACATTATTACTTTACAAGATAGCGTGGGTTTGAATTGCTTCGATTTATAATTTGGTATTTGTGACCAAAAGCAATTTTTTTTCAAATGCTTCAAACAATTTCTATTTTTTGAGTAAGCTAAATCTAAAGTTTTGCCTGGATGCCATAGTGCCTACAAAGATGCTGCTTTCTCTATGGTTGCAGAAAGAATTAGAAAATTATCTAAATTTCATGCTATGTTGACTGTAGATTTGTCATATAATTCAGACCAGTCCAGTCTGTGGGGTTTGTCAATGTCCTTCAGGGACACATAGCTAGCTAATTCTTCTCATTGCATTATGTTATATATGTGAACACAATATTTTGTGTTATTCTTCCCAGGTATATATTTGTATATGCCTTGTCTTTAGTCATTTGACTCCTGTAGGGTCTACAATGAGGAAGAAAAATGCTGCTAATTCATGCCTAGGATTCACTGGGATGGTCCCTGGCTGCAAAGATAATTTTTTTTCTTATTTTTTTTGTTATTGTCTTTTTTATGGGGTGATTTGTTTTGTTTTGTTTTGTTTGGGTTTGGGTTTGAGTTTTGTTTTGTTTTGTTTTGTTTTGAGACAGGGTTTTTCTGTGTACCCTTGGCTGTCCTGGATTTGCTTTATAGTTGCCTCTCATAGTTCTGTGCATGCACTACTGTGCCAGACTGATAATTTTGTCTTTCAACAACACTAGAGTAAAGACATCGTCATCTACACTACACTAAGACTCAGGCTCTCAGCAGATTGAGCCTCTTTGAATTTATTGGGGGTTTCTTCTCCATTTAAAGTTATTTCTTTGTGTCTTTCAATTTGACAGTAATGATGGTATTAATTATTATTTTGCAAAATATTTTGCCTTATTCACTATTTGATTTCTTTCTTTTGTGTTTCAAACTTAGATAAATGCATATACACAACACTAAACAAAATACATGCTAACAATTCTCAGCAAAGAATGAGCAAACAAAACACAATTATGTTTACATCAGAACCACAAAGATTCAAATTTAGAAAACTGCTACAAAAGATATTTAGTACATTAAAAGGTTTCAGTTCATTTACTTTCTAATAAAATCTGATCTCTAATTATGATTAAAAGTACTGACAAGCCAACCAAAATTAAAATCCATAAACTATAAGAAACAAAAATTTAAATATAGCCACTATTGTACACTCATCCAATAAGGTACTGTCCCTTTAAAATTTCATGACAGCATAAAATACCATGCTGCAAAATTATTTTTTAGAGTATATAATCATTGCCTTATACTAATATTACTTACTAACTTAAACTTATTGGAAACACATAAAAATGCTGTACAATTAATGAGCTTAGCATTAGTGTTCATGCTAGTAGAGTATGTAATTTAACAGATGGCTTTCGAATGTGTAACAAATAATACTACAAATAAGTTGCAACAAAACATTTAAATCTTTTTATCCATTCCCGTATGCATACATGTTAGGAGGCTTCTGTAATAATAGGCATCTGTATGGCATTTCAAAATACTTTGATATTAGTAGTTCCACTTGACCCTCTCTACTCTTTCCTGTCATAGCTCTCCCCATTTAATCATATTCTAGTTCTCTCTTTATCACTGCAGGATGTTTCTCCTCATTTAGATGATACCTACCAGTCTTTATTACATATCTAATTTATACTGTTGTTCAGGTAAAAATATACATACTTAAGCTTTACAACTAATATACACATGTAAGATAAAACATACAATATTAATTTTTTGTTGATTTGGGTTAATACACTCAAGGTGACTGTAGCCCCATATATTACTCAAAAATCTTATTTTGTTAACATATTAATCCTAACAACATTCCATTGTGTATATGTTCCACTTTTTTCCTATCAGTCTATAATGATTTTATAGCAATGAAAATGGTTGAGCAAATCAATCTGTAGTATGTTATAGACTCTTTATGTATTTGTTCAAGACTGGTTATATCTAGATATTGTGATATATCAATATGTAGGATTTTAAAGACCCTAAAGACAGATTTCCATAGTGCCTGTGCAAGCTTGCACTTCCATGATCAATATATAAGTGATCTGTTTTCAACACATCCTTGAAATTGTGTGTTGTTATATGTTTTATTGATTTTTATTACATTAACTGTTGTATAATGAAATTTCATGGTAATTTTAATTTGCACTTCCCAGTGTGCTGAGGATGTAGAACATATTATGTTTCATCATTGAAGACTATCTTATTTCTACACTCCATCTTTAATATTTTTGTTTTATTGATTTCTCATTTTTCAGTTCATCACATATTTCAGATAATAACTTTCTATCAAATATATAAAATACATTAAAATAGAGTCACAATAGTCACAATGACCCAACTAGATAACTTATGCTATTAATTAAAACTTCCAGTACCAAAACATATTGCTTCTTGTTAAGTTCTTAGTGAAAGGATTCAAACACATTTCCAAAAATATCAAATGCTACTGCCAAAGCTATTAGCTACTCTGTGTAAATGATAGGAAGGCTCTATTACTGAAGGCAAATCAATTTGGTGCTCACCTGGAATCTTGGTCCATTCTGAGAAGCATTTATGGTGTTTCAGGTAACAAAGGAAAAAAGAAATCCTCAAGAGCACTGATCAACAAATCCTGATGACTATAAAAATGACCCACACTCAATATATACAGGTAAAATAATGGCAAAAACATTATGGCAGTAAGCAATTGCCATTGTATTTAAGGACCACTCCACAAGATAAAACTCATACCTGATACCACCAAAATGAACAAGAACTTGAAACTAGAGATGTAACAGGCCTTAAAGGAAAATCTATTATAATTATTCTGCTATAAGAATATAACAGTAAGATGACTTTTGATAACATATTGTTCTCTCAATAGATTAAAAAAACTGCTTAATCCTCACCAAAGAAGCTTCATGAAATAGATTGACATTAGCACAGAGACATCGTAGCATTTAGTGCTAAGTGAGATGTTTCCTTCAAATTGCTCACTCTTCTCAAACTCAAGGACTTATGTGAAAGATGAGATGTATAGATTGTAAGGATCTGAGGGATGAAGAGAATATCCTCTAACTAGACAGGACTCTGAGAAGAAGGAGAGGGACACAAACCCCACCCAGAAGAACATCAACCCAAAATTTACCCTGCCTAAAAGATGTGCAGGGATAAAACTAGAGCAGAGATTGAGAGACTATCCAAACAATGCCTGGCCCAATCTGAGACTCAAACCACAAGTTATAGCCAACCTCTGACACTACTAACAGTACTCTGCTATGCTTACAGAAAGGAGCCCAGAACACCTATTCTATGACAGGCTTTACGATTCAGTGGGTCAAGCTGATGCTGAGACTCACAGACAAACATTGGGGAAAGTGTAGGATTTCTTGTGTAAAAGTGGGGAGAAGGATAGAAAGAATTGGGTGTAACAGGAACTCTACAAGAAGACCACCAGAGCCAACTAACTGGGGCCCAGAGGGGATTGCAGAGACTGAAGCACCAACCAAGGATCATGCATAGACTGGAACTAGGCCTCCTACATAGATGTAGCCAATGGGCAGCTCAGGCTTCATGTTGGTCCACTTAGAAGGGAAACAGGAGCTGTCTCTGACATAGATTCTGTTTCCTGGTTTTTGATAATTTTCACTTGGTGGGCCTGCCTCACTAGGCCACAAGAAAAGGTGATATGCTCTGTCCTGGTGAGACTTAATGAGCTGGGTTATTCGTTGGTAATGGGGCTCACCGTCTCTGAGGAGCTGTGTGGGAGCAAGAGGAAGGGAGAGTGGGATGGGGAGGAAAGGAGGGAGGGGTGTTCTATGACTGGGATATAAAGAGAATTAATTAATTAATTAATGAAAGAGAACTAAAATAAAAATAAAATGCAAAGCCTATTATATAATGTACAAAAATAAATATGAATGACCATTTAAAAAAGAGTTGAAGACATAGATGGTTTATTGAGTAGAATAACAGAACAAATATGAATTTTTGTCTCACTGCTTCTGTTGATATAAATTCCAAATGAGTTATAGATTTATACCTATAGCTGTAAGTTAAAATCAGAAATGAATATAAATGTATGTATTGTTGCTGCTGAGACAGGGTTTTTTTAAATAGACTACAGTGGCACTAACAATAACTGGAAAGCGTGACTCCTTTAAGCTCTTGAAGTGTTACTCTTATTCAGAAACCATCACAGCAAAGGGTGTATGAGTCAGAAGTTGACTAATGTGTATTACACACAACCAATAGAAGTTGATTTCCAAATCCATAAAATGTCCTTTGTATTTATGAGAGAAAGTATCCTTCTTATAAGTAAACTGCAAAAAAAAAAAAAAAAAAAAAAAAACCAAAACAAACCAAAAAAAAAAAACCCTGAAAATGAAACCCAGGTGATACAATATTAGTTGTTTATTACAGTATTGTGAAAGCACCTAATAATGATAAATAACAATGTTGAAATAAAGCAAGTGATGAGAACCTCACTGAACAATAGAACAGGAAAACAAGTGACATGTTTGAGGACCTCCTAATACACAACTATGTTAAAACTTACACTTAAAATTACATTTTCAAAACTTGGAGTTCTGATTAAAACTCAGAATTAGTGACATTCAATTAGAATATCATATGCAAAATCCACAACAATTCTAGTTCTGATTCATAATATGTAAAACTGAAATCACAAACCTTCTTTCTTTATTTTTACTAATTTTTACTACTACTTCTTACACATAAAGAATTATATTATCTTCTCCCGTTTCTTTTTCCCATTCAACCTTTTCCATTTGACCTCTGTTCTCATTCAATTCATTACCTCTAGTTTATTTCTTCAATTGTTTATGTGTCTCTCTTTTTCTGTGTGTGTGTGTGTGTGTGTGTACATATATATGTCTCAATATGCAATGCATACTGGCAAACCACTGCCTATATAGTCAGCCTCTTATTGATGTTTTAAACTTCTATCTCAACCTACATTGAGTGTGTATGAGTCAGAAGTTGACTAATGTGTATTACACACAACCAATAGAAGTTGATTTCCAAATCCATAAAATGTCCTTTGTATTTATGAGAGAAAGTATCCTTCTTATAAGTAAACTGCAAACCCACCTCTGTAGGTTTAAAAGTACTTTATGTATATTTTCAGTAATACAAAAATATTTTGAAAAATTAAATATTAAATAATGTAAAACACTAATATATGTTGATCTAGAGAAATGAGGGTTGTTATTGATATAGGAAGTAAACAAAATATCAAGATACTAAAATATGCATTTATTAATGGAAATTAATTCTCAGTATATATTTTCATTATTAGTGAGTATGAAACTTAACATAAAATACACAAAAAATAAAAAGGAATATTCTCACACTGAGAATTTGATTGTGATTTGATTTATTTCCAAATTTACTGAATATATTAGAAATTTTTCAAACAAGTTTTCCTTTAACATAACATCATGTTTTAAAGTTTATGTCAGTATTTTTCTCATTAAGTGTTTTTTTGCCAAAATACATACATATCAGCAAATGATATCTTGCATGCCTTTTAAATTTTTTTTTAATGATGTTTGGATATCTTTTATTTAGTAAATAATATTTTGTTCCATGAGGTTTCCCTAAGATGGATAACACACTCACTACTAAAAATGATCTAAGTAGTGTGTAAAAGATGTCAGCAACAATGAGAACGGAGAAACCTTGTCAAACTACTTGGTACCCAGTCTAATGCTGTATTGGAACACAGGGCCAGCGAGTAGTCCTTTAGGGTACCTTCATGTCTTAGTTTGTCTTGTGCCAAATCTTCATTCTATGCCAAACTGCCTTTTTAATAATTTTATCAATTTGTTACTAGTTAGTTGTAGTGGTCTGAGTGAGAAATGTCTCCTGTAGATTTGTGAAGAACAGCACTGGAACATGCACACAGATGTTATCAACTTATACCGTAATTTGTTATTTACATTCATTGTATATTTGTTGTGTATGTTTACCTTCAAACCACTCCTGTCATGGGATTGCCAAAGTATACACAAATACATGTTTCCTAGGTCGGTGGCATGGAAGAATGCACAATTTAAGGCTAATGCTGTGTGTTAAATATGCTTGTAAAAGCTGATTACCTGGGAAAACCAAAGTGCAAGACAGAGTGGATAGTCACATGTGATCTCAAAGCATTTATCAACCTAGTTGTATGTTTTTGTAAAATTCCTGTCTCTTTGAATCCAAAAGATATGTTCAGAAAAAGATATTACCACAGGACATAACTGAAGGTAACCAAATATGTGAATGAGGAAGCGACCCCTGCCTCACAATTGTGGGCAATACAGTGTCACCTCTAAAAGTTTTCATTTGTATTCTTAACAGTATCATTTCCAGTTTGAAAGGTGCTTAAGGATTATAACACAGTCTGTACAGTTATTAAAATGTCTGCTCCAGCCACAGAGGAGCGTCTCTGTGATCCCAGCACTCAGGTAAGCAGAGGCAGGCAGATCTCTGAATTCAAAGCCAGCTTGGTCTGAAAAGTGAGTCCAGCACATACAGGGCTATACAAATAAACCCTGTCTTGAAAAGTAATCAAACAAACAAACAAAAGTTCTCTGTACAACAGGATAACCAATGTATTTTGAGAACTTTTTAACCTCCAAGAATATATTTTGAAATGCAGTAAGCTCCTGGCTCTTATATGCCAAAGCAGCAGAAGCTGTAAGGTAAAAATGAGGTTTCTCCTTTTCCATTTAGAATGCTTTCAGAAAAACCAACCAACCAACCAAACAGCTGATACAAATCATGGGTTCCTTCCTTTTTTCACATGTAAATTCTGTCATGTCAATATTTCTGTACAAGTATATTTTTCTTCCTCATAATCCTCTTGCCTTCATCTCAACTCTACATTGTTGTGCTAGGATCTCTAGAAAAAAGATTCCAGTGCCAGTCAGGAAAAATGCTCACTGGCCACAGAGGTGTCATGTACTAAATGGGTAAAGAAGTTACTTGAATGAAACGTATTTAATACCAACTGTTAGCACTGAAAGAATCCTTAGAATTTGAATTTCAGGAGATAACATTATGTACCAGGCTTTCTAACTCAAAGAAGCAAAGTCTATAAACTTACTCTCTAAGTTCATGAAGATTCAAACACTGAGTTTCTATGTATTAAAATATTCAAGAATTGAAATGCGCAAACAACTATTTTCTAAAATGAATCCTTTTCTATGGCTGACTAGTTATCAAAAGTAAACAAGAATACTAAAAGCGAATTTGATATCACAGATGGCTTCAATTGAGTTTGAAATTGAAAATGTGGAAATTATATGCATATTTGTATCTTCTTTCATAAGTTTGATACTTCTGACTTTGAAATACAGAATTCAAGATATTTAAATGGTTTAGCTTTTCAATGGTTATCATACTGGAAATATATATATATATATATATATATATATATATATATATATATATATATATATATCTGAAAGTCTTTGAAACAGCCTAACTTTTGAATAAGCTTATTAAAAACAATTCATTACACAGTGATGAAAAGTCTAATATTCAGAACAATTTTAGTCATGTAGCTTTTTGCTTTCAAATTATCCCTGGAGTTCATTGACTACTAATATTAATAATTCACTTACGATCAAGGATTTTCTCATATGAAGTTACTGGGAAAATATTTAGTTCATGTTGATCAATATAATTTAATATTTGAAACCTATCTTATCCAGGGGATTTATACAATAAATAAGACAGCTATACATTCTTATTAGAATATGCTACTACACAGAGGTGTTGGTTAATGGATTTGGGAAATATTTTGGAGTTTCTGTTTTACCTTTCAATAAAAAGTACAATCAAATTATAGTTTCATAAGAAAATGAATCTTTTATGACATCTGCAGGCAACTGACAGTGCTAGCACTTGGAGACAAAGTTCAAAACACATTTTAAGTTTTATCTTCTCTTTGTTACATGACCCAGTTTTTATGAAGTGATAAAAAAATGATTCTAAGGAGAAGACATGTCATGTAAACAAAGTGCACCACATCTCCAAAACTATAAACACTGAATCTGACAATAATCATATATTCTGACAAAAAAATTCATTAAAGCATAATAATTTCAAATCTTATAAACTATTTAGTGGAAATAAACCTTTAACAGAAATTAGGTTCAGTGTAAATGGGTCAAATGATTCAGTTAGAAGGCAAACATGAGCAGCAAAGTTTTAAACAACAGACATACACTTACAATTGCTCATAAGATTCTTTCCAAGAGTGACTCATTCTGTGTCACATATTACAGATAGAATCAAAGTGAAAGGTTGGAAGTTCACACTTCATGGAATCAGCAACTGAGAAGCACGTGGAGTAATGCCACAGATAATGAGCAAGGCAGATTTAGAAAGACAAAAATTGTCATAAGGGATAATTTCAGCAGTATTGAATGATATGAGACTCATTCTACTCTGAATGAATGGGTATGACAGTTATAAAACTATATGCAAAAAAGACGTCCAAATATGTGTTGAAAAATTTGAATTTATAACTAGACAATGCAATATTAATAGCTAAAAATTTAATAACTACAAATTTAAGAGGGAATAATATAGCTGGGAGTGGGGGCACATACCTTTAATTCCAGTACTCGGGAGTCAGAGGCAGGCGGATTGCTGTGAGTTCAAAGCCAGCCTGGTCTGTCTCGAAAAACAAAACAAAACAAAACAAAACTAAAAACAAAAACAAACAAACAAAGAAAAAACCAGAAAGGTTATAGTACAATTAGGTAGCATATGCACATGTGTACATAAGAGCAAAATAGTGTAAGCTAATCATACATAATGGATGCATAATATAACAGCACTTAACACGTGTAAAAAAACACCCTGCTCTGTAGAGCACAAGAAATCATATTTAAGATAGACCACTTATTAGATGAAATGACAAATATCTGTAAACATACATTTTTAAAGCCATATAAAGTGTGCATTACAGACACAGTGGTCTTGAACTGAAACCCACAATTACCCAATCTATGACAACTATATAATATTCTCCTAAACAACTTTTGGGTCAAAACAAAAGACATCCCAAGAGAAATCTGAAAATTAGGAACTGAATAATGATAAGGCAACAGTCAGGAACAGTCAGGAAAGAATAAAAGGAAACATTTCAATATGATTATACCCATCTAAAAAATCCATGTCTAAGGCTGGCAAGATGGATCAGGGTTTACGATTACTTACTGCTGCTATTGTAAAGGATTTAGGCTCTGTTTGCAGCATCCACATTGGCAGCTCACAGTCACATAAAAAACTTTGGTTCAAGGAGATCTAGTGGTCTTTTCTGCCCACAGCAGGCATATAGTTCTATGTGGTGTGTACATAACAGAAAATGACATTTACACACAGTTGAAACAAATCATACAAGTTACACATCTATAACTAAATTAAGTAACTAAAGTTACCGAAAGATTTACCCCTTCAAAGGATAATGAGATATCCTTTAGTTAATAATTGTGCTAATAAATTAAAATGTGTCATGAAACAAGGAAAAGGGAGAATTTCTAGACATTAAGACCATTCGGTAAGCAGGAGAAAGATGCAACACATTCTTTGGTTGTTAAAAAATTAGGTTGCTGCAAGTTGTGGAGGGAATAATGCAACACTTTTAGCAGTTCCTCATATATTTTTTTTTCAAGACAGGGTTTCTCTGTGTATCAGCCTAGGCTGTCCTAGACTCTCTTTGTAGACCACGCTGGCCTCGAACTCACAGCGGTCTGCCTGCCTCTGCCTCCTGAGTGCTGGGATTAAAGGCATGCGCCACCATGCCAGGCTACAATAATCCCCACTATTATTTGACATCTAAACCACTAATCAATAGCTCAATCAAATAATTTAAATGCATTAAACAATGCTTATTTTACTGTATCACAGTATATACCATAACTTAATATTCTTAGAAAACAGAAAATGAATGTAAGCTGCTTCATACTGTGTCCAGATTTTTAACTTGCCATCATTAAAAGTCTTGATTTAACTATTTGGTGAGGTTAGAAGTATTTCCATAAAATAATCTTGTAAAAGCAGAAATTTTCTCTGCAATTACATCTGTAAAAATTCAGATGTTTCTATAGTCCATATGTTGCATTGATATAAATTTATAATGTGTTAATTCTGCAATCATTTCCAAGAAAATATTTTGTGTAAATTAAACTCAGTTTAAAATATGTTTAGTAAATCTAAGACATGTTATGCTTTTCTAAAACAAATGTATTCACTCATTCATTAAATGATATTGTTGTCCCAAAATTTTAGACAATTCTACTCATACAAGCGTATGAGAAGAATGTGAATTCTTCACCAAAACAAAATAAAAATCTTAGATCTACAAAAATTAGTCACACACACACACACACACACACACACACACACACACTCACACACACACACATGCACAGACCCTCACCAGGATAAGATAAAAAAATATTAAGAACATGTGCTTTGTTGTATATGTACCGCATATTTGTGCATATATATGTATATTTACATTTACATTTTAGTGTCTTAGTCCTTGAGCTTGATCTAATATTTGCTTTACACTTTGTAATATATCAAAATATAATGGACTATATACTATATGAGTCACATTTGTCGTAAAAGCAGCAGGAAATTTAATGGTTACACACAGTGGATTTTCAAATCTTTGACATTATGGTCTAATTTGACCAATTTTACAATTTTATATTAACTTATTTACCAATAAAATTATGCAAATGAAAACCAGGAGTTAATAAGAAGATAACTACTTATTTCAAAGATTTTTTTTGGAAAAATTATTGTTGGTTCCTCTTTATTTATAGACACAAAATAAGTACTGTTAGTGGCCAGTCATAGAACATCCTACCTGCTATTTGTAAAAAAAATTTAAATACATGCTTCTACAAAGTTTCAGTTCTACACTTGGGTTAAAACACAATTTTATTAAAAAAAAAACTTTGTGAAAGGGCAATATAATGCATTTCAATAAAGTTTGAGTGAATACGTTAATATATAATCTACATACCTAATACTTTAATAACAGAGACACAAATCTAGGATTATGATTCCTTATGTGAGCATTGATTGTTAATTTTGGCATAAAATTCATTGATTATCAATCTACTTTTCTGGTTATCTTTCTTTTCTTTCTTCTTTCTTTCTTTCTAGCTTTCTTTTTCTTTGTTTCTTTGTTTCTTTCTTTCTTTCTTCCTTTCATACTTATTTTGTTTTGTGGGGAGGGTGCCACTGATCAAGGATGCACTAAGCAAATATCTTAGTATCCCAAAACATGGAACATTCATTGTGCCTCTAAAAGGAGTTTCTAGATGCTCCTTTTTGTAAAAGTGCAGAATACTGAATTGAAGCAATAGTAATTTGACACAATATATGATAGCCAAGTCTATGGTACATAACTTTGAATAAAATAAGTGTTTAAAAATCGTAAGTCATACACAGACTCTCTTTTCCTACATTTTCTTTGCAGTAATAATTGATCTTGACAAAAGCAACTTAAGAGAAAAGGGCTTTACTTGTGTTACAGTTTCAGAGGGACAGTCTAGTTTTGCAGGGGCCAGGCAGGTGGCAGGGAAAGGATGTGAGAAAAGCAGGGAGCTGAGTAATCTAGTCTATTTATACTGTAGTGGAGTGTAGCCAGGAATTCAAGCCAGGCTATCAGAAAGGCCTACCCATAATGACCATTTCCTCCCCCAAGTGCCTACCTACTAAAGGCTCTACATAACGGGTAACACCAACTATGAATCTAGTGTTCAATCATTTGTAGCTACAAGGGACATATCACATTCTAATCAGAAGACAAGCCTTTACTCACTCAGATTCTAAGCACAGGTAAGTCTTCACCTTCCAGGGAGACCTTATGAAGGGGAAACCCCAAACAAAACCTAATATCAATTGTTTGGTATGGTGTGCATGTATTCTGCTTATAAAAGTCCTTTCCAGGATGGAGCACTATCAAAGTATCCTGTCCAAATACTACTAAAAGACACAGTTTTAGAGCCCTGCACATTGTCATGTTTATTATATAGCCCTAGCTAGTTTATAATGCACTCACCATTTCAACATTGGCATTTTTCATCTTAAGTGTTTATGCTAATCAACTCATGAGGTGCAATCATTCTAGACTTGCAATTATTAAACTACAAAGCATTGCTTTACAGAAAACTGTACAATGATAATGTAGGAGCGATTAATGACTCTAGTATTGCTCATTTGCTACCATGGAAACCATGCTCCTCTACAGAGCTATTAGTAAACAGCCTATTAAAGTTTCTGCCAAAGGCAGAGTCAGCCTTGGCAAATGTGTCATAAATGCAAAACGGCATTATTGCCATCATGATATGCCATTTCTGCACACATTAGCACTATTTTTTAATTTTTAATAAACTTTGTTTTAGTAAAAAAGATAAGGTCTATTTCTAGTGCAAGGAGACATAGATAGAAATATGGACATATGTTGATACTAGGAATGCACATATAAATATGTGCTTTACAATGCAAATATTTTAAATTAACCTACATGTGATCTATATTTTGTTATATTAATATATAAATATTTAAAATTGACATATTTATCTCATTTTTTCCTTTTTTTAACTCTTTTTTATTTATTTATTTATTCTTGTTACATCTCAATGTTTATCCCATTCCTGTATCCTCCCATTCCTCCCTACCCCCCCCGCCATTTTCCCATTATTCCCCTCACCTATAACTGTTCCTGAGGGGGATTACCTCCCCCTGTATATTCTCATAGGGTATCAAGTCTCTTCTTGGCTACCTGCTGTCCTTCCTCTGAGTGCCACCAGGTCTCCCCCTCCAGGGGACATGGTCAAATGTGAGGCACCAGAGTACGTGAGAAAGTCATATCACACTCTCCACTCAACTGTGGAGAATATTCTGACCATTGGCTAGATCTGGGAAGGGGTTTAAAGTTTACCTCCTGTATTGTCCTTGGCTGGTGCCTTAGTTTGAGCGGGACCCCTGGGCCCAAATCTGCCTATCATATTGTTCTACTTGTAGATTTCTAGGACCCTCTGTATCCTTTTATTTTGCTATTCTCCCATGCGTCTCTCATTTAAAGTCCCTGAGTTAACCCAGAAGCAGAAAGAATCAAATGGTATATACTCACTTATATCTGCATACTAGCCCAAGGGGCATGTCCCACGAAAGCCTTCACTTACCAGGAAACTGGGACAGAGGGGAGGGCATCCTATTGGGACTCATTGTTTATTTTTATTTGAGGCAGTATTTAATCTTATATTGAGTATGCTGAACTCAAACTTGTATCAATGCTCCTTCTAACAGTTAAAGTTATTATATATTAGTTTGAAAAATAGAAACAGGGACTTATGTGAGTGTCTACACATTTTGGGTTGCATGTGACTACAGTAGCTGGAACAAAGGTGTAAGAGTTTATCCTTTACCATAACTCATAACAGTATTTAGATAAATTTGCTGTTTGTATATGAGGTATTCACATTTACAATTACCATGAAGTAAAGAGACAGGAGTTTCTTAAAGACAGGATTGTATTAGTATTCTTATTTTGTGAAGATATTAGTGTACTTATTAAATATAGCTGGTATAGTCTTCTGCATGCTTAATTTAAGTAATATATTTATTGATGTGGTGGAGTGATGTGTGTGTGTGTGTATGTGAATCTGTTCTTTCTAGAATTTTCTTAAATAAACAACTTAAGGTGTTCTGCCAGTATAACATATCAAGCTGATATTTTAGTAAAATTATTTTTAATTAAAACTATATTATTTTATGTATGGTTCTTCCAATTCTTCCCATCTATCCCTCCTCATTGCTTCCACATACCGGTTTTTATTTCTAATTGCCTCTTTTTCTTCAAAGCTTATTGTTTAACTAGTGTGTGTGCTTGTGTGTATGTGTGTGTACACCCCCAAAATATATGATTATTGCCTTCTCAGCCCATTTAGTGTGATTTGTATATACATGATTTTAGGGCTGACCATTTCTATTGGATGAGCAGTTAGTGTGATCATCTTTAGGGAAGACTAAGTCTCCCAATCTCAGTATTCCTTAATTGCTATTTTTTACTTAAGTTGGTGTAAAACTTCTGAGATTTTTCCCTTCTATGCTAGCACAATTGTTGGTGTTGTACTACATCAGGAATTTTGTAAGTATCCATATTGTTAAAGCATCATGTGTAAAGTTTCACTGTAATATCTACAAGATACATTTTCACACAAACTTAGTATCTCTTCCCTGACTTCCATTATGTGTCCTGAACCTTAAGTGCAAGAGTTTTGCTATAGATGTATCAACGTATATGGAACCCTATTGTTACTTGTAGTCTGCATTTAGATCAGTTGTGGTTTTCTGTAATTGTGTCTGGTTTCTAGGTCAAAACATGCAAGATGTAATAGCTGGACAGTTTTGATGAAGCAAATAAGGGGTCACTGTTCTTCTATTTGTTGTTTTGGTTTTTTTTTTAAAAAATAAATACACTGTATAAAGAGAACCAACACATATGATACAAAACTTCCTAAACAGCAGTAGTTATTTTTCCTTACCATGACCGTCTCTATTTTTGTCATTACTGGCAAGAGAGAATTTTTTCACATGAACATCATCACACATATGAATGATACCATGAATCACTAGTTGGCAGCTGTGACATCTTTAGGCAATGGAACTGTTGTTCTATTACAATCTTGTGAGACTACGCTGTGCATGTGGGACTTCGTGATTGTCAACAGGAATGCAGTTTTTAAACCTTATGTAAAATTTTTAGCATTTAGGGAAACTTGTTTTGAAAAATTATATTTAGAAATAAATACAAATCACGGCTATATTATAACATCTCAAATATATAACATACCTTTTATTGCATCTTTGGGACATCACCCTTGCAAGTACCAGAGGAAGAATTCTTCTTGCATCATAAAATGATTTGTAAAATTTCAAATAATTGAATTAAATATATTGATATGCATGATATTGATGTTGTACCCAGGATGGTTTTAATAAAGATAAGCAGTAGATTTAGTGATTTGTTAACCTGTTTTGAAATTTAAATTAGAAGATTCCTGTACTGTTACCACTTGCATTTCGCTCACATCTAGGTGTTCACTCAATCACTCACTATAAAATAGTCCTTTCAGAATCTACTTTAACTTACTCTTAAGAATGAGATGAATTTCATTACTTGCCTTTCAAAACCTGATGTACAGTAGACTCCAAGAAGAAGAATGATTATATAACCACAGAATGCTGCATTTTGAGAGAATTTTTCAGCTTGTTTTTAACTTAAATCATAGAAAAGAATGATTTAGTAGTAAATTCAAATTTTCTATAATATAATCAAATTGCCCTTGACTATTTCAAACCTGAAAAATTAAAAGTGGATGTAAAGAAAGTACTTTTAAAATTGTTCAGAGATATCCTACAATAAATTGGTTCAGTATTTCCTATTAGTGAATCAAAATAAATGATTTGGGAACTCAAAATCATTTTCTCAAGATGTTATTGCCTTTATCCATAAACTAATTATCAGTCACATAGAAACATGTTTCTTTATTTTTATTAATTAAAATTATGCATATTCAACAGATGAATTAAATTTATACTAATTCATTGATTAAAGGAAACTTTGAAAAAATTCAAGTTCTGTGTCTGATTTAAATGCTTCAGTTAAATACAGTTAATTAGGGGTGGTAGAATGATTCCTCACTGGGTGCAGATATGGTCATTTATTTCATTCTTTGTATCTGTATGTTATGACACTTATATGAATCTTTCACTTTTAACATAATAATCAAAAAAGTTATTTGAGAATATATATCAAACACATATGATTAAACAATGATAGTACATTAAGTTCCAACTTAAACAATGTGTATGAAAGGAATATGTTCATGTACACTTTTTATATATTGATTTCTAAATTTAAGGAAGAATGTGTAGTTAAGTAAGATATAAGTATTGGCTTCATTTTTCATGAACATTGTTAAAATAGGTGAAATCATCTAGGGGAATGAAATAATTTGTATTTAGTAAGCTTAATGCATAAAAAAGTTTGCTTGGCAGGGCATGGTGGCGAATGCCTTTGATTCCAGCACTCGGGAGGCACAGGCAGGCGGATTACTGTGAGTTCAAGGCCAGCCTGTTCTACAAAGTGAGTCCAGGATGGCCAAGACTACACAGAGAAACCCTGTCTTGAAATACCAAAAAAAAAAAAAAAAAAAAAAAAAAAGCTTGGTTGTCACAGGTATCCTGAAGCCCATTACTTCAGGCTAAATCCTTATGTATTTTAAGAGCTTTGACCTTAATTAGTCACTCACATTCATTTTATGGAAGTCATAATTTTGGCCAGATTCTATGTATATAAGGTGATTTGCTGAAAATGTGACTGCATTTTCAGTATACTATGTAAATAGTAAAGCAATGAACCTAGCTATTGTCTGAAGGTGGACTGATTCTTATCAAGAATATTTCAAGTGGAAAAGATTTTATGGATCTCTAGGCTGAAACAACTTTCCAAAATCCATCAACTAAATGTGCTCAGTTTTACATGCAAATGTTGCTATAGGGATTTACAGCCATCACCACAATCTAATTTTATAATATCACCAAATGTTCCAAAGAGAAAATTCTTATCGGCAAGCTTTCACTTTCAAATTTGCTACAAACTGGCTATCCTATCAACATATAAGCACTAATTTACTCTCTGCATCTGTGACATAACTATTTTCGACATTTCAAATAAATGCCTTAAAAATAATAATTCATAGACGCCCCTATATAATTAATATAACCTTTTCAAAATTGATCCAAATGGTGTTTTTCATATATTTTTATATGTGAACATTATTTCAATACAGTACCAAGACACTTTTATGTATGCATTCTTCAGCTGACAGACAAGTTTAGTATTCTGATTTTTTTTTCTACTGAGTATCCTGATGTTCTGATAATTTGTTCACTTGTCTTATCTAGACACGATTTCATTGACTTTGTGGATCAATTTTTAGTTTGACAGATACTAAGATGAAGACATGTACATATGCTTTATTTTAATTAAGTAATATTCTCTTTCTATCACTGCAATTTGGAATTTTTCTCAATGAATTTATGGACATAGTTTTGTGTTTTTATTGGTAATTGTCCTTATACATTATGTATTTCTGATTTCTTATTAGCATAGGGAAATGTAGTTAATGTTTGTTCTGATTTTGGATCCTCCAAGGTGCTGAACTCCTCTATTATTCTGTTGCCCTTTTCATAGATTCCTAAGTGTTTTCCACATAATGTTATTGGCAGCTTTGTAGTTTTGAAGGGACCAGAGTCCTTTTTTTTTCCCACTTATTTATTTATTTAATGATACACCCTGGGGTTTGTCAGTTTAGGAATAGAAAAGACAATCTCATTGAGAACAAATTGGCTCAATCTGCATTGAGAATTAAAGCTACATTATTTTTTCTTTTTTTAAAGTTTTATTAATTTATTCAGATTACAACTAAATTGTTATCCCATAGCTTGTATCCTCCTGTTCCTCCCCATCCTACTTTCACCCTATTCCCTCCCTTTGGTCTGTGACTGACAGGGACCTCCTCCCCCACTATATGGTCATAGGCTACCGAGTCTCAGCTTCGTATCCTGCTTATTCTTTCTCTGAATGCCACCAGGCCTCCCCATCAAGGGGAGGTGGTCAAATACGGAGCACCAGAGTTCATGTCAAAGTTCTCTAAATGGGTGCCAACCAAAAAACTTTGTTTTAGACAAATATTTTAGAAGTAGTTTGCTTTCTTTGTTCCGAATGAAACCTTTCTTCTGTGACTGCACTGTGGAAGTCATGTGCTTATCTAATGTGTGGTGTAGGTTTACTACATGCACCGTATAGCCATTGGACAACTCATTTTCCATGTTTGTGGGGAGAGTGAGGACTGCCTCTGACATAAACTCTGGTGCCCCCAATATGGCCACATCCCCTTGGTATGGATGTGGAAGAGGAAGCAGTCTATCTGGATGAGACCTGATAGGCTGTACTCATACGGTGGTGGAGGAGGTCTCCTCTTGTCAGAGATCTAGGGGACGAAAATAGGGTGAAAGAGGGAGGGATGGGGAATGGGAAGATACAAGTGAAATGTAATCTGAATAAATTGCAAAACAAAGTATTTTTAAAATGAATAAAGACCCAATAGCAGTGGCTTGATTCCTGTAGAAAACTTTTTGCAAGTAAATACTAATGCAAGTGGCTCAGAATTTTAAAATGTCAGCGAGTAGCATCATCCACAAGGAACTCCTTATCCTCGAGTGGAAACTAAAGAGATATAATTGTCCTTCTTACTGCATACTGCACACTGACTATAAGGCTATAGGTTGAATATTAACTTAAGTTTCAGAATGAAAACTCAGCTAATACTGACAACTTCTTTTCTCCATCCATTATATATAGAAAAGTCAATATAAAATTTTAAACTAAAATATAATTTTCATCATTTAAATTTATTTTCTCTGGAGATTGTTTTTTATTTATTCCTGGCTTTTGTTTTTCCAGAGCTGCCAATATTCTACATTGCATGGATTGGTAAAGCCTACAGAATAAACTCATTTGAGGAAATTAAAACAAAATACTGATAATAGTCCTATACTATCCAAGACTCTAATTTAATTAATCATGTTGGTTTCATGAGCAATATAATATAATTCATGAAACCTCTCTGAATAGTAGAGTTTTACTGAGAAATAGTAAGTTCCTATTCTTCCACCATATGTAATTTAAAAAGCTTTCATATTACTGCTAGAGAAGGCTACTGCTTAGGATTCATTTTCAGGTCTCAAAGCCCAGGTTGAGCAGTTCACAAATGCTTTTTTGTCCACACACCAAGTGGCCTGACATCTTCTTCTGCCCTCTAAGGGGACTCCCACTCACAAACACATACCTACACAGTTTACTGAACTCAAAATAAGATAAATCTTAAGAAAACTGTATTATGACATACTTTAGAAAATCAATTGAAGCCTACTACCTATACCTCCTCCATTTTGGCCTGACTAACTCTAATGCCATTGTGTCCAAATCCAGTGCTTCCAGTTGGCCAAACCAAACACCTACACCATGAGGAGAAGTTTGTACTTCAGATCCATATCCGGGGGCATGTCATTGCCACCAAAGATGAAAATCTGAAACATGACTGTGACTGAAGATCATGGTGGCAGGTGAGATCCTTCATTGAACATAGGAGCTGCTCTGAATAGTTTGAGAGAGACATGTAGGCCCTACAGAGGCCACAGTTTCCTTTAAACAATATAGAAAGGGAGGGTTCTAGGGGAAGATGCTTTAAAAATGTGGACTAGTGAAATTGGAAAGGAAGATGGCAGAACAGACCTACACTCAGAGGAAATAGTGAAAATATAGATGTGGTCAGGTGGGTATGGAAGTGATATGGGTGTACAGCCACAGTGGACTAAGACCATGTCATTACTGAGTGGAGCTGGCCCTTGGTATGTAGGCCAGCCCACAGTATGCAGCTGCCATCACTGCTTATATTCTGGGAGGAAAGCTCAGGGCTGAAATCACAGCAGTGATGCAAGGTGTCTCTCAGGTTGGCCAGCACAGAGAGCTTGGAGGAGTGTAAGAGTCTGGAGCTCTATGTAATCTGGGCACTGGATGCTATGCCTAGCTTCAAAGTCACCCTGACTCTGGGCGAAAGCATGATATCAAGTGATAGACCAATACTTACAGTATCTCAGCAAACAGAAAACTCAAACCAGACCAATGTCTTGGGGCAATGTTTGGGCAAAAAAATTAGCTGTGACGCAATGTTGTTTCCAGGGCCACTGCAATGAAATGAATGAAGTTGTAACGGAGAGTTGGGAAAAATAAGAGGTGGAACCATATAGATGTCTGAGGCCCAGCTCACCACCAGAGGCCAAGTTAAGGTGCATGGACTGTACTGTTCCTTGAGGCCATTTTGATGTCCTTAGTTCTTGATGTCACCATATACCACATGGAATAGCATGAACCACACTCTGCTGATGTGGAAAGGACACAGCAGTTTCTTCTGCAGTGGTATTGATGACTGCAGACTCACATCGAGAAAGAGAGACATAGAAGGTTTCTGGGGTACATTCCTCCTCTTTGAAAAAGTAACAAACCTTAACATTTTTTTAAAGATGCAGAAGTGTAGCTCTCTACAATAGATGGCCAGTTGTTGGAACTGAGGCTGCCCACTAGGTGTTTGACCGTTTTCCAGTGATTATATGGACAACACAAATTGGGCCGGTGTGATTTATTTTTGATATTTTTGAGGGAGCATAGGAAGACTTTGAAGGAGTTGTAAGTAAGGATGATCATTGGGGAGCATTATCTGTGATTCCTAAAATATAAGTAATTATTTTTAAAAAGAAAAAATTGAATATATGCTTACCTGAATCGTGACAAACCACAAAATTATAATTTACCAAAGATAAATTTATTTTTCAAATAACAATATATGTAATGAGTACAATCACACACAAATATGTGAGTGTGCATGTGTGGTTCTGTGTTTGCCCAGAGAATACCCAACTCATACAACTCAGCAGCTTATATGAAAATATACAACTAAAATTTCTGCTCTCTCTCAATACATCTAACTTTTGTAGAAGTTCCTTTATTTTTTGTGTCATTGCTATTTTACAATCTCACTTCATTTATATTTTCTAATTGAAGAGGAATGTACTTCCCTTCACAGGGACACCAGAATGCCACGGAAGAAACAACTCATGAGTAGTTGCTTGCTTCAGCTTTGGCATGCATGCCATTTTTTTTAACTCATTAGTGTTCAATACATAGGGAAGAGATTCTGCAGAGTGAGAGCAGAGACTCTAAAGGAGCCTGAGCACTGAGAAACAGCCTGAGTTTCCACCATGGAGTTAAGTTACTAAGATACTCTCAGTCTGAGTATACAGCATGAATGCTGGAGCTATTGGCTGTAAAGCAAACTCTAATAACAGTAATAATAAGAACTTTATGTGAAAAATGAATAAGTATGAGCAGGACCCCTGGGATCAAATCAAACTATGGCACCAGCTGAAGAAAAACCAGGCCGTAAACGTCAAACCCCTACCCAGATCTCGCCAATGGACAGGACATTCTCCACAGTTGAGTGGAGAGTGGGGTATGACTTTCACACGTACTCTGGTGCCTCATATTTTACCATATCCCCTGGAGGGGGAGACCTGGTGGCACTCAGAGGAAGAATAGCAGGACACCAAGAAGAGACTTGATACCCTATGAGCATATAAAGGGGGAGGAAGCCCCCCTCAGGCACAGTCATAGGGGAGGGGAGTGGGGGGAAAATGGGAGGGAGGGAAGAATGGGAGGATACAAGAGATGGGATAACCATTGAGAGGTAACAAGTATAAATTAATTTAAAAAAAAAAGAAGAAAAGGTGTTTAAAGTTTATGGCCTGTATTGTCCTTGGCTGGTGCCTTGATTTGAGCGTGACCCCTGGGCCCAAATCGGCCTATCATAATGTCCTACTTGTAGGTTTCTAAGACACTGTAGATCCTTTTACTTTGCTATTCTCCCATGCTCCTCTCATCTAGAGTCCCAATAAGATGTCCTCCCCTCTGTCCCAGTTTCCTGGTAAGTGAAGGCTTTCATAGGACATGCCCCTTGGGCTAGTATGCAGATATAAGTGAGTATATACCATTTGAGTCTTTCTGGTTCTGGGTTAACTCACTCATTATGGTCTTTTCTAGCTCAATCCATTTGTCCAGGGATTAAGGGGAAAATGGGAGGGAGGGACGAATGGGAGGATACAAGGGATGGGGTAACCATTGAGATGTAACAAGAATAAATTAAAAAAATAACAACAACAACAAAAAAGAAAAGAAAAATGAATAAGTAAATGAGTGCAAACCATTTAACTGCATCACCACAGTGGGTGGAACAAGGTATTTATATTAGCATACTGAATGTTGTCAGAAGATGTAAATTTTTCAGTGGGTACAAGTAGGGTCCAAGGTTCAAGACCCTATTATTTGTTACACATTCTTATTTGAATATTTTTCCCCCTGTGATAATCCTCACTGCACTGTTTGGTTTTTTTTTTCCCTGAGATATGGGCAGACAGAGGAAAGATGTAAGTTTGATGGAACATTTGGCAGCGACAATGGAGAAAGTGGAGTGCAGATATGCTTGTATTTGAGAATGTCAACATCAGTCCTTTCCAATAAAGTTCAACAGGGTCTATCACATACAAGCTACTTTTCTGTTACATGTGACAAAAAATACATTTCTTACCAAGTTTGTGATTTGCAGATGCAAACTTCTGTCAGCTGCTCTACTAATTTTAGTGTTACTTGTCAGTTTCTTACTATTAATGACATAAAATAAGAGTTGTTAAAAAGAAAAAGACTTAGGAATATGAAACAGTCTGGCAGATCTCAGAATCGTATGAGAAGATATGTGTATTTCATTAAGTAGTTAATGCATGTGCCAAGCACATCAACATTTTGCTGTTTAACTCACATTAAAGGGTTGAAAAGAAAAAAAGGGAAATATAGGAATATGTAGGGATGACAGGACAAAAGGTAGATTAATGAATCTACTTGGAAACTTAATGCCTTAATTGTTACTCACAAGGTTATTTTTAATTCACTGGTATTGAATTTTGTACATAGATGCATACAGACATATGTTTAATTTTAGATACATTGGTAAGGAATTAAAAGTTAAGATTATTCTTTACACACATTACATATATACCTAATCTAACATGAGGTATTGTACCCATACAACTTAATTATAATACAAGGTTTACTTCCAATACTTTGAAAGTGCTATTGCAGCTATTTAGGAAAAGCAAATTATACAAGTTAATTTTTAGTTGATCAAATCATGGTCATATCAATTACTTGTCTATTTTTATCACAACAATATACATCATAGGTGTAGCAGATATGATTCTATAGAAAGATAAGGTAAAATAGATAAGGTCTTCAAAAACCTTAGAGATATAAAGAATATGATATTTAAAGAGCTGTTTTTTATTATTTTAAGGATTCATTGACAACAAGAGAGGTTAACTACTGGCAACACTAAGTCAACCTCAGAGAAGATGATGAGCATCATAGAACCTCCTTATGGAGATGGCTTCAAATGTGGCATACAAACCCCTGGGGAAAATGTCCTCACTTCTACCACAGAAGAATTATGCATAAAAATGAGCAAGCTTGGATGCAGACATAGTCCATGGCCAAACTCTGCCAAGACAGGTTAAGCAAGTCCTCAATAGTTCCTGCCCCAAAAATATATCCTTCACATATTTTGGACCATAATGTTGAAGATGATGCTCCAATGTTATCGAGAGTTTTGGGTGACTGCTCAGCCCTCAAGCTGTCTCAGTCATCTTCTCATTTGGGAAGCTGCTAACATGTACTCCATGCATACTAGGGTAATTAATTTTATTCCTTCTTAAGTCTCTCATGGGGTTGAAGACCAGACAGTTTAGTTTTACAATTAAGCTTAGTTGTTTAGGAATTAAGATGGTTTTTGGTCTAAATAGATGTTTTAAGTTGATAATGATCATATATGATAGATATTGACTTACATTCAGAATTTTAGACTCACCATGATAGAAAAGATGTTTTCTTCATGTCTGCCAAATATGAATAGCCTAAACACAATGAATGTAACATATATATAATTCCCGATTGTTTCATGGTTCTTCTTAGTATAAGTAGTTTATTATATGTGTGTAAATATATAAATGTATATGTGAAATTTGTTTAATAAAAAATAAAAAATTAGAAACTCAAAAAGGGAATTTATCACCTCTTTTAAGGATTATAATAATAATAATAATTATTATTATTGTTATATATACATATATATGGAACTAAAGATTCTAAGGTATCTAGTCTCACTATAAATAAGGTTTTTACTTTTATTTTATGACTAGATTTGAGATAAATAATATACTGAATTTCACATTATATATTTTTCATGGTAATTTTTTTATATTGTAATACAATTACAACACTTCTCTCATATATATAATACATATATATATATATATACATACATACATATATATATATATATATATATATATATATATATATATATATATATTCCACCATTTGAATCAGTGACCTTTGAAAATGTGAATAAGGCAAAATACTTTAATCCATTTAAAAATATATATGCAGCCATCATCCTTAAATATATATGTATGTGTGTGTGTGTGTGTGTGTGTATTTGCCTTATTCACATTCTCAAAGGTCACTGATCATCAATGTGTATGTAGCCAGTCAGCATTTAGCATTTACTCTAAAGGAAGGAAGGTTTAGCCTAGTTTCTGAGACCAAAACCATGATTATTTAGAGCAAGACATCTGCTAAAATCATCGTATCCTTAAGACCAGAATACAATGATTATACTTTTCATTAAAATGTTAATATGAAAAGTAAATGTCTATTCAAACCAATGCAAGGAAGTACATACTTTGGAAAGTAATTTAATGTATTAGATTTTCTATGGGAAATTTTTGCTTATAAGATAGCCTTATTAATAAGATATTCCATATTAATCATGAAAAACTGAACTATACACCTCCATTTATAAGGTTTTATACATGTATTTACTGCTCCTTTCCCTCACAGTAAGAACTGCTGTGACAACAAAATCAATCAATCTAATATAAAGGGTATTCTATTTGCAGGCTAATTATGCTTGCATTTAAATGTTCCTGGACAGTAGGTAAAATTACTATTTCAAAAATACTTTGGATCTTTGAAAATTTATATTTCATGAATACATTATTGTAGTGGAAGTAAAGATCTTTCTGTTTTGATTGCAAGTGTGGGACATTATCATCAGGTGCAGGTTCCTCTGGGGAAATCAAATATCGAGCATGTTGAACATATGGATAGGTCATGTTCTCGTATAACAGCATGCATCTACGCCAGCATCAGGCTTGAGGACCTAAAACTAGTAATATGGATGAAAAAGAGGAAGAATATGTTGGATCTTTTACTTAGTTTTATCCTGCTACAGAAATCGTAACACCCTATAGACTATGGCCCAGAGGAAACTGTTTGTATTCATAATTGGCTTTGGGTTCTGATTCCAAACAAAAAGGTTTCCAAACGCTTGGAATTTCTTACATGATAAGAATATTTTCTACTTGTTAAGGAGACTACAGGAACTATCCATGTGGTGAAAGGGATAAGACTTTCACTGTCCTTTTCTATTATCTAACTGTAGATGAACTACCTATTGGGAATTCAATTGATCATAAAAACTAATAGCTGACTCCATCATTGTGCAATAAAGAAGCACCAAAGATATTGGTTTAGCATTTGAATGACATTGCTTTATAACTAGTGCTTCCTGGGGTGACTGAAGTCCTCTTGTTTTCTATATAACCTCAATCTATGCATTTGCTTATTGTTAAACTTAGTGCTGAGATGTACGATATTGTCAAAGTGACTGCGGGTTTTTTGATCCACTCTTTTTATGATATTTAATTTTTTTTTAGATTCTAATATAACTGTATCACTTTTATCCTAAAGGCATTACTCATATCTTTAAGTGTTTTTTGGACATTCAATATCCCTCTGTTGAGAATTCCCTGTTTAGCCTTGTGCTCCATATTTTAATTGAGACCACGGATGGAGATACTTCCAGTAGATATTTTGTTGTATTGGATTATCTTAGCTATTCTGGATTTTTTTTGTTTTTGTTTTTGTATTTCTGTGTTTTCAAAAAAATAGGAAAACCTAAGCATCTCATGTAGCAATCCTAAATTCTAGTTTTTTTTCAGTCAGGAATGAAGTTGATGGTGGCCTTTCTGCCACTAGATGTAGTGTGTGGAATTCCGGAAGTACATGTCTTATGGGAATGAGAAAAGCTCAAGTGATCTGCACATAAGAGCAATATAGACTTCTGTCTATTGGATCATCTCTAACTTCAGAATGTGTGTGTGTGTACATAAATACACACATTTATGTGTGTGTGTGTTACTTTATATCAGATGGTCTCTGAAAATGAGGCTCTCAACTCTCTCTGTCTCTCTGTCTCTCTGTCTCTCTGTCTCTCTCTGTCTCTCTTTCTGTCTGTCTGTCTCTCTCTCTCTTTTTATGTGTGTGTGTGTGTGTAAAATATATGACAGTGAATATATCAGCAAAAATTCCCAGCGTATTTTTAATCTTTGCTCCACGTGCATAGCCTAGCCATGTCCACAGTCACTTTAACACTAAGTAATTTAAATGTAATAGCCATGAATAACTTTATGCAAGCTAAAGCCTTCCTTACATTTATTCCCTGAGGGAATTTTGTCACTTTTACTTGAGGTTATAAGAACTTACACTCAGACAACTACACTACCTAGTGTCACCATCAGTATAAATTTAATTAAGGCACTGACAGCTTTTCTTTCATTTATTCATTTCAATGTCTTAGGCTTTATAATCAAATGAGCCAGAAAATTAGTGGTAGGTTTACCATTGCCAGAATCTTTCCTTTTCCTACAGTGTGGCATCATTTGTTAAATCACTCTTTTAGTGCTACTGTGGATAGATGTTTCTTTTATTTTTTCTTGTGATTTGAGTTACTTTATATTAATCTCCAAATTAAATGACTATTGTTTATTTATTTAAGTAAAATTCATTGAAACTATTGAAATGAAATTGGTGAATACCAAGAGTATTACGTAAAAAGAACAAGCTTTTTCAAGAATGTTAAGATTCTAAAAAGTTTTTGCATATCCTAAAATAAATAAAGGCTTATGTTTTCTAATGTGTTAAAATGACTTTCAGATGGAAATGGTCCCCTCTGCCATGTAATTATTTGAACTTACTATCTCTAATAATTCAAAATGAATTGATGAAGCTGTTCACGGAAGACAAGAATGTCAGTTATCATTTCCAAGAGACTTTGTATGGTAGACAACTTTAGATAGTATCATAGGAGCTGATGTAGATATGAGATAGATGAGCATATATATGCATATGTAGGTGTGAATGTATATATGTTCATGCACATACATAGTTGTAGATGAGTCCTTTTTATGTCCAAAGTATCATACTTAGACTACAAATAAATGTTTTCCTTGTGCCATAAAAGTTATTTTCTGTGTAGTTGAGTAAGCTCATTTTTTTTTATTTATGCTTCAAAGATGCACATGAACCCTCAGAATGCTTTGAGATATTTAAGTCAATTTTTGGATCAAAAATTGATTTGATATATGGATCATATTCCTTAGGTTATTCATAATTCATTTGTTATGACAATATAACATATGTGTAAGTAGCATTTACACATTTATCAATTGTCAGTTACATATTAACTAATAGTTAATTCATAGAATGATAATGTCTGGAAGAATATTTGTATTGCTTTTCAAATTTTTTAAAATATATTTTTGAAAAATTATTTTTATTGCTAAGATTATGATATAATTATATCACTTCTCCCTTCAAATTCCTCCCTTCAAACTCTCCCATATGACCCCTGTTGGCTCTCTTTCAAGTTCATGGCCTCTTTTTTTTAGTTGGTATTAGGAATACATATGCATAGGAAAACCAGATTTGGACTTGTCTGGAACATACAAAGATTTTTCTGCCTCTGTGCTCCAAATGATGGGATTTCAGATGTGAACTACCATGCCTAGGTAGAAGGATATCAAATCTAGTATTTTTCAAGAGTATTTTAGTTAGTATAGAGTAGATATTACTTAATATAACTATAATATAAATATAAAGAGGCAATATCTTATGAAACCATTAATAAAACAATTTTATAACTTTATAAGATAAAAATAGGATTACTCCAGAATATTAATAAGTTTTTATTGAATTAGAAACACTTTGACCATATTGATTTGAATTTTACTATATGAAGATAAATTGCCAATAACTTCTGATTTAATAACTGGCAAAATTCAGTACTTATTCTTACAGTGCACAGACATACTTCTGCTTAGTTGAAGAAAGTATGTTTTGTGCATTCCTCTCTGTCTTCTCACATCTGCTTGCATCCCATGGTTCATCTGTATATTTTGTTGGCTGCTGCCTCTGCTGCTACCACTGCCACCAATCTGTGGTGTCCAGGACTGCACTGGGATGTTATGTGCATACCGAGATGCCTACTTGACCCACTGCCTTGCATCCACAGTGAAACTTGTGTTGACTTATATCCCTGCTTCTCATATGTGACCTCACTGAAAGCTAGCAACAGCATACCACTCACTTTATAGTAAGTACTTTTAAGGAGAATCCTGGCCAGTAATTTCATAGTAATTAAATTAATGTGAATCAATGCTTGGTTGTCTGCAAGCCACCTATTTCAGGAATGTTATGTTCTCCCAATTACTTCTTTTAGTTTTTTCTTCATCTCTACATTGCTTAGTTTTTATTTGCTGAGGTTTTAGACTACAACGAGCTCTCTCCACCGTGTTTTCATGTATACATCATTTATGGAGCCATGTTTTATGTAGTTGTTAATCATTCATTCTCACTGCAGTTTATAATTCAATTATGACTATAGGCTAAGTTTTTTAACTGGTCAGGGCAAATGTTGGTTAATTTGTTGGATGTGTCTGTCTGTCTGTCTGTCTGTCTGTCTGTCTCTCTCTCTCTCTCTCACTCGCTCTCTCTCTCTCTCTCTCTCTCTCTCTCTCTGTGTGTGTGTGTGTGTGTGTGTGTGTAGAAAAATGCTGCTATGAACTTACTTGTTTAAGTCTTCTCATGTGAGACTGTACCTTAATCTATAAAAAGTGAGCCATAAATTTATGAATATATATTCCTTTTCACTTAAACACAAACAGAACTTCTGTAAGAGAAAACACATGAGCAAACACTTAGTTTTTGATCTTTACAAGAGAGAGGGGGAGAAAAGTGTGTATTAGACAAACAATTATATTAAAATTGATTCTATATTATAAACAAAAGGATTATCTTCATAACGTCAAAAGCTAGGGGAAGCATGAGATAAAACTACCATTGCAGGATGAACCCTACTCAGAGGAGACCACTTCAGTTTTAAGTTTGAAAGAGAAAATTCTTATTGTATAAAAAAACAAAATGTTTCTGCTGCATTTGATTTGTTTCCTATTTATAACTATGACTTGAATTTACTAGGCCATAAAAATCCTAAAGTAAACAACAAATAAATAAGTGACACCAATAATTTTGAAATTCTCTTTGGCTTGACTTATTTTCTAGGCATAGATGTTTTGTCTGCATATATGTATGTGTGTCTTGCCTGGTGCCAACAGAGATGAGAAGAGTGAGTGTATGAGATTTCCCAACCTGGAGTTAAAGATGATTGTGAACCACCATATGAATGCCTGATGGCACTCAAAGAAAGACTAAGCAGGATACCAAGATGTAACTTGATAGCCTATGACCATATAGTGGAGAAGGAGGTTCCCCTTCAGTCATAGACCTATGGGAGGGGAATTGGGTGAAATCAGGAAGGGGAGAGGAACGGAAGGATACACGTGATGGAATAGCAATTGAGTTGTAATCTGAATAAATTAAATAAGAAAATTAAAAAACAAAGGATGCTAGAAACTAAAATCAAGTAGTCAGAAAGAACAGCAGGTTCTGTTAACTGCTGACCCATCTCTCCAGCTTCATGTTGACCACTGTTGTTAATGGTTAGGGAATAACCAGATGTTCTCATATCAAATGGTCAAAAATTTAAATAACAGACTCAATAGTATTTTAGAAGCAAGGCCAAACTAAATCAGCAATTTTATAGACTTATTTTTCATAGAATTAATTTAAAGAAGTGTCCACTGTACTGAGAAGACATCTGTGTTGCTTTAGCTTCTTAGTTCCATGGTCTTCAATCCACTAGATATATTTTGGTTTAAAAAAATCTGGTTCTAATAATTTTCAATGAATTGACATTATACAACATGTTGTGACTTTTCCCTGCTGTTTATGCAATATAACTAAAGTGTTTTATATTATTTAAATAAATACTATGAACAAGAAAGGAAATTAAAGTTCATACATATTAATAAGAGCAAAGTCATTTTATCACCTTAGGAACAAATGTGTCTTTCTTCAATTGTTATGTACATATCTGGTTCATTTTTGGTTTCTGCCTTTCATTTATAAATGTAGAATGCTGAATAAACATGAAAGAAATAATAGTTGCTATTTGTTTTAAATGATAGACATACTAGACAAAACATCAAAACAATGATTAAAATTCAAGTCTACTGTTCACAGGTCACTTGACACAGAGTATGGTGGTTTTACTCTTTTACCTAAACTAAAAGTATAATAAACTTAAACAGAATTATAGTGCTCAGATAATTTTTAGTTTACAATGGCAGAATTTTATTCATATACAAAGCAATGTGTATAGATCTTCATAATATAAAATTTATATTTCATTCTGATGTAGATCTTTTAAAAATATTTTATTAATTTATTCATATTACATTTCGATTGTTATCCCCTCCCTTATATCCTCCCATTCCTTCCTCCCTCCTGCTTTCCCCCTACTCCCCTCCAGTATGACTATGGCTGGGGGAACCTCCTCCCCCTGTATATGCTCATAGGGTATCAAGTCTCCTCTTGGTAGCCTGCTTTCCTTTCTTTGCATGCCATCAATCCTCCCCATCCAGAGGACGTGGTCAAATATGGGGCACAAGAGTTTGTATTCCCCACTCTCCATGCAACTGTGGAGAATGTCCTGTCCACTGGCTAGATCTGATGTTCAAATATTTATACAGTAGCCCTCTCCATGGCTGTACTCTCCCCAAGCCAGAAAAGTTTCAAAAATTTTAGAATTTTTGTGACATAGTATATTTTTGAATAAATCATAAACACAGTCAGATAAAGTACTGTAAAGGAAATTGGCAAAGATAAATGACAGGCTTTCTAAATTCAGATGTGTACAACATAAATTCTGATTTACAGAGTGATTATGGGTGAATGGATGGACAAAAAAAATTGTCCTTGATCGTCTTCATACACATATGTAGAATCTAGGTTCAATTAATACAAATTGAGAACTTTCATTCAATTCTACTTCAATAAAATGTAAGTAAAATGTGAATTATTTAATACTTGTATAAGATAAACTACTGAATTGAAGAGGATGGTAAACCTGAAAGAACGTGAAGTCGACAACATAGGTAGTTCTATTCCTTAGTTCCACAAGTTTTCTTACTCTCCTTTTATTTTACCCTTTTGAACATTCCTATATTCTGAATATATATAATGTATATATGATACATATAATATGTATGTATCGTATGTATATACTTAAATATATTTAAAACTTGCCACAACTTTTCCAAATATTAAAATGGTTGCCACAATTTTACCGAATGTTCACATGGGTAAATTTAAGACAATAATGTGAATATACATTTAATAAATAGAATAGAATAGATGAAAATCTTGCTTGGTCATTGAATACTAGGCGTGTGCCCATTATTTCAATATGTAACAATGTGCCTCTGTAATGCAAGAATTTAGCAAAGCAAAACTAATAGCACATTGTTTTGCATTACCCAGTAATTTCCCTTTGTATAGTTACCTAACATTTAAATATTTAATATGAAAGAAATATTTTTCATCCCCAATGATCAAAATATCTTTACTAATAATACAAAAAAAGAAAAGAAAAATAAACCAAATAAATGAAATAAAGTGAGAATTCTATTTTATTTATCTACTGTAGGGACGTCTATATCTTTTCAATACTAAATATAAAAAATAATTCTGAGATTGTTTTTGCCTATGTTATTGCCAAATCTTTTTTTAACTTTTAAAATACTATTTATTTATTTTTTATATACATTTACTTTAGTACACATATATGAAATAAACTACATAAAACAAGAAGAACCACAGAACAATCAGGAATTACATTCATGCTACATTTGTAGTGCTTTGGCTGTTTGTATTTGGCAACATTGAAGAAAATGTTTTCTTATCTTGTTGAGTCTAAATTTCTGAATGTCACACATTATCTGTCATATCTCATCTCTATCAATTTGAAACATCCATCTAGACTCAAAACACCCTAACCCCAAGACAACCAAGTATAATTGTGAACTATTTGGTCTTCAACCTCATCAAAGACTTTTGAAGGAGCAAAATCAATCGCCAGTTATTAACTTTATTTTTTTAATTTTTTTTATTAATTTATTCTTGTTACATCTCAATGTTTATCCCATCCCTTGTATCCTCCCATTCCTCCCCCCCCCCATTTTCCCATTATTCCCCTCCCCTATGACTGTTCCTGAGGGGGATTACCTCCCCCTGTATATTCTCATAGGGTATCAAGTCTCTTCTTGGCTAACACTAGGAAATTTATCCATAGATGTAAATTTCTTACTTCCCATGAGTAACACATTTAACCTGTTATTTTGTTCTAGTTTCTCTTTAGCACAACTCTCTGACATGATTATATTCAAACCAAGCACTATTGATTATTGCTACACATATTCACTGTGGCATAATTCCAAAAGGGCAAAATCTTTTCTGCTATAATTCAGTACTCCATCCAAGGGATCATGAAATTATCTGGTAGAAAAAGAATTTCTTATTAAGTACTAACTATGTGACTAAACATTTATTTCCACAGATTCTAGATATAAAGAAGCAGAATTCATGGCAATGCATTTACATGAAAATAGAAGATACAAATAAAATATGATGTTAAACATGAGAATTTGATGGTCATTTATAGAGAGAAAGCCTGAATGGAATTTGGTTTGTTGTTGTTTGGATTTTTTACATATACGTTTATATTAGTACACACAAATACCATAGATTACCTATAGCAAGAAGAACCATGACACTATCAGAAACTATGTAAATGATACATTTTTAGTGTTTTGGCTATTTGTATTTGAAAGCCGTGAAGAAGACATCTTTCCTATCTTGGTGCTTCTAAATTTCTGAATGTAAATCAATCTCTATCACATAGTATCAAAGCACCTATCTAGACCTAAAAACATCTGAACAATTAAACAATTAAGCTTCATTGTAAAACTAAGATACCTGGTCTTCAACCACATCAGAGACTTGAGAAGGAATAAAATTGATTATCTGAGTGTGCTTGGAGTGCAGGTTAGTAGCTTTCCAAATGAAGATGACAGAGACAGTTTTTTTCCCTGAATAGTCACCCCAAACTGTCTAGAACATTGGACCATCTTCTTAAGGCTTCTGGCTCAATATTTGTGAGGCAGGAACTATTGAGGACTTGCCTACAGTATCTTGGCAAAGTTTGGCCCTTAACTCTGCCTCCTTCCAAGCTTGCTTTTTTTTTTTTTTTTTTAAGACAGAATACTGTCCCTGGTAGAAATTAGGACCTTTTGCTCAGTGGCCTATTTGCCCATGAAATCTTAGATTTAACTTTTAGAATGATATTATCATGAGGATTCTAAGATATTGGCATATGTGAAATTTTACAGAATTTTACATGTAATAATCCTCTTAGCTCAGCTTGGAATTAATAAAACTATTAAAAAGCCCAACATACCATTCTGAGATGACTACAATGAATAGCCTGCTGTTTTATAAAATTAATAATGTAAATACTTGAATTAATGTTTCTATCTGTATAAAACGTTTACATATTATAGACTTTTACTTAGTAATGGGTAGAGTTTTGTTGAGAGTCATAAAGAGAGAAAATACAAAAATAGTAATTTGAACAAATTACATGTTTATTACACACATCCAAAATAGTTGCAAAAATACATTGCTGGGAGATCCAAGATGATTGTGCCTAACACACACTTTACCAGATCAGCAGGACAGCAGTCACTGTTCAACAACCCAAGGACTAATCTGAGAATCACAAAACATCAACTCCAGTGACCCATAGGTTAAAGAGATCAAAAATTTGTGGAGCACAGTTGGGTCCAGCCTCTGGTCATTGGTAGGAACCATAAAGCTCTGGTTCCCACAGAAATGACCACACAGCCTCCAAAGGCTAACACCACGTGCTCGCGTTTTGGGCAGCTCTGTGCACTCTCTATTGCACTGAACTAGCTGTGATCTGCTGAACCACCAGATTCTGTTGGTTCTAAAACCGAGCAGATGCCACAGTCAGGACCACAAGTGGATCTAATCTCAGGTCACCCAGAAAAGTCACAGAGTGAGCTCTTGGGATCCCTAACAGCAGCTGCCTCCTGCAGAACCCAAATCAACTTCCTCACAGGCTGCTCTGGCACTCCCTAGTGCTCAGAACTAGCTTGAGTCTGCAAAAGCACCAGTGTCTGTGGGTTCTAGCACCAAGCAGAGCACACAGTCCGGATCACAAGTGGATCTGATCTCAGGTCTCCCAGAAAATCTAGAGAAGTTTCAAGGCCAAGCAAGCACTGAGCATACACTCCAACCAGAGACACCACAAAGGGAAGAGGTCAGTGTTAGAACCCAAACGACAATTCCCAGGACTATTTGTCACTACAGAAACTGAAACCAGAAGTCCCACCATCACAGCAAGCCCTGGAGATACTATCTCAGCTGATACACAAGAGAAGAATTTCAAATCTGAGGTTAAGAAAATGATAGAGGCCTCAAAGGAGGAAAATACATCCCTCAAACTAGAACTGGAACACACAAAGAAAGAACTGAACAAATCACTTGAAGAAACTACAGTCAAATAGGAGAAAGAAATGAATAAAAGATTTCATGACCTAAAACAGGAAATCCAAGCTATAAAGAAAATACAATCTGAGATAATCCTGGGAATGGAAACTCAAGAGAAGAGGACAAGATGCACAGACACAAGTATGGCCAAAAGAATCCAAGATATGGAGCAAAGAATATCGGAGATAGAAGATATAACTGAAGAAATGGATACAGCCATAAAAGAAAATGCTATATCTAAAAAGGTCTTGATGATTTCCAAGATGCTGGTGCTCATCACACACTGTATCTGATCTACTGCATGGAGATCAGGGACCAGATTGAGAGCCAGAGACTGCAAGAACTTGAGAACACTAGGTCAGTGGGGTCCTGCACAGTGCAGACCAGAGGCAAGCTTGGCTCAAGGCCAAACAACAGCCCACAGAGGACCTGAACACACTCTCCAGGCTTTGAACAAAACCAACCTGTGGACTGCAGCCAGCCTCTATAGCCCAGGCTCAGTATGTATGACAGTGGAACACCAGGGCCCCTGGCCTGGGAAAGTCTCAGGGAAACAAGTGAATCTGTCATCTGATACTCACACCTGCCCTACCCAACCCCAAATGGACAAACCACAACCAAAACTTCACAGGAAATAGATAACTACACCATCACAAAACCCAACCAAACAAAATCTCTACTGTAACCAACATCAAAAATTAAGAGACTTAACAGTCAGTTGTCATTAATATCTCTCAACACAAATCATCTCAACCCTCCAATAAAAAGACACAGACTAACTGAATGGATACGTAAACAAGATCCAATGTTCTTCTGCATTCAAGGAACATATCTCACCTACAAAGACAGAAACTATCTCAAATTAAAAGGCTGGAAAAAATATACTAAGCAAATGGTCACAAGAAGCAAGCTGGTGTAGCCATTTTAATATCTAATAAAAGAGACTTTCAACCAAAATTAATCAAAAGAGATGAGGAAGGACACTTCATACTTATCAAATGTAAAAATCAACCAAGAGGACATCACAATTCTGAATACCTATGCTCCAAATAAAAAGGCACACATTTGTAAAAGAACTATTAAAGAAGCTTAAACCACACTTCAATCACCACACATTAAAAGTGGGAGGCTTCAACACCCCACTTTCATTGAAAGTTAGGTCATTGAAACAGAAACTAAGCTGAGAAATAAAGTCATTAACCAATGTTATGAATCAAATGGGGATAACAGATATTTACATAACTTTCCACCCAAACACAAAGCATTATATCTTCTTCTCAGCACCCCATGGAACCATCTCCAAAATTGATCACATAGTTGGTCTCAAAGCAAGCCTCAACAGATAAAACAAGATTGAAATAATACCTTTTATCCTATCAGATAACCATTGTATAAGGCTTGACTTTAACAACAAGAGAAATACAAAAAGCCTACACACACATGGAAACTAAACAGTGCTCTACTTAATGACACCTGGGTCAGGGAAGAAATAAATAGAGAAATTAAGGACATTCTGAAAACTGGGAATAGGGCTTCCTGAAGACCTAGCTATTGAATTCCTTGGAATACACCCAAAGAATACTCCACCACCCAACAAGGACATATGCTCAACAATGTTCATAGCAGCCTTATTCATAATATCCCGAACCTGGAAACAGTCTAAATGTCCCTCAGTTGAAGAGTGGATAAAGAAACCCACATTCATAAAATAATTATTATTAAAGGTTATATCACACAATGAATCTCACACAACAATAGTGGGAGACTTCAGCACCCCACTCTCACTAATAGATAAATCATTGCAGTGGAAACTAAATGGAGAAACAATGAAAATAATAGACGTTATTAGCGAAATGGACCTACATGATATATACAGAACTTTTCACCAAAATGGAAAATAGTTTAACTTTTTCTCAGCACCTAACAGAATCATCTCCCAAATCGACCTTAACAAATACAAAAAGATTGAAATAAATCTTTGCATGCTATCAGACCACCATGGATTAAAGCTGGACCTCAATAGCAACAAAAACAACAGAATGCCTACAAAATCAATGAAACTGAACAACTCCCTACTCGATGATAAATGGGTAAGGAATAAAATAAAATTTAAAAAAGAGAGAGAGAAAAATACTTTCTAGAATTCAATGAAGCTGAAAGCACAACATACTCAAACTTATGGGACACAATGAAAGCAGTGCTTACAGGAAAATTCATAACACTAAGTGCCTTTATTAAAAAGTTGGAGAGATCCCATATTACAGACTTAACACACTTGAAAGCTCTAGAACAAGAAGAAGCAGACTCTTCTAGAGTGGTAGACGGCTGGAAATCATCAAACTCTGGGTTAAAATCAATATAATAAAAACAAAAAAATGAATCAAAGAATCAACAAAACCTAGAGCTGTTTTTTTTTTTTTTTAGAAAATCAATATGATAGACAAATCCTTAGACAAACTAACTAAAAGGCAAATGGAGAGTAATCCAACCAACAAAATCAGAAATGAAAAGGGAGACATAACAACAGACAGTAAGGAAATCCAAGAAATCATCAGGGCTTACTTCAAAAGCCTATATGCCACAAAATTTGAAAACCTAAGTGAAATAGGCAATTTTCTTGATAGATACCAACAACGAAAATTGAACCAAGATCAGATAAACAAAATAAAGAATTCTACATCAGCTAAAAAGATAGAGTAAGTCATCAAAAGTCTACCAAGCAAAAAAAAGCCCAGGGCCAAATGGATTCAATGCAGAATTCTAGAAGACCTTCTACAATAAGCTAATACCAATTCTCTAAACTTTTCTACAAAAAAGAAAAAAACAGAAGGAACATTATCAAACTCATTCTATGAGGCCACAGTCAGCTTGGTACTTAAACCACAGAAAGACTTTATAAAGAAACATAATTTCAGACCAATTTCTCATATGAACATTGATGCAAAAATACTCAATAAAATACTTCAAAACTGAATCCAAGAGCTCATCAAAAATACTGTTCACCATGACCAAGTTGGCTTCATACTAGGCATGATGGGCTGTTTCGATACATGGAAATCCATAAGTGTAATCCATCATATAAGTAAACTGAAAGAATAAAACCACGTGATCATCTCCTTAGATGCCAAAAGAGCATTTGACAAAATCCAACACCCATTTATGTTTAAAGTCTTGGAGAGATCAGAAGTACAAGGCACATATATCAACATTAAAAGGCAATATACAACAAGCCTACAGCCAACATCAAACTAAATGGAGAGAAACTAAATCATTTCCACTGAAATCAGGAACAATTAAGGCCTTGAGATGTGGAGTAGTTTCAGTAATCTACCTTTTGTTCTATCTTCCCTCTATCTTTCCATATCCCTCATCTTTCTTCTCAGCTCCTATCTACTTACCTATGAAAGAAAGACAAAGGAAAAGACAGACATCCTTGAGTTCAACCTAGTTTTCCTTCTGTGTAAGACCAATAATAACTTATAACCAACTCCAGATAATATTAAGCATCTTTAGACTAAGAGAATAAACAGAAGCCTACCCAACCCCCTTAGAGGAAATGGGCTGTCATTCATGTAAGGTTTTTTCAGTCTGATTTTGGAGGAATAATACCTTTAAAGACCCTCCCCCCAAAATAGGGAAAATGGTTAAGCAAGCCAGAGACAGCATTTGTAGTCCATTTTCTAAATGTTGTAAAATTCCACACTTAATAGGAGTCCTGTGTGGGACAGACTGAAATGCTGGACCAATTGGGATCATAATCTTTCTACAATGCTGTCCTGGAAGCTTTCCTGTTCTGATGGGATAGGTAACAGCAACTGAGGTACCTGGGCCTGGAACATGGAGAAGGTAGGATGTCTGCATCTATCATGCTGAGAGGAATGAATCCTGTCAGATCTGATGCAACATCTGTATCCTTTTCTTTTGTTCTGAAAACATGATTTCTCACAGGCATTATACAGTTTTAACATTATGATTATATGAGATGTGCAGGATGCACAGAACAATTAAGACTGGTTCTCCACTTATTGTAAGAGCAGAAGTAAGACATCTGCAAATCTTCCTTCATGCCATACTAAGAATGGCCTCTAAATATAAACCACAGAGAATCTGTGGCCAACATGAATCCTTGTCTATGCATAGACCTTCGCATATCAGCCAGTCTCAGAGTTATTTCCATGTAGTAGGATTAACAATATAAGTTACCTGCTTGTTTTACAGTTTGTATTCTTTACATCCTGATTGCAGGCCTCTCACTCAGCCTCGAAAATATTTCTGTCAGATATATTGGGCTAGAAGGATGAAGATGCTCCAACATTATAGAAAATGTTGGGTGACTGTTCAGGCAGCAAACTGTCTCAGTCATTTTTTCAATTTGGAAGCTGCTAACCAGCACTTCTGGTTCATTCAGATATTTAAGTTTATTTTCTTCTCAAGTCTCTGATGGGTTGAAGACCAGCTAGTTTAGTCTTAGAATTAAGCTTAGTTGGTTAAGGGTTACAATGTTTTCATATCATTCAGTAATTAATACCAAACAAGATAGAAAAGAAATTTACTTCAAGTTTGCCAAATACAAATAGCCAAACCACTATGGATGTCACATTTATATAATTCCTGATTGTCCCATGGTTCTTGCTGCTGTAGGCAGTTCATTTTATTCATGTATAATAATATAAATGCATACATTAACAAAGAAGCATAAAAAAAAATGTAGATCCTACAAGTTTATTTTTATTAAATATCCAGAACAGGCAAATTTATAGAGGTGTAAAGCAGACAAAGATGTATTGTATTGTGCCTACAGAGTTTGAGTTTGAGGGATGAGAAAAATTTGAAAACTGGGTTTATTTGTGAACAGTGCCATGGGAAGCCAATCAATGCCAAAATAGACAAATAATATATAAAAACAGCAATTATTTATTTTTGTGAATAATATACTATAATCAGCGAGGAGATAGGATAAAGAAACCCTGGAGATCAGAAGACAAGAGACTAGGAATCCATCACTAGATGCTATACATTGGATCTAGACCATTCTCAAAAGGGATGAAGTATAAACAGGGGAAGATGGGAGCCTACTGAAAGGAAGTGAGGTCATTGGAGAGAACTCCTTTAAGGGACCATAGAATAGGGCCCTGTTCTTCCTTTCTTTCTTTGCTCCCAAACTCTGAACTAAGCAAGGCTGATGTTTGTGCAACACACATTCCCACCTTGTGGTGTTATGCTGCCCTAAGCTCAGAAACAACAGGACAACTGATCATGGAACAAAACCTCTGTAAATGTTAGTAAAAATAAAGTCCTCTTCCTTAAAAAAGGTAGCTCAAGCTTCACAACTCCTCTACTTTATATTTCTGTACTACACTAATAATTCTTTTATTCTGCCATATCCTCATACCAGTTAGGCAAACTAATAAAGGAGAAAAAAAAAAAAAAGGAATGGTCACACCTTTTGAAAGATACTACCAGGATTTCCCAAGGAAAGAGCCTTTGCACTTAATACTCAATAGCTAATACACGGTCACATGGCCACATAAGGCAAGACTGCAGAAGAAGATTGGCCTTTGGCATGAGCTTCTGTGGATTCTGATACTAAATTTCTGAGAATTTGAACAAAGTCTTTTATAAAACAATGAGCAGTCAACAGAGATTACGTCTCAAAAGAAATCCTCAAATGTGATGAGATGAACATTTGAGATTGGCTGTGGACTGATAATGCTTTTTGAAAATTTATTTATTTATTTTAATTTTTTACTAATTTATTCATATTACATATCAATGGTTATCCCATCCCTTGTATTCTCCCATTCCTCCCTCCCTCCCATTTTCCCCTTACTCCCCTCACCTATGACTGTGACTGAGGGGGACTTCCTCCCCTTGTATATGCTCATAGGGTATCAAGTCTCTTCTTGGTAGCCTGCTATCCTTCCTCTGAGTGCCCCCAGGTCTCCCTATTCAGGGAACGTGGTCAAATATGAGGCACCAGAGTATTGTGAAAGTCAGACTCTACTCTCCACTCAACTGTGGAGAATGTCCTGTCCATTGGCTAGATCTGGGTAGGGGTTTAAAGTTTACAGCCTGTATTGTCCTCGGCTGGTGCCTTAGTTTGAGCAGGACCCCTGGGCCCAAATCTGCCTATCATAATATTCTTCTTGTAAAGAAGATATGTAGATCTTTGTGTCTATACCAAGGACGTGATTTATTCAAATTACCCATTATACTATACTTTTACATTTAAGGGGGTTTACATTATAACACCCATATCCAGAACCAAATCTGATGTTTATTATATTTGTAATTTCTAAATTATATGGACATCATCATTGCAGTATTTTGTATTGTTGGTCACCAACATTCTCTGGGGTTTATGTAGGGCTTCGTTTTCTATTATAATTTATTATTATTATTATTATTATTATTATTATTATTATTAGTTCTATAAATGAAGGAAAAAGTAATTATACTTTATCTTTCATTGGCAACAATGGGTTTATTATTTTATGTTCATATGGTATTTCACACCTTCAAATTAGTTACAAAAGAAGTTTTTCTTAAATTGGTTTTCAAACGATTAAAGATGAAAACATTCTTTTCCCCAAAATATGTTCAGAAAAAAGGGAGAAAATCAGTGCATTTCTTCCTCAAAATTTGGTATTTAAAAAGTTTTATCTTAATAAACAGAACAATTGGTGGCAATTCCTTTTAGGAATTATGACAATATTCAACATAATGAAATACCCTGTTAGATTATTTTTGACACTTTAATAACTGTTTTACTCTTTCACATTTTGAAATCCTTTATTTTTTCTATTTCCATCTCTACTAATTTTAATCTTTAATCTCACCTCATTATCTTGTCATTTAATACTTTTCATCTTCCCTCTTCTCCCAAGATATTTCTTGTCCTTAAAATTCACATTTTCCTAAGTTAAGAGTGTTTTGTCAACTGTCCATCTTTCTAACATCTTATGCCACATTTTCTTAATAATTCCACTAATATAAAGTTATACTCATTCTCAGATTTGTGACATACTATAATATGGCTCTGTTATATATGAAATAAGGAAAATTACTTTCTGAGCCATAAATTTACATATGTAAAGGGAGTAGTCTTTAGTTAACATTTCTTTATTAATATATAATACAAATTGTAGTATTATTATCCTTTTCTTTACATCTAACATATACTTATATCTGAGTACATAGCATGTTTGTCTGTCTGAGTATGTGTTACCTCATTCAGGATAATTCTTTCTAGTTCCATCCTTTTCCCAGAAAATTTCATGATGTCATTTTGTTTAACAGATGAGTAATACTACATTGCATAAATGTACCATATATTTAAATCTCCATTTTGGTTTCTGGGCATCTAGTTTGTTTCCAGTTTTTTTTTTTTTTTTTTTTTTTTTTTTTTTTTTTTTTTTTTTTTTTTTTACTACTATGAATGAAGGTGGGTGAAGATAATTGAGCAATTATCCTTTTGGTAAGTGTTGGGGACGGGCTACATGGCCAGTATTCAGTCATCTTGTTAGAACCTAGGTTCCTATTTCTCCAGAAGTCTGCCATTCACCAGAAACCAACTGACCTTGTCGTAGGTCGGCAATTAGACACCTGTTGTGGTTTATTGTGGGGGCTGGTCATTCCAGACCCCCGAGCTACTCCTTTTCCAGTGGGACTACTGATAAAATCAGATTAAAGGCCAGCTGCCTGTAAGCAGCAGTTCTGGGAGCTATTTCCTAACTAACCAGATCCTTCACGACTTTCCTGGATTATCTCTCCTGCAATTATAGCAGCTGTAAAGGTAGATACCTACCTGCTGGAGCACTCCAGAGTTAGGTATCCATAGCAACTCTTGCTTATGCAAATACCCATGCCCCTGTGCCTATATAAACTCGGTGAAAATTTTCAATAAACGGGGTTTGATCAGAATGCAGATTTGCCTCCTTCTTCATGTCTAGTGTTCTGTCTCTATACAGGAAAATTCCCCTCCTGAGTGTTAGTCAAACCCGAGCAGGCCGGGGCAGGTAAGATGGCATTTCCTTTGTATATATGCTCAGGAGTGCTATGACTGGGTCTTGATGTAGATCTATTCGCAATATTCTGAGACACCACCATATTGATTCCCAAAAATATCTGTAAAAGTTTGCACCCCTACCAGCAATGGAAGATTGTGTCCCTTATTCCACATCTTTGTCATCATAAGCTGTCACTTGTGTTCCACAGACCCAGAAATGCCAAGCAACAAGGAGAGCTTAACAGGAGATGCGAGGATCATCTTCAAAGGGGGAAATAAAATAGAAATCACAGGTGGAATGGGTTTGGTTGAGGATTGGAATAGGAGGCATCAGATTGGCTTGGGGAATGGAGGGAGAGAATACTGGGAGAGACAACTGGAATTGGGGGTGATGTCAGGAGTGAGGTAGAAACCTAGTGCAGTGGAAACTCCATAGTCCATCAGGGTGACATGAGTGAAGACTAATAGTATTGAGGGACACCAAGCTATCCTCTCTAACCAGGAAAAGCATAAAGTAGAGGGAGAGGGACATCAACTCAGCCACATACCTCCTGTCTACAGTTTGTCCTGCCCGCAGAATGTGATGGAACCTGACCTTAATCTCCAGCAGAGAGATCACGAAGACCTTATTCATCAACTGATGGAATAGATACAGAATCCCACAGCCTAGTATTAGGTAGAGCTCAGAAGTCCTGCAGAGGAGGAAAGAAAGTATGGATGGGAAGTTCATGGGATCAAGGACACCACAAGAACAGGGCCCACATAATCAACTGACTGGGGCTTATGTGGAAAGCCTATATGATCTGCCCTCTGTTGTGGTTTTGTGGTTCTGCATTCTTGTGGAATTTCTAACAGTCAGATTGGTGTCTATCTTTGAATCTTTTGAATGCCTTTTGAACCATTTTCCTCTTACTGATTGCCTAGTTCACTCTTTATGTGAAAATGCATGCCTTGTCTTTTAGTTTGTTGTGCAAAATTTGGTTGATGTCCCAGGAATGCCTGCCCTTTTCTGAGGAGAGGTGAAGACAGACGGACCATTCACCTGGGAAATGTTAAGATGAAGGGAAAAAACTTGGGGCAGGGGAGGAAAAGGGGACAATCTGCAGTTGGGGTGTAATATATGAGAAAAGAATAAATACAAAGAAAATTACATAATATGAATTTAATAAGGGAACATAGTTGAAGTCATACAAATAGTAAGGATTTTATCCATAAAAATTCACCTCTTTAATTAAAATTTTAATATCTCTTTTTATTAATTCAGCAGGTAAGAGCGCTCTTCAAGTTAAAAACATGAGCAACAAGATGGATACTTTTTCTTTTGGAACAAATACATCATTTCAAAGTAGGTCAAAATTACACCAACAGTAATAGGAAAATAAAGTAAACCATATTTTATCAATAAAGAATTTTAGAGAGAAGGCAGGTTGTGTGATTGATTGAGATTCAACCCCAACTGACACTTAAAATTTGGCATCACTTTGAGAAAAGTAAAAACAAGTAATATTTATTGCATATGATCTTTGTGTCCTATGAAGCAACATGTCTTCAATGCAATACTCATTGATGTTTCCAAATTTATGAGGATTAGAAGAAATTAGTGACAACTCGTGCATTCATTAATGAACTTGCTTCTAATGATTAAATCTTAGCTATATTAATTCAAATTAAACCTATGTTTTTTGAAATATGAGAAATGAATAATTGTTACATAAGGCGAGCTCTGCATCCTAGAGTCAGCTGTGTGTTTGTGTATGGAGACCTGAAAAATAAATATATTTCACTTCAATTCTTATAAATCTTTGTTGATACTGTTGTCTATGCTATTTTTGATAACAGTGAATGAATACACATTTTGGGAAAATAAATAATAATAAGACAGATTCACATATTAGATTCAGAGGAGGATTGTTTTACAGATCTTGACTGAAGCATCCCCTGATAGCAAATATCTGGATAAAGTGAACAGTTAGGTTTAAAGTTAGTGTTAAACCAGTAAATGGCCACACGCAACACATATTTTCCTGTTATGCATCTCAGCTCCAGTGCAACTTACTGTATCATTGTCATAATATTTTTAGGGACTAGTACAGGCAGAGTGTTCAAAATTATTGATAAGAATGTCATTATTGGGCTGAAGAGATGGCTCACTAGTTAAGAGCATGAATTGCTCATGTAAAGCATTTTAGCTCAATTCTCAGTGCTTACAGAAGATGCTTCAAATCTCCACAGGTCTAGCTCTGGGGAACCCCATGCCTTCTTTTGGACTCCACAGGTATATTTACAGATGTTCGCATAAAATTCTGTATAGACACAGGAATATATACATAAGAAAATGAAAAAAGAATATTTTTTAAATATCCATTATGCAAGAGATCCACTTTAATTTAGGCAAAGGCTACAAATAACAGTTACTTCACAATGTAGATAAGTTTGAGGTTCTTTTTCTCTGCTTATAGAAATAAAGATATTATTATCATCAAGTTTTTGTTCTGATCTCAGTGGAACCCTGTCCATTACCAGTATATGATACTGTTATTGTTTGGTATTCAAATATGATGTCAGAAAGTAAAAGAGTTTTGAGTAGAATGTGGCCTATATGCATCTCCCTAAATTAATATTATATGGATTTATAGCAGCTTGAATAGTCCTTCAAGTTGAGATAAAATATATGCATCCAGGGAGAATTTGAAATAAATCCTCGAAAATATGAATTAGAGAAAAATATGCAGCATTGATCCTGCGTTTCTCTTTTCTTATCTATTTAATTTTCTGTGTAATTAATGACATTCTTGTGATGTATATTATATACATGTATATATATATATATATATATATATATATATATATATGATTTGTATATACTAGTAGTGTTATACCATTTTTGCTCCTCTATTTATCTCCCTTCTTCTTTTTTTTTTAAGTCTTTGGCTCCTTCTATAATTATTTCTGTTACAGACACACACATGCACACAGACACACATTTCCTATTGAGTCCATTAAGTATTGCTTATGAATATGTTTTTATGTTTTACAATCGGGATTGAGCAACCTCTCAGGGCTTGTCCCTGCATATTTGATCGATTCTCCTCTCAGTGCCAATTAATTACCTGTGGCTCTGCATCTATGTGTATGGACCAGTAGAATGTCTCTAGTCACATTGGGTTCATGTCCACTTGTCATAATTTCGATATTATTTAGATAACCATATTGTTGAGATTATTGAATACAACATTCCTACCATATATAGAAGACTCTATTATGCAGTTTTAATCCTCTTTTCTGGCTATTACAGTATTTCCGCTCTTTTTCTGTGATAGTCCCGAAGCCTTGGGTGTTGGAGTTTCATTATTGATGTACCAAAAGGGGAGGTTGCCCATTGTTGTTTATGATTTGCATTTTTATCAGTTGTGGATCTCTGTTGTATTCTGTATTTATTGCAAAAATTCATTGGTGAGGTTGAGATTTGTACTTATATGTGCATATAAAGATGTAAAAAGATAATTACTAGGAATATATCTTAAATCACATTGATTTATGACAATGACAGTGCTACATTCTTTTCTAGGATATATGGCCTATCTAGCCATGGGCAGTTGGCTAGGTTTACAATATCAGCATACGCATAATTTTCCACATATATTATAAATTTAAAAAAGCACTATGTCCAAATTACTCCTAAAAGTTAGTGAAAATTGCAGACCTACATTCAGATGTTTCACTTAAGCTGATAATTACCCATTGCTAAATATTCATGCATGAATACACTAATGCTTATTTATATCTAGAAAATAAATTAACTTTCACTTTTTGCCTAGGAACTTAATTCTATTTTTTTTTCAAATTTCTATTTACATATCCAATTGGTCAATAGCATGTTACAAAAAATGTATTATTGATAGATTAATATTTCTAGCCCCCAGATAAAAAAATTTGTTATAAAAAGTAAATGCTCACATATAGTTCAAGTAAAAATGTTGCTGAAAATTGTGGTCAACTGTGAATTATTGTTATTCTCTGTGCTTTATTGGAGCCGCTCTAAATGCACTAAAGTTCACAGAAAACAAAATGAACGCATTAAAAAAAAAGCTGGGTAATATATATATATATATATTATATAGAATATATAGTCTACTTATATCAACATTCAGTGGTAATATGATATTAAAACATAATTTAAAATAGATGAATTAATCACATTTTAATTATAAGTATTATTATAAAGGTATTACAAAACTATTTTGCAGCTCAGACTAGCACCTCTAACTTAAAAAAGCAAAAAAGAAAATTACAGATTTATATGACTCAATTATTCATTTCTCCATGCCTTATGGAATGTTGTGACATATTAGACTATTAGAAGCCCAACTTGTTACCCTTGTTATACATGATTATAAGACATATGGTCTCTGGAGGCATGGCCTGCTGAACAGATTTATATAAATAGGTTACAAAACACCTTTGACTTCTTTAAGTGGTTTGCTGACATCAGATGCTGATTAATTTACGTATTAATTTATATATTTACTTATTTATTAGTTTAATTATTTATTCCTTTGCTGATTTTAGCTATTTGGTCTATCTTCAACTCTCCAAGGTGTTAGCTATGTTTCTATATAACTGCTTATCTGAGAAAAATAAAGCCAACATGTTTTGTAAATGTCTTCTTTCCCACCATCAGAGGCAGTAATTTGAAGTAGTTACTTAATCCATGATCATCTTTAGGGACAACTTTCTCCCACTACAGTTGTGTCCGGATAATTGTATTCTATTCTTTTTAAAGGTCTATTCTTGTCACAGCATAATATTTTTCTAATATTTAGTGGAATCTCATCTTATAGTACTTGCTCTAATTTTCATTCCTCGCAAAAAGTTTTTTCTGAGTCCAGAGGAAGCCATATGTTCACATATATCCCTATATTTATCAGTGGTTTTTTCCCATCAACATTTGTAAATCACAAAATGAGATCAAAAGTGACTGCAGACGAACACTGAAAGACAGTTTTCACATCAGGGTTAGTAATTTGTGTAAATTACCTTCCTCATTCCCACTCTGTGTGTCTGAAATAAACATATAGCTGTGGAGTATTGAATTTTGAAAAGTAGAGTTAAAAGAGTGAGGTATCCAGGGACATGTTGAAAAAATGGCCATGATGTGTACAATCATAAAGCAAGAATCAGTCCAACCTTGATGTCAGCAGTGATTCTCAACAGCACCAATGAAGGTTTAATCCAGGAACAAAAGTCCACATAACCTACACAAGGGAAATCTGCTAATATCACCTGCTGTTAAAGAAACATTGGCCTATGTGAGGAGAACAGTATGAAAATTAGAAGGACTGTTTCCTGTGTTTAATTTTACAATAATCCTGACAAATATCTGTAAGAATAGATTTAAAGGAAGGATTTGGGCTCATAATTTCAAGGCTTTCAGCCCATCAGGGAGGGATAAGAATGGAGACTGGATATCCTCAGTCCTCAGTAGAGAAAGCATGAAATACCAGGTCTTCATGGCTTCCTGTGCCAGGAAACAGTCAGCTTATAAAAAATGATGTGAGTGAGCTTAAAGGCCCACTGTTCACTAACCGCCATGACCTTCTATTCCTGAAGGCTCTATGAACTTGTAAGCACCAACAACAGTGGGGATTCAGTGTTCAAGCACATGAGCCGGTGGGGACATTTCACATTCAAAACACTGGACTAGTGAGACAGAATAAAGGAAATAAATGGGCCACAGCAATGTGCATTAAAATGCACACTTAGACCCTTAAAAAGAAAATAACATTATTAAAACCATAAATCAAAACAAGTAAATGCAAATAAGTGAAAGTATTAGGTATAAAAACATATAAACTGAACTCTGCTTCTAGGAACATCTCTGGAGTCTTAGAAGAAGCTTACAATGTGGAATCATAGAAAACATGACAGCCACAAAGATTACAAAAAGCTTAAAGCTAAAATTATTTAGTCATGAAGATATCTTCTAAAAGTTACAATTAATGACTGAGTCAAATTATGGTGTTCAAGGGCAATGCGAATTTCTTAAAACTTAATTAGTTTGAAGAAACTTTAAAGCAGCATAGCACCCTCAGTATAAGGCCAGTTAGATTGGGGCAGATACAAATGTAAATGATGTAAACTTTGTAATTTAAGTAAATAAGATGGACAATTGGACTTTTAAGAGTATTTAAATTTATGTGACATGTACAAGAATTCTGCTGTCATATTAGAAAGCTATTCATCAACTTATACAAAATTCAACTATTTAAACATTATAATTAGTATTTTTTAGATGAAGTGATAACAAATATTTTACACATTTTTACGGAAAAATGAAATAATTCATATTACATCTCATTTTCTATCCCATCCCATACATCCTCCCATTCCTTCCTCCCTCCCACTTTCACCCCAATCCCCCTTCCCTGTGACTGTGACCAAGGGGGACCTCCTCCCCCTGAATATGGTGCTAGGATATCAAGTCCCTTCTTGGTAGTCCGCTATCCTTCCTCTGAGTGCCATTGGGCCTCCCCCACAAAGGGACATTGCCAAATATGGGGCACCAGAGATCCTGTGAAAGTCAGTCCCCGGTTTCCACTTAACTGTGGAGAATGTCCTGTTCCTTGGTTAGATCTGGGTAGGGGTTTGAAGATGGCTGCACGTTTTGTCCTTTGTTGGTGCCTTTGATCAAGCAGAACCCCTGGGCTCAGATCCACCCATCATAATGTTCCTCTTGTAGGTTTCTAGGACCCTCTGGATCCACCTACTTCCCTATCCCCTATATTTTTCTCACCTAGAGTCTCAATAGGATATTCTCACCTCTATCCCACTTTCCTGGTAGGTGCAGATTTTCATGGGACCTGCCCCTTGGGCTAGTGTCCAGTTATAAGTGAGTATATACCATTTCAGTCTCTCTGCTTCAGGGTTAGCTCACTCATTATGATCATTTCTAGTTCAATCCATTTGTCCACAAATTTCGGGAATTCCTTGTTTTTAATAGCTGAGTAGTATTCCATAGTGTATATGCACCACAGTTTCTTTATCCATTCTTCTACTGATGGACACTTAGGCTGTTTCCATGTTCTGGCTATTATGAATAAGGCTGCTATGAACACGGTTGAGCAACTTTTCTTGTTGTGTGCTGGAGCATCTTCTGGGTATATTCCAAGGAGTGGAATAGCTGGGTCTTGAGGAAGCCCTATTCCCGTTTTTCTAAGGTAGCACCAGATAGACTTCCAAAGTGGCTGTACTGGTTTGCATTCTCACCAGCAATGAAGGAGTGTTCCTCTCTCTCCACATCCTCGCCAGCATGTGTTGTCACGTGAATGTTTGATTTTAGCCATTCTGATAGGTGTAAGATGGAATCTTAGAGTTGTTTTGATTTGCATTTCTCTGATAACTAGAGATGTTGAGCATTTCTTTAAGTGTTTCTCAGCCATTTGATATTCCTCTGTTTAATTCTGAGCCCCATTTCTCAATTGGGTCATTTGGTTTGGTGGCGTTTAATTTCTTGAGTTCTTTATAAAGTTTGGATATTAGAACTTTGTCAGATGCAGGGTTGGTGACTATTAATTCCCAGTCTGTAGGCTGTCGCTTTGTTCTTTTGACAGTGTCTCCTGCCTTACAGAAGCTTCTCAGCCTCATGAGGTCCCATTTTTAATTGCTGTCCTTAAGGCCTGGGCTGTTGGTGTTCTGTTCAGGAAGTTGTCTCCTGTGCCAATGTGTTCCAGGCTCTTCCCCACTTTTTCTTCTAACTGATTTAGTGTCTCTGGTTTTATATTGAGGTCTTTAATCCATTTGGACTTGAGCTTTGTGCATGGTGACAAGTATGGGTCCAATTGCATTTTTGTACATTTAGAAATCCAGTTAGACCAGCACCATTTGTTGAAGATGCCATCGTTTTTCCATTGAATAGATTTGGCTTCTTTGTCAAAAAGCAGGTGACTAAATGTGTGTGGATTCATATATGGGTCTTCAATTCGATTCCATTGATCAACCAGCCTATTGCTGTGCCAGTACCATGCTGTTTTAATTACTATTGCTCTATAGTACAGCTTGAGATCAGGTATGGAGATTCCTCCAGAGGATCTTTTATTGTATAGGATTGTTTTAGCTATTCTGGGTTTTTTGTTTTTCCATATAAAGTTGAGAATTGACCTTTCAATGTCTTTAAAAAATTGTGTAGGTATTTTGATAGGGATTGCATTGAATCTGTAAATTGCTTTTAGTAAAATGGCCATTTTTACTATGTTGATTCTCCCAATCCATGAACAAGGGAGATCCCTCCATCTTCTCAAGTCACCTTCAATCTCTTTCTTTAAGGACTTAAAGTTTTTTTCAAACAAGTCTTTCACTTGCTTGGTTAGCGTTACTCCTAGGTATTTTAAATTGCTTGTGGCTAACATGAAGGGTGTAGATTTACTAATTTCTTCCTCTGTATGATTGTCATTTGTATATAGGAAGGCTACTGATTTTTTTGAGTTAATTTTGTAACCAGCCAGTTTGCTGAACATGCTTTTCAACTGAAGGAGTTCTCTGGTGGAATTTTGGGGGTCACTTATGTACACTATCATATCACCTGCAATTAGGGATAGTTTGACTTCTTCCTTTCCCATTTGGATCCCCTTGATCTCCTTGTGTTGTCTTATTGCTCTGGCTAGGATTTCAAGAACTATATTGAAGAGTTATGGAGAAAGTGGGCAGCCTTGTCTGGTTCCTGATTTCAGAGGAATTTCCTTGAGTATCTCTCCATTTAATTTGATGTAGGCTATTGGCTTGCTGTATTTAGCCTTTATTATGTTTAGATAAGTGCCTTGTATCCCCGATCTCTCCAACACTTTAAACCTGAATGGGTGTTGGATTTTGTCAAATGCTTTTTCTGCATCTAAGGAGATGATCATGTGGTTTTTTTTTCTTTAGTTTGTTTATATGGTGGATTACATTGATGGATTTCCGTATATTAAACCATCCCTGCCTGCCTGGAATGAAGCCTACCTGGTCATGATGAATGATATCTTTGATATGTTCTTGTATTCGTTTAGTGAGTATTTTATTGAGTATCTTTGCATCTATGTTCATAAAAGAAATCGGTCTGAAGTTCTCTTTTTTTGTTGGGTCTTTGTGAGGTTTAGGTATCAACGTGACTGTGGCCTCATAGAAAGAATTTGGTAATGTTCCATCCAATTCTATCTTTTGGAGTAGCTTGAAGAGTATCGGTATTAGCTCCTCTTTGAAGGTCTGATAGAATTCTGCACTGAAACCATCTGGCCCTGGGCTTTTTTTGGTTGGGAGACTATCAATGATTGCCTCTATTTCTATAGGAGAAATAGGCCTATTTAATTTGTTCATCTGATCTTGATTCAATTTTGGCAAGTGAAATCGATCAAGAAAAATGTCCATTTCTCTTAGATTTTCAAATTTTGTGGCATATATGCCTTTAAAGTAGGATCTTATGATTCTTTGTATTTCTTTGGTGTCTGTTGTGACTACCTTTTCATTTCTGATTTTGTTGATTTAGATACTGTCCCTCTGCCTTTTAGTTAGTTTGGCTAACGGTTTGTCTATTTTGTTGATTTTCTCAAAAAACCAGCTCCTGGTTTTGTTGATTCTTTGAATTGTTCTTTTTGTTTCTAATTTATTGATTTTTAGCCCTGAGTTTGATTATTTCCAGACGTCTACTCCTCTTGGGTGATTCCGCTTCTTTCTTTTCTAGGGCTTCCAGTTGTTTTGTTAAGTTGCTTATGTGGGATGTTTCCAATTTCTTTTTAAAGGCACTTAGTGATATGAATTTTCCTCTTAGCACTGCTTTCAATGTGTCCCACAAATTTGGGTATGTTGTTCCATCATTTTCATTGAATTTCAGGAAGTCTTTTATTTCTTCCTTTATTTCTTCCATGACCCACGTGTCATTAAGTAGAAAGTTGTTTAGTTTCCATGCGTGAGTAGGCTTTTTGTTATTTCTCTTGTTGTTGAAGTCCAGCCTTAGACCATGGTGATACAAGGTATTATTTCAATATTCTTGTATCTGTTGAGGCTTGCTTTGTGACCTACTATGTGATCAATTTTGGAAAAGGTTCCATGGGGTGCCGAGAAGAAGTATAGTCTTTTGTGTTTGGGTGGAAAGTTCTGTACACATCTGTTAGATCCATTTGATTCATGGCATTGGTTAGTGATTTTATTTCTTGGCTTAGTTTCTGTTTCAAAGACCTATCCTTCAGTGAAAGTGGAGTGTTGAAGTCACCCACTATTAATGTGTTGGAATCAATGAGTCATTTAAGCTTTGTTAATAGTTCTTTTACAAATGTGGGTGCCCTTGTATTTGGAGCATAGATGTTCAGAATTGTGATGTCATCTTGGTTGATTTTACCCTTGATGAGTATGAAGTGTCCTTCTTTGTCTCTTTTGATTAATTTTGGTTGAAAGTCTATTTTGTTGGATATTAGGATGGCTACCCCTGCTTGCTTCCTGTGACCATTAGATTGGAATATTTTTGCCCAGCCTTTTACCCTGAGGCAATGTCTGTCCTTGTGGGTGAGATGTGTTTCTTGGATGCAGAAGAATGTTGGGTCTTGTTTATGCAACCATTCTGTTAGTCTATGTCTTTTTATTGGAGAATTGAGACCGTTGATGTTCAGAGATATTAATGACCAATGACTGTTAAGTCCTTTCATTTTGATGTTTGTTTAAGTTGAGGGTTTGTGAGGTTGTGATTTTGCGATGGTGTAGTTATCTATTTCCTGTGTAGTTTTGGTTATAACTCATTCCTGTGTGGTGGAGTTTTCCTTCTAGTAGCTTCTGTAATGCTGGATTTGTGGAGAGGTATTGGTTGAATTTGTTCCTGTCATAGAATATTTTGTTTTCTCCATCTACGGTTATTGATAGTTTTGCTGGGTACAGTAGTCTAGCCTGGCATCTGTGGTCTCTTAGGGTTTGCAGGACCTCTGTCCATGCCTTTCTGGCTTTCATGGTCTCAGCTGAGAAGTCGGGTGTAATTCTGATAGGTTTGCCATTGTATGTTACTCTGTTTTTTTTCCCTTGCAGCTTTTAAAATTTTTTCTTTAGTCTGTATATTTTGTGTTTTGATTATTATATGGCGGGAAGATTTTCTTTTCTGATCTATTCTATTTGGTGTTCTATAGGCCTCTTGTATGTTCATATGCATCTCCTTCATCAGATTGGGAAAATTTTCTTGTATAATTTGGTTGAAGATATTTTCTGGGCCATGGAGTCAGGCGTCTTCTTTATCCTCAATGCCTATTATTCTCAGGTTTCTTCTTTTCATGGTGTCCTTGATTTCTTGGATGTTCTGTGTTAGGAACTTTTCTGATTTAGTATTTTCCTTGATGGTTGATTCGAGTTCTACAATTGTATCTTTAAGTCCCAAAATTCGTTCCTCCGTTTCCTGGATTCTGTTTGAGAAGGCCATCTCTTTGTTGCCTGCTTTCTTCTCTATGGTCTCTCGGTCACATTTTTTTTCTGTGTGTTCTTTTATCATAGATTCCATTTTTGACCTCAGATCTTGAAGTGTTTTTGTTTTATTTCCTTCATCTGTCTGTTTGTATTTTCCTGAAATTCTTCCAGTGCCTTTCTATATGACTCTTTTATGTCCTCCACCTGCTTGGTTGCCTCCTCCCGCAGTTGTTTACAGATTTCATTCCTTTCTTCCATTATCATCTTCCTTACTAAGGACTTGAGGTCATTTTCTTGTATTTCAATTGTTTTTGGGTTCTCCAGGTTGCTTTCATTGGGATTGTTGGGATCTGGAGATTCCAAACTGTTTTGGTTTTTGTTTGTATTCTTTCGCTGTCCTCTTGTCATTTTGGTGTCTCTGATGTTGGGAGGTAGCTTCTGGTGACCTTCACTGGTTGAGAGTGGATAGTTGGTGAATGATTATTGGTCACGTGCTCTTGCCTGTAGGGATCAGGTAGTTTTCCTCCTGACACAGGCAGGTGACCTAGTTTCCACTTATGGAGACTTTGCATTACACCTTAGGCTCTGGGCTGGGTCAGCAGAAGTAGGCTTCTGACTGGTTCCTTTCACATTAGTGTTGTGATTCAGGCCTGCTGTTATGGGGTCTCAGATCGAGGCTGGCAAGCTCTGATTGGGCAAGATATTCTCAGTTGTCTGCACTACCCACAGCCCTATAGCTCAGACCTCGCCCAGCTCAGACCCACTGAGCTAAATGCGCCTTTTAAACCAACATATACACACCTCTGGGGTGTCCAGCCTTTCCCGAGGGGGTGGGAGATCCTGCCGCGGCTGTGTGTAGTGTCCACACTAAATTCTAACTGCTGGGATCTGCAGACTTAGGCCCTGTACTCTGTTCCAATATGGGCCTTGTATGACCCTGCTGGCTGCACGCTGCTATCTCTGAGCTAGATGGACCCAAGCAGCTCAGTAAAGTAACTGGCGCTCTGTTCCAAAGTGTGCCTGGTTTGGCGCCACGGGTTGTGTGCACTCTCTCTGAGCTAGGCGGACACAAGCAGCTCAATATCCCGTGCACTGTTCCAAAGTGGGCAGGGTATGGTGCTGCATGCTGGGCGCCGCTCTCTCTGAGCTAGGTGGGCCCAGTTGTCTGTGTTTCCACGTGGCGTGGGGGTCCTCAGCAGATTTGTGTGGGGCAGGTGGCTGGGACCAAGGGCAGCTTCCCCTGTTTCCCTGTAACTTCCACAGGCCCGGGGCTCCGCTACCAACCTGCACTCTGAACTCGGGCTTTATCTACCAGCTGCAGCCCACAGGTGGGTTCTGTCTGAGCGTCGGGAGAGTGGGTTCAGGGCCTCCGTTTATTGAAACTTGACTCGGGGCTGGGCCCACCAGTGGTCTGCACCATGCGAGACCCAACTCACCTAAAGTTCCCTGGATTTAACAGTCTGGCTCCATTCAAGTCCCTGGTCTCCGTGCAGTTGACCAGATACAGTGCTTACTGGGCCGCCACCATCTTGAGAATCCCCCGTGATAACAAATTTAAAAGACAAAAACAATATAATGAAATCTGATTATGATGTTTCTCTGGTTTTTCTTTCAAATAGCCTGCCTTTTGGAGAAAATTCGTTACTGGAATATTCAAGTATTGGTGGGTTGATGTTGCCCTATGTCTCTATATCAAGTATTATTTTCATTAAAATAAAATAGCCTTCACTTACCAGGAAACTGGGACAGAGGGGAAGGCATCCTATTGGGACTCTAAATGAGAGACGCATGGGAGAACAGCAAAATAAAAGGATCCAGAGGGTCCTAGAAATCTACAAGTAGAACAATATGATAGGCAGATTTGGGCCCAGGGGTCCCGCTCAAACTAAGGCACCAGCCAAGGACAATACAGGAGGTAAACTTTAAACCCCTTCCCAGATCTAGCCAATGGTCAGAATATTCTCCATAGTTGAGTGAAGAGTGTGATACGACTTTCTCACGTACTCTAGTGCCTCACATTTGACCATGTCCCCTGGAGGGGGAGACCTGGTGGCACTCAGAGGAAGGACAGCAAGTAGCCAAGAAGAGACTTGATACCCTATGAGAATATATAGGGGGACGTAATCCCCCTCAGGAACAGTCATAGGGGAGGGGAATAATGGGAAAATGGGGGGGGGGAGGAATGGGAGGATACAAGGGATGGGATAAACATTGAGATGTAACAAGAATAAATTAATAAAAAAAAAAAAAAGAGTTGTGCGCATAGTGCATCAGTGAGCATGATAGTAATGGTCTCTCAATTAACTCTTCCTTTAATGGAATGAAGTTTTCTTCTTTTGTCTCTGCTGATACTTGGCAGTGAGCTTTCATGTGTGCTTTTTTACTATATCTCCTTAGGAGTGATACCTTCTTTCTAAAATTTTTACAAAATTTTTGTAAGAATGGATAAATATGGAATTATTGTGAGAATTCATTTTAGAAAGAACACTTTTACTGGAGAGAAAAGGAATAGTTCTGGCTTATTTCACAAGTGTCATACCAAGAAAGATAAATAAACCACTGCGCCACTCATAATGAGTGAGTTAACCCAGAAGCAGAAAGAATCAAATGGTATATACTCACTTTTATCTGCATACTAGCCCAAGGGGCATGTCCCAAGAAAGCCTTCACTTACCAGGAAACTGGGACAGAGGGGAGGACATCCTATTGGGACTCTAGATGAGAGAAGCATGGGAGAATAGCAAAGTAGAAGGATCCAGAGGGTCCTAGAGACCTGCAAGTAGAACATTATGATAGGCAGATTTGGGCCCTGGGGTCCTGCTCAAACTAAGGCACCAGCGAAGGACAATACAGGCCGTAAACTTTAAACCCCTACCCAGATCTAGCCAATGGTCAGAACATTCTCCACAGTTGAGTGGAGAGTGAGATATGACTTTCTCACGTACTCTGGTGCCTCACATTTGACCATGTCCCCTGGAGGGGGAGACCTGGTGGCACTCAGAGGAAGGACAGCAGGTTACCAAGAAGAGACTTGATACCCTATGAGCATATACGTGGGGAGGTAATCTCCCTCAGGAACAGTCATAGGGGAGGGGAATAATGGGAAAATGGGAGGGAGGGAAGAATGGGAGGATACAAGGGATGGGATAAACATTGTAATGTAACAAGTATAAATTAATTTTAAAAAATTAAAAAAAAATCCCACCGCGCCACAAACACTTGAATGAGTATTGTAAAAAATATAGAATTGTTTGACAAACGTGTTGGTGACAGAAGCCTGACAATAAATGTGCTTTCAGATTAGATAATACAAAAAATGCCACCTGTTACTTTTAACATTTAGGCTGTTTCTTTTAGAAATACTTATAGTTTATCAATCCCTCAGATTATTTTGGCTGTGTTCCATCATTCTGAAAATATCATAGTGTTGACTAGAGGATAGAAGAAATAAAAATGCGGTCTTTATATATATATATATATATATATATATATATATATATATATATATATATATATATATATATATTTTTTTTTTTTTTTTACTTACAAGACAGAAAGATTGAGAAAAGAGAAAGCCTACCTAAACCATGTGAGAATCCTGTTTGGAGAATTGTAGGGTTATCTTTCCTGGCAGTGATAGTGCCATCTCAGTGGCAAATTACAGCTCTCCTGCCTCTCTTGTAGTCATCAGTGCTCATTTCAATTTCACTCATTATTTCTTCTTCAACTAATGTGAAGGCTATATATGAGGCAAAACAATACACAAAGGGAAAATCAGTCTTTCTAATGGTGAGGGGCCTGTGCAGCTTCAGCTGGCATTACAGGTAATTTAGCATAAAACATAAGTGTTCTCATTAAAAGTCACTTTCTGAGAACACAATGACTCACCAGTGAAAGAAATGTTATTTATCAATCTGAAACTAAGTTCTTCAGGTGATTCTCTATGTGCTGCTTGTAAAGCTATACAAATATCACTCGTAAAACAAAAACATTCATGAAAATGGAGTAATTGATATGCCTTTCACTCCATAGCATGTTACACAATCTCACATAACAAAGAAGCTAAAGTAAATGTTAGCCCCATCATCATAACATGTGCATGTTCCTGAAACAAGTTAATTTGTAACTCACGTTTGTCTACTACTTTCCTGAATGTTCCAAAATAAGTGGAAGTAGAGTTGACACTATGCCTTTGTGAAGCTGAATAACCCAAATCTATGCTCTTAACTTTCCTTAAAAATTGAGTTGTTAGTTTCTATTAAATTACATGATTGCTTGTATCTAGACAACTTTCTGAAATAATTACTTAGTAACTAGGATAAGGTAAACAAAACAAAACAAAACAAAACAAAAAAACACATGGGCAATAGTTAGTTAAATAAAAATATCTGAAAATATGCATACATGTAACATTTAATGGACTTAACAGATTCTAATTATTAATATATATGTATAAATGCATATATGCATGCAGTAACAATAAAAATGAAGCTATGAATTTGAAGGAAGGGGTTTATGAGAGAATTTAAAGGAAAAAATAGTAGGAGAAACATAAATTATAATCTCAAAAATAAACAATATTTGTTTTCAAATCTTTTTTATTTGAAGTCAAATTTCGTCACTTCAAATTACTCCCTCTAACTTTTCCCTGGTGCTCACATCACTCCCTCATAAAGGCTCCTTTATTCTTTCATTATAATTGTTATTTACACATTTATAAATATGTGAATATAACCTGCTGAGTCTGTTTATGTGGTCTTCTGTACCCACAGAGGTCACTGGCTACCAGCCCAGAAGGACAAAGGGAGCAAGCAGAAGCAATGGTCTTGATTACAAAGGAGACTTCCAGGAGTCTGCTTCAATGAGGCACCTCACTTTATTGTTTCAGGGGTGAATGCAGTACATAAGGGACCCTAGGGTTTGGGCAGAAGGGTTTGATTGATTATAACACAGTACCTAATTATCGTAGGGTCCGAGGAAGGAGATGGATTCCGGTACTGAGTCAGGTAGTGCTTGCTAGAACTTCTGTGCAGGGTCATCCACCAAACAAGATGAGGCATCCATGCTTAGAGACAGTCTCCAGTTAAGGTTAGACAGAGACGATAAGCCCTTCTCATAAATGGGAGTCCCCCATTTTGTGCTGAGCTCAGAGACCTATCCTGAGATGGTGGACTGCACCCTTAATAGGAGGGTCTTCCAACATGTTTAGTATTGTTTATATATCTATGGCCACTTAACAATGGATGACACACTAGGGGCTCATGGCCAAGCATGGACACACACTCTCTCTCAGCAGTACTAAATTTTATGTGTTTTGTTTTGTTTTGTTTGTTTTATCTAGAGATGGGGTTTTAGCCTTCCAAGATAACATGTTTATTGGTATTGTCGTTGCTGAAGTCTTACTTAGGCAACCATCATTGAAACATATAGATTAAATTTCACTGCTATTTAAAAAAAATATAGTCTCACATAGGATGCTTTATTCTTCTTGCTCAAAAATGGGTGAGCATAGCAAATGTTCTTAAACAGTTGTCATTTTTCCAGACACCCATGGTTTATTTACATAATTACTTAAATCACATTACAGCCTGATCCCAGGCCTTTTCCCCCTCTCCACCCAACTCACCTCACTTTCTCCTCTCTTTCTTCTTAGTGAAGGGGAGGGCCCCCAAGGGCACCAACTCACCATGGCACCTCAATTTACAGCAAGACTAAATGCATCCTCTCCCACTGACGCCTGACAAGGAAGCCAATCTAGGAGAATGGGATGCAGAGGCAGGCAACACATTCAGAGACAGTTCCTACTCCCACTGTTAGGGGACCCATATGTTGAACACGCTCCAGTTCTGCTACACATGTGTAGGTGGTCTAGGTCTAGTTATTGCATGCTCTTTGGCTGGTGGTTCAGTATCTTTATGACCCCCATGGCCCCAGGTTAGTTTAATGTGTAAGTCTTCCTGTGATGTCCTTGATCCCTTCAGCTTCCATCATCCATCTCTCACTCTTTCATAAAACTTCTGGAGCTCAGCCTATTGTTTTGCTTTGAGTCTCTTCATTTGTTTACATCAACTGCTGGATGAAGTCTCCCAGAAGACAATTGCACTACAGGCCTGTCTGCAAGCACAGCAGAGTATCATTAATAGTGACAGGGTTTGGCTCGTTCATGTGGGGTGAGTCTCAAGGTGGGCCAGTCATTGATTTGCCTTTCCCTCAATCTCCACTCCATCTTAACCCCTACACTTCTTCTTCTTTTTTTTTATTTTTAACAGTAAGTAATATTTTATTTAAACAAGCAATGTACATCATTGATTAAAGAACAAGAAGAAATGAAGTAGGATTACAGGGAAAGTATTGTTCAAATACACCTATAATGATGCTGGTTCAATCAAACAGGTATCTCTTCACAACGTTTGCTCTCAGTTGCTTACAGTTCTATGTGACCTGTTCAGGCTTACGGAATTCGTGGCGTTGAATCATATATATATAACTGTGACGATGAAAAGAACTGACGAGAGCATTTCCCTTCTTCATTATTTGTATGATAGTATATGAGCCACAGAGAATATTTAGGTTACCTATAATTCTTGTAGGCAAGACAAATTTTGGGTTGAAGGTTTTTTTTGGGTGAATTGGTGTCACCTTCTCTCCACTGAGATCCCACCTGGCTACATGAGGTGGTGACTTCAGGCTCCGAAATCCCAAATGCTAGAAGTCTCAGCTATGGCCATGCCCATAGACTCCCAAGCATCCATGACCCAGAGATGCCCCACATCTTTTTCACTTAAAATAAATCATTGTTTAAAGTAAAATAGTTTCATAGTCTTAAAACCACAAGTGACCAGAGGGGGAGAGAGTGAGAGTAAATGAGACTTGATACCCTATGAGCATATACAGGGGGAGGTAATCCCCCCTCAGGAACAGTCATAAGGGAGGGGAATAAGGGGAAAATGGGAGGGAGGGAAGAATGGGAGGATACAAAGGATGGGATAACCATTGAGATGTAACAAGAATAAATTAATAAAAAATATAAAGAAATATCTTTCATTTAAAATAAATTTTTGGTGCCTAAAATTCTGAATGTAAATGAATATTTATCATATTTCGTCAGTATCAGCTTAAAACATCTATCCAGACCTAAAAGCATCATAACCCATAAACCATTAAGCTTAATTGTAAAACTAAACTAGCTGGTCTTCAACCCCATCAGAAACTTGAGAAGGAGTAAAATTAATTACCTGAGTAGACAGGGAGTACAAATTAGCAGTTTGCCAAATGAGATTACAGAGACAGTTTAAAGATGTTTTCTTCAAGGCTGCCAAATAAAAATAGACAAAACACTATGAATGTAATCTTTATATAATTCCTGTTGTTTCGTGGTTCTTCTTGCTACAGGTAGTTTATTGTATATATGTGTAATAATATAAATGTATATAAAAACAAAAAAGTAGTTTAAAAATACATCCTTGTTCTTGTTTAGAGGTTTTAGCAGGGGAGTGCGGCTACTCTACTGGTATACACAAGACTGAAGACTGGTCCTCCTCTAATGGGGAACGTTGCCCTCTTTAGGAGGGAGGACTCATCTTTGGGAGGGACTCACATAGAACTACAAAGGAGGAAAGAGGCATCCACCTAGCTAACTAGATTGGTTGACTCAACCCTGGTGATCAACAGGGGGACAGATATACCAGTACCTGCCTCTGATATGACTACTGATGCCTAGGATTTGATCACTTCCCCTGAGGTCGGGGGTTGCTATGGGAACAGAAAGGAAGAGAATGCAGGCTATCAGACAAGACCTGATAGGCTGTGGTCAGAAGATAAGATCGGAGGGCCACCTTGTCAGAGGTCTAGGGGAAGGAATAGGGCAGAAGAGGGAGGGAGGGCAGGAATGGGAAGATATATGCTAGGAGGTAACAAACAGGATATAATATGAGTAAATTATAATAAAATTTTAAAATGAAAAAATACATCCCTGTTTTAAAAAGTAACACCTTGAAGGTTTTAATGAAAGGTTTTTTTAATTAAAACTATAGTCATTTTTGTAATCCCAGATTTGGTAGACAGAGGCAGAAAGATTTCAAAGTAGAGTACAGCCTAGACAAGAGAAAAGTTGAAGATGCATGGTTTTTGTCAATTGGCTGGACTGAAAGACCTAGTGTGGGGAAAAAGAAAGAGAAAAACAGAAAGGCCAGAAAAACAAATAGATTGTCCAGAAAGGGAAAATGAACTCATTAAAACAAGCTTGTTTATAAGCAATTCTTAAATATGATGCACAGTTAAAGTAAACATAGGTCCTTGTGACCATCTAAAAATGCTGCTAGTTTTGCTAGCTAACATTATAGATATTATATATAAAATACAATTATGTCAGAGATGGCTACATAATTTGTGTATGAAAATGAGAATAAAACGATGAGACTTCTTGTTCAAGTATTTCAACTTATAAGGCTATTGACATCAGACTAAATTAAAGAAAAGGACTTATAAGGGTAAGGTGTTCCATATCTGCACAATTTGTAATTCAGGGAGCTCATTCTATATTATAAATCAAGAAAAATAATCTTGTTCAATAAACAATTTCTTCTATAAGAGAAATTGTTATTAGTTATGTTCAGATTAATATGTAACAGGCCTTTGGGACTATATTATGAAAAAGACAGAATTGACAAAGTATATTTTATGAAAGATTATTAAAAATGAAAATACCACTAATAAATATATTTATATTGTTATTGTAAAAGAAAACCATAGTGTTTCTCATTAGGAAACAAGTTTACAGAATATTTTGTTAAGAGTGTGTTTTCTATAAAGTCCAAGATGCTGTTAATCTTATTATTAGTTAATAATGATGTTATTCGTTAAGTTTTGTTTTTGTTTTTCTTTTTTTCAGAGACAGGGTTTCACTGTGTAATAGCCCAGGGCGTCCTGGAACTCTCTTTGCAAACCAGGATGGCCTCGAACTCACAGAGATCTGTGTGCCTCTGCCTCCAGAGTGCTGGGATTAAAGGCATGCATCACTGCACCCAGCTAAGTTTTTGTTTTATTACTTGTCGATTCATGTTTAAGCACATATGTATGTCAATGCTTGCATTTGGGGGCCAGAGGATGGCTTATTATATTGTTTTTCTTCTTCTACTATGTACATGCTTTCAATCAATATTAAGTTGTCAGACTGAGCACCTAACACGTTCATAGCTGAGCCACCACACTGGCCTTCTTTGTGTTTTATAAGAAATTCACATAAATACTTTGAACAATTATATATATATATATATATATATATATATATATATATACACACACACACACATATATATATATATGCACACATATACTTAATTAACTCTAAGCATTTGATTAGATTCTTAGTCTGGAAAAACTTAAGAATTTATAAGATATACAAAGATATAAATTAGTTTGGACAGATTCTCATGTTTTATCACTCAGTTTGATTAAATTGATTTTACTATTATTTTAATAATATGATTAAAATCTTATAAAAATATTTAATATCATCTATTATAAAATAAAAATAATTAGCTGTCTTTAAAAGTTTACCAGTGATATTGAACATATTAGTATCACTAAAGGGTTTTCCTTTTTAATTATGACTCTGGAATCAAAGCATTTGAAAAGTCCTGTGTATTGAAACAACAAGGAAGTATGTGGTCAGGTGATCTTGTTGTTATAACTTTTGCTCCATTATTGAAGACTTTCTCACATGAAAATGTGTTGTTTAACAGTAAGAAACATAGAACAAATGTACTCATTAGATTAAACCTCCATCACTCTTTCAGAAAATACTCAAATAGTTGACATTTTTTGATTCCCACAGAAGAATCTTTCCCCATTTATAAATCTAAATTCATCTTCAACAATATATGTCCAAAATAATTATAACTCCCTGCAATAAGAGTTTTTATGATAGTTTTTAGAAAAACCTATTCTGAAGGATATTTTTGCAACATAAATTTTTGTAAACACTGCATCTAAAAATTTTATACATTTATTTTTTTAATGTATTTTATTAATTTACTTATATTACATCTCAATTGTTATCCTATCCCTTGTATCCTCTCATTCCTCCCTCCCTCCCATTTTCCCCTTACTCCCCTCCCCTATGACTGTGACTGAGGGGTTCCTCTTCCCCTGTATATGCTCATAGGGTATCAAGTCTCTTCTTGGTAGCCTGCTATCTTTCCTCTGAGTGCCAACTGGCCTCCCCATCCAGGGAACGTGGTCAAATATGGGGTACTAGAGTTCGTGTGAAAGTCAGACCCCACTCTCCACTCAACTGTGGAGAATGTCCTGTCCACATAAAGCTATATTTGATATGTGAATCTCTTGTGATTTAAGTGTTATTACTAATTATTCTACCTTTACTCATCCTCTTTACATTTTCTTTATTTAACTGTCCTCAGAATACACTACTATAGGATTTCCATAGTATGCAATGAAACCTATCAAGCAATAGGCCACCACAATTTTCTAGTTTTCAGGATTGTGACTATCAAGCAATAGGCCATCATAATTTTCTAGTTTTCAGGATTGTGACTATCAAGCAATAGGCCATCATAACTTTCTAGTTGTCAAGATTGTGAAGTGTCCTTCTGCATTGAACCATTGGTTCCCAGTTTTATGTCTGAAGGTTACATCATATTTCCTGATTTAAATATCATTTTATAAAGAAACATGTCTCATAAATAAATATATTACTCTCTGCTTATTTTCCTAAACAAATAAGAATTCTGACTTTCTTAAACTACTTATTCTAGTATATAATTTTTTTTAACCAAAGGTAATATAATAAATGTAACCATAAATGTTGAAAAAAGCAAGTGCTAAGTATGTCTTCCTATGTAACATTACTCAATATATCATTCCAAGTACTTAGGTATTTGATCTTGAATTACCTTTCAAACTTTCTCGATATTATTTTCAAATATACATATTTACTGATTAAAAACCTGTCAATCTCTATTATTTCAAATTTACATATTTACTGATTAAAAACCTGTCAATCTCTATAATCTAAGTATACGCCTATAATTTTACTATATTAAATCATTCTAAAAAAACAAGAATGACTGAGATTTCTATGACTCTAATTTATAAGTGAAGTGGTCCCCACAGATCTATTTTCCAAATGTTTGATCCTTGCCTGGATGTAGCCCTTTGAATATAGAGCCATCTCTATAAGGTATAAGGAGAGAATGAAAACATTTGGAGAATAAAGTTAATATTGGGATACCCTACCTAACTGCGTTTCTACTTTCTGGCTCTTGTTCTCTATAATACGGCATGCCTTCGCCATCTACATGTACTAAAGGCAGTTAGACTAATAAAGAATTAATCACTGTACCATGAGCCTTTCACAGTGTGAGCCAAAAAGCTTTCTCTATAAGTATAGTGTGTTTGTTTTTTTTCAGAAACCATGTTGAAGCAATGGAAACTAATTAGCAGTGCTTAAGTGATTTTCCCACAGTGCAATTTGCTTGGAACTTTTATTTATTAGAAAGTTACTAAGATGTTTAAATGGTGAAATTGCATACACTTAAATATATGATACATTGAAGAAATTCTCATTACATAAATATTATACTATTTAGTTTTGTACCAAATAAACAATTTAATATATACTAGAAAAGTAGAGTCTTAGTAAGGGCCATTTGCTAAGGGCTAATATAGAGATGCTTGAATCATTCATCGAATGACATGTTAAAAATTCCTCAACTCAAAACAGAAATCTACAAGCAGGATACAGGGCATATACCTAAACATAATAAAGGCTATATACAGCAAACCAGTAGCCAGCATCAAATTAAATGGTGAGATACTTAAGAAAATTTCTCTAAAATTGGGGATTAGGCAAGGCTGCGCACTTTCTCCATATCTCTTCATTATAGTTCCTGAAATTCTAGCCTGAGCAATAAGACAACAAAAGGAGATCAAGGGGATCCAAATGGGAAAGGAGGAAGTCAAATTACCCCTATTTGCAGATGATATAATAGTGTAAATAAATGACCCCAAAACTCCACCAGAGAACTCCTACAGCTGATAAACACCTTCAAAAAAACAAATGGAAACAAAAATAACTAAAAAAAAAAAAAAAAAAAAAAAGACAGTAGGCTTCCTATATACAAAGGAAAATCATGCAGAGGAAGAAATTAGGAAAACTATACCCTTCATGATAGCCACAAGCAATATAAAATATTCAGGAGTAAATCTAACCAAGCAAGTGAAGGACTTGTTTGAAAAAAACTTCAAAACTCTGAAGAAAGAAATTGAATATGACATCAGAAAATGGAAAGATCTCCCGTGTTCATGGACAGGGAGAATTAACATAGTAAAAATGGCCATCTTACCAAAAGCAATTTACAAGTTCAATGTAATCCCTTTCAAAATACCTACACAATTTTTTTTTTTATTAATTTATTCTTGTTACATCTCAATGTTTATCCCATCCCTTGTATCCTCCCATTCCTCCCCCCCCCCATTTTCCATATTCCCCTCCCCTATGACTGTTCCTGAGGGGATTACGTCCCCCTATATATTCTCATAGGGTATCAAGTCTCTTCTTGGCTACTTGCTGTCCGTCTCTGAGTGCCACCAGGTCTCCCCCTCCAGGGGACATGGTCAAATGTGGAGGCACCAGAGTATGTGAGAAAGTCGTATCACACTCTCCACTCAACGTGGAGAATATTCTGACCATTGGCTTAGATCTGGAAGGGGTTTAAGTTTACCTCCTGTATTGTCCTTGGCTGGTGCCTTAGTTTGAGCGGGACCCCTGGGCCCAAATCTGCCTATCATATTGCTCTACTTGTAGATTTCTAGGACCCTCTGGATCCTTTTATTTTGCTGTTCTCCCATGCGTCTCTCATTTAGAGTCCCAATAGGATGCCTTCCCCTCTGTCCCAGTTTCCTGGTAAGTGAAGGCTTTCGTGGGACATGCCCCTTGGGCTAGTATGCAGATATAAGTGAGTATATACCATTTGATTCTTTCTGCTTCTGGGTTAACTCACTCATTATGATCATTTCTAGCTCAATCCATTTATCCACAAATTTCGGGAATTCCTTGTTTTTAATAGCTGAGTAGTATTCCATAGTGTATATGTACCACAGTTTCTTTATCCACTCTTCTACTGAGGGACACTTAGGCTGTTTCCATGTTCTGGCTATTGAAAGACCAGTTCTCAACTTCATATGGAGAAACCAAAAAATCCAGAGTAGCTAAAACAATCCTGTACAATAAAAAAATGCTTTGGAGGACTCTCCATACCTGATCTCATATTGTACTCTAGGTGAGAGAAATGTAGGAGAATGGGGAAATAGAAGGGTGCAGAGGCTCCTAGAAACCTATAAGAAGAACATCATGATAGGTGGATCTGGATCCGGGGGGGGGGCGGTGCTTAAACTATAGCACCAGCCGAGGGCATTACAAGCAGTAAACATTGAACCCCTACTCAGATCTAGCCAATGGACAGCACATTCTCCACAGTTGTGTGGAGAGTAGGGACTGACTCGGACATGAACTCTGGTGCCTCATATTTGACCACATCCGCTTGATGGGGAGGCCGGGTGGCGGCACTCGGAAAAAGAGTAGGCAGGCTACCAAGATGAGACTTGATAGCCTATGACCATATAGTGTGGGAGGAGGTCCTCCTCAATCATAGACCTAGGGGAGGGGAATAGGGTGAAAGCAGGAAGGAAGGATGAGTAATTGTATAACAATTGAGTTGTATTCTGAATAAATTAATAAAATTATCTTTAAAAATCTACAAGCAGGTAAGGAATGATGAGAACAAGAGTTTCCCAAGGGCGAATACACTAACTGGTTACCATTACCAAGTTGTCAGTCCTCTAAAGATACATAAAGGAAATATAATAAAAACTAGTCAAAATGTATTTATGTTCTTAGGAGTATATATATATGTATAATGTATACATGTAACAAAAATTAATGATTAAGAAAACTCATGAATATGAAAAAGAATAAGAGCAGTATGGGAGACTGTTTAGAGGGAGGAAAGAGAAGAGATTAATGAAATGATTATATTATATTTTTAAAAGCATAGCAATTATTTAAACAAATTTTTATTCTCAAGAGCAGGCAAAACTGTGCTTCCAGAGGTTGGAAGAGTCATAATTTGCTTAATTTTTTTCTTGCTCTGAAATGAGCGCTACTCTGATCTTTGTCATATACCTTTAGCAGCTTGATTATACAAAGCACATATCTCTAGAAAAAGTTTACTTTTCAAAAATATCTTAAGTATGATCTATCTTGAAGGCTCATGTGTAGTTAACTTTGTGGGGGATATAATTACAAAAATACCAGGTAAAGCAGTTCTTATTTTCACATGTTTAAGATGACACAGGAGAGGTGGCCTGGGAAATACATGCTCTCTTTTTCCTTTTCACATTTATTTTTCCTTTCTTTTTAAAAAATGTGTACTTATCTACTTTTTTAAATTAATTTTTTTATTATTTCACTTTACACATTGACAGTAGCCTCTTTCCTCCTCTCCTCCTTGCCACACCCTCTCTCCTTCTTGACCCCTTCCTGATCCAGTATTCCTCAGAAAAGGTGATCCCCTCCTTTAACCACCTAATCCAGCTCATCAACTTTCATCAGGACTGAGACATGGCACATCCTCTTCCCCTTTGGCTTGTAGAGGCAGCGGCTGCAGAGGGGAGTGATAAAAAAGCAGTCAACCCAGTCTATGTCAGAGACAGCCCTCACTCTCCTGAGCTACCCGTTTATTACATCTGTGTAGGGGGCCTAGGTTAAGTCCATGCAAGGTCTGTTGATTGGTCTCTACAAGCCCCTTTGGGCCCTCCCTAGTTAGTTGGCTCTACTGGTCTTGTTGTGACGCTCCTGTCACCTTCCGGTCTTTCTAGCCATCCTCCCATTCTTACATAATACTCTCTACACTTTGCCCAATGTTTGCTTTTTCTTTCTGTCTGTCTGCCTGTCTATCTTCCTTTCTTCTTCTGTCTGTCTGTCATTCATTCATTCATTCATTCTTTATTTTATTTTATTTTCATTGTTATTTATTCACTTTACATCCTGGTCCTAGCCCCATCCATCCTTTTCTCACAGTCCCTCCCTCCATTCTTTTTTTCCCTATTTCCCCTTCTATATTCAACATAAATGGGGAGCCCCCCTTCCCATCCACCCAGCCTCATTCAGATCATCAAGACCTAGCGTGTCCTCTTCCCTTGTGGCCTGGCAAGGCAGTCCTGTCAGGGGGAAATGATCAAAAGCTGGCAACATAGTTCATATTAGAGACAGCCCATGCTCCCATTATTAGAGGACCCACATGAGGTCTGAAATGCAGTCAGCCTCATCTGTGATGGGGTTCCTTTGTCTAGTCTATGCCTGGTCCTTTGTTGGTGCGTCGTTCACAACAAACCCCTCTGGGCCCTGGTTAGTTGGTTCTGTTGGTCTTCTTCTGAAGCTCCTGTCACCTCAAGGTTCTTTTTTCCTTCCTCCCACTTTTTCTACAGGACTTCTTATACATCACCCAATGTATGACACTGAGTCTCAGCATCTGTTTCAAAGTACTGCTGGGTAAAGCCTCTCAGAAGACCGCTCTGGTAGGATCCTATCCACAAGCATAGGAAAGTATTGCTAATAGTGTCAGGTATTAGATACCCCCCCATAGGGTGGATCTTGGTCTGGGCCAGGCACTGCCTAGATCTTGCCTCAATCTGTGTGCTATCTGTTCTATCTTTATCCTTGCATATCCTGTAGGCAGGCCACTCTTTCAGTCAAGATTTTGGGTGGAGGTTGGTGTTCCCTGCCCCTACTAGGAGTTTAGTCAAGTTAGGCAGTATCCTCTTCAGTCTCTATGGCCCTTGCTAGTAGGAGTCTCTGCTAGAGTGGTCCTCATATCTCCCCAGGAGCTTACCTTGACTTAGGTCTCCAGCTTGTCACAGAAATGCCCCCACCCGAAGTTTCTGATTTTTTTTACAGCCTTATCCACCTGCCCCTGCTCTCCCAAGGTGTCTCCACCCTCATATATCTCTGTTTTTCCTCTCCTGTCTTGTGCCCTCTCTGCAAGCACTACCTCTAACTTTTCTATTTCCCCTTTGGAGTTAGATCTAAGCATCCTCCCTTGGATCCTCCTTGTTAGCTATCTTCTTTGGGTTTTTATCATGTAGTATGTTATTCCTGTACTATACAGGTATAATCTACTTATAAGTGAGTCTCTACAGTTTTTGGATTCACTGTTGTGTTTAGTCTCTTAGAGGAAAGCTATCCTAGGCTACTGTTTGTAAGAAAAGCAGAGTATAGTTAATTGTATCAGGAGTTGGCTTTCTCCCATGTGGTGGGTGTTATATTGGGCCAGGTATTGTTTGGCATTCTCTCAATCACTGTAAATCCTGTAGTCAGGGTATATTTTGCAACCAAGTTTTTGTGGGTGGGTTGGTGTTCCCCTCCCTCCACTATGAGTCCTGTCTAGTTAAAAGGTAGCATCTTCAGTCTCCATGACCACTGCTACTAGGAGTCTCAGTGAGAGTCACACAGATATCCTTCCCCTAACACATGGAATTGCAAGCTTGCAAACTTAAGTCATATATCTTCTCAAACATATTACATCCTTCTTAGCTGGGGTGTGGTGATGCATGCCTTTAGTCACAGCACTCGGAAGGAAAAGGCAGACATCTATGAGACTGAGGCCAGCCTGGTCTACAGAGTGAGTTCCAAGAGAGTCTTGGCATCACAAAGAAACACTGTCTCAAAAAACTGAAGGGCTGGAGAGATTGCCTCAGTGGTGAAGAGCACTAGCTCCTCTCAGAGAGGTCCTGAGTTCACTTCCCAGTAACTACATGGTGACTCACAAAAACATGTTCTTATTACATGATTTTTCATTATTGTTAACCTCCTTTAAAAATTTCCAACCTATATGGACTTAAGAGAACAAAGTATAGATTCATTCATTAATCTATCAAGTTTTTCTGAACACAAGGTTTACCAAATGTTCCATGTTTTGTATGTGTGGCTAAGAAAATCATCTCTGCTTCCTAGATGCTTCTTGATGGTGCAGTGAAAAGAGGGAGTCAGTACAGAGTACAGCATTGTTAGTATAGTGTGGGTGTTCAGAGAAAGACATGAGAGGATGCCTGTCACAATCGCAGATGAGGACAAACACAGGATAACAATGCTTAAGGTTACAGCACCTGCGATTGCTCCTGTCATAGAGGGTATTTATAATGATCTGGTCCCTATTTGTACAGTAACCACTGTCTGCCTCTCTCACTAGTCACACCTCTCATTTCAATTCCCAGAAAGTGTCACGCTTTAACTCACAGTTTTGTTTTTGTACCTGGTACTCCTTCACTTACAATGCCTTTCCTAGCACACTGTATTCTTTATGATTCAATGCAACTCTTTTTTTTCCCCCCTTCAAGATAGGAAGAGTTTCTTGACTTTCTCACCTCTGGTGTGAATTTTTTTTAAGTTATTTTGAATATATGACAACTTTTAAAAAATGATATGTCAGCATTGTTAAAATTTATGGAACTCACAGGCTCAGACCTTATTCAGGCTTCATTAAAACTTATACAAAGGCCTTAATTATTTAAAAAATTAAAACTAGAGATAAAACACACCATCAACCACCATCATTATTGGATATAGCTACTTTGGTTCAAGGAGCCACAATGGTGGGTTTCTCTATACTGTTAAAGCTATATTTCTTCACTTTTACCAAAAAAAACCCTACGTGGTTATAATAGAAATATTTGACTTTCAGAATAATAAATATTTAATAAATTATCTGGATAACAAGCTTCACAAATGAGTGTAGTTAAATAAGTGGTACAACCTAGAAGAGCCTGAAAACTTAATTAGTAGAGTATCTTGGCATGGTAACAACACAGTAGGCAGGAATATAAAAAACCTAAATGAATTAAAGGGAAAACAATATGGATTGCATAGAATTTTTAAGTTATTATTTTAGGCATTCATACAGTTCGAGAAAATTATAAATGAACAGAGAATACAGTAAACAGTATAAAATGGAATATGAAATTGAGAAATAGCTAATTAATAGGATGAGCTGTTCATAAATGTATACAATATGTATGAGAAGAAATAGAATTTAAATTGCAAACTTGCCATTTCATGTGTTAGTAAGTTAAGCAAGTATAGCTGTTGAATAGAGACTTGGAATTTTATAGGTATGGATTATGTATTCCTGTGCTATGAGATAGTAGAGTGTTTAAAAGTAAGCCTTAACACATTCTACAATGTAATGTGTGAGTAGTACATACCAAGAGAATCAAGAAGTGGTATCAGCACAGGAAATGGCATAGAACGACTTTTTGACGTAGAAAGAATATTCCAAGAAAGAACAACAGTGTCTGCTATTGAAAACTCCAGCAAGTAAAATAGTGAAGCACTCTATTTAATATAGGAGCAAGGTTTTGACTGGGGCACTAAAAAGCGCTTGGCAGATTGGAACTGTAATCGTGGGGTCAGGGTCATCCAAATGGGTTAATGTTGGCACCAGTTCACCTGAAATTTCATTACAGCATTCACAGTACCTTTCACCTCTCTGAATGTTATAAGCCAACAACTACACTGAAGAGAAAAACAGAGAAAACATTTTCTTTTTCTTCTTTTTCTTTTTCTTTTTTCCCCCTTTGTGTAAAAATGTCTAAAGGCATATTATAGTTTTAATGTATCTTCAGTGACATTCACATATTAAATTAACTGCACTTCAACAAAATGCATGAGTAATTTTCTCAGCCTATCTGTTCTTTTGATTGATGGGGCATCTGTATGTTTTGATTTATATAACAATATACACAAATGACCATAAACTAACTAAACTTGCCACCATGTCTTTATGCTTGTAATACTGAAATTTCTGAGCTGATGGAAGTGTTTATTACTAAGTTGTTTTCCATTTTATAGACGAAAATAGTGAAGTATACATGAATGTATTAGCCCAAGCAGGAACCCATTTTTTTCTTTCAAATCCTTTATTAGACTTTTAGTAACCATTTGGCTTCCCAAAAATAAAAAATATATATTATCATCCCCGAATTTAGTTAATCCCCTGCTCCATATTTCAGATGTTAGTACCATGTTTAGGTTCAGTCTATTATCCTCAGAACTGTGCATGCTACTTGGGCATTTTGTATATGTATGATGTTTTAATCAAGCTAACATGTGATATATTTTCCTGTAGAGGAAGAAAAGACCAAAAATTTGAACTGTCAATTGTATCACATTGCATTAAATAATATTACCTAAATCTCCTTCATTGCATCATTTATCCACTGGCCCAGTCTCTTAATAAACAGAGATTTCCTAATTAGTACTCATTTTAATTAACTCAAAATTAAAATGACAGATTTTAGAAATATATTTTAAATGAGTTGAGAAATAAATGCATTGTTAAAGAGAATCAGAAATGAATGTATTTTTTTCCAAATATGTATATTTTGAGTTTGATTACACAAGGCAAAGATAAGATATATGAAGAAATCTTATGACAATGAACCCCCTCAACTAAAATGACAATGTTGTAAATGACTTTAGCAGCAATGTTATGCAATGTTGATGTCAGGGTAGCTGATAAGTTTACTGTGCTAAAAACATTTGAACACATTACTAAAATCTTAAACTTTCTTTGTTTGTAACAGTTATAGGTAGATGTCTCTTTATAGTATAGCAGTTTACACTTAATGTCCTAAAGGATTAGCACAAAGGGAAGTCTCATTAATACATACAGAGTAAAAATATCATTAGTTTATTAAGTCCATGAAACTGGCAAGAAGCACAACTCTACCCTCCTGATTAGTTGATTATTATTATTATTATTATTATTATTATTATTATTATTATTATTATTATTATTATTATTATTATTCCACTTTGCATCCCATTCATAGCCCCTTCCTTCCTCCTCTCCCATTCTTACCTCCTTCCCATTTCTCCCATTCCCACTACTCCTTAAAGGAGGGGAGAACTCCCCAGTTCCCACCACTCTAGCTTATTTGGTCACATCAGGACTGAGCACATCCTCTTCTCCTGTGACTTGGAGAGGTCGCTCTGCTGGGAAAAAGGGATCAGAAAGCAGGCAACGGAGTCCATGTCAAAGTCAGGCCACATCCACCTTACTAGGTGACCCATATGAGGACTGAGCTGCCTTTTGGTTACCTCTGTATAGGTGACCTAGGTCCAGTCCATGCATGGTCCTTAGTTGGATCTTCAGCCTCCACAGAGCCACACAAACCCTGGTTAGTTGGCTCTGTTAGTCTTGAAGAGCTTTTGTCTGCTCTGAGTCTTTCTATCCTTTGCCCAACTCTTCCACCCACTACTCCGACCTAAACTCCTTCTGTTACACCCACTGCTTGGCTGTGGGTCTCTGAATCTATTTCCATCAGTTGCTGAATAGACATTCAGAGCCCAGCTATGCATGGCTCCAATCTGCACTCACAGCAGAATATCATTAATACTGTCAAGGGTTGGCTATCTCCCATGCATGCTGTGGGCCTCAGTTTGGACCAGGCATTCCCTAAATCTCCTATTTTTTTTCCCAATTCCCTGGCTCATTTTTGTGTGACTTCTTTTCAATATCATATTTCTAATATGCTCCTCTTTTTACAAATTTGTATATAATGATCACATTAAACACAGATAAAAATCACTGTCTCAAGACATTTTAAAGAAATTTATTTCACGGGCTTTAAACTTGTTGATTTGCTGGGCTGGGAAAAAACAAGCAGAAAGTGAAGGCTTTTAATATAAAATGTTTTAGATAATGAGATATTTACATGATTTCAAAACATTTCAACATACATCAAAATTTCTTTAAAAATATAGAGGAGATAATATTGCAAAAATAAAGCAGCACACTGCCATTCATGCAACATAAACTTAATATACATAGTTATCAAATTATAATTTTTCATAAATAATTGTTAGTACTAACTACCAATTTTCTTACTTGTAATATTAACAATTCTATCTTGTTTTTCTGAAATTCTGTTTTATTTTACAGAAAAAAAATGGATAAAAAACTTTTGAAATAAACCAGGCTGGGTTTTAAGCAGTGGATCAATGTCATTCCTTTTTTGAAAGTTGAGAAGAAAAAACACTCATCAAATTAACAACAGAGGAATTTAGTACATTGTGTTGAAAGTTTGAAATCATTTAGTTGGAAATGCATGATGTCAGTGAGATGTAAAGATATTTGGTGCCAAACTGACACCCTGATTTCAATTGTCAGGACATACAATATGGTAGAGGGGGACACAACTGCTTCATAATGCTTTCTAACATCTACATGTGTGTCTTGACAAAAATCTGCACTCCCTATACCACAATAAAATGAGTAAATATAAATAATTACAACTCACATTTGTTCCTAAATGTTGTGTATTCAATTCTTAAAAGAACTATTAATGAACACTGAGGAAGTGTGAAGCAGGTAAGTCCATACATAGTTTCCTTAAAGACTGAACAAAATAACAAGAAAATTCATGCAAATATCTATCTATCTATCTATCTATCTATCTATATGTCATATTTATGATACATATGTATGTATGTGTTTGTATGTGTACTTACAAATATATTTATCACTGGACTGGTATTAAGGGATAGCAGAATCTACCTTGAGTGTGGATCTAGAGTGTTGCTTTACCTCATTGTAGAACACTGAGCTCTGATATCTTTAACAGATAATTTTTCTGGGTTGCTTTGGAATATTGCCTTTGATTATTCTAATATATAGCGGGTTTGAGAGATAATGTTCATGGCATTTTGTAATAAACTATTATAAATATGTGAAGGAGAGAGGGTGGAGAGAGGGAGAAAAAGAGATATAGAGGCAGTGAAGGAGAGAGAAAGAAAGGATGGGATTGACAGAGAGAGACAGAGACAGAGACTGGGAAAGACAGAGAGACAGAGCAAAACTTTTGTTTCAGATTTTTGGCAAGTTGTTTAAATAATTCCTAATGAGGACAGCTGTCCAGCAATTAGGAATATTCATTTTGTAAAAATAATCTTACTAAAATGATCTATGTTTTAATGTCTCCTTATAATCAGCTGTTAAATTTTCCATAATTAATTTCATGCTATGCAGTTTTTAAAGTGGCAGATCATTATAAGTGAGAATTACAAGAGAGAAGGCAAACCAAACTTGAAAACCAATTATTTTATTAAAAAACATTTAAATTAAATAATCAAATAATGATTCCACTCTTAATAAAGTATTTTAAAGTAAGTTATAGTTCACACTTTACCATCACATTAACAAAGTATATATTAAAGTGTTTCACTATTTTAGTAGTTTTAAATAACTAATTTTAATTTTTTTCTGAAAATAAATTAATAATTATTCCAATATTGACATCATTTTACTAATGTAGAAGATCTTATTCTATAAGTTGTTGCATGTTTATCTCAAAACAATAAAAATGTATATTTAAGTATGTGGAATGTTTACATAATGACAATGACATTAAAGTGAAAATTTAATTATGAATAACTAATAACCAAGGATTTTGTTGTGAATTTATTTACATAACATATTTATTAAATGAGCAAAAGTAACTAAAGACAAGCATGCATTAGTTTTTAAAGATATTTTGGACATTTGTAATACTTTACTCTTAGGTACTGAGTCACACTACCCAAGTTTTAGTTAGTGACACCAGAGAAGTGTAAGTATTTAGAAACTCCAGCCTATGCCTTATATTTAAATATAGGAGAAAGCCCTTGATTGTAATTCAACAATACTGAAGTCTTGGAAATATTGCCATAGCAGCAGCCTCCACTTCCAATAAAATCTTAATATTTATTTTTTCAAATAATCAAATGGATATTTAAAAATGAATATATATATAAAACAAATAATTATTATCTTACTCATGTTTTTATTACTGTCTAATATCCCAAAATATTTGAATCTATTATACAAGACTTAGCCTTCTGATTATAGGTCAATATCTTTTTCATGTGTCTGAACATAAGAAGACATGTAATACTTATGACAGGTCCCAAATGTTTATGCATAATCAACTGAATGGCTTCAAAAAGTGTGAGTCCAGTGTTTCTGCAGGAATTAAGTCAGTAGTATTCTCTGGCTTCATTTAAGTGACATTAGACTGTAAGCTGTAACAAGTCTTTAAAATATATTTGCCAAATATTACATTTCTTGCATTGTCATTATAAAGGTCAGTTGTTGAGGAAATCCCATGCAAAATTTAGAGGACTTAGATAAAATTATGCTACTATATAGCATCACAATTCAAGCATTGTTTTTATTCCTTCAATAACAGCTTCAGTTGAATTATTTCACCTTTAAAATGGCCAAGGTTGTCCAAAAAGTGACTGAGATAAATATATCAAACATGTATAACTCAAAACAAAAGAAAACCAACAAAAGTTATTTTTAATGCAAAACACAGCATACATGAAAAGTCTTGACCCCTTGAAAAATTTATTCAAAGCATAGTTTCTCAGGAAACAGTCACTATCACTCATTCTTTGATATTTGATGGAGGATCACACAAACAGGATTGGACAAAGATAAGATTGTAGGTGATTATCTGAACTCATTTCTCTAGTTCAATGTTGTTCTCTCTTGGGAAAAGGAGCCAAGTATATATATAATCATCAGAGAAAAGACGTTTGCTCTACAATAAACACATGGATCTTAATGCTTAAACTACATAACTTCTAGCATACAATTATCATACTTCTAAATTCAATACCATTCCAAGGAAACCAGGATGCAAATACTCAAGCTGCAAGTAAAGGAAAGGACCAAAGCCATATGAAGCTTGCAAGAGATAGCTTATGGGATTCATTTTGTTTTGTTCTGTTTTTAATATTTTTATTTGTAATTTATTCACTTTACCTCCTGACTCCCTCTTCTCTCCTTGGTCTGCCCTCACTCCCTCATTCTCCCTTTCCCCTCCCCTAGTTCTCAGAAATGGGGAAGTCTCCTACCCTATCATCTGACCCCCGCCTCTCAAGTCTCATCTGAACTGCCTGAATCCTCTGCCTCCCTGGTTTGGCTATGCTGCCCTGCCAGGGGAAATTGATTAATGAATTAGCACCAGAGTCCATGTCAGAGGTAGCCCCTATTCCCCATATTATGGGACCCAAAAGGAGACGGTGCAACCTATGGACTACATCTGAGCAGGGGGTCTAGGGCCTTACTGTTCACGGTCCTTGGTTTGTGCATCAGACTCTGCAGCCCCCCTCCCACAGATTTGTTAGCTCAGTTGGTTTCTTTGTGTAGCTCCTGCCCACAGGCAGGTCCTTTCATCCCCCAACTCTTCCATAAGACTCCCTGCACTCTACCCCAAAGATTGCCTGTGCGTCTCAGCATCTGCTTAGATCCTCTACTGGGGAATTTGTAAATAAGAACAACTAGATATAAATTCTCCTGCTGCTGCCATTTCCTCTCATCCATTGCAAGGTGTCTTGTAAAAGGCAAGTTGATGGTCATGTGAGGTGTCAGTGATCCTTATAGTCAAATTCCATAGCTGTTGTTGAATGGTAGGAAGAATTGGCATGAAAGATAGTTTTACTCCACAGTTTAGGCATTATTTAATGGCAAAATATTTTGTAAAGCTATAGCAAGACTTCTATGTTTCACAGTATCCTTAAAGAAATGAGTACAAAGAATGAAAGTAATTCCCATCAGCGTACCCCAGAGTAAAAAAAAAAAATACAAAACATGTGACCCATATTAGACAATTGTCTTCTGAATAATCATAATTAATGAACAAGAAATAAAAACAGAAATCTAAACATGGAGAAGTTTTATGTTTGTGGAATCCAAGCACAATCCCTCATATAATAGTTGTTTTAGCTATAAACTTGAACCAATATAGAATTATCAAATAAGAATCTTAATAAAGAATTAAACTATGTCAGGTGGGCCAGTGTGCATTTGTTTTTTTGGGAAACAGGGTCAGGGGGAGGTTTGTCTTGATTGTTAGCTAGTAACCCAGCCCACTATTAGTGGCATTATTCCCTAAGCATGGTGTTCCAAACAGTTTAAGGAAGGAGAAATATAGTTAAAAGTAATCCAGCAAGAAATAGAGGGGGATCCAAGATGGCAGTGCCAAACACACACCTTGTCTGATCACTAGAACAGCAGTGACTATTCAATAACCCAAGAACTGGTCTGAGAACCATAAAACATCAACACAGGTGACCCACAGGTGAGAGGGATCCAAATTTTATGAAACATGGTTGTGTCCGGCCTCTGGCCACTGGACAAAACCACAAAGTCCCCGGTCCCCAAAGACATGGGCACACAGCCTCCGAAGACTAGTATAACACTTGGCTGGTGGGAAGCTCTTGAACTCCCTAATGCATAAAACCAGCTTTGGACTGCCAAATCCCAAGCGTCTGTGGGTCTTAGGACCAAGCAGACCCCACAGTCATGATCACAAGTGGATATGATGTCAGGTCTCCCAGAAAATTCACAGAGCATGCTCATGGGTTCCTAAGAAATCACAGCCAGCTTGCAGGACTCAAAATGCCTGGATGGTAGGCTGCCCTTAATCCCCCTAGTGCAAAGAACTAGCTTGAGAGTGCAAAATCACCAGTATCTGTGGCTTCTAACACCAAGCAGACCCCACAGTTGGGATCTGATCTCAGGTCACCAAGAAAAGCCACAGAGAGGGCTCATCGGTTGCCTAACAACAGCCATATGCCTGAGTGCCCTCCAGAAGCGTGCCTGGTGGGCAGCTCTTGAACCCCCTAGCGCATGGAACTAGATTGAGTCTGCAAAATCAACAGTGTCTGTGAGTTCGACGTTCATGATCAAAAGTGGATCTGACCTCAGGTCGCCATCAAAAACCACAAAGAGAGCTCCTGGGTTCCTAAGTAACTACAAGTCATGCCCTCAGCACCTTCCACCTGTCTGTTGTGCAGTGCTTGAACTCCCTGTAACACGGATCTAGCGGAAGACTGCAAAATCTCCTGTGTCTGTGGGTTCTAGAACCAAGCAAATCCCACAGTCAGAAACACTAGTTTATCTGACATCAGCTCTCCCAGTAAATGCACAGAAAATTATGAGGTCCAAGCAGGCACTAGACATACACTCCAACCAGAGACTCACAATGAGAAGAGGTCAGAGTAAAAAGACAACAAACAATCCCCAGGACCGTTTGATACTACCCAAAACCAAAACAGGCAGTCCCAGCACCAAAAAAAAAAAAAAAAAAAAAAAAAAAAAAAAAAAAAAAAACAAAAAAAAAAAAAAAAAAAAAAAAAAAAAAAAAAAAAAAAAAAAAAAAAAAAAAAAACCAGAGATACTATATCAGCTGACACACAAGAGAAGGACTTCAAATTGGAGGTTATGAAAATGATAAAGCCCTAAAAGGATGAAAATAAATCCCTCAAATTAGAACTGGAATACACAAAGAAAGAATTGAGAAAATCACTTGGAGAAACTACAAACAGAAGAAAGAAATGAATAAAAGCTTTCATGACCTAAAACAGGAGATTCAAGCTAAGAAGAAAATATAATCTGAGATAATTCAGGAGATGGAAAGCAGAGAGAAGAAGACAGGGTGTACAGATACAAGCTTAACCAGGAAAAGTCAAGGGATGGAACAAAGCATATCAGATAAAGGAGATATGACTAAAGAAATTGATGCACCAGTCAAAGAAAATGCTAAATCTAAAAATCTCCTGACACAGAATATTGAAGAAATCTGGGACATTAAGAAAAGATCAATCCTAAAAAACATAAGGATAGATTAAAAAGAAGACTCCCAACTTCAAGGCCCAGAAAATATTTTCAACAAAATCATGGAAGAAAAATTCCCTATCTGAAAGAAAGAAATGTCAATAAATAAACAAGAGGCTTATAGAACTCCAAACAGAATGGGCCAGAAAAGAAAATCAATACACCACATAATAATCAAAACATTATATGTACAGAATAAACAAAAAGTATTAAAAGCAGGAGTTCCAAGATGGTGGTGCCTAACATGCACTGTGTCTGATCTATGGTAAGGAGACCAGAGATGTGACTGGAGCCACAGACTTCCAGAACTAGAAAATACTAGGTAAGTGTGGTCCTGCACAGTGTAGGCCACCAGCAGGCCTGGCCCTGGGTCAATCAACAGCCCACAGAGGTCCTGAGCCCACTCCTCAGACTCCGGACCAGAACACACCTGCAGACTGCAATGGGCCTCCATAGCCCAACCTCAGTGTGTGTGCCAATAGAGCACTGTAGCTCCTAGCTGGAGGAAATCACAGAGAAATGGGTATATCTGTCTTTGGACACCCCCAACTGCCCCATGGCAGTCTGCCAAGGACCGTAGGCCATGGGGAAGCCCAGGTGGATGGGACTACCTTGCCCAGCCACAGTGCTTGCTGCCCGAGGTCTGGAGAGATCCAGACCAGTGCCAGGCTGCCAGCCACTGCGGAACTGAACCTGCAGACTTGGGCAGTTAAAAGCCAGCTTGGCCAGATGCTAGGACCTGGCAGGATCTCTTATGCTCTTCAGAGAAGCTGGATAGCCCTGAGTGGTCTAGAAGCTGGTACAAAAGGCAGCCACAACTCAGTGGAACTGATCCAGGCACAGACTTGACTGTAGGACCAATGAGAAGCCCTGGCGGCTGGGACCATCTTGCCCAGACACAGTGTTCACCACCTATGGTTAAATGGGTCCAGGCTGTGATCTTCACAGGCAAGGGTACTCTACCTATAATCACTCACCAACTATCCACTCTCAATGACCAGTGAAAGACACCAGAAGCTACCTCCCAACATCAGAAACTACGAGATAACTAAAGGACAGCGAAAAAATACAAACATAAAATGCCAAAACAATTCGGCATCTCCAGATCCCAGCTATCCCAAAGAAAGTACCAGGAGAACCCAAACATAATTGAAATACAAGAAAACGACCTCAAATAATTAGTAATGAAGATGATAATGGAAGAAACAAATAAAACCCATAAACAAATACATGAAGATGCAACTAAACAGGTTGAGGAAATAAAAGAGGACTATACAGAGGCACTGGAAGAAATTCAGGAAATTACAAACAGATTAAAGAAATCAATAAAACAGTTCCAGATCAGAAGATAAAAATGGAAACTATGATAAAGGCACAGATAGAATTAAAATAGGAATGAGTGGCCTTAGAGAGGGAGACCTGGTGGCACTCAGAGGAAGGATAGCAGGCTACCAAGAGGAGACTTGATACCCTATGAGCATATACAGGAGGAGGAGGTCCCCCTCAGTCACAGTCATAGGGAAGGGGAGTAAGGGGAAAACGGGAGGGAGGGAGGAATGGGAGGATACAAGGGAGGGGATAACCATTGAGATATAATATGAATAAATTAATAAAATAAAATTTAAAAAAAGAAAGCAAGGAACATAGAGGATTCTAACAGAATCCAAGAAATGGAGGAAAGAATCTCAGGACTAGGCGATTACAATTGTTGATCTCAAAGCAACCATCAAAGAAAATGCTAAATCTGAAAAACTCCTGACCTAAATCATCCATGAAATCAAGGACATCGTGAAAAGATGAAATCAGAGAATAATAGGCATTGAGGAAAGAGAAGACACACAACTCCAAGGTCCAGAAACTATAATCAACAAAATCATAGAAGAATTTCCCCAATTTGAAGAAAGAGATGCATATAAACATACAACAGGCCTACAGAACACCAAATAGAATAGGCAAAAAAGAAAATCTTCCTGACTTATAGTAATAAAACCACAAAATTATAGAACATAGAAAAATATTAAAAGCAGCAAGAGAAAAAGTCCAGGTAACATACAATGGCAAACAGCTATCGCCCTCGCTAAGATGGCGCCTGGCAACTGGCCAGGCAAAATGATTTGCAATTCTGCTCCTGGTAAACAAGTCCTTATTTGGGTTGTGGGCCGTGCTTTGCTCTGACGTATGCATCCTGCCTTGTCGGGAACCAATTGGAGCTACCGACGTAAGGGCTGCTGATTAGGTGAGGCAGAGGATATAAAGGGGCGCTGGGGTGTTGGAAGGGAGGAAGGAAAGGAAGGAAGGAAAAGGGAGAAAGGAAAAGAAAGAAAGTAAAGAAGAAGCTTGCTGAAAAGGTTCCTGAATAAATTGCCTGGAGAAGAACATTCGGGTCGCGTCCTTATTTTCCGCTGGTCGGAAGGGTCACGACAAAATACCTATATAATTTTTAATGACATTAAAATACCAATTCTCAACTTTATATGGAGAAACCCAGAATAGCTAAAACAATCTTGTACATTAAAAGATTGTCCAGAGGAATATCCACACCTGATCTCAAGCTGTATTATAGAGAAACAGTAATTAAAACAACATGGTACTGGCATAGCAATTAGCTGGTTGATCAATGGAATCGAATAGAAGAGCCATAAATGAATCCCCACATGTATGGTCACTTGATATTTGACAAGATCCCCACATGTATGGTCACTTGATATTTGACAAAGAAGTCAAATCTATTCAATGTAAAAGGTATAGCATCTTCAACAAATGGTACTGGTCTAACTATATGTCTACATGGAGAAAAATGTAATTAGATCCATATTTATCACCATGCACAAAACTCAAGTCCAAATGGAATAAAGTCCTCAACATAAAACCAGAAACACTAAATCTGTTAGAAGAAAAAGTGGGGAAGAGCCTGGAACTCACTGGCAAAGGAGACAACTTCCTGAACACCAACACCAACAGCCCAGGTCTTAATGTCAACAATCAATAAATGGGACCTCATGAGGCTGAGAAGCTTCTTTATGGCGGAAGACTCTGTCAAAAGAACAAAGTGACAACCCACAGACTGGGAAAAGCTCTTCACCAACACTACATCTGAAAAAGGTCTAATATACAAAACATATAAAGAACTCAGTAAATTAAACACCACCAAAACCAATAACCCAATTAAGAAATGGTTCTCAGGAATAAACAGAGAATTCACAAAGGAGAAATGTCGAATTGCTGAGAAACACTTAAAGAAATGCTCAGCGTCTTTAGTCATCAGAAAAATGAAAATCAAAATAACTCTGATATCCCACCTTACACCCATGAGAATGGCTAAGATCAAAAACTCAAGTGACACCACATGCTGTCAAGGATGTGGAGAAGGAGAACACTCCCTCATTTCTGTGGCAATGCAAACTTGTGCAACAACTTTGGAAATCTATCTGATGCTATCTCAGAAAACTGGGATAGGTCTTCCTCAAGACTCAGCTATTCCACTTCTTGGAATATACCCAGAAGATGGTCCCAGCATACAACAAGGACATATGCTGCACCATGTTCATAACAGCTGTATTAATCATAGGCAGAACCTGGAAACAGTCTAAGTGCCCCTCAGTAGAAAAATGGGTAAAGACTGTTGTACATTTACACTATGGAATACTACTCTGCAATTAAAAACAGGGGAATCCCAAAATTGGTGGACAAATAGATGGAACTAGAAATGACAATAATGAGTGAGTTAACCTAGAAGATGAAAGACTCACAGGGTATATAGTCACTTATAATTGGATTCTCACCCAAGAGGCATGTCCCATGTTAGTCTTCGCTTACCGGGAGACTGGGATAGATGTGAGGACATACTATTGAGACTCTAGGTGAGAGAAGTATGGGAGAATGGGGAAATAGAAGCATCAAGAGGGTCCTAGAAATCTGCAAGAAGACATCATGACAAATGGAGGGGGCAGGGGTTCTGCACAAATTACTGCACCATCCAAGGGCAATGCATGAACTAAACACCAAACCTCTACTCTGATCTGGCCAATGAACTGGATATTCTCCACAGTTGAGTAGAGAATGGGGACTAGTTCTGACATGAACTCTGGTGCCTCATATTTGACCACTTCCACTTGGTGGGGAGACCTAGTGGCACTACGAGAAAGAATAAGCTGGCTACTAAGATGAGACTTTAGAGGCTGTGACCATATAATGAGGGAGGAGGTAGCCTTCAGTCACAGACATAGGTGAGAGGAATATGATGAAAGTGGGAGAAGGGAGGAATGGGAGGATACAAGCAATTGGATAACAATTGAGATGTAATTTCAATACATTAATTTTAAAAAGAAAAGAATATTAAAAGATCTAAGAGAAAAAATGCCAAGTCACATATAAAGGCAAACCTATCATAATTACAGCCGACTTCTCAACAGAGACTATAAAGGCAGAAGGGCCTGGACAGAAGTCATGCAGACACTAAAAGACCACAGATGCCAACCCAGATTACTATACCCTGCAAAGCTTTCAATCAACATAGATAAAGAAAAAAATATTTTCCATGACAAAACGAAGTTCAAACAGTACCTAACCAAAAATCCAGCTGTACAGAAGATACTGGAAGGAAAAACTTCAACCCAAGGAGGGGAATTTTACTCAAGGAAACAAAAGAAATGAATAACTGCACACTCACAAAAACAAAAGAAAAAAAAGTTCACACAAAAACACAATCTAACACCACCAACATCAAAATAGTAGGAACAATTAGCCACAGGTCATTAATATCACTCATCATCAATGACCTCAACTCTCCTATGAAAAGACACAATCTAAAAAATGGATGTGAAAACAGGGCCCATCTGCATACATGAAACTCACCTCAGCAATAAAGATAAATATTTCCTTAGAGTAAAGGGCTGGAAGTAGGTATTTCAAGCCATTATAGTGTCTAATAAAATAATCTTTCAACTCAAACAAATCAAAAGAGATAGGGAAGTACACTTCATACTCATCAAAGGAACAATACACCAAGATGATATCTCAATTCAGAAAATCTATGCCCCAAATACAAGAGCACCCACATTCATTATAGAAGCATTACTAAAGCATAAATCACACAATAAACCCCACACTTTAATAGTGGGAGACTTCAACACCTCACTCTCACCAATAGATAGATCATTGCAGCACAAACTAAATGGAGAAACAACGAATGTAATAGACATCATTTACTAATTGGACCTAACTGTTATATACATAACTTTTCAATCAAACAAAAAGTAATTCACTTTTTTTCTCAGCACTTTGTGGAACCATCTACAAATCAAACATATAATTGGTCACAAATCAAACCTCTACAGATGTGAAAAGATTGAAATAATTTCTTGCATCTTGCAGACCACCATAGATTAGAGCTGGATCTCAATAACAACAAAAACAACAGAATGCCTACAAACACATGGAAACTGAACAGCTCCCTCACAATGATATCTGGGTAAGGAATGAAATAAAAAAAGAAATGAAAAACTTTCTGGAATTCAATGAATCTGAAAGCACAACATACTCAAACTTATGGGACACAATGAAAGCAGTGCTAAGAGGAAATTTTCATAGCACTAAGTACCTTTATTAAGAAGTTGAAGAGATCCCATATTACTAACTTAACAACACACCTGAAAGCTCTTGAACAAAAAGAAGCAGACTCACCTAAGAGGAATAGATGGCTGGAAACAATAAAACTGAGGGCTGAAATCAATAAAATAGAAACAACAAAAACGATTCCAAGAATCAACAAAAACTAGAGCTGCTTATTTGAGAAATCAACAAGATAGACAAACCTTTACCCAAACTAACTAAAAGGCAAAGAGAGAGTAACCAAATCAACAAAATCAGAAATTAAAAGGGAGACATAACAACAGAGTGTGAGGAAATCCAAGGAATCATTAGGTCATACTTCAAAAGCCTATATGCCACAAAATTTGAAAATCTAAATGAAATGGATAATTTTCTTGATAGATACTGACTACCAAAATTGAACCAAGATCAGGCAGACAAATTAAATAGTCCTATTTCTTCTAAGAAACTTGAAGAATTCAGCAAAAATCTCCCAACCAAAAATGGCTGAGGGCCTGATGGATTCAGCACAGAATTCTACAAGACCTTCAAAGACTAGCTAATACCAATTCTCTTTAAAATTTTCCACAAAATAGAAAGAGAACAAACATTACCAAACTCATTCTATGAGACCATAGTCACCTTGATACCTAAACCATAAGAATACTCTACAAAGAAAGAGAATTTCAGACCAATTTCTCTTATTAACCTTGACACAACATGACCAAGTAGGCTTCAACTAGGAGTGCAGGAGTGATTCAATATATGGAAATCCATCAGTGTAAAACATCATATAAGTAAAAACCATGTAAGAAAAACCATATATGAAAAACACCACTTGATCATCTCCTTAGATGCCAAAAAGCATTTGACAAAATCCAATTCCCATTCATGTTTAAAGTCTTGCAGGAAGTAGGAATACAAGGCACAAGGCTCAACATAATAAATGCAATATAAAGCAAACCTATAGCCAACATCAATCAAATGGAGAGAAACTTCAATCAATTCCACTGAAATCAGGGACAAGAGAAGGCTGTCCACCCTCTTCATTTCTCTTCAATCTAGTACCTGAAGTTCTAGCTAGCAGAATATGACAACTAAAGGATATCAAGTGGGTAAAAATAGGAAAGGAAAAAGTCAAAATATCAGTATTTGCTGATAACATGACAGTGTACATAAGTGAACCTAGGAACATCTACAGCTGATAAGCACCTTCAGCACAATGGCTGGATACAAAGTCAATTAAAAAGAATTAGTAGCCTTCATCTATACAAATGATAAACAGACTGAGAAAGAAATTAGGGAAACTAAAGCCTTACATAGCCACAAAGGTTATGAAGTATCTTGCTGTAACTCTAAACAAACTGTGAAAGAGTTATAGGGAAAAACTTCAAGTATCTAAAGAAAGAAATAAAAGAAGATATCAGAAATGGGAAGACCTCCATGTTATGAACTGAGAGATTCAAACATAATAAAAATGTTTTTCTTACCAAAGTCAATTTATAGATTCAGTGCAATATCCATCAAAATTCAAAGACAGTTCTTTCCAGACCTTGAAAGATCAATTCTCAACTTCATATGGAAAAACAAAACATCAAGAATAGTTAAAACAATCCTGTACATTAAAAGATCTTTTGGAAGAATCTTCATCCCAGACCTCAAGATGTACTATAGAGCAATAGTAATTTAAAACAGCAAGGTATTGGCATGGGAATAGGCACTGGATCAGACCTGACAGGATTCATTCCTCTCAGCATGCTGGATGCTGACATCCTGCATCCTCCATGTTCCAGCCCCAGGTGCTGTTACCCATTTGAACAGAACAGCTTCCAGGACACATTTATAGAACGTGTATGATCCCAGTTGATACAGCATTACAGACTGTCCCACAGAGGACTCCTATTAAGCCTGGAATCTCTCAACATTAAGGAAAAGGACCACAATTGCTAATCCTAGCTTGATTAATACTTTCCCCAATTTTATTTTGATCCTCTTCAAAGGTATTATTCACCCTAAATCAGACTGAAGAGCACTTAAGAGAACAACATCCCATTTCCTCTAAGGCTGGCTGGGTGGGGGTCTGTTTTCTCTCTTGGTCTACAGATGCTTATTTTCGTTGGGAGTTGGTTATAGGACATTATTGGTCTTATATAGAGAGAAAACTATGTTGGACTCAGGGCTATCTCTCTTTTTCTTTATATATCTCTTGTAGGCAAGTATTTAGGAGCTGAAAAAAAAGAAAGAGAAATATAGAAATTTAGAAGGAGGGTGTACAAAAGGTAGATTATTCAATCTACTACTCAAATAAAATCCTTAATTTGTGACTCATGAGTAAAGTTATTTTTGATACATTGGTATAGAATTTTCTATATTGATGCAAAAGAGTATAATTCTGATATACTAGTCTATACATTGGTATAGAATACAAATGTAAAATTATTCCTCACACACATTATACATATTCTAACATGAGGTATTATACTCATCGAACCCAATTATAATAAAAGATTTACTTCCAAAACCTTGAAGGTGGGGCTGCAGCCTAATTAGAATAATTAAGTAATACAAACTAATTATTAACTGAAAAAATCATGATCATGTTAAGTACTAGTCTAATTTTATTACAAGAATATATAAGTACCAGGTCTAATAGATAAATGACTCTATAGATATATAAGGTAAAATTGTTAAATAAGGTCTTCAAAAGCCTCAGAGACTTACAGAATATGGCATTTAGAGATGCTTTTATTATTCTAAATATTCTTTGGCAACAAGACAACTCCTGGCAACACTCAGTCTACCTCAGAGAAGATGATGAGCATCAAAGAACCTACTTATGATGTTGGCTTCAAATGTGGCAAACTAGCCACTGGGCAAATGTCCTTGATCTTCCATGGACAGAATTGTGCCTAAAATTAGGTAAGCATGGATGCAGGCAGAGTCAATGGCTGAACTCTGTCAAGACAGGGTAAGCAAGTACTCAATATTTCCTGCCTTGCAAATATGTCTGTCAGTTATGTTGGGTCAGAAGGCCAAAGATGATGCCTCAATGTTATAGAGTGTGGTGGGTGACTGTTCAGGAAGTAAACTGTCTCAGTCATATTGTCATTTTGGAAGCAGCTAACCTGCACTTCTGATTCACTGAGGTATTTAAGTTTTAATCCTTCTCAAGTCTCTGATAGAGTTGAAGACCAGATAGTTTAGTCATACAATCAAGATTAGTCAGTTAGGCGTTAAGATATTTTTAGGTCAAGATGGATGTTTTAAGTTACGAGAGATGAGATATGATAGATATTTATCTTCATTCAGAAATTTAGACCCAACAAGCTAGGAAAGATGTTTATTTCAAGTTTGCCAAATACAAATAGCCAATAATTATGAATGTAATCTCTACATAATTCCTGATTGTCTTGTAGCTCTTCTTGCTGTATGTTGTTTATTTATTCATGTGTAATAATATAAATGTATATGTTAAAAAAGAAGCATAAGAAACTGGGTAGCTAATAAGAAAGAAAGAAACAAAGAAAGAAAGGAAAGATATTAATTCATACTCTTTTATTTTATTTTGGGATAAGGGTGAGTGGAGCAGTTTGAGACAGGGTTTCTCTGTGTATCATTGGCTGTCCTGAGTTGATCCTCTTTTACTCTTATCGTAAATATAATACTTTAAGTTTTTTACTGGCCTTCCTATCATAAATAGCAGTGATCCGAAATTGTAAGCCAATAAATTATGTCACAGTATTTTTTGTTTAATACCTAAATGAAGTTAGAATAAATAGACTTGATATAAATACTATGTAACATGTTAATGTTGGTCATTATATGTTATATATGTTTCAATATGTAAATAGATAAATTTCCATGTATTAATGAATGATTTACGTAGTATATAATGTAAATATCATGGTCAAATTACTGCAAAGCATATCAAAATGTTTTAATAATTGAATCAAAAGTGGTTGGCTACTACCATAACATTTATACTGTATTACAGCAGCAAGTATTGCATCTACCCGGTAGGCCTTTATTGTAGCTCACAGTATTTGTAGCTAGCTGAGATTGATGATAACTTTTCTTCTCTTGTAGCAAGTATGAAAGTAACTTTCAGCAAAATTAACAATAACCAGAAGAGGTGAAGCTTACAGTTGAGTACCAACTAGATTTTCTAGGTCCTGTAGCATTCTATAAGAGGCTATCAAAATGGCAGAAAATTTCTCTCAGACTACAAAATCAAGCAATCCAACTAAAAAACCCAGAGTTAAATGATAGGTTTTAATGGCATGCTACAAACATACACTCAATGGCTTGTAAATGAATAAATTATTTGCCTCATAAAGCTATGAATCAATGAAATGCTTATTTTGTTCCTAAAATATGTGTTTATATTCTATATTTGTCTTAAAGTATATTTTTATACAAATAATATTAAAATTCTTGGAATTTAATGTTCACTTCTCACATAAGTTTTAATACATAATTTTTCACAGTTACATCATTTTATGCTATTGAGACAAGAAAACAATATGCAAGCCATATAAGCATTTTAAAAATTAGCTAAATTTGAGGCACCATAGTACGTGAGAAAGTCATATCACACTCTCCACTCAACTGTGGAGATTGTTCTGACCATTGACTAGATCTGGGAAGGGGTTTAAAGTTTACCTCCTGTATTGTCCTTGGCTGGTGCCTTAGTTTGAGCGGGACCCGTGGGCCTAAATCTGCCTATCATATTGTTCTATTTGTAGATTTCTAGGACCCTCTGTATCCTTTTATTTTGCTATTCTCCCATGCGTCTCTCATTTAGAGTCCCAATAGGATGCCTTCCCCTCTGTCCCAGTTTCCTGGTAAGTGAAACCTCACATTTGACCATGTCCCCTGGAGGGGGAGACCTGGTGGCACTCAGAGGAAGGACAGAAGGTTGCCAAGAAGAGACTGGATACACTATGAGCATATACAGGGGGAGGTAATCCCCCTCCAGTGGAAACATACTTATTGATTAATAAGAAAGTAAGCCAAGATGTTGTACTGTAATAAAAAAGATAGATTTTGAACAGATGATACAAATATCTATTATATGTCTTAACGATTACAACTAAGATTTTATTTTTGAGATTATAATATATCATTTGTCCACCTCTTTCCTCACTCTGAATACTTCCATATACCCCTCCTTTCTCTCTTTTAGATTTAAAGCCTATTTTAAATATTAATTCTTGTTACATGCATGTATGTATTCATATATATATGTACATATACATGCATATATATATATATATTTATAACTATGCAAATGCAACCTGCTCAACTGCATTATGTTACTTCTGTGTATGTTTCCAAAACAGATCATGTGATAATGAATAACAAAATAATATGCTCTCCCAAGCATTCCTTAGTTGACTGTAGTACTTTGAGTAGAGTTGACATCCTGGGCTTTTCCCAGTGACTTTGGCGTTACCATTGTTGTCTTTGTTCAGCTCGTGTTTACAGTCATATTGATGAGACTTTACAAATGAAACTTCTTACATTCAAGGAGCCACTATCTCAAAGAAACTTCATGGTAATCTGGTTCATATAATCTCTTGGACACCTCTTTTACAATGCTCTCTGGGCCTTACTTAAGTGCACAGTTATTATATTGATGCATACATTCAGTCCACCCTTCACAAGTATGAATTTTTAATGCTAGCAGTTTTTGTAATGGTCTTTATCTGTTGGAACAAGAACATTCCTTGAGGAGGAGTCAACACCTGATTTATATGTGCATATAAAGACAAATATTTAAAAGCTAGATAGAGATCATCAGATTTTGTAAAGATTGTAGGTTCTTCTCTAAGTTGCACCTCTTCACAACCACTGAGCAGTTGGCTGTTTCCAGTTCTAGAGATGTTTATTCTCCTGTTCATCAGGCTAAAGTACAGGTGCCACTACTGTACACTTAGGGTTACCACACCCTGTTGACCATTTTTGTGGGTCATAGACATCATAGCTGGGTGTAACTGTTGGCTCTCTTCCTCCTTTGTAAACCAGAATGGTGCTTTTGAGTACCATTAGTGATAGGCTTTTTACTCAGTTGCAGTCCAGAAGCCTGTTAGCACATCATCTGAAGTGCATGATGTCTTCAACAAATAGAAATTACTTTCAATGAAGGGAAAACCAAGGCCAATAGTGATACTCTGTAAAATTTTGGGAATCTCTTATACAACCCTGACAAACAATTCAAAGGAGACATTCTCATGCCCATTGTTTCAGTTTTCATTATATTATTTTCGATTTTTTAGAGGGAATTTTATCAGCTTATTTGAGAAAATTTTATTTAAATATATATGTTTATTTATACATGGACTTATATGTATTATATTTTTTAATTTTTGGTAGACCATGAAGTGTATGAATCTTCAAATTTTCAGAAATCCTTAATGTTATTTTACCAGCTTCCTCCTATTTCTGTATTTATGTCTTTCCTCCTCATTAAGAAAAAACACATATCCATTTTCTCTATCAAATCATGTGCGTCCTGCTATTCCTTTCTTATTGAGGCATCGAGCATCAGCAATTGCCATTTTCTGGTTTCTTCAGTTAATCCTGGATATAGGCTCACAACATACGATTCATAGCTATGGGCATCAGATAAGAAAGAACAGTCACTTATATTTATACCTCTGCATCACTTCACTCAATAGAATCTTTTTTAAGTCCATACATTTGACTTCAAAGTTTATATATTCACAACTCCTTACAGCGGAGTAGTATTCCATAGTATAATTGTGCCACATTTTTATCATGCATTCAATGGTTGAAAGATCTTAAGGTTTTTTTCCATTCTCTAGCTACCATAAATAGAGCAACAATAAACACAGATGAGCAAGTATGTGTGGAGGCCTCTGGCATATGCCGAGAGAATGTGTGTATATATATACTCTATTGTGTCTCTAAAATGATAATATATATGTGTGTGTATTTATATTCAAATTATACTAAAATATTGATAGACAGATTTGGGCCCAGGGGTCCCGCTCAAACTAAGGCACCAGCCAAGGACAATACAGGCGGTAAACTTTAAACCCCTACCCAGATCTAGCCAATGGTCAGAACATTCTCCACAGTTGAGTGGAGAGTGGGATATGACTTTCTCACGTACTCTGGTGCCTCACATTTGACCATGTCCCCTGGAGGGGGAGACCTGGTGGCACTCAGAGGAAGGACAGCAGGTTACCAAGAAGAGACTTGATACCCTATGAGCATATACAGGGGGAGGAAATCCCCCTGAGGAACAGTCATAGGGGAGGGGAATAAGGGGAAATGAGAAGGAGGGAGGAATGGGAGGATACAAGGGATGGGATAACCACTGAGATGTAATAAGAATAAATTAATAAAAAAATTTTTAAAAATCATCCTCAATGAAGATATTTTTACTTCTTTATAGTTGGTTATGTATGAGTATATGTGTATGGTGTGGCATGTGCAGGTCAGAGAACAATTTGAATGCTTTTATTCTCTCCTTAAACTGTACATGTTCTGGAGATTAAACGTAGGTCCTCAGGCTTGAAATCAAGTATTTTTCTCCCTAAGCCATTCCGTAGAGTAAGACTATTCATTCTACATCCTCAAAAGTGTTATTTTGAAATGAGTGTTCTAAATTCCTTGTATCTGAACTGAAAATGTGCTTACTGTACTTATCTAAGTATACAGTACTGATATGAATTCAAATGATGACTAATTTAAAATAATATTAATTTAATTAATATTGAAGAGGAGACACTCTAACTAGACTAGTCTACTAGTGTATAATGGGACGCACCAACCCATCCACATAAATTAGACTCAAAATTTACCCTATCTACAAGATGTATATGGGAAAAGTAAGTTCAGATAGAGCAGGGATTGAGGGAATAGCCAACCAATGCCTTGCCCAACCCAACACCCACCCCATGAGAGAGTATCAATCCCTGACACACTATTAATGATACTCTTCTATGATTGTAAACCGGAGCCTAGCAAAGTTGTCATTTGAGAGTCTCCAGCCAGCAGTGCCTCCAAACAGATGCTCAAACTCACAGACAAACATTGGGTGATTCTAGGGCGCATTGTGGAAAAGACTGGAGGGAAGGAGAAAAATACAGAGAAGTAACTGCAGTTTCACAGGAAGATCAACTGAGCCAACTAACCATGTTTCAGTGGGGTCTGCTGAGATCCAATTACCAACCATGAACCTTGCATAGACTTGATCTAGGCCTTCTACAAAGATGTATCCTATAGGGAGCTCAGGCTCCCTGTGGGTCTTCTACTAAAGGGAACAGGTCCTCTCATGGACAGTGAATTTCTTGCCAGTATTTTGGTCACTTTCCCCTGGAGGTACTGCCTTGTATTGACACAGGGGAAGAGGACACACTCAGTCCTGATACTACTTGGTGAGTTAGGGTGTATGGAAATGCTACAGGATCACCTTTTCTGAGAAATAAAAGTTGGGGGATGGAGTAATAGGTCAGAGGGTGGTACTAGGAGGTGAGGAGTGATGGGGTTATGAAAAGGATGTAAAGTGAATAAATAAATGAATAGATAAATAAATAAAAATAAATTGATAAAACATTAGACTATATTAAATCACAAATTTTAAATGAACCATTTTATATCAATATAAATAATACTATGTTTACTTAGTTGAAATGACATTTGAAATAGTGAAATACATTCCACTAGATATTTTGTTTTTTAAGCATTATGCATTAAAGATATGAAAGGGCATAGAAAGAGGTGAGAGTCTGTTTTGTTCTTAGAGAGCAATTGATTCTTGTTCGGTTAGTTGACTTAAGATTATCATATAGTGGAGACAGATTGGGCTTGTATTGATCCCCAACAAAATCTCAATTTCATTTATTTTATTCCACAGCCTAAATGTCAAGAATATGCAACTTCTTTGAGAACCTATAAATTATTTGACATAGAAAACAATGTGTCTGTCTAAAACAAAGCTCGAAGCAGAAAGTATTGAATAGTTATCTACAAAACATCCATGTGTCAGTGTCTGTCCACAGTGACATGCCTTTTACATACACATTATCTTTAACATAAACCTAGACACAATACTTTAATTGGTAAGATATAATTGTTTTTTATCCACTCACTTTTATCCTCCTGTTCCTAACTCACTCACTCTTTCACCCTATTCCCCACCCCTAGGTCTGTGACAGAAGGTTATCTCCTCCCCCATGATATGGTCACATCCTATCAAGTCTCATCCTGATAGCCTGTTTATCCTTCGTCTGAGTTCCACCAGGCCTCCTCACCAAAGGGAAGTGGTCAAATATGGAGAACCAGAGTTCATGTGTGATTCAGTCATCACTCTCCACTCAACTGTGGAGAATTTCCTGACCATTGCCTAGATCTTAATATGGATGCAATGTTTACTGCATGTATTGCCCTTGGTTGGTGCAGTGGTTTGAGCAGCACCGCCTGGTCCAGATCTGCTTGTCATGATAATCTTCTTGTGGGTATCTTGGACCCTCTGTCCCTTTGATTTCCTCATTCTTCCATATTTCCCTCATCTAGAGTCCCAATAGGAAGTCCCTTCATCTATCCTGATCTCCTGGTAAGTGAAGACTTTCATGGGATAACCCTTTTGGGCTAGTGTCCAATTATAAGTGAAGACATACCATGTGAATCTTTCTGGATCTGGGTTAACACACTCACGATGATAATTTCTAATTCCATTCATTTGCCCATAAGTTTCAGGATTTCCTTGTTTTTAACAGCTATAGCGAAAGTGTACCACAGTTTCTTTATCCATTCTTTGTCTGATGGACATTTAGATTCTTTCCAGGTTCTGGCTATTAAAAATAAGGCTGCTATGCACATGGTTGAGCATATTTCCTTGTTGTATGGTGGATCACGTGGTGGTGGAAGCCCTATTTCCAGTTTTCTAAGAAAGTACAAGATAGATTTCCAAAGTGGTTGTACACATTTGCACTCCCACCAGCAATGAAGTAGTGTTCCCTTTTCTACACATCCTCACCAGAATGTACTTTTATTTGAGTTTTTGCTCTTAGCCATTTTGATGGGTGTAATAGGGACTCTCAGAGTTGTTTTGTTTTGCATTCCTCTGATAACTAAGGATATTGAACATTTCTTTAAATGTTTTACAGCCATTCAGTGTTCTTCTGCTGAGAATTCTCTCTTTGTCCTGAGCCCCATTTCTTAATTGGGTTATTTGGTTTGGTGGTGTTTAATTTCTTGAGATCTTTATATAATTTGGATATTGAACCTTTTTCAAATGTAGGCTTGGTGAATCTCTTTTCCTAGTCTGTAGGCTGTCGCTTTGTTCTGTTGGCCATGTCTTCTGCCTTACAGAAGCTTCTCAGCCTCCTGCGGTCCCATTTATTAGTTGTTGACCTTAGAGCCTGGGCTGTTGGAATTCTATTCCAGAAGTTGTCTCCTGTGCCAATGTCTCCTCTTCCCCATTTTTTCTTCTACCTGTGTCTCTGGTTTTATGTTGAGGTCTTTAATCCACTTATACTTGAGTTTTGTGCATGGTGAAAATATGGAACTACTTGCATCTTTCTACTTATAATATCCAGTAAGACCAGTACTATTTGTTGAATATGCTACCCTTTTTTCACTGAAGAGATTTGGCTTATTTGTCAAAACTCAAGTGTCCAAGTGTGTGTGAATTTATTTCTGGGTTATCTATTCAGTTCCATTGGTCAACCAGCCTGTTGCTATGCTAGTAGCATGCTGTATTAATAACTGTTGCTCTATAGTACAGATTGAGATCTGGGATGGACATTCCTCTAGAGGATCTTTTATAGTATAGTATTGCTTCTACTATTCTAGGTTTTCTGTTTTTCTATATGAAGTTGAGAACTGATCTTTCGTTGTCTTTTAAAAAATTGTGTGGGCATTTTGATAGGGATTGCACTGAATCTGTAAATTGCCTTTGATTAGATGGCCTTTTTTACTATGTTAATTCTCCCTACGCATGAACAAGGGAGAGCTTTCCATCTTATAATGTCTTCTTCAATCTCCTTCTTCAGAGATTTGAAGTTTTTTTTGAAACAAGTCTTTCACTTGCTTGGTTAGAGTTATTCCCAGATACCTTATATTGCTTGTGGCTATCGTGAAGGGTGTAGTTTCCCTAATTTCTTCTGCTGTGCTATTGTTGTTTGATTACAGGAAGGCTACTAACTTATTGAGTTAATTTTGTATCCAGCCACTTTGCTGAAGGTTTTTATCAGCTGTAGGACTTCTCTTGTGGAATTTGGGCTCACTTACATACACTATCATATCATCTGTGAATAGGGATAATTTTAATTCCTCCTTTCCCATTTGTATCCTTTTGATCTCATTTTGTTGTTGTATTTTTCTGAGTTTCTATATTGAATAGATATGGAGAAAGTGGGCAGCCTTGTCTGGTCCCTGATTAGGGAGGAATTTTCTTGATTTTCTCTACATTTAATTTGATATTGGCTATTGTCTTGCTGTATATAGTCTTTATTATGTTTAGATATGTGCCTTGTATCCTCGATCTTTCTAACACTTAAACATGAATGAGTATTAGATATTGTCAAATCATTTTTCGGCATCTAAGGAGATGACTGTGTGGTTTTTTTCTTTCCGTTTGTTTATATGGTGGATTACACTGATGGATTTTCTGAATATTGGACCATCCCTGCATGCCTGGAATGAAGCCTACTTGGCCATGATGAATGATCTCCTTGATGTGTTCTTGGATTCAGTTTGCAAGTATTTTATTGAGTATTTTTGCATTAATATTCATAAGGTCTGAAATTCTCTTTCTTTGTAGGGTCTTTGTGAAGTTTAGGTATTAAGGTGACTTTGACCTCACAGAAAGAGTATCAGTATTAGCTCTCCTTTGAAGGTCTGATAGTATTCTGCACTACAACCATCTGGCCGTAGGCTTATTTTGGTTGGGAGAATACTAATAGCCACTTCTATTTCTGTAGGAGAAATAGGACTATTTAATTTGTTTATCTGATCTTGATTTAACTTTGGCATGTGGAAAAAATCAAGAAAGTTGTTTATTTCCCTTAGATTTTCAAATGTTCTGGCATACAAGCCTTTGAAATAGGGTCTTGTGATTCTTTGTATTTCTTCTGTGTCTATTGTTATGTCTCCCATTTCATTTCTATTTTGTTAATTTGGGTAGTGTCTCTCTGCCTTTTGGTTTGTTTGCTAATGGTTCATCTATCTTGTTGATTTTCTCAAAAGACCATCTCCTGGTTCTGTTGATTCTTTGAATTGTTATCATTGTTTTTAATTTATTGATTTTAGCCTTGAGTTTTGTTATTTCCAGGTGTCTACTCCTTTTGGGTGTTTCTGCTTCTTTTTTTTCTAGGGCTTCCAGATGTGTTAAGTTGCCTATATGAGATGTTTCCAGTTGTTTTATGAAGGCACTTAGTGCTATGAATTTTCCTATTAGCACTGCTTTCAATGTGTCTAGCAATTTTGGATATGTTGTTCCTTCATTTTCATTGAATTTCTTTTTACTTAAACAGACAGTATTTTTTTATTTAAAAATATTTAAAAATGTACATGTGACAGGAGTAGATTATAATCAGTATTAGACTTGGTGTTAAGAAATGTCTTCAATTTGCAAAATAAAAAAACATATTAATTCAAAGCTCTAAAGACCAGAAAATCTTAGTAGCTTAACTTGCTTTAGAACATCCCATATTTTTGCCCAATAAATACTGGGATATCAGACAGCTGAGCAAGAACAGTTGTGTCCAAGCAAGCATGATTTTGTATAACCAATATTGATGTAATGAGGTTTTAGTCTACATCAGCATTTCAGCCACACGGTTATAGCTGAACAACCTTCTAAGGTCAAGGCCCGAGGCTTACCTCTTACCTGAGGCTGAAAATAATGAAATCTACTTTTTCCCTGGGGAAAAATAACTTTAAATCACATTTTCCACACCTTGTGTGACTGCCTTAAACAGCCTGCAACACATCTACCTGTCACTCCTTCAGGTGACTCAAGGAGACTCCACCAGGCTCCAGGGAAGAGAGCAACAGGGAGAAAGTACCAATTCAGACATCAAAGTGATAGTCTCTGCATAAGCTGTCACCAAGTCCTTAATTTCTTTATTTCATCCCTGACCCAATTGCCATTAGGTAGAAAGTTGTTTAGTTTCCATGTGTGTAGCCTTTTTGTTGTTTCTATTATTGTTGAAGTCTAGCTTTATCGATGGTGATCTGATAGGATGCAAGGTATTATTTCAATCTTCTTGTATCTGTTGAGGCTTGTTTTGTAACCTATTTTATGATCATCTATGGATTAGGTTCCAAGAGGTACTGAGAAGAAGGTATAATCTTTCGTATTTGGGTGAAAAGGTCTATAGATATCTGTTAGATCCATTTAATTCATGACATTGCTTAATGTTATTGTTTCTAGATTTAGTTTCTGTTTTGTTGACTTATTCTTTGGTGAAAGTGGGGTATTGAAGTCTCCCAGTATCAATGTTTGAGGGTAAGTGTGTGGAGTAAGCTTTATTAATATTTCTTTTACAAATGTGGCTACCTTTGCATTGGGAGCATAGATGTTCAGAATTATGATGTCATCTTGGTTCACTTTACCTTTGATGAAAACAAATAGCAGAAAATCAAGCACAGGAAGATTCTAAAGGTTTAACACTTGTAAAATGACTAATGACCAGTTTAGACGTACTGGCTCATACAGTTGAGTGTAATAAATGTGTGTCCAGGTTATTAATCATATACAGCTCAAGAAAACTGACACATTATGATAACTATATCCTTTTCTTTTTAAGTCTGAAGGAATCCTTGTGAACAAAGGTCGCTATTATTTTTACCTGTACTTGTTTATAAAATACAGTTATTTTAGTTATAATTTTTCAGTTAATATTTTAATTGGTTCTCTACTCTGACCCATAGTACAGAGGTTTTAAATTCTGTGATTTTTTTTGTAGTTGTTTGTTTTTTGTTTTGTTTTGTTTTTTAATTTCAATAAGGGAGTAATCCTAAACCAAAATAAAATGTCAACTAATTTCAGATTGTGACAAAAATAAATCATAAAGCACAAAACATAATGACAGTCAAAATTAACTTCAAACATTTACACTACTGGATATCAAAATGAAAGAATGAAATGTGTTAAAAATTAGCCAAGATTTTCAGGTGAGGTGAGTTGCTGACTGAAGTCCCTGCATTTAAGATGCAGCCTACCTAGGTATCACAACTAGAAATTTCAAGAACCTCAGCTATTGTCTCTATGTTCACCTACATGCCTTGATTTCTAGAATCTTAAGAGTCATTATTTGCATATAAAAGATTTAAACATGTTATGTTGAATGTAAATAATCTTACAAACATTATTTAAATAAAAACTGGGTCAGGTACTATTTTATTTCTATTTTACTTGAGAACATACTTCCTTGCATTAAAATAAATCTTCTTTTGATTGTTACCAAATTTCTGAAATTATTTTCCTTTTTCTTTTTTTTTTCTTTTTCTACATCGAGTATCATTGACTGGGAAAACACACATACACACACACAGAGACAGACAGACAGACAGACAGAGATAGAGAGAGAGAGAGAGAGAGAGAGAGAGAGAGAGAGAGAGAGAGAGAGAGAGAGAGAGAGAGAGGAGGAGGGGGAGAAGAAGGAAGAGGAGGAGAGAGACTCTTCATGAAATATAAACATTAAAACAAACTTTTAAAGTTCTTTTTTAATAAAAAGAGGTGAATTTAGACCTGTAAACATCTTAACCCCTAAACAACTAAGCTTAAATGTAAAACTAAATTATGTGGTCTAGATAAATAGATGTTTTATGTCAGTAAAGGTCAGATGTGATATTGATTTACATTCAAAATTTTTAAAATTTATTTATTTATTTTTATTTTTTTACATTCAGAATTTTAGATGCACTAAATTTCAGATATTTTTCAAGGTTAGCAAATAAAATAGCCAAAACATAATGAATGTAACATTTATATAATTTCTTATTATTTCCTTGTTCTTCTTTCTGTAGGTAGTTTATTGTATTTTTGTGTATAATGTAAATGTATATGTAAGAAAAAAAATTAATTAAAAATCATAGAAACCAAAAAAAAAAAAAAAACCACAAACAAACAAACAAAAAAAAGGGGGGGGGGAAATTACCTATATATTCAGGTGCTTCAGGTTAAAATCTACAGACATATCTTCTTTGTTTTCAAGTTTTATGTTAATAGAGGAAAAATAATTTGAAAATCCCAGTCTTTAGGAAAGAATCTAACTGGAGAATTTGTTCCATCGTCTCAGTATTTGTTTAATACTGTGAGGCTCTGTATTTGCCAATCAAACTTAAGGAAGACTAATTAAAAACAATCCTGCTGCCATTATATAAATACTCATGTGCACTGAGGTATTTATCTAGACAAATATCATTCTGATCAATATCCTGAGGATGTATTTGTTATTACATCTAGGAAAACAGTAGGATTCGGTCACAAAGGGGCATTCAGATGCAAGACAAAACAAATTGAAATTAAGGATATTTGTTGTGGAAATATTAAGACGGGTAAAGGTAAGAAGATGATATTTAGAGCCAGGGAGATGACACAGTGTGAAAGAGCACTTCCTGTGCAAGCCTGGAGATCTGACTGTGGGTCTTAGTGTCCACTTCAAAATCAGTTTTGTCCGTTCCCTGCTAATAGCCCCAGCACTGTGTGAGGCTGAAGCAAGAGAATTACAGTCTTGATGATGCTTTCCTTTTACCGTTCAGTTTAAAACTTTGTCTTTAAGTATTAAGAGGAAGGAAAAAAAAAAAAGACATACAGATAAATTCTACACACACACACGTACATCCACACACAGATATTACTTTCTACTAATAAGAAACATGTTAATGACTTATGTGAAAGAAAACAAATGAAATACTTATACGTGTTTCAGGTTCTAAGGTGAAAATGGGAAATAATTATCTAAAAATGGCTGACTCAGTAGAGTATAAAATTGAAATTCAAAAGTTCTGCCCAAAGACTTGCAGTACAGCACTGTATTTTTCAGAGTATGTGAGCACTGTATGCTAAATATAACTACAGATATGTAAGCAAGTATCAGACTCAAGTCTCACCCATCGCCGAGGAGCTATTAGTAATGAATGTCTTCTTCATCCAGTTTTCTTCAAGGATGCTCATGCTAAGCTATGGAGTTCTGGGAGTTAGGACATGCTTCTCCATTCTTCGGTCTACATTAAATGACAAGCACTTAGCCTACTGAGCCATCTCTCCAACCCTATGCCCAGGGTGCTTGCCATTCTCATAATAATGTCCCTTGAACCAAACAACACCTTTAAATAGAAGACTATGAATCGCTACTAGAATTTTTCTTGAATGTCGGGAAATGAATACCGAACAATCTTTTAGGAAATGATCTCTCACATAAATCACAAGTCAATATGGGTTTCTCTTTTTGTAAGCACAGAACCATAATTGATCACTCAAATATAATACAATGTGAAGCATGGCAACTGAAATAAGTAATTTTAATTCACAATAATTCAAATTTCATTTTTATCTAAATATTTTCACATTCTATTTAATAGTTCTATTTTTAAAGATGAAGTATATGACATTGTGTTTTCAATGTATTAGTGAAAATTGTTCTCAATAAGCTGTTTACAGAGATCCTTAGATTTCTATAATTCTTTTCAAATTCATTAAAGTTTTTATTTAATCAACATTTTAAACTTAAGTTAATGCAAAAAAAAAAAAAAAGTTATGCCATAGTCCATAGGAACATACTTGCGTACATGTTCGGTGGCCAGGAGAAGAGCTGGGGGTCATTATCTGATTGCATAGTCAGAAACAGAATGCAATTTGTACAAAGTGCTTGTGTAGTATGTGTGTTAATATTCCACTATATGTAATTTTCAATGTACAGATATTTGGAAGACTTTTTCCCACATTCTAAATATATTGTTGAAAATTTTAAATATTTTAAAAGCTTGTTCTTTGAGACTTTCCTGCATACATATTTTGAGTTTTGGTATAATCTTCCCTCTTTGAAGCTCTCTCAACATCGACAACATTGCATTACCTCCTACCTACATATACTCTTTGGATCTTATATCCACTAGCCCCACTTAGTGCAGTCAGTGCGTGCATGAGGGTAGGGCCTTCCACTGAAGCCATCAATTGACAAAGATCCTCAAGTGGGTGAGGGAACTCACGGTCCTTCGGTGCCCTAGATAGGCTCTTGGCTGGCTTGGCCTCTTACAGTGTAGGGATTGTTTACACAGTCACAGACCCTGTGAACTCTTGTACACAAGAAACCTGTCATCCAGAAAGCACTGTTTAGAAACAAACTTCTACTACTTCTAGTTCTCATACTCTTTCTGTTCTCTCTTCTGCAATGATCCCTGAGCCTTATGGATAGGAGTGTGATACAGATGTCCAATTTAAGACTTAGTCCTCCACAGTCTTTTATTCACTACGATTTGATCAGTTTCCAGGCTTCATAACCATCTACTGCAAAATGATATTTCTCTGATGAGGCTAGAGCTACATTCCATAAATACACAGATAAGCATGTTGAGGCACTGCTTATCTGCTAGAATGAAAATTGTAAGTTCTTGTTAGGTCCTGTGAAGGAATCAGCCTGAAGGCTCTCCTATTCTTTTGCAAGCCAATAGGAGAATAAACAAACTGTTTATTCTCTGAAGCAAACTGTTTACTTAAAGTATTAGAATGGCCATAATCTGTGTTTTCCTGATCCCTTGATTTATAAAATAATTTAGTATCACTATCATAACTTTCACCATCTTTATTATAATCAATAAGTCATTGAAGAAATCATTAACTGATATGGGGAAACTGATATTTACATTACTACAAGTATAATAATTTTATACTCTTACTCTTAATTTGATTGCTATCATTTTTAAAAGTTATTTATATTGATAATGATAGATTAATAAATCACAGTTTTAAGTTTGTGGATATAAGATGCATTAGTTTTACGTGAGGAAGATTGCATAAAAGACAAAATAATTTTTCATCAGCTTTGATTGCAATAACAAATTTAGTAAGACTCAGTACTCAGTTCTTGGTGTCATTTTAATGTTGGTGCATTCACTTAAAAAATGGTTATAATGTTGGCAGTGAACTAGCAATTATTCGGGAAAAAAGGGTAGATTGCCAGAAAAGTATTTAAAACTTTAAGGGATAAAGAAGCCCTACAATTAAAGAGTATTCTTAACAGAAAGGTGTACTTATTTAGATTTTTTAAAATCATAACCTTTGAGTAATGACTTGTTACTGAATGTCTTAGCACAGGTGTTCAGGTGTTCTGAATAAAGGATTTGTCAAAAGTAATTGGTGGGTTACGTTACCTGTAAAAAGAGGTAGCTATTTCATTGGTGAATAGAAAAGGAGATGTAGGTGGGTAGTTTTATATTCTTCATACACTAGGTTAAAAACTGCCATCCAAAGATTGCATAATTTCCCTGTACTTTTATACCTGTAATTTAAAGTAAAATAACATTACTGACATCATTTGATTTTGAGGTTGTTTTCTGATAAAATTTTCTTAAGTGTAGGAGGCAATGAGGAAGTTCATCAGTGAAACATACATATTTAAAACAAGTAAAAGAATATTCATAATTTTGAGTGTCTTTAATTTAGTAAATTTCATTTGTTATCAGGAGAAATTGACAAAAATATGTATTTTCTGTCTTTTTGGTAGATCAGTTTGACCTAAGTAAATTGATGAATTTGGATTATTTTTTATTTTTTATTATTAATTTATTCTTGTTACATATCAATGGTTATCCCATCCCCTGTGTCCTCCCATTCTTCCCTCCTTCCCATTTTCCTCTTATTTCCCTCCCCTATGACTGTTCCTGAGGGGGATTACCTCCCCCTGTATATATGCTCATAGAGTATCACGTCTCTTCTCTGTAACCTGCTGTCCTTCCTCTGAGTGCCACCAGGTCTCCCCCTCCAGGGGACATGGCTGGAGAGATGGCTCAGCCGTTAAAGGCCTGGCTCACAACCATGAATTTGGATTTTTATTCTGTAATCATCTTAAAATCTGAGGTGTGGACATCATGTCTGCAAATGACTGTCAATCAGACAGCTTTTACATTCTATTCTTACCCTGTAATCATCTATTTGTGTTTCTTTTATTCCAATCCACAGCTAATTATTATTAGAATAGATCAAGCTAAAACCTTATTTTATAGTTACATCTACTAATTATCATCCCAAATAAAATGGATGGTGAGATGACTTGCGTGGAAAAGAGTACTTCATGCTGTGCCTTAATACCTGAGTTTCCATTCCTGACAGCCACATGCCAGAAAGAGAGAAGTGACTGTAATGCATTTTTCTCAGACCATTAAACATGAGTACACACATGCACACACACCTACACACACACACAAATGCACACACACATGCCTGCCAACACACACACATTTTTAAAATATAGAAAGTGATACAAGAAGTGCGTGTTCAAATTTATAAAGGAAATGGGTTTAATTCAAAACTTTTTGAGATACAAAAAATTTGAGCTCTATATTCATGAATAGATGAAATAGAATCCACCACTCACTTAGTAGAAATAAACTATATTATTATTATATTTTTTTTATTTTGTGACTCTCCCCACCACAAATTCTAACGATTGACTATCTATGATCTTATCCCTATGCTTCCATCTTCAGATGCTGAAACTAGTTAATTATACCATCAGTGCCTGGCACAGTAACCAGTCATCATCACTGGAATCAGAAACTCTGTCTGAATACCTCCTATATTCAGTGATACCCATCAATTTGTGTTATTGATTCACATCTAATTATTAGCTCTTAATTTGTTTGCAATAACAATAAGGCCTCCATCTTTTAATCCTCTAAACAGAAGTAACTTTTATCTTATACCCCTCACATTCACTTTGCATTTTCTTTCCAATGTGCATACAAAACCCATATTGATTTTTTAGACTTATTTATTAATATGTATTTATATATGGAAGTCTATGTGCACAACTATGTGCAGATATAAATGTGTCTGCTAGAATAGGACATCTGCTGAATTGATAGTTTGTGGGGACACTTTCCTTGTTATACCAGATTCGTGGAACTCTGGTGATCATGGCTACCCAACATATGCTCTTAACTGCTTAAGGCATCTCTTCATTCTATGAGAATATTCTTGTTATAATAGTCATCATTACGATTCATATCACTTTGTCGTTTAAAATGTACAGAGTAACATATATGTTATTCACATCCTTTAATGCCTATGTATAGCAGGTAAAGTAAGTTAGATTGATTTATTTAGTTTTGTTCTTCTGAAATATTTTGTAAATATTCATAATTTATTCTTTTCTTTTAGGTATTTCCTGTGGGTTTTTTCCATTCATCAGGCTTAGTCTAACTCTAATGACTCTGTTTTACATGCACTCATAACACACTTTCTGTTTCCAATCGGAGTTTCATCTTCATTGGATAAGACAGCTGGTGTCATGTTGATGTGATTATAGAAATGAATATCACATTGTCTTATCTTATTTTGTGGATGAAGTCCTTGCTTCCATATGTAGGTATGGTTACATAGTTTCAGTTTAAAATGAAACTTTTCTTTCATAAATTGCCAGATTCTGGGGATACAGGTATATGCCAGCCTGCATAGCTAGTAGTTAATTTTTACTTCCTCAATATACCTCTAAATTTTTATATGCACATTTGTGAAATTGTGATTTATTTACAGTTTCTTATTCTTTATTGAAATGTCACTTGAGTTGATTTTATAAAATTGGTGCTTTAAAAATTTAGTATCGTTATTAATTTCTACTCTGATGCAACCTAGAAGTGATTTCTTCATTTATGCATGAGGGTACTTTTAGATATAATTTTGTCAGGAATTTATTGGGGGCAAAACTTACAACTGGTACTTAGAAAAGATACTTATATGGTTATATTCTCCTCCTCATCATCATCTTCCTCCTCCTCTTCCTCCTCCTCCTCCTCTTCTTCTTCTTTTCTCTCTCTCTATTTCTCTGTCTCTCTGTCTCTCTATTTCTCTGTCTCTGTCTCTGTCTCTGTCTCTCTCTCTCTCTCTCTCTCTCTCTCTCTCTCTCTCTCTCTCTCTGTGTGTGTGTGTGTGTGTCTCCTACTTTCCATATGTGTGTGTGACATATACAGATCATTGTGAGTATATACAGTAATGTGGGTGCCGATGTACCTTCCTTTCTGTGAGATCCCAAAAAGAATAATGAATTCTTTGAAGCTCAACTTGGACACATTTACAAGAGGTTCTGCTTGTTATTTCACAATTGTGCAGCAAAGAATCCTTGACCTATATCCTTATATTCTTCAGTTCTACATAGGAATCTGCAGGAAATATAATAATATAATCAAATTGTTTTAATTAGCTTTAAATACTGATTTTTTTTTTTCAAAATGTGTGTCAGGGGTGTGTGTGCCAAATGCAGGTATGTGTCTATCGGTTGGCATGTACATGAGAATAGAGTCATAGACATAATAAGAAAAGAGAAGAGTCTTACTCTGTCTTACTTTTTTCTTCTACTAAGCTAATCAAATGTATCCATATTTATTTCATATTTTCACATGCTAATATTTTTTTACCATCATGCTTAAGGGTATGGGTGTATAGTTTTGTCTCTTTTTTTGTTCAAAAGTAGTATTCATATAGCCTTAATTATCTCTATAATTTTAACACATACTTGAAATCATTGGACATCATTACTTCAAATATATTACTGTTCTTTTATATATATTGCTGAATACATTTCCTCATCTTTTAAAGATTATATCTATTACAAATAAATAAACACTATACATATAAAGTTAGATACATAAATATTTTATGTGAGAGACAAATATATATAGTTATATATGTATACATATCTATACATATATATGGAGAGACAGAGCGAGAGAAAGAGAGAGGGAGATGTGTGTGAGTGTGTGTGTGTGTGTGTGTGTGTGTGTGTGTGTGTGCTAGATGTTGTTTTAAAATTGTGTTGCAGTTTCTCCTTTAACCCAGCTAGCATCTATATAATTGAGATTGAACAATTATATTTATTTTACAAGCCTTATGTCACAAGTCCTGCATATATTAATTTATTTTGACCATCTAAGCTAATCTGGTTCCTCCCAGCATCAGTCTCACAGATAATTGCACATCATGGCACTCTGCTCTCTATTGATGTCTTCTGGACTTCTCCTCTTGGCTAAATATTCATTTCTTCTTTCTCTCTCTCCTCCTCTCCTAGCTGGCAGGAAGTCTAGCCATATTTTATCTCCAGCTGTTTACTGGCTCTTAAGTTTCTTTACTGAGGTATAAGGAAAACTTGGTGAACAATTTTTACACAGCATTGAGACAGGAGATTCTAAAAACAAGTATTGCAATCAGATATGGGGGCACAGAATACAGTTTTTCAATGTTTACACAGTGCAAAATAATATTACACCTATGCGAGTATAATTTATATAATAAATCCAACATTCCTTCACATTAAATTTAATTGTTATTTCAATGCATTTTGATTAATGTGACTTAATATTTGTGCTGAAAGATATAAAGGATCTGTAATATATTTTTCTTTTTGTTTAAAACACTGAAAACATTTTTCCATCCCATATACTTCATTGCATGGTAGAAAAAGATAGTTTCCCCTAGCATTTTTGTGTATAATTTCTGTACTTTTGGAAAAATTCATGAAAAACAGGTTCCGAATTATTATTTTTTCAACTGAGAATTCATTGCTGATACTGCATTTGGTTTTCAGAGAAGGTATATGACTGAGAACAGGTTAGATCGATGATGGTGATGATAATGAGGCTGGCTTTGAACATGAGATCTGGAGTTGAAGATGAGTCATGAATGTTTGCTTCCAATTTACATTCAAATTGATATTTTACATATTTGTAGCATTTGTGTGATTATGATAACTCAGTAATGACTATTATTTGAATTCATTCACATGAAGAGAAATATGGGTTCTCAGCAGTAAATAAAATCAAAAATTAAAAGAACATTTTATTGGTTCTTTGATAATTATATATTTAATCTCTTAGAAGATTTTTTCTATCTTAATTAATTTACTTATTTGTGAGCCCTCTGGTGGAGATTTAATTTAAACATGAGTGTTCACTGAACTTCTGAGGGTTCTGTTGCCCTAGTCTGATCCTTACCATGAAGTTCTGCATCAATTTGCTTTTGTTGTTGTTGTTTAAGATACAAATATAATTCCTTCTCTGCAATAGGATTGAAATAAAAATTAAGTGAACAAAACGATCTTTCAAACATACAAAATGAAGGCAAACTAATAAAAAGCATTAACATTCTCCTCTAGTCCCAAGATACCCCAAGTCTCTGAGCGATGCCCTCCAACTCATCTTGCTGGGACACCAGCCTTTTTTAATAAGAACATGGCCTTTTAAAAGTTCCTTGTAAAATTCAGCCAAAAGTCAGCATCCTAGCATGCTAAATTTCTCCTTATGATTTCTAACTTTAGAGTATAAACTCATTATGGATATGATTGGATTCAAATTTACTGCAGGCAGCATTTTCCAAATGATGCATACCACATAATAAGACATGTTATTCTTTTAGTCACTGAAGAATACCTCCTTGCTGCCCAACCAGAAATGCTATAACTTTTGAGACTGTGTACAATTGTGCCCCTGCATGCATACAACATCCCAAGGTGCTAGTGAAGATGTCTTATATATACATTAAATGAATCTCAACGGTTTATTTCATTATTTTGGTGGGTGACCATTATTCTAACAATGTATTGCAATTCTTTGAGAAAAGTCATGCAAACATAAATTACTGTAGCTAGAAATACAAAATAAAATGGTTTTGTTTTTAACTCACCCTACACATCTGCCTTAGGATGATTTATCCCTGTGTCCTCATCATCTCTCCAGTAAGCATCTAGTGGGAACAGTGGTCATGTCACTCACTACTGGTCATTAGAGGGGCATACAATGAAGTTTTGACCATCCAGCTCCTGAGCTAAAAATAAATGCATGCCTTGATTTATTTTGTAATTTATTGTGGCTTTTATAAAACTAGTCAATAGAAGAGTTTTCAATCCAGCCATGTTACCCACATGTCCTATGTAGACTCAACTGGTAGTTGCTTGTCTATAGCTTTCTGGCAACAAATGAAAAAAAGGACACATAGCCAGAGTGTTTAGGTTGCCTGTCATCTTAACATACAGTATGCTATACTATGGCCTGTCCCCTAGCTGCAACTTGAAATGCAAACCCAGTTGCCAATTCCAAGAATCAAGAGGCAACTACTTGGACATTGGAATATATCATAGGAAGAGTAACTTCATGAATTTGAGGTCTTCAACTAATTATTTTAATGAAAACTAATTTTATTAGGAAAATGTAATGTTTTTATGATAGTAAAAATGAAAACAGTATTGATACAACACTGCAGGCTTTAAGTTCTTCTGGCTTTGTATCTTTATATTTTAAAAAGTCTATTTTAATACAACTAGGAAAATCAAACAATCTGTTTCTTTAATGTATGTTGTCGTCTATGTTGATATGGTCCTTGGCATCCAGTTAGGTTCCTCCGCCTTTCAGGAAGTAGATAAACATAAAAGTGGTGAACTTGTTAATGTTAGAGAATGCCTAAGCCTGTTTGTGCTTGAATAACAAAATATTACAGCCTGAGTAATGACTAAAGAAAAAGATTTTGTGATGTTATGGAGGCCGGACAATCAAACCATCACCCTGGCATTTCATCTGCTATGGGAGGTTGATGGTAAGCTAATACCAGTGAGGAATCCATTTTCCTTTGTTCTGCTTTGTTTATGTTATTTTATTTTTTATTTTATCATTATCATTTATGTTTACAGTTATAATAGAAAATAATGGATATCACCAAAGCATGTTCAAACAGATATATGAAGTATCTCCCCAAAGACAGTGAAGGGAAAAAGACTTGAAGAAAACTGCAAGCTGGTCACACAGCCATAAGAAGAAAGAGAACATAGTTCAATTAGGGCTAGCAGACCTTGCCAAAGTCATAATCAGTATCTTCCAGATTAACAACTAGCAACCTCGACAGGGCCCTCATCAAGGAGAGCCAATGTCAGAAGCTAACAAGGCAGAGGCCATTTATGGACAGAAGATGGATTCAATGTGTGACACTGGCCATCCATTGCAACTCCTACAATTGGACTACCAATACACACACTTTATATGATCATTATCCTCTTTGGACTAAGAGAATATGCCATAAGTATTATAAATAATATAAATTTATAAGTAATACAAAATGTTCCTGCAGTGCTGCTATTTAGATTCATTCCCAATCTTGGGATGCTATCCCATTGTCAGCATTACTTTCACTTTTCATTGATTTTCTTTAGTGGAGTTGCTTGCATTTAGCTAGTCCTCACGAGTGTCCTCATCTTTAATCAATGTTGTTGTGAGACAACAAACTTGAAGGTCATGGTTGCAAGAAGATTTATTTATTTATGGAATTATTTATTTGCAGTTGTTTTGTTTAAGCAATAATATAATGTATATTGTCTGTCTCTTTGTTTTCTTTGCTGAGCAGCGTGGAATTTGGATTTGCTCCTCTGATGGAAATCTTTGCTGCTTTTTCTCGGATGGCTTTGTGTTTCTTGGAAGAAACACTGTGAGTGTCAACACAGGAACACTAGCTTTCTATCAGTAGGCCTTCCAGCGTCATGAATTGTGGACCAACCAGACACTCCATTTCCTAGGGAGCAACATTCATGGCCTAAACTCTAACACTTGAAATTGTTAACAAATAGGTGGAAACACAAGTAGAGATGGAACTTATAAGTTGCTAAGTACACAAACAACCTATATCCTTTTTAGTAAGTGTATAAGGTGAACAAAGAATGCAGAGTTAACTAAATAAACTGCATGGAATCCAGTCAGGGGGTCACAGTGTTGTCCTGATGTTTCTAGGCTACTTTGTAGTGCATACACATGGTTCACTGTCATGGTGTATGTAGGATTTCATATTCGCTACAATTCCATGAAGCCCAACGGAAGGTTTGCGCATCTTTATTGCATTGTCGGGAAACCTTCTGATTTTGTTTTTCCAAGTTCTTGATTATCCGATCACAATTGTGACCAGTATCCACAAATGAATGCATATATTAAAGTGCCTTACTTTCCTTCACAGAGGAAATTAAAAAACAAATTTTCCTAAAGGAAAGATTTCTCTTTCACTGACTTAACCATGATGTAGTGAGACATATTAAAGCTGACATCATTATTCCCATTGAAGGCACAATATAAAGAGCCACTGGTGAGCCAGGTATAGCTACTTTGCTTTGAATTTTATCTTCCCACATAAATAATAATAAGGAAGACTTAATATTCATAGCACTCATCCTATGTTTTGAACTATTCCTGAGAATAGGTTATGAGAGTTTTATACTGCCAACCTCATACTATTGTTAAAGAACCAGCGAAAATTCAAAGTGAACTCATAGAAACTCTTACCATTCAGAATGCTATAATTGGGAAATCAAGGAACATATGGTAATTTGAATAGATATAAAAGTAATTTTTAAAAGGCATTAAAACAAATTCAAAAAACTAAATGTGTTATAAATAAGAGAAACATATGAAAGGGATAAAATTTAATAAAACATTCTAATGACATAGAAGATAAGTCTCATTTATTGTTCAATTTTGAAATGCCGAGATGAGTCAAATAAAAAGAAAAATTTAAAAAGAAAGCATCCTATCAATCTATAGCTAATTCTACTCATAATTTTTTTTGTAGAGTCTTTTAAAAATTCTTTTCATTTCTACTGGCTCTCAGATGAATAATTAAGAAGAAATGCCTTATCCTGTTGAGCTGATATTGTTGCTTATTAGGTCCCACTAACTTTTAATTTGGAGTTTTAATAAAATAACACATTGCTCTGTAATCTCATCAGTCAAAATTGTAGTGTGACAGGAAACAGTTTGAAACATACTTAAGACTATGGCTTTCCTGATTAAGAAAATTACATGTTTTAAGTGGACTCTAATATTTTCTGTTTTAAAATATTGTAAAAGCTGGTATTCAGGGTCACATTATGGGTCAGACTATCACATTACGAGCAAATATTGGCAAATTTTGATATTTGCCCCAATTTCATTTGAAATTATAGACTAGTTATTATCTAAATTTGTTAATAATCATTTTTACACAAATATAACTGATAGACCAATGCTCTGTACATGGATGACAATGTTGACACTGTTGGCTTCACCACTTCTACTTATAATCTGGAATCAGTAGTGTTTTATGACTAAACAAGAAAATTATTTTATTCCATATAAACATTTGGTAGAAAACGAAGCATAACAGAAACTTAAACCAATTTATTTCCATTCAAAAACCAAAAAAAATATATAGTATATCTTACAAGTTCAAAAAATTTTATTTTCAAGAAGTATAATATAATTTGTATTGTCCTGGGCACGAAGCATTCTCAGTTCATATAAGTACTTTTATTTAAGTTTTGTGAATTATATTCAATGAGATATAAAATATGTACCAGGAAAATACCTATACTCGGTATCACCTAGCACCCTAAGGATTTTAGATTTAGAGTTTAAAAAATTCTAAGGAAATCAGAAAAACATCTATTAATCATGAAATTCTGATAATACTATTTAATAATGGAAATGTTTTGCTCTTCAATTTTGTCATTATTTAGTAAAATGAAGATTGAGTACTTCAATTAATCAGTAATTTTGTATTTTATTAATTATTTTAAAAGAGTTGTACCCACTGAAACCCTAATATGTTAATTTGTTAAATAAGCACAGTGCTATTTATTTTGCAAACAATATTTGAAGCCAGAATTGTGTATTTTAAAAATCATTTTAGTACTATAAAGTTCATGTGAATCTTTCCTTAACAGTTCGGCATTTCCTGTGTCATCATCACTGCTAAAATGAGTCTGGCTAATGGGATAAGTTGTGTTTATGTAATGTAGACTTCACATTTCATGATAAGATAATGAAAGTTGATTTGTATCAGGATTCCAAATTCAGGAACATAATTACTGCTTTCATTCATCCCTAGCAGGCAATTTTGTCCAAGTATTCTTCATGAGAAAGCACTTCAATTGTTGCAATCTCTTGGAGATTCATGGTTGTAGCTCCTACTGGGAAGAAATTTTTATTTCAGATTTGTATCTCTACTAAAATACCATTCAATTCTGTAAAAAAAAATCATTGACTATCAATTAATTTGATGTGAAGAGCACATTTTTTCCTGAGGTTTAGTCTCAGCATTCTATTTTATACCTGAAATTTCACAGGCACGAATTTAATTTCTCCTTTATTTGGCTGATTATTTTTATATTTGGCTACATTCACCCTTGCACTGAAATTAAATTGGTTACTTAATGGTGCTCCTGAGGAATTTTGCTTCACACTGACAATTTATAGACACTGTGTGTGAAGCAAAAGACATCTACTCAATCTATCTAGAAGGGAGAAAAGATGAAGTTGAATCTGGAGGATATTTCTAGAATGAGCAACACTATTTTTCAGTGCTTACAATCCACTGAGCCTCTGCATAGAGCCAATTAATATCTAATTTCAGCTACATATAGAATGTACAATGCATATTACGCATATATATTACACTTGCTCATTCGTTTTACATGTCCTTGTTACTTCACAGAATGGATAGATAAATTCCTCCTAAGTAGCTTAATAGTCTTTAACTTGAGATATGGTGAGTGTATGTTTTTGGTTTTTGTTTTGTTTTGTTATTTTTTGCTGTTTTGGTTTTGGTTTTGGTTTTCTTGAGACAGAGTTTCTCTGTAGCCTTGAGTGTCCTGGACTTACTTTACAGACCAGGCTGGCCTCAAACTCAAAGAGATCTGCCAGCCTCTGCCTTCCCATTGCTGAGATTATACGTATGAGGGTCTGGCAAGTGCATTTTTAAACATATTACTCTGGGATGCTTTCATGTGTATCTTTTACAAAATAGATTTGAGAAGTTGAGTCTATTTAAAGCATTCATATGACAAAGTACTCAATGCTACATAGGGACTTACAGTGCCAGAAGTGCCCCTTTACACTTGTCTAACGCTGAGTCACCCACCATGGAGATACGCATTATAAAAAGTTCTCATTTTACTTTGAGTATCAGTTTCCTCAAGTGAAAAAAAAAAGTCATTTCCAGAAATTTGATTGTTTTTATGTTCCTTTATAAGTGGCCAGCTATGAAGATTATATCTTAATGTTCTTTTCTCAACCTCTTTATCTACTCAAACTCTTCTGACTTTTCCCTTGTACACATGTGTTAAATTTTCTACTGTTTTGCATGCAAATGTGGATAACAGGCTCAAACTGTTTTCCATCAGCTTTCACACACACATGAAGTCCCATTTTAATGGCATGAGAATCTCACGGATATTTTCTTCACCCACCTCGCTTATCTTCTGTGCCTCCAGATTGTCAAGTTTCTTGCATTTCAGATTTTTTTTCACTGTCTTAGCTCTTTCTGTGTTTTTTTTTAACCAAGATATGAAAAATCCTTTAGCAATTAAAAAAAAAACCAATCATCAGAATTAAGATGTTTCATTTTTATAGAACAGGTTACAGGTATGTCTCAAGTATTAAGATACATTTTATTTCAAGATTTATTTGATGCATTGTCTTTAAATTTTGAGGATGGTTATATCGGTGCCACATGTTCTTGGGTCATTTATAAATCACTGCTTTGCTATTCAGTATTTCCTTCTGACAGCTTGAATTTCATATTATTTTCTTTTAAAATATTTATTTTTGTTTTTGAGAGTCAAGGTCCTCACCTTGGGACACGAAACTTTACAAATGCTTGAGAAACTTTAGGGAGACACTTTCACTAGGGATGGTTTTTTTTTTTTTTTTTTTTGAATAGGACTTGGTTAGTGAGAGAATAAGATGAAAAGTTGACAAACAGGCCTCAGTGTAATTACAAAGCTGCTGAGCATCGAAGTAAGCTGTGAACTGAATGAAGAACAGAGATAATGTTCTCAATTTTATATCTAACAAAGAATTAATATCCACACTACCCAAAGCACTTAATAAAACAATAATCAAGAAGACTATTAACCTAATGAAAATATGGACCATGGAATTTGAAGGCAGTTATACAAATATAAACAACCGCAAAGTACAAATGCTGAAAAATTTTAAAGGTTTCAATATTCTTAATGTTCATTGCATGTATTTTTTTTCTTTGAAGAATTAAATAAAAATCTTCCTTATGTTATGCAAATTCCAGTCAGGTTTCATTTTCTTTTTAGATAATGAATGGAGTCCATTTAGCCATCTTGTCCAGAGAATCATTGAAGGTGTCACGTGTTCAAACTTTTCCCAGTTAATAGAGACTCACATATATCCCATAACTCTTTATGGATTTAGCTTCTGACCTTTCTAGGAGACACAATCTCACAGCACACTCCTCAGTCTCTTTACATACAGTCTTTCTTCCCCAGATTGGCCATGAACCTAGAGCCTTAGGTATGGGAGTTCTATAGATGTATCCATTGGTGCTGGGCTCTACAGCTCTGAAGTTCAATTATTTGTGGTTGTTTGTTGTGGTCACATTCTGGGGATTAAGGAAGAGATGAACACTACACTTGTTTGGAGTATAAGGACACATGTTTATAGTGTAGCTATGGATTTTGCTTGTTTAATAAAGAGTGGCTGTAGGATCTTCCCCGAGTTCTGTAACTTCACTAGCCAAAGGTTACCCCTCTTGTGTGCCAGGTGTTAGGTCCAATTAGAGAGCTGTTGGTTACCTCCAAGTTATACTGACCTCATCAGGTTATTGCACCATGCTAGTCATTGCTGCCTTTCCTAAGTAGCATACCTAGCATACCTAGATAAATCTGCTGTTTGTTTCCCTTCTTTGGAAGCTTTAACATTATTTCTAATAAAATAAAGTTCAAGTCATTAATAAATATATCCATATTCATTTTATAATATTCACTCATAAATTTTCTTTCTCTAAATATATGTTTATGATACTTATGTTGTCTAATTCCATTGATTTTACAAATTTTATTATTAGGAATATCATTTTTTAAAATGTTTAAGTTATTACTATTATTGTTGTTGTAAAGTTGTGAGAAAAGTGGTATGCTATGATCTGAATTTGGAAAACTGTCAGTTCAGAAGTCTAGCTCTATTTTCACTAAGGCAGGTTCTCTACTGACTCTGCTGCTGGGCTGCAACTCCAAAGTATCTGACCCTTGAGCTCTGATGACGCTCAACGGTATGCATTCTCTACCTCAGGAGTGTGTGATTTACATGTGCCTGTTCTCCCATTTCATTTTTCAATATAGATTCCAGGTTTTGACCTTGGGTTTTCAGAAGTGTGTGTATATAATGTTATACCTACTGATTCATCTTCCTTCTCCAAGTGTAACATTTTTGAAAATTAATATGTACTTGAAGAGCCACATTCTATTCTCTACTCTTTAAAACTCTGCTTTACGTGTGCATGCTTATGTTGTACTTAGAAAGAGCGGAGTGCATTCCTTCCCAGAGGGCTGGATTACACCATGGGTTGATTCATGTGATTAGTGTCAGCTTGCAGTTCATTTCATTTTCAGAATGTCATTTGTGTGAATAATTTTTGTTTTAAAGGTTGCTGGTATTATTTTGATGTTTCTTAGATGAAATGTGAACTAACATACCATTGTAAGAAAATAGACATACATGAACAAAATTCTACTAACATTTGTAATTTTGAAATAGGGTCTTTTAATATTTAATTATATAAGAAAATTAAAACTCTAAACTCAAACTCATTAGAATAAAAGCTACTGAGTAAAAGTTGCATCAAAAAGTGTAAAATTTGCCATTACAGGTGATGCTAGCTAAGCATTCTGGGTAATTTGCTGTTTTTCCCTTTGTTCTCATAAGGCAGTGTTCCTTCACCCACTTCCCTTGACTCCATGTATAACTTGTTTTCCTCAATAGATTACCACAGAACATCAGGAATGTAATCCTGAAGGTGAAGGCTTAAGCTTTAACCTCTGAGAATATCAAGTTGTGAATGCCAACTCTGCCTTGTAGAAGAATGACTCAGTAAAGTAACTCAAATAGAATAGTACCTGGAGGCCAGAGCTGATGGAGAGGCCATAGAGGCATCCTACTTACTGACTTGCTCCTCAGTGCCTGCTCAGTCAATTTTCTTATAGAACCCAAAAGCATCAGCCCATGGTGAACATCACCCTCAATGGACTGGGCTCTCCTTGAATAATAACAAGTTAAGATAATGTTATATAGCTGGATCTTATGGAGATATTATCTCAGTGAGGGTCCTTCCTTTTAGATGACTTTAGCTTGCTTCAAGTTGATACAAAACTAGTGAGTACACTCTCCTTCAAATTTCATGCAGACTGAGGTTTTAGAATTGCATGTCCCTTGTTTTATTATTCATAATAAATGTTTTAGTTAGAGTTATTATTGTGTAATAATATAAATGTATATGTAAAAATAAAAAACAAGCAAACAAACAAACAAACAAAATAGGGCTAATTTTAACATGATGGGAAAACTTTTCCACAAACTCCAGTGAGATGGGGCATTTTGTCACACAGACCTAGCTCTGCAAGCTCCAGAGTTTGCTGAGGGAAGCAGAACCAAGAACTCCTGGGTTTCATTTGGTTCTGCCCAGAATCAGACAATGCTCAGACCTACCCATTGAGAGATGTGCATACTTGTGATGCAGAGCTAGGTGACAGCCTGGCAGCAGGAATACGAACCACAGTTTGTGCAGGAATGGGTTTATACTTCGACATAATATTCATCATAGAAAGAAGTCAAGGTTTGAAACTCAAGCTTAGCAGGAACCAGTCAGTAAGAGCTTATTCAGAGGCAATAAAGGAGATACTGCTTACTGGCTTGATTCTCTACATTATTTCTTTTAGATCCCAGAACCTCATGCCCAGGAATGCCCCTACCACAATTTACTGTATACTTCTCATCAATTACACTAAATAAGAAATGCACTACGGGATTCCTATAGCCTGATATTATGGAGGCATTTTTTCTCTGCTTAAAATATTTTTATTAATTAATTTAAAAGTTTTTATGTATACATTTATATTATTATACACACACACATACACACACACACACACACACACACATATATATATATATATATATTTCCTATAGCAAGAAGAACCACGACACAATCAGGAATCATATAATGTTACATTCTTAGTGTTTTTTTGCTATTTGCATTTGACTGCGTTTTCTTAGTTAAGGTTCCTTCCTCTCAAACGACTTTAGGTCATGTCAACTTGACATAAAACTATCCAACACAATGGCCAAGTATAGGATTGGAATGCTCATTCAGTGGCAAGCTTAAGAAGAAGTTGGTCTGTACATGCCATGCAACAATATCCAGCATTAGCAGAAAATTTGACCATTTGCTCTAAAAAGGGATGGGTTTAGGCTTCTTTTAGCTCAGTGGAATGAGTGACCATAGAACGAAAGCCACGTTTGTGTTATTTCACTTATCTGAGGTATATAGCATAATCAACCTCAGTCCTTCAAATTCTAAGTTATTTATTGCTAGGGCTGAAGGGGAGAAAATGAGTGATTGCTCAGAGCACATAAAGCTTCTGATACACCAGATCATATTCAAGAAACATCATGAATGAGGACCTTCAGGAAACAATAAAGTATTTTTTTGTACTTTAAGTATTTAAGTGAATTACTTTTTAACTATTATTTCCATAATTTTGACTTTATACTACAATTGCACTTCTCTCCAGACTCTCCATATACACATCTGTGCTTTCTTTCTAATATGTGGCCTTTCTTTTATTAATTTATGCTAAATATTTGAATCATATACACATGTGCGCACGCACACACACACACACACACACACACACACACACACACACACACACACAAAGATTCATGGATGCCTTAGGAGGTGTTACACATATCTGTTATTTTTGTTGTGCTGACAATGACACAAATATTGCATATATTTAAACACAGCCAATTATATATGTAGTTATTTTTCTATCAATTACACATTTTTAGAATTTTGAAGTACCCTGAATAAATAAGATCATAACCATAAACATAGGAGCAAACATAAAACAAGGGACCATAAGACAGTGGAAAATACAATAGTTTTGAATAAGTAAATAGAAATAGATAAGTACAGTTGGCCAAATACATACATGAGAGAAGAACCTAAAGAAAATAGAATACCTTTCCATAGATAGCTTCTTTAAGTGCATTCAGAGTCTAATGAGACTTTATTATTTCTGTAAATATAAAAATATATATCCTGAGATGTTTCTTTAATTTAAAATAATGTGATAGTTTTTATAATATAAAGGCACATTTTCTAAAACCTTTCATTTTTGCTTTTCTCATATTCTTTTTATTAATTGTCTCATTATGATTTGGTGATAATTCCAGTTTTGTTTTTTTTTACATATTTGGCCACTACCACATAGACAATTGACACATCACAATGACTTTCTTTAAAATATGACTCAATTATGCTGTCATAACTTGATAATGGCAGTTCCCTTATGATCCTTCTTTCCTAATTAAAGATTTTGATATCAGTCTATTTGCTTGTGCTGTAAGCTTTCCACACACAACCGCAGAATAGATGACTCATTTCCTTTCTTTCACTATCAGATAGTAATAATTGGTACTTGTTAGTATGTAAGATAATTAAGAACCCCTAGTCTCAGATATCTTGTTCACAAAAAGCACATTTTCATATTGTTTGATTGTTATAAAGCTTAAAATGGTGATATGACATCGTGGAAAACAAGTAATAACTATTTTAAATAAATTTATCAGTATTAGTAATGTGTGCTTTAGAAAATTATGTTTAGGATGTAACCTTTTGATCGTGTTTGTCATTAGTAATATGGTGAACTAGGAGTTGCACAAGGCTTTGAATTCCAAGCCAAGAAAGCAGGTACAATATTGAAAAAATATAAAATGAAGTTGTGTTAAACTTAGATAAAAGGTGAATATACAAATCTAAAGTGAAATAAAGTGAAGGATTTCAGTTTGCTGGCTTAATGATGGCCTTATTAATGAGCTTACGTGATTACATATGTGCTGGCTTCCATAAAAGTTCAGTAATTATGATAGGCAGATTTTTGGCCAGGGATCCCGCTCAAACTATGGCACCAGCCAAGGACAATACAGGCGGTAAACTTTAAACCCCTACCCAGATCTAGCCAATGGTCAGAACATTCCCCACAATTGAGTGGAGAGTGGGGTATGACTTTCAGACGTGCTCTGGTGCCTCATATTTGACCATGTCCCCTGGAGGGGGAGACCTGGTGGCACTCAGAGGAAGGACAGCGGTTACAAAGAAGAGACTTAATACCCTGTGAGCATATACAGGGGGAGAAAGTCCCCCTCAGTCACAGTCATAGGGGAGGGGAGTAAGGGGAAAATGGGAGGGAGGGGAGAATGGGAGGATACAAGGGATGGGATAACCATTGAGATGTAACAAGAATAAATTAATAAAAAATTTTTTTAAAAGTTCAGTAATTATAGAGATTTTAAATCCTTTAGCAACAATCACACTAATATCGCTTCCTTTGCACAGCTCCATCATATTGATGCATCTTAAATTTCCTTTTAAATGTATTGTTCATTGTTATTCAAGCCTGCTGCTTTCTCTTGAGTATCTTTTTCATATTGTGTCACTCAAAAATATCCTAGGCAGTGATGTAACTTTTAGCTATATCCTCATGGACAATCCATTTTCTGGATCTCTGTTTCTGGGTAATAGTTTGGCTAACATCTCCCCTGTGTAGAAATTCTTTTGTTCCAGTTTATAATTGGCTCCCTGGCTGCATCATTTGACGCTAGAATATTTCCCAAAGGGCTCTGGGTTTCCAGGTGTTTTTCACTAGCTCTAACAAATGCTCTTACTCCTTTACTGTTTTTGTTCACTGTTTTTTATGAAATGAAGTTATAATGGAAAGATAGCCTTTCCAGCATTATCATGATTCATCCAACTAGAAAGCTGATCTGAGTTATTTCTCTTTCCTATTCTAAGTGGAAAATACATCTCATGGTCACTCAGAATTCATATTGCCTTTTTTTGTTTCATAAAGTATGTAATTTAAACTGTGCTTATGTAGTCATTTATTGTCCAGAGTTTTTATATCGAGGTTTTACTTGAAATCTACTAATTCCATTACAGTATGTACAAATGTAACGAATTACAGAAATGTTCTGCTCCAACTTCACTGGTAAGAATAAATATTTAACACATATTACATAAGAGAATACTGGACTCTTGAGAATATGATTTTAAGACTGTCGCTTTTCTCATTTCTCTCATGTCATACTAGAGTACAAATGTTTTTTGAGATTTGATGAAACAATGACAAACTTTTCTGTGTCATTTCACTCATGAAATTCAATGCTACAATTTCTCCTTAAGGTATTGTTAGGTATGCTTCCTTTAAAAAATATTTCTGTCTGTTTCTCTAATCACCTTTGCTCTGATGATAATCAGCTACTGGCTGATTATGTACTTACTGGCTTATTTAAACAGTTACATGTGCAGTGGTGAGCTAGGGCATTTGTACATCTTTCAATATAGTAAAATTTGCTACAAAATCTATTCATTGCCCTCATGGAACCTGTGTCAAGATACAATTGAGTTCTTTGTGGTTATTATTATTATTGCATTGTGCTATTATCTTGTACAGAATAATATATAAAAACTCTTCTTAGAGCTGCTTTGTAATTTTAAACCACAATATGGCTACATGAAGATAGTTGTGTACTGAGGGTTGAAATAAAAGCATCATATATCTAAGGATGTTTGCTATCACTACGCTGTACCTGCAGCACTTTTAAAAATACATATTTTCACTCAGAATTTTGTTTTATTTGAAATTTGTTTTATATTGAGTTTAGTAATGGTTTCCCAAACTTTATAAAATAATTTCCAGCAACCCATTAAAGTACCCTAGCTCATTTTTGGAGAAACCTACTCATTTACTGGCTTATGACTGCAGATACTTAAAATTTATTTACATCCACACATCCTCATTATAACTAAGAGCAGATAAGGAAATTAATGGGACTCATTTCTTTTATGATGACATAAAATATGATATACTACAAAACTTCATCATTTAGAGTCAGGAAATAAAATTAATTATTTTTATTAAAATGCAAACTTTTTTAATAATTATGAGAATTATAAAAATGCACATTAACTGTAATGAACAAGGAGATGCAGCTAATCACGTATGTATTGGAGTTACCCTTTTACTTTAGTAGTATTTCCTTCTCAAAGCCATGCTGGTGTTGAATTTGTGTCTTAATCATTTTTCTCACAGACATTAATGATGACTTATATAGGTATACCACTAGTGAAAATAAAGTTATATAAAGGAAAATGTCCACCTGATTCACTTAATAGATTTCAGTAACTGTATTACACATATTTTATTTGTCCTTATGGAGGATTAAACTTTCATTTAAGAAAATATGCCTCCTATATATTGAACATCCCATAGGCATATAAGTGTAGTAATTTTATAAAAAACGATTATAAGGACAAAATTGCAACTTTATTAGTCTTCTTATAGGCTTACCATTGCTTCTCTCTTTCATTTTCTTATGTTTACTCTACAACCCTTAGCTCTAGATGTCAATTTATGAAAGTTTATGTATTAAACTAGCTGGAATTATAAAAAATATCATAAAATTAAAATAAAGTTATTGAGATTAACATAATTAGAAAATAAGTTTTTGAATATTTTTCATACAAAAACAATAAATACTTCATGTGGGGTATTCATTAGTTGCTTTAGATTTGTTTCAAATATTAAAGATATAGCACAGCATAAGCCTATGCCCCACATATATTTACAATAATAAAATATCAACAAGCACCAATTTTAAAATATCTATATTTATGATAAAGAGGTACATTTACAGAATTGACTATTATTTAATTATTACATATTATTAAAATTTAAGATAAAGATTATAGCTAGGAAAAAATCTTTTCAAGTGAAGTAACTCAGACTCAAATTTAAAAATGTTCCCTATCTAGAGTCCCAATAGGGTGTCCTCCCCTCTGTCCCAGTTTCCTGGTTAGTGAAGACTTTCATGGGACATGCCCCTTGGGCTAGTATGCAGATATAAGTGAGTATATACCATTTGAGTCTTTCTGCTTCAGGGTTAACTCACTCATTGTGATCATTTCTAGTTCAATCCATTTGTCCACAAATTTCTGGAATTCCTTGTTTTTAATAGCTGAGTAGTATTCCATGGTGTAAATGTACCACAGTTTCTTTATCCATTCTTCTACTGATGGACCCTTAGGCTGTTTCCATGTTCTGGCTATTATGAATAAGGCTGCTATGAACATGGTTGAGCAAATTTTCTTGTTGTGTGCCGGAGCATCTTATGGATATACTCCAAGAAGTGGAATAGGGTCTTCAGGAAGCCCTATTCCCATTTTTTTTCATTTTTTTTTATTAATTTATTCTTGTTACATCTCAATGTTTATCCCATCCCTTGTATCCTCCCATTCCTCCCCCCCCCCATTTTCCCATTTTTCCCCTCCCCTGACTGTTCCTGAGGGGGATTACGTCCCCCTATATATTCTCATAGGGTATCAAGTCTCTTCTTGGCTACTTGCTGTCCTTCCTCTGAGTGCCACCAGTTCTCCCCCTCCAGGGGACATGGTCAAATGTGAGGCACCAGAGTACGTGAGAAAGTCGTATCACACTCTCCACTCAACTGTGGAGAATATTCTGACCATTGGCTAGATCTGGGAAGGGGTTTAAAGTTTACCTCCTGTATTGTCCTTGGCTGGTGCCTTAGTTTGAGCGGGACCCCTGGGCCCAAATCTGCCTATCATATTGTTCTACTTATAGATTTCTAGGACCCTCTGTATCCTTTTATTTTGCTGTTCTCCCATGCGTCTCTCATTTAGAGTCCCAATAGGATGCCTTCCCCTCTGTCCCAGTTTCCTGGTAAGTGAAGGCTTTTGTGGGACATGCCCCTTGGGCTAGTATGCAGATATAAGTGAGTATATACCATTTGATTCTTTCTGCTTCTGGGTTAACTCAGCCACTTTGGAGATCTATCTGGTGCTATCTCAGAAAAATGGGAATAGGGCTTCCTCAAGACCCAGCTATTCCACTCCTTGGAATATACCCAGAAGATGCTCCAGCACACAACAAGAAACTTTGCTCAACCATGTTCATAGCAGCCTTATTCATAATAGCCAGAACATGGAAACAGCCTAAGTGTCCCTCAGTAGAAGAGTGGATAAAGAAACTGTGGTACATATACACTATGGAATACTATTCAGCTATTAAAAACAAGGAATTCCCGAAATTTGTGGATAAATGGATTGAGCTAGAAATATTCCCAGTTTTCTGAGATACCACCAGATAGATTTCCAAAGTGGCTGTACTGGTTTGCATTCCCACCAGCAATGAAGAAGTGTTCCTCTCTCTCCACATCCTCGCCAGCATGTGGTGTCGCTTGAATTTTTTATCTTAGCCATTCTGATGGGTGTAAGATGGAATCTCAGAGTTGTTTTGATTTGCATTTCACTTATGACTAAGGAAGTTGAGCATTTCTTTAAGTGTTTCTCAGCCTTTTGATATTACTTTAGATGAGAGTAGCATGGGAGAATGGCAAAGTTGAAGGATCCAGAGGATCCTAGAAACCTACAAGAAGAACATTATGATAGGTAGATTTGGGCCCCGGGGTCCCGATCAAACTATGGCACCAGCCAAGGACAACACAGGCCATACACTTCAGACCCCTACCCATATCTAGCCAATGGACAGGATATTCTCCACAATTGAGTGGAGAGTGGGGTCTGACTTTCACATGTACTCTGGTGCCTCATATTTGACCAAGTCCCCTGAATGGGGAGACCTGGTGGCACTCAGAGGAAGGATAGCAGGCTACCAAGAAGAGACTTGGTACCCTATGAGCATATACAGGGGGCGGAAGTACCTCTCAGTCACAGTCATAGAGGAGGGGAGTAAGGGGAAAATGGGAGCGAGGGAGGAATGGGAAGAAACCAGGGAAGGGATAACCATTTAGATGTAATATTAATAAATTAATATTAATATTAAGAAATCATCATGCATACTTCCAAAAGAGAGTGTCAACATCCAATAATACCCTACTCTTACACCTATGAACCAGTCAATGGTCAGCATGACATGATCACCCTAAAGATGCAGTACTGGTGTGCATACACTAGTAGTAACCAGCAGCTGTGTACTTAGGTTTAGACCTAAAAATTAAGAATAAAGCAGTCCTGGTAATGGAAACCTACATATTTGGTGCTAGTGAAGTCATTGCTATTGAAGAAGAAACTACAACTACTAAATTACTAAGATAGCTTCACCTCAAGGAGCTCTAAACAATTTTCCTTTTACCCAGGGATAAGTATTGTCTTTTCTACTTCAGTGAAATTTCTCTTTGTAACTGACAGGGTCCAATTAACTTTATGTACGGTGCTGAAATATGAAGCCAGATATAATGTTTAAATCTCAAGAGGTTTTTAATGGATGAGCCATTTCTCCAATCCAGGTTAGGCTTGCTTTGCTTTGTTTTCCAGAGTGACTTTCACAATCCACAACTTTAAAGATTCATCAATAAATAAATGTTAAAATAGTGCCTCAATGCAAAAATTCATTTTACATTATATTATTTGTGAGCAATAATTCAGTTAGACACACAAGGCAGTATTATGATAATACCACCAAACTCAGTGAAATTCCTAGGTATAGTCTGGAATGATTTTGAGAACCAGATTAATTTTTTATGTAATTTTTCTATGCATAAAAAATGTTGACTTGATAAACTAGGAAATTCAAACATATTTTGGAATACTAAGTACTTTCTGTAAGGTGACATAGTGGCTCTCTGATAAGCAAAGTTTTGTTTGAAACACCACAGAAATATCTTTGAAAAAAATTCTTTACCTGTCTGCAAATGTTTGCTTCACCCAAACCCCATAGATTTCATTACTTCTTTAATTTCCCTCTGTATAAAACAAGACCCTGATGCTGCCCCCACAGTAGGACAGATTGCTATATAGGCATTTGCTTCACATTTTCTGTGCCAGGAAGATGTTATGATACCAATCCTATAGATGACTTTCATGAACCTACCTCAAAATGAGATTCTATGGCCCAACATGAGGCACTAGCTAAGACCAAACATTGAAGTAGCATACAGGACACTTAGATTAGATATGTTAGATGAAGATACTGAAAATTAAAAGGACTTCTAACAACAAATATTTACGTTAGAGAGAGCAGTGTAATTATACAGCTAATGCTCTCTCTCAGAGTGCTTCAGAGATAACTTGCTCCATCTTTTGTTGTGTTTGAACTACTAACAATGTGTACACAAGGAGATGTAAAAGACATGCTTCTAAGTTATCCCACATATGTGCAGGTTCTCTTCAAAACAGTAAGAGAACAAAAGTACTTAATCAGCATCCATTTTAACTGATGCTCTGGAAAATTCAAGACTAATTATTCCAAACTTGTTTTATGTTGATGACAAACACTATGATTACTATTATGGGACCAATACATGAGCTAGAGCAAAATATTTGAAGACTTGGCAAGTTAATACTAGTATGACAATTGGAACAGCAATAAAAGTTACACGTCCTCTCTCTATGGCTCAATGGTCTTTGATCTTTTTTTTTTAATTAATACTTGTCACATCAAAATGGTTATCCCATCCCTTGTATCCTCCCATTCTTCCCTCCCTCCCATTTTCCCCTTATTCCCCTCCCCTATGACTGTTCCTGAGGGGGATTACCTCCCCCTGTATATGCTCAAAGGGCAAGGATGTGGGGAGAGAGGAACACTCCTACATTGCTGCTGGGAATGCAAACCAGTACAGCCACTTTGGAAATCTATCTGGTGCTATCTCAGAAAAATGGGAATATACCCATAAGATGCTCCAGCACACAACAAGAAAATTTGCTCAACCATGTTCATAGCAGCCTTATTCATAATAGCCAGAACATGGAAACAGCCTAAGTGTCCATCAGTAGAAGAATGGATAAAGAAACTGTGGTACATATACACTATGGAATATTACTCAGCTATTAAAAACAAGGTCTTTGATCTTTTAATACCTACTTTACTTGGGTTTCTTTAATGCCTCTACTTCCCTTCCAACCCACCTATCCTAGATAAGAGAGAAAGTAGGTTAATAGAGACAGGAGAAGTAGAGTGTTTAGACTAACTCTCTTGGGCCAATTCCATTCTTCTTCATTAGAATTCCAGAAAACCCATTAAACAGTAAACCCACAACTCATCAAAAGGGAGTTTAAAGCATTCAGAGCTTCAATCCCAGCATTCTCTGGAGTGTTTCTCTCTAGGAGCATCTTAAGGTAGAGCAATGTGTTTGAAGCAATGCTAAAGCAAAGAGCCACGCCTTTGTTTGGGGGCTCATATTTATCTACTCTCAGAATCAGCAACAGAAATTACTGAAATCTACAGTAATTTTTGTTTTTCACTAGAATATCAATCCATCATCCTTATCTGTGTTGCTTTCTCCTGCAGACCTTCCAGGTTTAATATTTGTTTTTACCTAAATTTCTAGCTCTTGAACTCTGTTCATACTTTACTTTAAGCTTATGCTCTGCTGGTTATGATATTTTTAGACTGGTTTCCAAGGAACTGACCTTTTGGCCTAGGTCTAGCAATATTTTTCCATTATAACTGCAGAGGAGCATGTCTAAAATCCTGGGCAGCTGAGTGGGATGCTCCACAAAGCAAGCAAGTGAAGCCTTGGAAACATACTTTTATTTTCAGTTATGAGTGTTTTATGCACCACTTCTACTTAATAGACACGGGTAATTGTGCAACTTAAAAATGAAGTACAGGGTCTTGAGTGTTGTGGACTATGTGTGTTGCTCTATGTTGATTTTGTGTAATACAAATTTAAGCCCAGAAGAAATTGATGAATATTTAAATTTTTCATGCTATCATTATTACATGAAACTTGCACTAAAAGACTTCTGCAGAAGTGCATAGTAAAATAAAAGATATTGTTGGCATAATAATAGCTGTAGTATTTTATGATTAAGCACATGATTAATGATCAATGAGATTATAGACATCTAGGAGAAACTCCACAAATTATCATCAGTATCACAGACTATGCCGAAAACTTAAAGAAATAGAAGTGATCTGAATGAAAGAGCATTACAGAGTGGCTGAAGCACAAAGAATAACCACTATGGGGTAAAAACCATGACTGTAATAATGTACTCACTGTGCAAACTCACTGGTTCCGTTCAAGAGTGAGCAATGATCCCTCTTTGCTTTGAATCTTTCAAGGATACTGGGAAATGCTGCATTAACTACTAAAGACACACTTTGCCAATTCAAATATGCTTATTGAAAGATATGCTTATTATACTTCTCTTCAAGATTTCCTGGTTCCTGCCAAGGGTAATACATTGGAAACTATCTACATGTGGAGTTGTAGTAAAAAAAAAAAACTATTGTTTTGACCTGATTTTTACTTCTTGATGTCTGTTCACCAATGCACTTTTGATCCCATAGTTATGATAAGATGGACTTCTTTCCAAGAAGCTGACATTTTGGCCTAGGTCTGTACTTCTACTCAACATGAACCAAATGTATACTTATAAATTGTTAAATATATTATAATGTCAATGTTATTGTGGTCTTCACCCTGTCTGAGTTATTAGCACAGCCAATTCAGGATGTCACTATCAGAGTGGTGTTTCCTAGCCAGAGTTCTCATCGATTCCCTGGTTTTGTGTGTAAAAGAAATGGCCATTACTTGCTAAGTTTAATCAGTGTACTTAGTGAAAGTGAATAATTCACAAACAATGATTTCTTCTCCCTAATATTAGCAACCTATTTGTCTTACAAATATATTTAATTATTTTCAATTTCCTAGTGCATTTGTACTTATGTAATTTTATATTATGTTTATAGATTACACTCTAAGATTTCTGCTTTTTATATTCTTGGCATTATAATTATATAATAGTCCCTCTGTCTTTCCTCTTTCCAAACACCTCATATACCACTTCTTGCTCTCTCTTAAATTCATAATCTCTTCTCTTGTTAGCTATTGATATGCATATATATGTATATCCATATATGTAACTATAATTATAATATTTGAATTACTATCATGAATATAAATTAAATTTAAATATAACCTAAATTCTATATATAACCTGCTGGGTTTTTATAAGTTAGTTATATGTATGTTTTCAGGGCTGCCTATTCGCTACTGTATCACTAGTTGGTGGACTCTACTCTGCGGAGACCATTTCCGCCACCATTAACATTTTTTATTTCCCAGCCTAATTGTCTCTCAACAAAGGAATAGGCAAAGAAATATGAAGTATAAACATAGTAAATTTTTGTCAGCTGTATTGAAAAACAAGATATGTTTTTCAAATACAAATAGTCAAAAACTATGAACGTCACATTTATATAATTCATGATTGTTTTGTCGTTCTTCTTGCTGTATGTAGTTTATTATAAATATTATATACTATATATATTGTATTATATATAATATGTAATAACATAAGTGTATATGTAAAAATAATGAATTAAAAAATAAAGTGTTTGTTTCTCTAAGAACAAAACAAAAGAAAACAAAGCAGAATAACCCTTATACTTATGGTTCCTAAGACTCCATCTCTTAAGTGATTGCTTTGTTGTTTAATAAGTCACCGTTTTGCAGCTGTGTCGAGCCTGTTGTTGTTTTGTGTTAGTCGTGTACCTTTTTGTACTTTGCATTTTTAGGCATTAATTTTATGGAGGAGTTGGAGTGCTTTTTTTTATCTGCTTTTAAATAATTCAAGTAAGTAGAGAAAACACAGAAAACAGACAACAAAAACTATTGCTAGTGAAAACAAACAAAAAGAATCTGTGACTGTGTGTTGTCCACAAGTCCCCTATAGTGCTTCAGTAAGCATTTTCACAACATGCCTTCATCAGGAGAAGAAGGCATGTAAAGCAGGGTTTTCATTGTATTCCTGTTAAGCTTTCTTTGCAAAATGTGTAACATTACATTGTTGTACAAAGTGATCTTTTTTGTTATAAGGATTGTCTCTTAGTCACATAAGGTAAGTACAGTATATAGAGGATGTGTTTTCTAGTAAACATCCCCTTGCCTTGTGTGTTCTAACTCTTACATTTGAACAACGCTCTCTGCCTTTCTATTGTTCAGCATTACAATAGACTTTGTAGCACAGCTGAAAGCATTTTTGTAGTGCAGTAATGGCAGCAGAGTCAATTTCCTCATTTGAGAAATAAGACCTAACTCTGAAGGAGGCAGTGGCATGATCACAACGACCAGGGTGCTAGCAGAATATCACAAGGTGACTCCTAAAGCTTATTTGGCACATAGGTTTATATTCAAGCCCTTAGATTTCACTAAGCTACCGCTGAGGCATTTTGTATGAATACAAAACTCTAAATGAAGTAAGACAATGCTGTTAGAAGGACACTTTGAGGCCATTAACTGGCACGTGGGCATGTTCAGTGTCCTGGAATAAGGATGCAGGTGGAGGGGTGGAAGGTGATGAGCTTAACATCTGAGTTTGAAGGTGACTGGATTGAAACTCCTGATTATAAAAGTGCTTTAACAAGTGCAGATCTTTCTGCAAGGGTATATTGTACTTATGCAAGGAAACCACTACAATTCTACCAATGATCTTATAGCAGGAAGATATGTCACACTACTTGACTGAAGATGTCATTTTAATTATTCTCTAAGCTACACTACAGGTCATGCTACATGATAAAAATCAACAGTTAAGAGAGCCAATTTTTAAAAAAATCTAAGATAGCTTAACAAATTTAATAGGGTAGTGAAACCATTTCCTTCTGTGCGTATTTTATGTCAGAAAAAGTTCAAACGTCTCTTATTCCTTTTTAAAGCAGTATGATATTTCAAAGTAAGGAAGATGATATTGAAGAAATGTTTATTATGTTCAACACAACTTTACATGGACAGCTATAAGCGAAATGTCTAAACTTTGTAGGATAAAGTTTGACAAAATACATGTCAATTAAAATGTGCAAAAACATTTACAAGGTCTCATCATATACAATTTTTCAAAACTTTACAAAGAAATGTACAATATGGATATCATATATCTGCCTATCAAAACACAAGTAAGAATTTGGAATTTAATCTGTGATTTGGTTAATAAAATAGTAACATAAAATAAACCAAATACATATAAGGATATAATTAAATAAATAGATCTTTCTCTAAACACCCCAAAGGTAATTAGCCGAGATGGTAAAAGGACTTGGACAATGTCTGTGAGAGCAACAGATACTTACATCTAGGTTTGGAGAGGCTATGACTCTCTGGTAAGCATTACTTAGAGTTAGCCTTACAGGGAGTGCTAAGAGTAGAAAAATACACAAAAGATACTAAAATATGAATGTTCACTATTAATATTTTATGAACATGCATATAATTAATGAGATTATGTCTATATATAGATATAATCTTAAGGTGAATCCATCAACAATAGTAAGCACATAGAAAATGCATCCAGGTCTCTTGCTGAGGAAGGTAGCTTTTCCAAATTTTTATTTTATTAAAATATTAGATATTTACTTTTGAAGGAGTAATGTTTCAGTGCATAATAGAAATTAAATAGTGGGCAGAAGTAGAATAGTCTTAACAAGAGGTTTTTTTGTTTTGTTTTGTTTTGTTTTGTTTTTTTTATAGCAAACGTAATCTGGAAGGTAATCTGTCTCTGAAAGGATCCAGAAACCTTTACAACCCTGGTCAGAGAATGACTGTTCCTTTAAGTTCAGGAATAAGAAAGAGAACCTTTGATTTGTTGAAATCAGTGGCAATGAACTGAACTCATCATTCTCAGACCATAGACTCAAGCACAGTGAAGAGTGAACACAACCTTGATTGTAGCTATCACAACAGCTGAGCATGGCTGTCCCTGATGGAACTTTCATTATCAAATCTGAGATAACAGAAATAGAATGACTTGAGGAGTTGCCAAAATCATCCCAATGAAACCCATGAAACCCTTGCTCCAAAAAAAGAGAATAAAATGTCAGATTCTTATTTTTTCCTAAGCCTGATATTTCTGGTTTTTTTTTTTTTTTCCTATCTAGTCTAGTAAGTCTTTTTAGATAAAGGTGAGTAGTAGTGGTTTTTTTTTTTTTTTTTTTTTTTTTTTTTGCTTTCTTTCAAATAGTAATTTTATAAAACAACTTAAATATAATAACTATGTTATGTAATTGCTAAGATTTTTCTCCCATAGAACTGAAACATCTAACATATACTGCTAAATACATAATCCCTGGCTTTTCATATGGTGGCAATTTGCACTTCATCAAGGTTAGGCAAAAAGTGTACAGTAACTGTCTGCCTAAATTATCTTTGTCTTTGAATTCTATAGTGGCTTTGACTGGTAGCTACCCATTCATTCTCCATATAGGCATGCCAATGTGAAAAGAGTGAATGGCTGAATTATTTTCACATACCAGTGGTAGTTTAATTGCTCCTGGGTAGGCTCTTAAAATAATTAATGCCTGTAGCTTAGCATCTTGAAAAATGTGGCAGAGCTTTCATTTATCTTTGTTTAAGTGAAACTGTAAATCTAATGTAAATATAGGTTAAGGAAGAAATTTTATTTGTTGGAAAATCCAGAATGGGTCTAGGCCCTCAGAAAGACAACAAAAATAGCATATCTAAACCTAAAATAATACCCAAATTAATTTATATTTATTAGGCATGTATTTTTGTCATATATAACATATTTAATGCAGTCATCTGAAATTAGAATTATTAAAATTTAATAACCATAACTATATGAAATTACAGCTGATGCTGGAGCGATTGCAGGTATGTCAGTTTTATTTCCAATTATACATTGTCCATAAAGAAAATAGTCTTTTGTATCATTTTTGTCTTCAGATTCTGTGCTAATAAAACAACAATAATTCTGCTTTGTACACCAGTGTAAAGCCTGTGGTCCTAGTACACCAAACATTACTAAGGAAATACATGAGCACACTTAAAACGTACTATCTTTCTATTAAACCAAAGTAAATATTAAAATTGACCAAGGGAACTTTACCAGTGCAATAACAATCAACAAATGACTTGAAAAACTTGAAAAATATGTATCTAAGAAAAATGGCTGATCTTAATAATACCATAACCCTTAGTATATATGGTCATGTCATATTCCTGTCTCTGTAGTATTCTTTAAGCCAACAACTTCACAACTCTATTCAGCATAGGAATTAACACCCTAGAAGCCTATGTAAGAGTAAAGATGAGTCAGAACTCTGCCAATCACTATGCTCTGTGATGATCAGCATTTAATCCAAATGGCCTCAAAGAGTCATATCCAGCATAGGAATTAACACCCTAGAAGCCTATGGAAGAGTAAAGATGAGTCAGAACTCTGCCAATCACTATGCTCTGTGATGATCAGCATTTAATCCAAATGGCCTCAAAGAGTCATATCCAAGCAGCTCCACCCCAGCATTGTTCCTTGAGGTGTTTTCTGAGAACTCCACACCATTCCTCTGATGTTTCTGATCAAGAGTAATTGCTCCACACCACAGCTGGTGAAAGTGCTTGTAACAGGTGAGAATACTAATATACAAACAAAAAAATAAAAGGAAAACTCATCAACAAGCTCAACAAGCTGCCTATACAGCAATGCTGAAATGTTGAGAAATGACTCAACAGTTCAAAGCATGCACTGCTCATGAGGACCACACAATGTCTTTGCAGTTCACACCTCACAGCTGCCTTTAACTTCAGCTTTACCTGAGTTACATATTCACTGAACACCTTCTTATGGGCACCATGCTAAGGTGGCAGATACACACACACACACACACACACACACACACTTTTAAAGACTCAAAGAATTTGTTGAACTATAAAAGCCACATACAAACTCACACTTTTTGATTCGCCAGAAAAGATTTGATGAAGGTCTAATCTACCATCTCTGTTTGACCTTAAAGCTTTGCCCAAGATAAGTGTACAGTGGAAAACAGAGAATGAGCTAGCTGCTAGAACACTAATAACAGTTCAGCTCAAACATTCATCAAAGCCTTGGAAACTTTTAACTCAAATATTTACCTCATTTCTAGGTAATAATTAATTGACTCGTGGCATATTCATTGAACAATATTCATGTATCCACATAAGAGAAAGATGTGAAATATCAAATTAGGAAACTTTTGAGCATAATAATAACAATAATCATCAGAAGCAACATATATCATAGAAAATTTAAAATCTAATATAGCATGTGGTCATTTCACTGAAAATATAAAAATTATGATTAAAATGCCTTGTATAAAAAATCAATTTTAAAAAAGAGCTAATTATGTAAGGAAAAAACTGGTGAGGGTACTTGCTAAATTCAATTAATACATGTGATTATGCATATCAAAAATCACAGAGAAGTACATTAACTTATTCAACAGATGCTTTACTAAAACTAAGCCAAGAAAAAATAAATAAAAGAATATGAAAACACAAAGGAACAGTTTGACCCATATGCAACCAACTGAAAGAGGAAAAAATACAGTCTGTGGGACTTGATTTTGCTGAGGACTAAGAACAGGACTATTGGACAAAATTTTAAAATGAGTAATTTTAAGTTTGTTACAAAGACTAAACAAAAAGCTCTGTCTAAAACATAAGGAAGAGAGTAAAGGTTTATTGTCAAGTATAAAAGGCCACTAAATGTGTGTACCATTGTTGGTAACTGGTATATCTTATTGTCTACCATGATTTGAGCACATGGTCTCCAAGTGTGGTTTGGGAACTACTGGGATATCTTAACAGGTGTGGACTTCAAAGGTTATAGGTACTTCTCTATTCCGTTTAGATCCTCTGTCTCTCTCTCTCTCTTTGTGTCTGTCTCTGTTTCACTGTCTGTCTGTCTCATAGAATAAATCCTTATAGCACCTTCTGCTTCCTCCACTCCAGCCAGCCCCTCTTTTGTTCCTCTTGATAATTTAAGATATGATTAGATTGTATCACATGACCTTCAAAACCAAGCAGATGCATTTCCACCAGTATACTTCACTCGATGTTCTGAAATTTAAAGATAAAAGAAACTTGACTCCCTTCAGCTGTTCTTTCAGGTATTTTGTTACAACAGTGACAAATATACTTAAAAGAATATTGATGCTGTGCTGTGGGATGCAACAGTATATGATAGACCTGATACAGTATTTTGAAGCACTTGGAATGGGTTTCAGGGAATTTTTAACTGGGGTCCAGGGACCAGTCTAGTATGAGTGTGGAAGATCAAAGCCTCAAGATATGTATTCACAATAAAGACAAGGTTTATAATGATTTAAAGGTGGATAGGGAATTCATCAGGAACAGTGCCAGAGAATATTTTTGTTGTATTTTGGCAAATCTATAACTAGAATTCATCCTGTCCTAAAAATTTAGGTGAGGGTAAATTCAAATAATGGAGAGATTTACTTGGCAGATGACATTAGAAAGTAAATCATCAGTCAAGCTATGGTATAACTATTACTGCCTGCAGGCTAACAGTGAGAACAGAGAATAACAGAAACTGTGATATCTAATTATGTGAAATTCTGTCATTTAACGATACTGTACTTTTAAAACTCCCAACACACAACACGGTGAGTGTCAGAAAACAATGGTATAAGAGCATCGATCGCAAATGAATGACCATTAAAATACAGCATAATGTCATTGAAATGTACTCACTGGTTTTTTCCTTTTAATGCATATTAGCTAAAATTCCTTAGCACTTAAATATGGCCATCATGCTTAGCCTATTATTTGTTTTCTTTTTAAATTCTCAGATTATTGTCAATATAGTCTAGTCACTTGGTACATTATATGTATTAGTAAAATTAAACATTTCATTTAAGGTCTCAGAAATGTTTTCAGGAAGAATGAGACCACGATCAATTCAGTGTTAAGCAAATACTTGATTCACTAACTCATAGTTTACTTTTCTTATTAATATCAAAGAAGGAAAAATATTTAGTCACACAAATGATGCAGAGTTTTGTTGATTATTAAATCATTTACCTAAGAATTATAATCGAAGTCAATTTTCAGTATTATTGCCATGAACTTCCTTTATTTTAATATTCATGAATCAAATTGGATGAGGTCATCTACCTCCAGGAATTCTCTCATTTTAAAATGTGTTTGCAGATATTAGCTAATACTTGGAGGCCACAACAATAAGCATTATGCAAATAACAAATAGAAAGAAAATCCTTAAACCAACAGTCCATGAAACCGGGGTAAACAAGGGAATGCAATCAGAAGTGGGGAAAGCAAGGTACACAAAGAGGCAGAACTGAGAAGAGCAAATGGCTTCTAAGTTGTGTGCACTGGCTTTCCCTCATACAAGTGAAAGCATCAGGGATTTGATGTTCTTTATAAAAACATCTTATGTGAATTTTGGGTAACACATTTTTGATGGTTTCTTTTCATAATTCTTATTATTGCTATTTTATATTAGTTTTGTTTGGTTATTATGCTTATCTTATGTTTCTTTTATTGAGGGTCACAAAAATTCTGAGGATTAAACTTTTAAAAATAATTTTATCTTTATTATTAGTCTTATTTAGATAGAAAACAAGGTTGCCAAGAAGAGACTTGATACCCTATGATCATATACAGGGGGAGGTAATCCCCCTCAGGAACAGTCATAGGGGAGGGGAATAATGAGAGAATGGGGGGGAGGGAAGAATGGGAGGATACAAGGGATGGGACAAACATTGAGATGTAACAAGAATAAATTAATTAAAAAAAAGAAAACAAAGTTGGACTCAGGGATGTCCCTCTTTTCCTTTATCCCTCATTCTAAGGTTTAGAGATAGGGGTTGAAAAGAAAGCGGGAAAATATAGAAATATATAGAGAAGAATAAACAAAAATAGATTAGTGAATCTACTGCTCAACTTAATGCCTCCATTGTCACTCACATGGTTATTTTTAATTCACTGGTGTAGAATTTTGTATATAGATACAGAGTAAGTTTAAATTTAGATTCAGCAGAATAGAATTCAAATGTAAGATTATTCTTCACAAACATTAGATTTATTTCTACTCTAATATGAAATATTGTGCCTATATAACTCAATTATAATACAAGGTTTAACTCCAATACTTTGAAAGTGTACTTGCAGGCTGTTTAGGACAAATAAGTTATACAAGGTAATTGTTAGTTGATCAAATCATGGTCATGTCAATTACTAGTCTACTTTTATAACAAGAATATACACCTTAGGAGCAACAGATAGATATGATTCTATAGAAAGATAGTATAAAATAGTTAGATAAGGTCTTCATAAACCTCAGAGACCTACAGAATACGCCATTTAAAGAGGTTTTTATTATTTTAAAGACTCACTAACAATGAGACAGGTTAACTCCTGGCAACACCCAGCCACCTCAAAGAGGATGATGAGCATCAAAAACCCTCTTTATGGAGATGGCTTCAAATGTGGCCAACAAGTCACTGGGGAAAATGCCTTGTTTCCATCACAGATAAAATTCTGTCAAAAAATGGGCAAACTTGGATGCAGGCAGAGTTAACAGCCAAACTGTGAAAAGACACGGTAAGCAAGTCCGCAATAGTTCCAGCCTCACAAAAATGTTTGTCAGATATATTAGGCCAGAAGGCTGAAGATGATGCTCCAATGTTATAGAGAGTTTTGGGTGACTGCTCAAGTAACAAACTCTCTGTCATTTTCTCATTAGGAAAGCTACTTGCCTGCACTCCTGATATACTCAAGTAATCAATTTTATTCTTTCTCAAGTCTCTGATAGGGTTGAAGACCAGATAGTTTCAGTTTACAATTATGCTTAGTTGTTTAGGGATTAAGTTTTTTTTAGGTCTATATAGGTGTTTTAAATTTATAATGACAAGATATGATAGATATTGATTTACATTCAAATTTTTCAATGTACCAAGATAGGAAAGATGTTTTCTGCAAGCCTGTCAGATACAAATAACCAAAACACTATGAATGTAACATTTATATAACTCTTGATTGTGTCATGGTTCTTCTTGCTATAGGTAGTTTATTATATGTATATATGTGTGTGTGTGTAATAATATAAATGTATATGTAAAAAATAAAAGACATCTAATAAACAAAGAAAAAATGAAAGTAGTAACATTATTAGGAAAAAATGAATTTTTATCTTCAAAGATTTATTTATATAATTTATGTATCTGAGTACACTGTCTTCATGAACACTAGAAGAGGGCCTCAGATCCATTTACAGATGGTTGAGAACCACCATGTGGTTCCTGGGAATTGAACTCAGGTCTTCTTAAGAACATTCAGTCCTCTTAAATGCTGAGCCATCTCTCTAGGCCAAGACAAATCTTAAAGAAAAACTCAATATCATTTTTGAAGAAGGATCCTATTAAATCACGAACTGTTAATAACAACTCAAACATTTTTCATCTACATATAAGAGTCTTTCTTTATTATGATCACTGTATATTTCACAGAAAATTGTAACACCTTATTATAAATCTATATTATATAACTTGTCTTAAATATGTCACATTCCACTGTTTAACTTGCATTTATATTTTTCTTATAACAAATATTATTTCTTCACAGTCTGAGTTATTTAACTTTCTTTCTGTTGTTCTCAATCTTAAATACAAAGCCTATACAAAACTTACATCTGTCAGAATATTTGCTTCAGGTGACCTCTTAGCCTTTTAGGATCTCTCTATAATGAGCAATTCTAACCTTCTGACCTTGAGAAATCTGGCAAATCTCAGCATTAAATAATTTTTATGATGTTATTTCTCTTTGCTTGGCTGTGCCAAAAGAATAATTTATTTTTAGCAATTTAAAGTGGACATCCTAAATCAGATGAAGTTTCCACCAGAGTAAATCTATGGCTTATGCTGCTGCAGCTTGCTGCTACCGTCCAACGTGTCTGTGAGTTGCCTTAAATGTCATTCCTAATGTTTTCAAAGTAAGGACATTACCTTTAAAAAATAAATTTAAATGAATAAGAGATTTAGAAATTTATCTCTCTTTTGAAAATAATTTTTCAAGCAAGGTTTAAGACTTAAAGTTGTTAGAAGATCAATTCCCAGTTGATGCAGCCTGTAACTCACATACCAAGGGTCAAGTTAGAGCTGTGCTGAAGGCATTCCATGAACATGTAGTGGACAGAATCGGCAGGTGCCATAGGTGATTGTGACAGTTTGAAGATTCTTCTCCCGTTCTGGAAACTAATCGGACCAATGTTGTTAATTAGTTGTATACGTTAAAATAGTAGCAATCAGCCTTGCTATCCAAGTGAGGTAGATGGTTAGCACTAATTGGGAAAGACTCACAAGCAAAGGTTGAAATTTATTTTCAAGAAGGTATTTGGGGCTGAACAGATTACTCAGCAGTTAGGAGCACAAACTATTCTTGCAATGGACATGTGTACAGTTCCTATCAACTCTGTCAGGCTAAACTGCTTATAATTCTAGGTACAGGATCTGATGCCTCTTGGCACAGGGTTTCTTATGCATATGACACACACAGACATAGGCTCATAACTTCCAAAGTATATAAAATGAAATATTTCAAAAATAAGAAGTAAGGGGTCATAAGTAGAAGTTAAATGAATGAAAACATAACCTAGCAAACGTTAAATTGTACTAGATAATGAAAGAGTAGTGTACTCTTGGATAGGGTTTTGACAGGTTCTCTAATTAGAAAAGAGTAATAATTATTGGCACACAAATGCAAAATGAAGTCATATATGGCTTACTCATAATTAATAGATTCAGCATTTATTGCTCACTTGTTGCATGTTTTTATACCATACGCAAGTATGAAAGTTATTATCAATGCTGATGTATGGATCATTAAAGGAATAATAAAATCATGAATCAAAGTGGGTATGGGGAGAGACAAGATTAAAAGCAATTATGTGAATAAATTCCCTAGGTTCAAAACCATAGTTCTTGCCATTCACTGTACTTCTAATATTCTGTTATATCCCAGCATGAGTGCAAGCCTGCACTACTATAGATATTGATTTGATTAGAGGCTCTGCTTGCAATAAGCAAAATATTCAGTTATTTCCATGTGTGTTTAGTAATCCTCTAATATTTTTTCATGCATAGTACAGTAATTAAATAATGCCTGTAATACTCTTAAGGAGTATGTAAGCAATCCATTTAACTAAACTTTTGTAATTGTTTTGACTAAGTAAGAGTGAATATTTGGGAATATAGAAAGTTTGGAGAATGAAGGATGACACAAATACACCAAAGCTCTCTGAAGAAACACCTTGCTTTAGATACTGAGGATGTCCCGACAAGAAGATAAAACAATTCTGATAAGAGTGTATGAAGAAGCCATCTCACAGAGAGAAAAAGTTTCAATTTTTGTCTTCTGATGTTATCTGCATCATCAGTTTGGAATCATACAGATGTATTCACAGTGGGACAATGATTACCTTAAATGTTCATTATGATCTGATTAGTAGTCCTGATGAGAAGCAGCAGCGGTGATCACCAGTACAGAGGACCCTACTTCCCATTATGACATGAATTTAAACAAATCAATTTATTCATCCTCCAGGAGCTGAAATAATTCTTTTCATATAAAACATCAGCTTTTCTTCATCATCGACAATTTATCTCAGTTTGACCTATTCTTTAACGTTTTATCCTTTGTGTTTCTTAATTTTCTAATGTTTCTTTGGTTTGTTTGATTAATTTATGGTGACTTCATGCATGAAGTAAATCATATGGACAGGAAAGTAATTTATATCATCTATGAAATGTATTTCTACTCTATACATATAATTAATTTCATTTGCTTGAGGTAGAGCTTTTCTTAATTGTGAAATTTGTTTACTGCTTTCTAGGCCAAATATTTTGCATTTCACACTTTATAAAAGATAAAAAGTTACTGTTATGTTTTCATGTTTCAAAATAGGCATTGTATTAAACTGCCTTGCAAACACTTCTCTTCATGTATGGAGATCAGCATAGCTTCCAATCCTTTATCTGAGATGCATTCCTTTGAAGTATTCATTCAAGAAAACACAGGTATACAATTAGATACAAGCCCATAAGGTTCTAGGGAGACTGCATCCCCTTAAAAGCTGAGGAAACATCATGAAAGATGTTGGGGGGGGGACTAAAAATGTACAGAGTATGAAGGTTCTAATATGAAATTGTTTCTTCTGAATATGACAGAGCTGTGACTCACAAATACGAAGTAACTGTTGCTTTCACTAGACCTGCACAAGATCAAGCCATCCATTCCAGGATAGACCAAGAGGAAATCCACAACTCTTAATTCTTAGCTAAGGGAGTATGGGCATTTGATATCTACAAAGCAGGGAGAATGAGTTTTCTGCAGTGGTGTGACCACTAATAGGTTGCCCATGTTCTACTCAATGGCCCTAAGCCCATGCATACATGGTAATGATTAATGACCACATTTATAGTTTAAGAGGGGGAAGGAATATGAAACAGGGAGTCTTAAATTAATTGAGGTCAGTGAAAGTTAGATATAATCAAGATATATTATTATATATGAAATACTTATATGTTAAAAATTATATAGAGAAAGTAAAAGAATAATAATAAGTAACATAAATGTTAGACACCAGTACATAGAAACATGAAGTTTTATTTTGAGAACATGAAAGATTTTTAGTGTTAAACATAGGTTGCTATTTCTTGATAAATATAATTATAGTATATTAGCATTCAATAAATATATTATGACTTTGAAACACATGATAAAATAACTCAGAAAAGAAGAATATATATATATATATATATATATATATATATATATATATATATATATATATATATATATATATCAAGATAGAGTTTACAGATGTGCTTTGCCACACCCATCTATAAAAATATTATTTCTAAATAGAGTGACCATTTTGTGTCGTTGTATGTATACAAAGTGCTACTTTTTCATTTTCCTTAAGTCAGTGGAAACTTGAAATTACAAAACAATAGCAAGTTACAAAGAGTTACAATATGCTTTTTCTTATGACAGTCAAAACTATGAATTGTACTGAAAACTTATTAAGCTACAATATTGGTATGTCTCTAACCTGAACCAGATGCTGCATAAGTTACTGAAATACAAAATCCAAGACAAAATTCAAAGTGATGATTTATGAAGACAATTGAGAATTTGTGATGGAAAGTCTAGGGTATAAACATAACAGAGGATTTTCCTAGGATATAAAAGATGATTATTCTTAATATGCTATATGAATGTTTCAAATAAAAATGGTATATGTGAGGCATATTCTAGTGAATATGAATCACTTTGTTGTATTTATTTCAAATAAAGGTACGTGTTCTATGCATTTAAAACAGTTTATTTTACTTTTACTTTCAATTCTATCACCCAATTTTCTGTTTATAATGTCTACTGTCTAGTCTATGGTGTCAAAAAAATCATACTGAAGAATTCTCTCTCTCTCTCTCTCTCTCTCTCTCTCTCTCTCTCTCTCCCTCCCTCCCTCCCTCCCTCCCTCCCCCTCTCTCTCTCATGTGCATAACACACATAATAAAGTGAATTAGATTTTTGATTAACGTTCATATTTCTGGGACGTATTCCAAATTATACCAGAGGAGAAAAGTTATTTTCAATTTCACCCAGCTACAGCTATCCATGGCAGACTCCATTTTTTGTCCATGGTTTGCTTTACTTCTTTATTTATTTTGCAAGACAAAGAAATGTAAAGTCATGAGAGGAATAATGAGAAAAGGATCTGGGAGGATTTGAAGGAGGTAAAAGAATGTGATTTCCTGAAAAACTTTAAAAGAACAAGAGGAATTTATGGATTGCTCATAGGCTGCTAAAGCAAGCTATACCCATGTGACTCCCATGTGAAATTTTGAGGTGAACAATGCACAACACTGTATATTTCTAGAAGAAATAAAATGTATGACAGCATAGCACATAGAACTTCTATCTTTAGTTCCAAAAGCTATTACTTGGAATTGTCCATTGAAAATCATTTAAATAGAAAGGCAGATACAACTTCATGCTGAAGGTGGACTTTTCTTTTTAACAGCAGTTGTTTTTATTAATAAGGTAGCTTATCAATAATACTGATGACAGAATGTAAGTACAACAAAAACACAGCATGATATTATGCCCCAATCCCAGATACATGAATCCCCAAAGTGTTTAATTCTCTGATTGTTTTGAACACTAAATTTTTATTGAAATGGTTAGCATCTTCTTAATCTCCTTATTATTCGTCCACAATACATGTAACCAGTGTTAAGCTGAAAAGTAAAATTTCCAAATCAAAATAAAACAGGGACCTCTTAATCAATAAGCTCAAAGAGACATAAGGTACAAGAAGAGGGAGGGCCTATGGGGATATGTATCAGATACACTGCATATACAGTGTAGCTATTTACCTAGTAATTTAAAATATTTATTCAAAATAAGATGAATATTTTTAATATATGTTCAAATATATAATTTAATTTACAGGTTGACTGCTGTTTTCCCTTCCCCATCTCCCCACAACTCCTCCTCCAATCCACTTCTATGTTTCTCATCAGAAAAGGGCTGACATACAATCAACATCAACTTGGCCTAATATTTTTATGGGATTTCTGTCTCTGAGAATAAGTAGGTCTCTAATTCTTGTGCCTGCTGTCAAGATTCTTTGCCTCCTGTGGGGTTGCCTTGTCCAAATTTTTCCAGCATCAGCTTATTGTAATTGTTTTGTAATATTTGGTTGGTTTTTTTTTTCCTTTTATAAAATATTATAATTTAATCAGATTTCATCTCGGTTGCTATCCCCTCGCTTGTATCTTCCCATTTACACCCTTCCTTTCTTTCCTGTCATATTCCCCTCCTGTAGACCACTGACAGAAGGAGAGCTCCTCCCCCACAATATGGGCGCAGGATATCAGGTATCATCCAGATAGCCTTCTTCTCTTTCCTTTGTCTGCCTCAGGCCTGCCCCAACCATGGGGAAGTGATCAAATGGAGGCACCAGTATTCATGTCAGAGCCTGTCTCTGCACTTCCCATGACCTGGGAAAATGAGCTGTGGATTAGCTAGATATGAACAGGGTGTCTAGGTTTACTTCATGCATTGTCCTTAGGTGGTACAACAGTGTGTGCAGAAAACCATGAGTCCAGATCTGTTGGCCTTGATGGCTTCCTCGTGGATCTCTGGTACCCTCAGGGTCTTTCCATGCCACCATTCTTACTTACTCCTCTCACATGGAGTCCAGAAGCAAGTCCCAGCATCTGTCCAGAACCCCTGCTTGGTGAAGTCACTCAGAAGACATCTATGGTGGGCTTATATCCACTTAGAAGTAAATATATACCACATGTGTCATTCTGAATCTGTTACCTCACTCAGAATGATCATTTCTAGTTCCTCATTTGCCTGCACATTTCAATATTTCCTTGTTCTTAATAGCTGAGTAGTATTCAATTTAGTAAATGTACCACAGTTTCTTTATCCATTCATCAGGTGAAGGACATCTAGTTTGTTTCCAGACTCTGGCTATTAGGTATAAGTCGGCTATGAACATAGTTTATTCAATTTCTTGTATGGTGGAGCAACTTTCGGAATATGCCCAGGAGTGGTATAGCTGGATCTTGAGGTAGCACTATTTTCGATTTTCTGAGAAAGCACAGATTGATTTCCAAAGTGGTTGCACAAGTGTGTACTCCTACCTGCAATAGAGGAGTTTTCTCCTTTCTATATATCTTCTCCAGCATGTGCTGTGCTTTGAGTTTTTGATCATAGCCATTCTGAGGAGTATAAGATGGAATCTCAGAGTCATTTTAATTTGCATTTCCCTGGTGACTAAGAATGTTGAGGATTTGTTTATGTGTTTCTCAGCCATTCAATACAATATTACTGCTGAGAATTCTCTGTTTAGTTTTGTACCCCTTTTTAAATTGGGTTATTTTGTTTGGTGCCTTTTTTCTTAGATGTCTGCTGTTTTCTAATGAGAAACAGAAATGGAGTGGATCCAGAGTAGAGGGAAGATGGTACGAAATTTGAAGTACTACAGAAATATAGGGTAGATATAAAGCCCTGTACTGAAGCAATATGTCTTTTCAGGAACCACAACCCTATAGAAAACAGATTCTCTTCCCTAATAGCCATTAATTTCAGAAAGCTTCTCAGTTATGAGTACCAATTTATTCATTTCTCCATGATTTATGTTGGCATGGGTCCAGCTTGATCTTTTAGAGTTTTTCAGAAAAGTAGAGCTTCTGTGAGTTCACATTTGTAAAGTCTTTGTAGTGTTCACCGAATGTTGTTTCACTGGAGATGTTTACAACTTCTGGCTCTAAGATCTCTGTGTTTCCACTTATGCAGTGCTTTGTGACTTGTGAATATTGGTATGATATGGATGTCCCATTTGGAGCTGAATGTTCTAATTTCCTTTGTTTCACTGGAGATGTTTACAACTTCTGGCTCTAAGATCTCTGTGTTTCCACTTATGCAGTGCTTTGTGACTTGTGGGGATTGGTATGATATGGAGGTCCCATTTGAGCTGAATGTTCTAATTTCCTTTGCTCTAAACATTTGCCAGTTGTTGATTTCTGTATTCAGTTCCATCTACAGAAAAAGAATCCTCTCTGGGAAGCATTGAAATATTTACTTAACTATGGCTATTTTTCAAAGTCTCTTGATAAAGACAATTTTATCATGACACCAAAGACCTGTGATAGGTCAATCTCAGTGATGAATATATATGTAAAAACAACCCTTGTTGAAGTATTTTCAAACCAAATTTAATAACACCTCAAAAACTATCATCCATTTGCTTAAGTAAACTTCATCTCAGAGTTGTGGGTTATGTTTCAAACCATATTAATGAAAAACTGTAACCCACCACATAAATAGACTTAAGAACAGAAACCATGTGATCACTTCATTATATGTAGAAAAAGCCTTTGACAAATTCAACAGCCCTTCATGGCGGAAGTCCTGGAGTTGTACCAATCCCAAGCAGTATGTTCTAAATACATTTGTACATGGACAATGTTAGATGGAGACAGTAGTTGGCATTCATACACACTTGACAGGAATGGGGCATGGGAATAGGTGGTCACAAGGAAGAAATGATGGAAATATATGAACACGGTGCTTATGTATGAAATTTTTTAAATGTTCAAATTTTAAAATGCAGAGAATCCAGATGAGGTAAGAGAAAAAAAAATGACAAATAAAGTCAAGCTAAATAGGCTAAATGGAAAAACAATAAAATATTTCCACTAAAATCAGGAGGAAACAAGAATATTTGTTTTCTCCAATTCTTTTGAAGTCATAGCTAGAAGAAAAAGATTGGTGAAGAAGATAAAGATAATGCAAAATGAATCAATGAGAGTTGGTTACAAGATTTATTGGTCTTATTTAGAAAGAAAGCAAGGTTAAACTCAGCGATATCTTTCTTTTCCCTTATCTTACATTCTTAGGCTTGGAAATAGGAGTTTAAAAGAAAGAAGGAGGAAAAAAAGCAGGCAAAATGACAGGAAGAGGTCAACCTATCCGTTTTTTCAGATGACGTAATTCTATACAATTGCCCCATAGAATCCACTAGAAGTGCTAGACGTAAAAAATACTTAAATTAAAGTTGAAGAACACAAAATTTATGTAAAAGGACTATCTTAATATATAACCACAATGTGCCCTCAGAAAAAGAAATTAGGAAAATATCCTATTCACAATAACTCCAAAAGTTAAATATTGGAGAATACACATAACCAAAGAAGACAATTATCTCTATAGCAATTTGTTAACACACTGAAAAGGGAAGTCAAAGGTGAGACTACTTGACAGAGTTTCAAGTCTACTGAACTGGCAGAATTAATTTTGTAGAACTGGATTAACTTAATAATTAATTGTCTTTTTCAATATCAACCAATATTCCAAAGTCATACTGTAGAAATGTGTAAAAACTGTGCAAGAATTCATGTGGAGTCACAAAATGTCTTGAACCATTAAAACAAAACTAAGGAGAAAAAACACAGGTGGAGGTATGACAATACCTGACCTCAAATTATACTACAGAGCTATAGTGATAAAGACAGCCTGGCACTGGCATGTAGACCAATGGAACATACTAGAGACCACAAAAATTAGTGCACAAAAATATACCATTCTAGTTTTGAATAAGAAGAAAAAATATGTACTGGGGGAAAAGATAAGCTGTTCAACTGTTCAACAATGGTGCTGATAAAACTGGGTATTCACTGGCAGACACATAAAACTGTATTCACATCATATACCTTTTCAAAAACAACAAAATATGTTAAAGACCTTAATTAAAAATCTACAACACTGAAACTACTAACACAGAACAGGTAGTACATTTCAAGATATTAGGGTAAACATGAATTTTCTGAGCAGAATTATTATAGCTCAGTAACTATCTACATTTCTAAGCATAGAGAAAACATGGAACTAGAAAAACAAAGTGGATGGAGAGATGGAGAGGATTAGGGGAAGCATGATAAAAATATATTGTGTGAAAATTTAATATAAATAGTGTTTGTTCAGGAAAGAAAGCTGTCAGGAGAGCACACAGCCTTGAATGAAAGAAAAGCGGCACCAGCTGTAATTCTGACTGGGCTATATACCGAATACACAGAAAGTAACATTGCCTTTCAGAGTCTGAGACCTTCCATGCAGGTCTTAATTCCTTTGCTGGTGTGTATGGACATAAGGTGGGGTCTTGCATCTGAATCTAGCTGTGGCGGCTAAGAGCTGTCAGGCCTCTCGTGCCTTTACCTTCTATATTTGAGTCAGTTCTGTGGAAAAGTGCACTCCAGGCTGGGAATCTTCAGTGTGACATTCAAACCATGTAAGCCCTTGCATTAATGGGACCATAAAATGGCACATGTTAACTTGATAGGAAATGTTATTTTACAAAATATATTATATGTATAGATATGCCAGCTATGAAATGAAATGTTGCCTAATGCCCATATTTGATTTGTGTGACAGCATCAAGATCTCACGCTATGAAGGAAAAACTAAGTAAGTTAGATTTTTATTAAGATTAAATATATTGTTTAATTTTGTATTATAAAATAATAGGAACATTTCTCTCTGCTCCATTCTCCCTTCAAACTCCTCCATGTACCACTTCCCACTATCCTTCAAGATCTTGGACTATTTCATTAATTATCACACACGTATATAAGTATATATAAGCCTAATATATATTATACTTCATATATACAGATACACATATATGTATATGTATTTTCCCAAATATAATCCGATCAGACTCAGTCCATATAATTTTTATGCATGTTTTCAAGGCAAAACACTAGGAACTGGGCTACCAATTGGTCTGTACTTCACAGAGAAGACAACGTCTCCACTTCCCGGATTTCCATAGTCTCCCATAGTTCTTTCTGTAGGGTTGAAGCCTTGTAAATTTTAGAGTGTCCATAAATTCATCTTTGTTTAGTTTATGGGGTGTCACTTCTTTGAAAAAACTGAAATGTATGAAATATAATGAAAAATATGAGGCAGAAGAATATTTTCAAAATATATGTCTGCTATATGACATGTAGAAAATATATAGAAATCCAACCATAACAACCCAATTAGTAAATGGCTCAAATAAATAGTAAAAATAATCTTACTAGATATTTAACAGAAGAAAATGCAGGGAAGAAAGATTAACATATACAACCAGTCACTGTTTTTGTCACTGTATATAATACCAAATTTCAAAGCAATAATTGAAAACAAACCTGTCATTTTGCTTATGGCTCAAATTATCTACAATAGCCAAGGTGAGGAAAATGGAGACCAGAAAGAATTCATATTGGTTACTACTCAAATACAAAGCAGTTTGGAGGCTAGGGAGTTGACCTTGATGATTTCTTACAAAGTAGCATTGTCTACAATATAATCCAGTTATTATACTCTGGAGTATCTTCCTAAGTGATTTGTATAACAATTGTCCCAGAAAAAGCAGAAGAATGATAATGGACATTTGATTAATAATAGGAACACTAAAATGTATGATAACTTAGAATTTCTAAAGTGATTCCACATTGAAATTATCATGCATAAGGGAGTGACAGCTACCGATGACATCATGTTTCATGACCACATTAAGGTTCAGAATGTACAAATCTAAAAGAGAGAGATTTCTTAGTACTAGCTCATTATATTATTGAGAAGTAAAATGTGTACCTTAGTCATAATATGTGCTTATGTATTTGTGTACTTATTTGCTTACTTTTTATTTTTACTCAATATGGAGGTTTTCTTGCACCCCCCAAAAATGCATGATTTTTACACAGAAGTTTTATAGAGAGAACAGAGAGCTATACCAAAAGACACTAATTTGCCTGTGTTTTGGCACTATGGATGGACTCTGGAAAAAAAGTTTTGATTTATACTTTAATCATAAAAATGGAATCATATATAGTATAACCTGAGTGGTTTCCCCCATTCACTTCCTCAGCTCTTCCCCACCTCCATCCTAGTCCACCTCTGCTATTTTCCGAATCCACTCTCCTTTCCTCCTTTTCACTTCATAAAAGTGCAGGCCTCCAAGAGACAACAATCAAACAAGACAATACAGGATACAATAAAACAAAGCAAAAGCCCTCATATTGAGGCTAGACAAGAAAACCTAACAGGAGGAAAAGACCCCACAAAGCATGCAATAGAGTAAAAGACACACCCATCCCATGCTTAGGAGTCTGACTTAAATACCTATCGAACAGCAGTACATATATACAGAGCCTGGGCAGAAACCTGCAAGCACCATGCTTGCCCCACCAGTCTCTGGAAGGCCATGAGTCCATGTTACCCCTGCTCAGTTTCTTCAGTGAGCCATATACCTCTGGTATCCTCCATGCCCCCTGACTCCCACTCATGCCCTTCTTCAACAGGATTCTCCAACCTCCAAAAGAAAGAACCAATGGAGACTTCCAATTTATACTCCCTCAGCTTCTGGAAATCTGCATCTGCTCTCACCTGCTTCCAGAAGAAGCCTCTCTGATGACAACTGGACAAAGCACCAATCTAAGAGTATAGCACAATATCATTAGGAATCATTTCACTGATTTTTTTTGCCACTTGTTTTTGGTTCTACCCTAGGTCTCTGTGTCACCCAGTCTCCAGTTTGGCCTTCAAGGCAGTGACAGGTGGGGACTTCTTCTGATGTCATGGGTCTCAGTTTAAACCAGATATTGGTTAACTCCCTCAAGGTCTGCACCACTATCCCTCCAGCACATCTTTCAGGCAAGACAGATTATAGGTCAAGGCTTGTGAAGATGGATTGATGCTGAGGTTTCTCTTTCTGTATCCTACATAGTACCTTCCATGGCCAAAGAGACAGGAATATATAAGTGAAGGGTTTATATAGACACCAGATTGACCTCTCGACATTGAGGTAACTGTCTGGATGTTGTCCTTGGCAATGGGTTCCACAGTCAATTTTGGTAGAGTGACCCATGACCTACTGTCCTAGAATTAGCTGTGGTGTTTGGGCATAGCCATAAGACACTTCAGCCAACAGCTCACCTGAATGAAACTCATTCCAGACACTGGAAAGAAGCCTTGCCAGGTTACTAAAGATGGCCGATTATCTCTCCATATTGTCCATCATGAATCCTTCACATAGGCCACCCTCAGAGATTTCAGGAAGGTTTTCCATGAACATACTTTCTACACCACCCATAACACCTCTCCTATTTCAAGCTGTCTCTCCTTGTGCAATATCCCTATACCTCCCCACACTCCCACCCGTGTCCCAGCCTACCCCTAGTCTACCTACAAAATCTATTCTCTTTTCCTGTCCAAAGGAGATGCATGTGTACCCTTTTTGGATCCTCCTCTTTATCTCCCCTCTCTGGGTCTGTGGATTATAGCTTGATTATCATTCACTTAACAGCTAATATTCAAATATAAATGAATTCATTCCATATTCATCTTTCTTGGTCTGGGTTACTTCATTCAGAATGATGTTTTTCAGTGGCATTCAACTTTAGATTTATCCTAATATTTAACATAGTTGTGTTCATAAATCTTCAAGAATATACAAATATCCACTGCATTCTATAATTAAGTTGATGATCTAAACGAAATCTCAGTAAAAATAATTCAAATAAAACTGTATACCACTATATTGATTTTTGAATAGACAGTGAAACTAGAGAAAATGGGCTTCAACGGTTTAGTTGACCCTATTTTGCTTCAGAAACTATGACTTACATGTCAGCCCGCTGAATTATTCTTTATAGCTGAATTATCCTAATAAAATATTTCCTCTAGAGTCATGTATATTGATGAACTTAAAACAGGGTGTGATTGAAACATTTACAGTAAAACAAAAGAAAAATATATTTTGAATAATCACTTTTCCCAGCAAGTTTTTTATACTTAAAGGAGCAAAAATAACACTAACTCTGAGAATAGAAATGGTATTCTCCAGATCTTCATCAAAACATGAATATATCATGAAATGAATATTTCCTAAATAGAAGCACAAACCACAGAATGTGCTGGATCCTAGTCATGACAATAGACATGATTACACTTTCTCTTGCAGAGGGTTTTTCATCCTGAAAAAGGAAACAGTAACACTATCCTATCTTGCAAAAAAGACACTCAAGCCAAGGAGCTCTTCCCAGACTACTTATGTAAGAGACAATGGTCACTCATGTCTCTATAGAAAGTATTTCTATAGAGATGATCTTTTGTAATGCCAAAGTACAGTGCATCAACAAATAGCAGAAAAGGTTCACACTGGGTTTAAAGATGAGCATGTACTTGGCGTTTCTGATAATATTCTCCCTTGTGAGATTGTATTTGTCACTTGACTGTATTTTCCTTCTTGCATTGTGTGAGCATATTACGTAAACTAGGAATAATATACTTGCATATTAACAGCTAATTGAAATATGTCCATCTAATGGCACAAACATGATATGCTGGCATACATAGGATCAAGTTCCTCAAGTCTGTAACAAAATGATGTTAACATTCCTTAAAGTATTTCAGGAAAGATCTGGTAATCATTATTATTCATAAGACGTTCCTTTAGAAATTTTTTATCATCACAATTATTATCTGAAGCATTTCTTTTTGTTAAAATACGGCAGTTGTAAATATGAGTAAAATTTCTTCAACTCATTATTTCTGATTTCTTACCACTGTTTTGCAATTATGTCCCTCTTAAACTTGGATACATCTTTAGGGGCCTTACTAGTTTAGGAGTCATGCAGTATAATACAATTTGGCATGTTATTGTATGGATCAAGAAAGATATAAGCTTGAAAAATAATTTTGCACAAAATAAGCATTTTAAATCAGTGCACATCCACATATAGCCACGTGAGAGCGCTGGCAAGGTAAGATAACGCTGCTCAATTGATTAAGTCACTTGCGAACGTCCTCAAATTTTTTATTGATAAAAATAATTCGACTGAACTGTGGTATGCTGACTGTGTTTTCCTCTCTGGGACTTGGCAAAGGCCACTCTGCTCATATTTGTATTATCAAGTTGTTTATTTTTGTCACCTACATGTTTCTCATTACTTCCTGTGATACCAAATGAAATGATTGCAGGATGTCAGCTGTAGCTCTGCCCCTCATCTGAGCCAGATGTTATTCTGGTCCATCTGTTCACACTTCTCTGCAACAGTATGAAAAATAACTGGGGGCTGTGAGGCAACACAGTAATTAACCTTGTAAACGGCATTAGTATCACAAATGAAAGCAACACTTGGTATTGTTACTTTAGTCAATTAGCAACAATTAATCTCAGTTACTTTGCCTATCTTCTCATAATATTTTATAGATTGGCTAATGATGGATGACATAAAATTATCATTCATTGTTCTATCTTTTTTTCAATCTTTTTGCTTGCCTTTATAATAACTATTGCAGACACCACTTCTGAAGTTTTCAATGGTCACTTTATTCACTAATGATATAATTTCATTGAAAAAAACATTATGATTGTTTAAATTCTATTGAACGATAACTATTATCAATAGGCAAAGTTCTGTTTTCCTCTTTTCTTATAAAACGTAAAAATGATTATTTAGTTAAATGTAAAGGAAATTATTTTAAAATATATTTCAATTTTTTTTCTTTTTTAATACAAAACTTTCTCCTCTTTTTGTCATTTTATTAGTTCCTTGAGTATTTTCTATTAAGTTTATTGATGATATTCCCCCTTCCTCATCTCTTCCCAGTTCTTATTGCCCTTCTCAACAAATGCAAATGTATCCTCAATTTTTAAGATCCATCAAGTCCAAATTATGCTGCCCATATATTTTTGAATACTAGGCCTTCATGGACAGTTGTTTAAGCAACAAAAGGCTGCAGCCATAAAGAAAACGGACTCTTACTCTCACAACTGTCAATTACAAATAATTCCTTAGCTACCACTGAAATGGCAGACTGACCTCCTGTCCATGCTGTCATGTAGTATGGCTTGAACCTGTACAGGTATTGTGCATGCTATCATAACAGCAATAAGGTAATATATGAATGGACCTATTGTCATCAGAAAACAATGTTCCGTGTGGTCCCCACAGTTTGTGGCATTTACAATTTTTTTTGCCCATTCTCGTCCTCAATGACTTCCACATTTGTCATAAGTGTGTCATACAGGCATTTAATTTAGGTCTGGGCATTCCACAGCCTCTCACTCTTTACACTTTAACAAGTTGTCAGCCTCTGTGTTCATTCCCATCTACTACAAAAGGGAGTTTCTTTCTGCTGAGAACTGAATGATGCATTACTCTATGGGTCGAACCTTGAGTATAAAACAGTGGTTTTTATACGGTGGTTTTATACTGTGTCCATTTAGCAAAGTAATAGTAAGAGGTACTCCGTTAGGAGCCGTAATATAATACAGATTTATGGCTTCTACCTTTCAAGTTTCTAATGTAACATGTTCGTTTTACTCTAATGATATTCATGTCATACCTGTGCTACTGCTCATGTCTTTTCAGGCAATCACCATAGCTCCTAAAGGCTCACAACTGTGTAAGACTGATTGTTACTTTTCTCGTCTGGTAGTGTGCTTAGCATAATTTAGTACCATGGAAACTAGACAATAGAAAGAAAGTCTCCATCTGAGTCCCAGTATGATTTTTCATGTGCTATGACTCAAGAATGTACTGCACTGAGCTACATGGACATGCTGTTACAGCCTAGGAGGGAGAAACTGTTACAATTAAAATGCCTGTAATGTTTGACGATCTATCTCATTTGACAACAACTGCAAAAAAAAGCAATTCATTTTTGGCATTGAGCTTTTTGTTTGTTTGCCCTTAGTATGTATCACAGACATTGTTGATGTTCTGTTATCATGAATTCCTTTGAGGTTGTTTTTAATGTATGTATAGGTACATATTTTGGAAAGCTGTCATCCTGTATCCAGCATCTGGTGGTGTCTTAGGTTCTGTATCCAGTGGGGAAGTGCAGGTGATACTAACTTCTTGAAGGGAACAGGGGATATCCCTAGGATCAAATGTCCCATTTCTGGCTCAGGTGAAGCTTAGAGTTTTCTGAGTGAGGCCCATTTGCTAGTCAAGACTCCCAGTCTCATCACAGGAAGTTGAAATAAGTTTTCCACTGGGTGTCACAGTTAGCTAATTTAGAATGAGATTACTGTAGGTATTCAAACCAGGCTTCAGCAGAAGTCAAGCCCCAGGCATGTTGTGGTTAATTTATTAATATGGCCTAATAATAAACATTATTATTTATAATAATAATTGTTATTAAGGAAGTATTTTCTAACCCAGTAGCAATCAATCATGACACAGACACCTGTTATATTTTAAAATAGCCTTAGTTAACCTGGGTCAGGGCATACACTAATCCCTTAAACTGCTTCTTCTGCCATCTGCTACTGATAATTTCTATCAAGCTACCTCCCATTCATAATCTCTATTACATGCTGATTATCATGATCTGGGACAAATCTCCATCCAATCCAGCCATGTGTTTCTCCTCCACTTAACCCATGGCACAGCTTTCTTCCTCCTTTCCTCTCATCTCTTCACCTTCTAAGATTCTTTCTGTCTTACAAAGCCCAGAAACCTTACCCGCTCCTATCCCATCTGTGTTGCCCAGTTGTGATGACCTTTTATTGGTCAAACAGGTTAGGCTCTTAGGCAAGGGAAAAGGTGGGGCACAGAGACAACGCAGTAACTAGCATCAAAATACATCAGACCAACCTCCAACACAGGCACCAGGTGATTCTTTGCCCCAGAATAAATGAGTCTCAGCCCCTCATGTTGGAGAGTGGAGTGAGAAAGAAAGCCTTGCTGTCTTTATCCTGAATCATGAATTTTTAAAATTTGGGCAGTGGAGTGGGGTTGGAGGATGAATGTATCTGATGATAGGGCTAAGAGTCTCAGGGACACTTAATTTACATGTAACAAACAACTCGATCATAAGAGGGAAAAACACAGAAATCCTTCAATGTAATTCACCATATAAACAAAGTGAAAGAAAAAAAAAAAAAACACATGATCATCTCCTTAGATGTAGAAAAAAAAAAAGCATTTGATAAAATCCAACACGCATTCATGATGAAAGTCTTGGAGAGATCAGAGAATATCAGGCACATAAATCAACATAATAAAGGCTATGTACAGCAAGCCAATAGTCAACATCAAATTAAATGGAGAGATACTCAAGGAAATTCCTCTAAAATCTGGGACCAGGCAAGGCTGCCTACCATATCCATACCTCTTCAACATAGTACGTGAACTTCTAACCAGAGCAATAAGACAACAAAAGAGATCAAGGGACACAAATGGGAAAGGAGGAAGTCAAATTATCCCTATTTGCAGATGATATGATAGTGTACATAAGTGACCCCCATAGTTCCACCAAAAAACTCCTACAACTGATAAACATCTTCAAAAAAATGGCTGGATACAATATTAACTCAAAAAATTCAGTAGCCTTCCTATATAAAAATGACAAACATGCAGAAGAATTAGGAAAACTACACCCTTCACAATAGCCACAAGCAATATAAAATATCTAGGAGTAACTCTAACCAAACAAGTGAAAGACTTGTTTGAAAAAAAAACTTCAAATCTCTGAAGAAAGAGATTGAGCTGACATCCAAAGATGGAAAGACCTCCCTTGTCCATGGATCAGGAGAATTAACATAGTAAAAATGGCCATCTTACCAAAAACAATTTATAGATTCAATGAAATCCCTATTAAAATACCCGCACAATTTTTTAAAGACATTGAAAGTTCAATTCTCAACTTCATATGGAAAAACAAAAATCCCAGAATAGCAAAAACAATACTATAGAATAAAAGATCCTCCACAGGAATTTCCATACCTGATCTCAAGTTGTACTATAGAGCAAGAGTAATTAAAACAGCATGGCACTGGTACAGCAATAGGCTGATTGATCAATGGAATCAAATCGAAGACCCAGATGTGAGCACATATGCATTGGTCACTTGATTTTTGACAATGAAGCCAAATCTATGCAATGGAAAAAGGATCGCATCTTCAACAATTGGTGCTGGTCTAACTGGATGTCTACAAGGAGAAAAATTCAATTAGATCCATGTTTATCACCATGCACAAAACTCAAGTCCAAATGGATTAAAGACCTCAACATAAAACCAGAGACACTAAATTGGTTAGAAAAAAAAGTGGGGAAGAACCTGGATCACAATGGCACAGGAGACAACTTCCTGAACAGAACACCAATATTCTGGGCCTTAATGTCAACAATTAATTAATGGGACCTCATGAGGCTGAGAAGCTTCTGTAAGGCAGGAGACACTGTCAACAGAACAAAGCAACAGCCCACAGAGTGGGAAAGATCTCCACCAGCCCTACATCTGACAAATGCCTAATATAGTAAATATATAAAGATCCCAAGAAATTAAACAGCACCAAACCAAATAACCTAATTAAGAAATGGGCATCAGAACTAAACAGAAAATTCTCAATAAAGGAATATTGAATGGCTGAGAAACACTATAAGAAATGCTAAAAGTCTTTAGACTTCAGAGAAATGCAAATCAAAATGACTCTGAGATTCCATCTTACACCCATCAGAATGGCTAAGATCAAAAGCTCAAGAGCCAGCACATATTGGCCAGGATGTGGAGAAAGGGAAACACTCCTTCATTGCTGGTGGGTATGCAAACTTGTACAACCACATTGGAAATCTATCTGGCTATATCTCAGAAAACTGGGAATAGGCTTCCTCAATACCCACCTATTCCAATCCTTGGAATATACCCAGAAGATGCTCCACCATACAACAAGAACATATGCTCTACTATGTTCATAATGGCCTTATTCATAATAGCCAGAACCTGGAAACAACTTAAATGTCCCTCAGTTGAAGAATGGATAAAGAAAGTGGTGCATTTACACCATGCAATGCTATTGAGCTATAAAAACAAGAAAATCTTGAAACTTGTCAGCAAATGGATGGAACTAGAAATGATTATACTGGGTTAACCCAAACTCAGAAAGACTCACATCATATATATTCACTTATATTTGGATACTAGCCCAAGAGACATACCCCATGAAAGTCTTCACCTACCAGGAGATTAGGATAGTTATGAGGACATCCTATTGGGACTCTGGGTGAGAGAAGTATAGGAGAATTCGGAAACAGAAGGACCCAGAGGGGCCTAGAAACCTACAAGCAAAACATCATGACTGGTGGATATGGGCCTAGAGGTTCTGTTCAAACTACTGTACCAAACAAAAACAATCCTTGCAGTAAACATCAAACCCCTTCCCAGATCTAGCCAATGGACAAGACATTCTCCACATTTGAGTGGAGAGCTGGGATTGACTCGGACGTGAATTTTGGTGCCACATTATTTGACCACTTCCCCATGATGGAGAGGCCTGGTGGCACCCAAAGAAAGAATAAGCAGGCTACCAAGATGAGACCTAATAGCCTATGACAATTTAGTGAGGGTAGAGGTCCCCCTTGGTAACTGACCTAGGGCGGGGTAATAGAGTGAATGTAGGAGGGAGGGCAGAATGGGAGGTTGGATAACAATTGAGATGTAATCTGAATAAATTAATTAAGTAATAAAAAAGATGGAAAATCAGAATTTATAATCCTATGGGTGGGAGAGAATATCCAGGTACTGTTAAAAGGTCATTGGTTGACAAGGACAATATGTGCAGTAATATCAAACCCCTACCCAGATCTAGCCAATGGAGAGGACTTTCTCCACAGTTGAGTGGTGATTGACTTTCACATGAACTCTGGTGCCCCATATTTGACCATGTCCCCCTGATGGGGAGGCCTGGTGACACTTAGAGGAAGGATAGCAGGCTACCAAGAAGAGACTTGATACTCTATACTCATATACAGGGAGAAGAGGTCCTCTTCAATCACAGTATAGGGGAGGAGAATAGGGTGAAATCGGGAGGGAGGGAGAAATGGAAGGATATAAGGGATGGGATAAAAATTGAGACAAAATATGAATGAATTAATACAAAAATTAAAAATAAAATAAAATAAATGAAAAAAAATGGTCATTGGTTGAAAACCAAGACACCAAGACATCTTACTCGAATGGGGTGTGGGTATCTTCAGGAATCCCCAGGTGCTTGTTGAACAGTTTCTTATCAGGAAAGAGTCAGGCCAGTAATCTTCTCTGAGGGCTATGTGATGCTCCTGAAGGGGATTTAGGGCTCCTAGATCAGGCAAAATGGGAACCTCACAAAGAAAGGGAGTCTATCATTTTTGTGTCAAGCTCAGAAGTTGTCTAAAAGTGTCAGACTTTGACCCATCAGGTTCCCACAGAAAGAATCTATGGCATAGATTTCCATTGTTTTTTTTCTTCCTTTCTGTTAGGTATGCCTTTCCATATTCCCTCATGTTCCCTATCTTCTAGTTCTTCATCCATTTAACCCTTATTACTCCTGTATTTCCATTCAACATGCAATGCCAATGTATTCTTTACCCTCTGTCTTGAAATAATTTTTCTACAGTTCCTTACTAGTTCCCTTACATCTATGTGTATTCCAAATGGATCACACATATCTAATTATTCAAAATTACATGCTTAAATCAAGAAAAACATGTAGTATTTGTGTTTCTATACCTCGGTTTCCTCAATCAGAATGATTGTTTCCAGTTCCGTCCATTTACTTGTAATAATTTTACAAGTTTTTTATCTTAACAGCTGAATAAAATTATACTGTGTAAATATACTACATTTTCCATTACGAGTTCAGCTGCTGATCAACAGCTAGTCTGTTTCATATTGAGCTATTATGAGTCCAGCAATGAATGACCGTGGATAGGCATTTATTTATGTAGAAGAATGTTTAGTCCTCTGAATAAGTGGCCAAGAATTATATAGCTTGGTTTGGATTTATCTTTGTTTCTAGATCTATATTAAACTCCACATTAATTTGCACAACTACATGCCCAAATCCATGCCCCCCTCTCTCTTTCTCTCTCAAAATAAACAAAACTATACCTAAATAAATACACAACCTCACCAAAGCACAAATTTAGAAATAAAAATATATAAGTAAAACATCAATAATGTTAATTATGTTCAACCAAAGCAATAGGACACAAAGAGTTTACAAAAATGCCATTGAATTCTCTTTTTATTGCCATCAGCTCTAGGGCATGGTGTTTACAGTGAAATAAGGTGAGTATATCTAGTAAGACTCCACTGCAGAAGACTAATTTTTCTTTTGCAAGCAGATACCAATTGCAAATATCTTATTGATTAGCGTTAGAAGCCTTATCCACTTCTTTGGCTCAGCTTTAGAATTCCATCTGGACTGAAACAATGCAGGCCCTGTGATTGCAGCCACAGCCACAGTATCAATGACTTCTTATGTACTTTAGTCCCATTTTGTCTGTAGGACACTTTCCTTGGTGTCATCTCTCCACTCCGGCTCTTACAATCTTTCTGCTTCCTCCTTTTCATAGATCTCTGAGCCCTTACGAAAGAACCTGACACTCTGTGAGCATTGTTCACTAGTAAGACATTGTGTTAAATCCATTCTCCTGAAAAAGGAAGGTTTTCAATTGATAGCTGAATAAGTCACTGCTCTATGGGTATAACAGATTATCATCAGGATTCATTATATTTTTGCTATGTTCTTTTCAACAGAATATTTCAACAGAAATATTCAAAGAATATTTCATCTGGTCCTACGTTCTATGCAGTCTCCTGCTTCAGACATGGGTTGCATCTCACGGAATGTGCTTTAGATCAAATGATAGAGTGGTTAGTTACCTCCCACCTCAACACAATGTTTGTGCCACTGTGACACAAGCATTTCCTGTAGGCAGGGCACCTTGGTAATTAGAAACATATGTTGCTGCCTTGATGATTACAATTTTTTTCTGATAGCAGACAGAGTACCTTCTAGTATTATGATTGTCAATGAGTATAAGTGACATCTTTAGTTGTGTACCAACTCAATTTCTCCATGTTGAATGAGATTTAAGTATTTTAGGCAACAAAATAACCCTCCCATCGGTTTACAAGGAACACCTCATAGCTTGGGTAATAACCTAATATGTTGTGGTTTTCATGGGACCATTGTAGTGGATGTAAACATCCACTTGATCCCAAGTGTAGGATGTGAAACTGAAACAGACTTGTGCAAGTGTGTGCGGTGTATTTCCACTGAAAACAGAGTTGTGCGAGAACAGGTTTCTCCACAAGGAGAGGAACTGCCTCTTGCAGGGACATGATCTTTGCCAACTGGTAAACATCCTAGGACAGAATATGAGAGGACATATATATATATATATATCCCCTCAGAGTGTATATACATATATAATGACCAAAAGAAGAGGTAGGGCTTTTTGGCCATAGCTGTTCATCACTCCACTTGTGAGACACTCCTAGAGAGAACTGCTCCAGGGAATGCTTCAAAGTTCAAGATTCTGGCTGATGCTCTGGCTTCCAGTGGCTGTGGCTGAGGTCATCTTGCTGAATTGCTGGTGTTGTTTTATGGGTCTGCTGGAATTCTGCTCACTACACCAATGAAATTCTTCCAAGGAACGGAGTCTAAAAAGGTCTATTTCTCCTCTTCAAATTAACCTCTTTCCTCTCCTATCTACAGTACTTAGGTGGGAAGAGTGGTATAATCATTAAAGAGCCCCAAATAAAGTAGCTTTTAAAAAGCACAAAGCCTACAGACCAGTTTTGCCACAACATAGCTAGATGTAAGTCATTTCTCACATAGAGGTTTCAACTGGTGGCATAGAGTTTTTGTTTAGTTTAGAGTGTCTTGTATAATCTACATATCAGTCCGTTGTAACATTTAGTTGACTGTGTATTTACATAAGTGGTCTTCACTTTACATGAGAGTTTTATTTTCCTGTGATAGTTTGTTAATTACTGGTCATAATGACTGTGGTGTTGAGATCCTATTCAGAAAGTCATTTCCTGTTTCTGTAAGTTCAAGCACACTTTTTACTTTCTCTTCTCTCAGATTTAGGGAACAAAGTCTCAAGTAAGTGTAACTGATCTACCTTGAGTAGAATTAGGGTCAGGATGAGAGATAAATATCCAGTTTATTTTATCTGCATATATCATTCCAGTTTGAACAGCACCATTGATTGAAAATATGTATTGTGGGCCTTTATGTCAAAATCTAGGAGCTGTAGGAGTCCAATATTTATTTTATTTTACTTTTACACATACATTTATATTATTACACAAATATACAATAAACTACACACAGCAAAAAGGACCATAAGTCATTTAAGTATTATATAAATATTACATATTTATATGGGTTCACAATTAACTCCTTTGATGAATTTGTCTTTTTTATTCTAATGCAATCCTACAAATTTTTATTATATTTTTGGCATATAACTTGTAATATGAGATGGTGATACTTCAGCCATTTGTTGTTATTCAGGATTATTTTGACTGTACTGAATTGTTTGTGTTTCCATAAGATTTAACCTAATTTTTTCAATTTCTGTGAAGAAAGACATCAGAATTTTGAAAGAGATGATATTGAATCTGTAAATTGCTTTTGGTAGAATGGTCATTTTCCCAGGATTATTCTAATCAGTCCTGAGCATGGGAGAGCTCCAGTATGTTCTTCAGTTGCCTTTTACAATGTCTTAAAGTTTTCATTGTGTAAGTTTTTTATGATTTGGTGAGATTTATTCTGAGATAATTTTGAGGCTGCTGTGAATGTAATTTTTAAAACATTTTTCAGTTGTGTGTGAAAAAAACTATCTAGTTCTCTGTGCTACTTTTAAAAAATCTTGTTACTTTGCTAGATGTCTTTATTATATGTTATAATTTTGTGATGGAGTCTTCAGGGCATTTTATGTATAAAAACATACAATCAACAAACAGGATACTTTTGGTATCTTAGGAACAAAAGGAACATAACTAAACATAATGAAGCTGTTTATAGCAGGCCCCTAATCAACATTTATCTATATATCAAATATATATTGTTTTCTATCCACATGTATAAATATATAGTTTACCTATAAGTTATATAGTAGCCAACATAGATGTCCTCTGAGACTCCATCCAGTGGGGGATCAGAACAGGTGCTGGGTCTCACTGCTGGACTCCATGTAAAGCAATGAGAATGGTATGAAATAATAAGGGGTTAGAAGGATGGAAAGGATTCAGTAGCCTCATAAGGCGACCATCAAAGCTGACAGATCTGGAAACAGGGGGCTGGCACACAAACTGTCGCACCAACCAAGGATAATGCATGCAGTAAACCAATACCCTCCCTTCAGATATAGCCAACGGACAGATCCAGGGTTGGCGGGGGGGGGGGGGGGGGGAAGCCAGGACTGCCTCTGACATTAGCCCTGGTAACCTCAATTTGATCCCTTCTCCATTCTGGGGACTCCTGGCCAACACACATAGGAAGGGGAGGCAGGCTATCTGGATGAGACTTGATAGGCTTGTGGTCATAAGCTGGGGAAGGAGGTCTCCTTCTGTCAGGGATCTAGGGGAGGGGAAAAGGGGAGAAGAGGTAGGGAGGGTGGGAACAAGAAGATACAAGGGAGGGCATAACAATCAGGGTGTAATCTCAATAAATTATGATAAATTAAAATTTAATTAAAAAACTCCGAGATACATTCTCTTTTTGATCTGCTTGCTGATTTTTCAAAATCAACAAATGGTTAAAAACATTGTGATGTCCATTTAGTTTAATTATCTCAGTTCGAAAGATGCTGAGACAAATCAAATTTTTCTGCAAGGTGTGGGTAATACATTTTTCTTTCTTTTTTCTTGGGAAGTTATTAACTACCCATATTTTCTAACTAACCTTTTTGCTTTTTATTAAAAATACACAAAATATTCTATTTTCTTATTATAGAGAATACTGTGCATTCTCCTATTAACTGATTAAAACCATATTGTATCAAAGATAAGCTTTCTCTTGCCTTTAGTTAATTTTGATTAAACAAATAATACATTGTAGAACACAAAAACACAAAATTAAGATGTATTCATGTGTTAATGATGCTACAGGTAGTAATAACATTCAGCCAACCTCAGAACCCACAGACATGAAAGCTCTGTGTCAGTTGCCTGATGTTCCAAGACTCCATATTTGCTGGTCTCCATGTTTTGAATGTAACAAGCATATCTAGCATCCACGGTATCCAGTCTGCACTTCATATCTTGTCATACTGCTTATGTAACTTTTCATTATAATTCATGAAGAATTAGAAGTTTCTAGACCAGCTTTGCCTCTTGAAACTCTTATGATGCTGTTTTCTGTTTTGCTCTTTTTATGGAGATTCTATGCCTGTGTGTTTTGCCTTTCTGTTTTATTTAATTCTCAATAGCTTCAATTTTATTTTAGTGTATCTTTGTCTTATATTTAATTCAGACTAAACTGTTCATAACTTTTCTAAAATTACTTTTTAAGCTCTTGAACTTTGTTTTTGTTTTCTTGATTTAGTCTTCTGTGTATCTGAAAATGTTGTATTTCCTTGGTATTCACTGTATTACAGATAAACATTAATTTTACTAGTAGTTGTTACTTTCTCTATGTCCTAAAAATATTCTTTTCTATAAAGAGTAACTACACACTAATTCTTTTATAGTATAATATAAAAATACATTAGTTTATAGCTGAAAATATCCTAGCATTTGTTGACTATTTTTAATTAAAAATAAAAAATATATCTTACTTTACATTTTCATCAAATCTTTGGTACATGAAAGTCCTTTATCTGTTTAGGGACTTACAGTATGGTAAAAACTACTTAAGAATTGCTGGACTTCAGGATGTAAAGTATATGCTTACTGATATAGAGATTAGGTTATATTTACATTCAAAAAACATTTAAGCAAATAGTAAAAGACACAAAAATTTATATTACTTACTGAAGATGAAAGTACACCTACATTGTCGACATCTTGATTAGTGAGTATGAAGCTTGAGTTACACCCAGCATATCTTTTCTTAGCATAGCAACACATGTGTGAAATATGTGCATATATAATAATATGATTTACATAAACATATCAATATGCTATATTTTATATATATTTATATTTTAAATATAAATTTACAAATCCAATATTTAATTGAGTCATATGCATTACTAAACATAATGTCTATAGATACACATGTAAAAAATAAATAAAATAGATTTTCACATTTTCCACTTCAGTTAAATGCCATTAAACTCCTCTCTTTTGCATCTTCATGAAACAAAATGTCCTTTTTTTACTTTTAAACTTAAAAATGACATGATTATTATAAAATAAAGTTATTAAAATATTTCTCCTATATGTTCTTTAATAAGAAGAAACAAGCTTGTAAAAGGCAAAGTAACATACAATGGCAAACCTATCAGAATTACACCTGACTTCTCAGCAGAGACCATAAAAGCCAGAAGGCCTGGACAGAGGTCCTGCAAATTTTAAGTGACCGCAGATGGCAAGCAAAACTATTATACCAAGTGAAACTATCAATAAACATTGACTAAGAAAACAAAATATTCCATGACAAACACAAATTCAAACAGGACCTATCCACAAATCTGGCTTTACAGCAGTTACTAGATGGAAAATCCCACCCCAGATGGACAAGCCACAAGCAAAACTACTCAGGAAATAGATAACTACACCATCACAGAAACACGACCACACAAACTCTCTACTGTAACCAACATCAAAAATTAATGGACTTAACAGTCACCTGTTATTAATATCTCCGAACTGCAATGGTCTCAACTCTCCAATTAAAAGACAAAGACTAACTTAATGGATACATAAACAAGATCCAACATTCTTCTGCTTTAAAGAAACACATCTTATCCACAAGGATAGACATTATTTCAAAGTAAAAGGGTGGAAAAATATTCCAAGAAAATGGTCAAGAGAACCAATTTGGTATAGCCATTTTAATATTTAATAAAATAGATTTTCAACCAAAGTTATTCAAAAGGGATGAAGAAGGACCCCTCATACTCATCAAAGGTAAAATCAACCAAGATGTCATCACAATTCTGAACATCTATGCTTCAAAAACAAGGGCATCCACATTGTAAAAGAACTTGAACCACACATTGATCCCCACACATTAATAATGAAAGACTTCAACACCCCACTTCTACCGAAGGATAGGTCATTGAAACAGAAACTAAGCCTAGAAATAACATCATTAACAAACACCATGAATCAAATGGATTTAATAGATATTTACAGAATATTTACCCAAACACAAAGGATTATACCTTCTTCTCAGCACCCCATGGAACTTTCTCCAAAATTGATCACATAGTAGGTCACAAAGAAAGCCTCAACAGATACAAGAAGATTGAAATAATACCTTGTGTCCTATCAGATCACCATGGTCTAAGGCTGGACTTTAACTACAACAGAAATAATAAAAAGCCTACACACACATGGAAACTAAACAACTCTCTCTTAATGACACATGAGTCAGGTAAGAAATAAAGAAAGAAATTAAGGAGTTCCTGAAATTGAATGAAAATGAAGTAACAACCTACTCAAATCTGTGAGACACATAGAAAGCAGCACTAAGAGGAAAATTCATAGCACCAAGTGCCAACCCCTTCCCAGATCTAGCCAATGGTCAGAATATTCTCCACAGTTGAGTGGAGAGTGTGATATGACTTTCTCACGTACTATGGTGCCTCACATTTGACCATGTCCCCTGGAGGGGGAGACCTGGTGGTACTCAGAGGAAGGACAGCAGGTAGCCAAGAAGAGACTTGATACCCTATGAGAATATATAGGGGGAGGTAATCCCCCTCATGAACAGTCATAGGGGAGGGGAATAATGGGAAAATGGGGGCGGGAGGAATGGGAGGATACAATGGATGGGATAAACATTGAGATGTAACAAGAATAAATTAATAAAAAAAAAAAAGAAAAAAAAAAAAAAGAAAGTGGAAATATCCCACAAAGCAACTTAATGATACAGATGGAAGCCCTAGGAAAAAAAGAAGAAAAAAGACCCAAGAGCAGTAGACATCTGGAAACAATTAAACTCAGGGCTGAAATCAATAAATTAGAAACAAAACAAAACAAAACAAAAAAAAACAATTAAAAGAATCAACAAAACCAGGAATGGGTTCTTTGAGACTATCAACAAGATAGACAAACTGTTAGCCAAACTAACTTAAAGGCAAAGAGATAATATGAAAATCAACAAAATCAGAATTGAAAAGGAAGACATGACAATCAACACTGAAGAAATAAAAAGAACCATAAGATCCTACTTTAAAGGCATTTATGCCACAAAATTTGAAAATCTAAGGACAAAATCTAAGGAAAATCTAATGGACAATTTTCTTGATCGGTCCCACTTGCCAAAATTGAATCAATTTTCTCCTATAGAATCCTATTTCTCCTATAGAAATAGAGGCAATCATTGATACTCTCCCAACCAAAAGAAGCACAGAGCCAGATGGTTTCAGTGCAGAATTATACCAGACCTGCAAAGAAGAGCTAATACCGATACTCTTCAAGCTACTCCAAAAGATAGAAATGAATGGAACATTACCAAATTCATTCAATGAGGCCAGAGTCACATTGATACCTAAACTTGACAAACACCAAACAAAAATAAAGAATTTCAGACCAATTTCTCTTATGAACATTGACACAAAAATACTCAATAAAATACTTGCAAAACAAACACAAGAACATATCAAAGATACCATTCACCATAACCAAGTAGGCTTCATTCCAGGCATGCAGGGATGGTTTAATGTATGAAAATTTATCAATGTAATCCACCATATAAACAAACTGAAAGAAAAAATATCACATGATCATCTTAGATGCAGAAAAAGCATTTGACAAAATCCAACACCCATTCATGTTTAAAGTTTTGGAGACATTGGGAATACAACACGCATACCTAAACATAATAAAGGCTATATACAGCAAGCCAATGCAAACATCAAGATAAATGTAGAGATACTCAAGGAAATTCCTGTAAAACCAGGGACCAGACAAGGTTGCCGAATTTCTGCATATCTCTTCAATATAGTTCTTGAAGTTCTAGCCAGAGTTATAAGACATCAAAAGGAGATGAAGGGTCAAAATTGGAAGGGACAAAGTAAAATTATCCCTATTTGCAGATGATATGATAGTGTATATAAGTGACCCCCAAAATTCCACCAGAGTACTCCTACAGCTGATAAACAGCTTCAGCAAATTGGCTGGATACAAAATTAACTCAATAAACTCAATAGCTTTCCAATATACAAATGACAAACATGCAGAGGAAGAAATTAAGAAAACTACACACTTCACAAAAGCCAGAAACAATATAAAATATCTAGGTGCAACTCTAAACATTTGACCATGTCCTCTGGATGGGGAGACCTGGTGGCACTCAGAGCAAGGATAGCAGGCTATCAAGAAGAGACTTGATCTCCTATGAGCATATAAAGAGCGAGGAAGTCCCCCTCAGTCACAGTCATAGCGGAGGGGAGTAAGAGGAAAATGGGAGGGAGGGAGGAATGGGAGAATACAAGGAATGGGATAACCATTGAGATGTAATATGAATAAATTAATAAAATTCAATTAAAAAAAGAAAAAACTTTAAATCTCTGAAGAAAGAGATTAAAAATGACATGAGAAGATGGAGGGATCTCCCATGTTTGTGGATTGGGAGAATTAACATAGTAAAACTGGCCATCTTACCAATAGTAATTTAGAGACTCAATACCATCCCTATCAAAATATGTACAAAATATTTTAAAGACATTGAAATATAAATTCTCAACTTCATATGGAAAAATAAAAATCACAGAATAGCAAAAACAATCTAATACAATAAAAGATCCCATGGAGGAAATTCCATAACTTATCTCAAGCTATACTATAGAGCAACAGTAATCAAAATAGCATGGTACTGGCATAGCAATATGCTGGTTGATCAATGGAATCAAATAAAAGACCCAGGAATGAATCCACACACATATGATCACTTGATTTTTGACAAAGAAGCCAAATGTATTATGGAAAAAGGATAGCGTCTTCAACAAATGGTGTTGGTCTAACTGGAAGTCTACATGTAGAAAAATGCAATTAGACTCATATTTGTCACCATACACAAAATTCAAGTCCAATTGGATTAAAGATATCAACATAAAACCAGAGACACTAAATTAGTTAGAAGAAAAAGTCGGGAAGAGCCTGAAACACACTGACACAGGAAAGAACTTCGTGAAAAGAACACCAACAGCCCAGGCCATAAGGTCAACAATTAATAAATGGGACCTCATGAGGCTGAGAAACATTTGTAAGACAGGAGACACTGTCAACAGAACAAACTGACAGCCCACAGACTGGGAAAAGAACTTCACCAACCCTACAACTGACAAAAGTATAATATCCAAAATATACAAAGTACTCAAGAAATTAAACTCCACCAAACCCAATAACCCAATTAAGAATTGGGGCGCATAACTAAACAGAGAATTCTCTACAGGAATATCAGAATGGCTGAGAAACACTTTAAAAATGCTCAACATCTTTAGTCATCAGAGAAATGCAAATCAAAATGGCTCTGAGATTCCACCTTACACACATCAGAATGGCTAAGATAAAAAACTCAAGTCACACCACACGCTGGCAAGGATGTGGAGAAAAAGGAACACTCCTTCATTGCTGGTGGGAATGCAAACTTGTACAACTACTTTGGAAATCTCTCTGATGCTTTCTCAGAAAACTGGGAATAGGGCTTCCTCAATAATCAGCTATTCCACTCCTTGGAATATACGCAGAAAATGACCCACCACACAACAAGGACATATGCTCAACCATGTTCATAATATCCTTATTCATAATAGCCAGAACCTGCAAACAACCTAATTGTCCCTCATTTGAAGAATGGATAAAGGAACTCTGGTACATTTACACTATGGTACACTACTCAGATGTTAAAAACAAGGAAACCCCAAAAATTTGTGTACAAATGGATGGGACTAGAAATGATCATAATGAGTGAGTTAAGCCAGAAGCAGAAGACTCACATTGTATGTTCACTTATAATCTGTCACTAGTCCCAAATGCATGTGCCACGAAAGGCTTCACTTAGCAGGAGACTGGGATAGATGTTAGGACATCCTACTGAGACTCTAAGTAAAAGAAATGTATGTGATGGGTAAATAGAAGTACCCAGAGGGTCCTAGAAATCTACAAGAAGAACATAGTGATGGGTAGGTTGTGGCCCAGGGTGATCTGCTCTAACTATTCCACTAACCAAGGACAATATAAGTGGTAAATATCAAACCCCTACTTTGATCTACTCAGTGGATAGGACATTCTCCACAGTTATGTGGAGAGTGGGTATTGACTCTGACATAAACTCTGGTGCTTGATATTTGACCACTTCTTGGTGGGGAGGCTGATGGCACTCAAAAAAAGAATAAGGAGGCTATCAAGATAAGACTTGATAGTCTATGACCATATAGTTGGGGAGGAGGTCCCCCTCTCTATTAGACCTAGGGGAGAGGAATAGGGTACAAGCAGGAGGGAGTGAGGAATGGGAGGATACAAGAGATGGGATAACAATTGAGTTGCAATCTGAAAAAAATTTTAAAATTAAAAAAGAAGAAACAAGCTTATCTAAATCTGGTAACACTTTTTTCTATTTCATGAAGTTTATTTTCACTTTTAATGCTATATGTTTATATATGAGGAAATACATTTGAGTACAGTGTTCACAGCAGCTGGAAGGATGGGATCCCTAGGAGTAGTTATAAGCAGCCGTGAGCTGCCTGATTGATGTTCAGAGTGCCTAGAATTGAATCTGAATCTTGTCGGAAGGAGTGAGTACTCTTAACCACCAGAAGAGGTCCCCTTTCCTAATCCCACTCCATTAATATTAAGGCTCTGAATCCTTTAAATCAGGTAATTTTGCTCACAATGGTCACAGTCTATTCAGTATCACACAAGTTCATCAGTTTGTAGTACTCATCAAGCTTAAGTAATATTCTGAAGAACTATGGAAACAGAATACAACACACACACACACACACACACACACAATCAACATCAACATCATCATCACCATCAGCAACAACAAAATAACAGGAATCAACTCTCATTGATCATTGATATTTCTCCATGTCAGTGCCCTAAATTCCACAATCAAAAAACACAGATTAACAGAATGGATGCAACCTTCTGTTGCATCCAAGGAACACATCTCAAAATCAAGGAAAGACATTTCCTCAGTGTTAAAATTAGAAAAAAAAAATTATTTCAAGGAAACAGACCTAAGAAGAAAACTGGTATAGCATTTTAATATCTAATGAAATAAACTTTAGACTAGTACTAATCAGAAGAGAGAGAAAGACACTTCAAGCTCATCAAATGAAATATCTACCGAGATCACAATTCAATTCTTCTCATGTATGCCACAAGACTAGGGCACCCAAATTTGTAAAAGAAACCACTACAGCTCAAATCACACACTGAAACTCACACATTGATAGTGGGAGATTTCTATACCTCATTCTCATGAAAAGATAGGTCATTCAGATAAAAAATTAAACAGAAATACTGGGGATAGCAGATGTTATAAATCAAATGGGCGTAACTGATATTTAAAGAAGAATTCACTCAAACACAAAAAATATACCTCTTCTTACCACATCACGGAACCTGCCCTAAATTTACTATGTATTCATATATAAAACAAGTCTCAACAGATATAAGAAAACGGAGATAACTCCCTGAATCCTTGCAGACTACTATGGATTAAAGCTGGTTAACATTAACAGCAGAAATAAAAGAAAGCTTACAAACTCAGGGAAACTGAAGAGCACTACTGAATAAAAGAAAATAGGCAAAGAAATAAATTAATGAATTAATATGATTCAATGAAAATAAATATGCAGTCTCAAACTTGTGAGACACAGTGAAAGCACTACTAAGAGGCAAGTTGATTACATTAAATGCCTACATAGAAAAAACAGAAGAAGAAAAGAAAGAAAGAAAGAAAGAAAGAAAGAAAGAAAGAAAGAAAGAACAGAAGAGATTTATACTAGCAACTTAATAGTCAATCTGAAAGCTTTACATGAAAAAGAGAAAAATCATACCCCTGGACTAGACAGCAAGAAATTTTCAGGTAGTAAGATCAACACTTAATAATTTGGACCTCATGAAACTAAGAAGGCTCCCTAAGGCAAAAGACACCATCAAAAGGGCAAAATGGTAGAGTACAGAGTGGGACATCATTTCACAAACTCCACATCTGATAAATAGCTGACACCCAAAAAATACATTAAAAAATCAAGAAACTAGACATCAAAAAATGAAGTAACCCAATTTAAAAAGGGGTACATTTCTAAACAGAGAATTCTCAATAGAAGACTCCCTAATGGCATAGAAGTACTTAATGGAATGTTTAATAATCATCAGAGAAATGCAAATAAAAAGAACCTCTGAGATTCCATCTTACACTCATCAAAATGACTAAGATCAAGACCTGAAACAACAGCTTGTTTTGGCTAAAATGTGGAGCAATAGGAACACTCCTTTTCTGATGGTAGTGTAAACTTGTATGACAATGTTAGAAATCAATTTAGGGGTTCCTTCAGGAAAAATGTAGATAGCTCTATCTCTAGGCTCACCTATACTATTCTTGGGCATATACCCAAAAGACGTTCCACCATAACACAAGGACACTTGCTCAACTATGTTAATACCAGCTTTATTTATAATAGCTAGAAACTAGAAAGAACACAGATGTCACTTAACCAAAGAAAAGGTAAAGAAAATGTGGTACATTTACACATAAACTATTACTCTGTCATTAAAAAATGACATTATGAAATATACAGAGAAATGAATAGAACTAGAGAATATCACCTTGAGTTAAGTAACCCAGATCCTGAAAAACAAACATGATATGACTCACTAACAAGTGTATATTATAGTCACAAAGTGCTAGACAGCTGTGCTACAATCTACAGACTCAAAGAAACTAAGTGACAAAGAAGACCTAATGACAGATGCTTGAAATTCACTGAGACGTGGAAATACAGTAAATATTGGAAGTGGATAGAGAGAGAGAGTGGATTGGGTGGTAGAGGCAGTAGGAATAGGAATAGAAGGAAGCAAGTGGGGGTGGACTGAGGGAAAGAGTACTAGATGAATCAACTGGAGTGGTGAAGCATCTTTTGGATGAACTAGATATATAGGACAATGAAAACACCAAGAGTTATAGGAGAGAGACTCTAGCTAAGACTCCTGGCAATGAATAATATGGGGCCTGAATTGGCCATCTCCTAAAACCAGACAAGACTTCCAATGGAGGGACTGGGACACTATCCCAAACACAAAACTCTAAATACACTTTTTTTCTTGCCTAAAAGAAGTTAACAGGTAAGAAATAGAGCAGAAATTGAGGAAGGTACAACCAATAACTCACCCAGCTGAAGGCCAAAGCCACAAGAGAAAACCGGCCACTGACACTACTAATGATATTCTGCTATATTTGCAGGCAGGAGGCTAGCATAAATATCATCAGAAAGGCTTTGCCCAGCCAACTGATGGAAACTGATGCGAAGACTCATAGCCAAATATTAAGTGAGGCTTGGGAAATCCTGTGGAAGAGGAGCAGGGAGGATCGAAGGAGCCAGAGGGATCAAGGGTGACACCAGTAAACCTGCAGAATCAATTTACCTGGACCCATAGGGGATCATAGAGATTGAAGTGCCAGACAGAGAGCATGGACAGGACAGACCTAGACCCTGGGAATATATGTAGCAGTTGTGAGGCTGGATCTTCATGTGGGACCCATAAACTGGAAGCAGAGGCTGTGTCTGGTGACATTGCCTGAGTTTGGATCTCTTTCATTTAACTGGATTGCATTGTCTAGCCTCAATAGAAGAGGTCACATCTCATCTTTCCACAACATGATGTGCCAAGACTGGTTGATATCAATTGGAGGCCTCCTCTTTTCTAGGAAAAGGGCAGGAGTACTGTATTGGCTGAAATGGGAGGGATTAGGCAGAAAAAAGGGAGGGAAAGCTCCCATAAGGATGGAAATTAAAAAAATAACTAAATCAATAAAAAATCTACAAAGCAGAGAGCTAAAAAATATATAAACTAGAAACAAAGAAAACAATACCAATAATCAATTAAAAAAAGCAAATGGCTATGATAAAATCAACAATAAAAATAATGCCTTACCAAAGTAACAACAACAACAAGAAAAAAGACACAGACAAAATATCCCAATTAACAGCATGAGAAATGATGTGTGGACATAAACACAGACAGGAGGAGCCAAGTGGTGAGGACATGGGATGAAAAGGGAAGTGAGGTAAGAGATGGCTGGGCTTGGGGGCTTTTATGGAATTATAAGAAATTCTAGTGCAATGGAAACTTTCTGGAATCTATGAGGGTGATTTGGTGAAGAGTCCTTGAAATACAAGATAAAGAGTCTGTACTGCCTATCTATTGTAGCCAACCAAAGCTCCCATGGCAGGACTAGGGTGTATCCTGTGGAGCTTTTGGCCAATGCTGTCCTTTACAGACCCCCCAAAGGATCTAGGCCTATTCTCTGGTCATAGCATTGCTCACAGCAACCTTAGAGCAGGGCTCCACTGTCCAGGACAGCCTCCACACATCTCACTGAATGTAGAGGATCCAATATGGGTGCATGTGGAACCTTCACTTCTAGGTTTCAGTCTCCTAATGCTATATGTTACTCTGAAGTCTACTGAAAGAGAAATGTGGCACAAACCAAGCCACATAACCTCTACTCATAAACCTGTCCTGCCTCCAAGATGTATGGAGTCAATAATGCCACAAAACTTGTGGAAGAACAATCAGTGAGTGATTACTTGCGGTCCACTCCACGAGAGGGAGCCAATCCCAACACTGATAGGATGGCATGGAACCAGAAACTCAATAGCCCAGAATCAAAGTTAAAAACAAATATGACCAGTTTTTAAAATGTCAATGAAACGATTTCAAATGACATTCTGCTATACTCAGATGGTGCCTTGAACAGTCAAATTCAGAGAGACTTCCTCCAGCAGAAGATGAGAGTTGGTTCAATCCCCAGACATTATGGGGATAGAGTCTAAATTTCAGGTCTCCATTGGTTCTCTCTCATTTGGATCTCCAGGAATACCTCACAAAAGACAGAAGACACACTTCAGGGGTTAGAGAAGATGGAGAACAGGGTCAACTGAATCAATTACGCATGGCTCATAGTGACTTGCAGACACTGAATTGGCAACAAGAGTGACGAGAGGGTCTGTCTGCACCAGGTCGTCGGCATGATGTCAGGGCTGTTTGTTAGCTTGGTATTTCTGTGGGACTCCTAATTGTGGGAGAATTATATCTTGGACTCTTTTCCTTATATTGTGTTACCTTGTCCAGCCTAAGTAAGAGGGCTTTTGCCTTGTCTTATACTGTGTTTCTGTTTGGTTTGTTTCACTTCGCTCTATTTTGTCATGTGTGTTTGTTGTCTCTTGGAGCCCTTCTCTTTTCTGATGTGGAATGGATGGGGAGATTGTAGAGTGGCTAGGACGAATGAAGGCAGAGGAAACCATGGTCAAACTGTATTGTATCAGAAGAATCTACTTTTAATAGAAAAAAATTAAAAATGAAAATATATTACAATTTTAAATTAATCTCGACTTGAGCTTTAATATCTCAACTTATGTTTTCTTGAACAAGAAATGCTACTGAACTGTAATTGAAAATATTTTTAATCTTTAATTGCTATGTAGTAAACAGAAGTTAAACAATGTAATTTCCTCTGATATTTTTCTTTCAATGCCATTCATTATGCTTTTTTGTGCGTTTCTGAAATATACTTTAAATGTATTCTTATTTTTCTATTTCTCATATCAAAAATACAAATAACAGTACTTTGAATACCTTTGAATAAATGTTTTGACCGTGAAGTGATGGTCATTGACTGAAAATGTCAGAAAAAATTTCTGCAACATTTATCCCAAAATCCGACTCATATATAAAATAAATTCAATCTATTTGAACTGTAATTAATAAAATGTGGTTTATGTCATTTAGCTTTAAAGTTTTATTTTATTGTGTTAGTGTGTGTGTGTGTGTGTGTGAGAGAGAGAGAGAGAGAGAGAGAGAGAGAGAGAGAGAGAGAGAGAGAGAGAGACAGACAGACAGACAGACAGACAGACAGACAGACAGGCAAACAGACAGAGACAGAGACAAAGAGAGACTCTGTGATTTGTATATGTATGTGAATGTCCTTGGATGCCATACAATGCCTGGAGCTGATGTTACAGGTGATTATGAGCCATCAAAATGGGTTTGGGGGAACTAAACTCAACATTTCTTAAGGAGCAGGAAGTATTTTAAACTACTCAGCCAATTCCTATAGTAACAAATTATTTGTTTGCAAATCATCAATAAATATACAGTACCTCCTAGGCAAATAGTTGAATATTTTTTTACATTATCTTTAAATGTGCTGAGATATGAGTATTAAAATATATTTGATTAATTTAGAGTAATTTGTGATTTTATACAGTCTATTTACTCCTTTCTATGTGTGTGTCCTTCATAATTAAGAGTAGTTTGTTAATGTTCTCAGGAGGAATTCTCTAGTGTTCCTCTCTGAAGTGTGTGAGTCTGGGTGGGAGAAACTCACTAAGCTATGTAGGTTAAAAAGCTACTGTAACACATATGAAAGAGCTTTGCAATGGGATAGTGGTGTGGGAGTTGGAGAATTTTTGAGAAGTGCCTTGGATTCCTGTGAACTAGAAGAAATACACAAGACAGGGTTTTCTATGGCAGCTTTTGAGAGAAGTGAGAGCAATGCTAATTCAATGAATAAAATAAGATGAGGCTTGGTATATAATTTCAAAAGGTGTAGGAAAATGTGCTCTGTAGTTTTGTGGAAAATATCACTTTTAAGCAATCAATATACACATGTAAACTTAGATTGAAAAAGTAATTAAAGATATTGATCATATCAAATGAGAAAAAGACCTAACAAAAGGATAACAGTTAAAATTTATGTTTAACATACAGGAACTGATTGTTTAAAATCTGAATGAATGCAGATGATGATTAAAATATGACTAACACTTATTTATTTTAAAATATTTGATTTAAAATTCAAATCTCACAATCTTCCCACCCTCCTTCCTTCTCTTCTCTTAAAAATGTGCTTATTGTTATTGTGTTATTGGATGTGTGTTTGATGTGTGGGGTGGCAAATGTGATGGCCTGATCATAGTGTCAGAGGACAGCTTCACGCTTTAACTTCTCTCCTGTCACCTTTACATGGCTTTGGGTATTGAACAACAAGCTCTTTTGAACCATACCACATGTCCTCCTTTTGGTAGAGTGACTCACCCTGTAGCCAAAGCAGGATTTGAAGCCATGCTCTTCTGACTCAGGGCCCATGCTGACACTGTATTGTGTGCTGCCATGCATGAATCTTCATGTTTTGTAATTGGTTAATTTATCCCATCGTCCAATGACTGTACTGACATTTTCATTTGTTTCTTTCATCGTGTTTTATATTTCACATTTGTCATATTCCATATATCCCAAATGTCCAAATGTCTCCCATATTTACTCATTACCTTCTAAATATTCCTTTTCTTCATTCCTTTACAATTATATCATTTGAATTTCTATCATCCATTTATGTATGTGTATGTATGTATGTATGTATGTATGTATGTATGTATGTATTTATATGTGCTTAGTCCTGATGCAGCTTCCTGAGCTGGAGTAGATTGGAAGTGGGGTTCCCCTTTTCTGAGGAGTAGGGGAGGGGTGAGGGAGAGAGGGAAGAAAAATAGGACTGGGATGAGAGGAAGGATGGTACTATGTCCAGGATGTAAAATGAATATACAAATCATAAAGGAGTTATATTTAGAGATTGACATTGTCCAATTTTCTGTTTAGCTAAGGAACACTTTGTTAGCATATCAGAAACATTAACTTTCAGAGCACAGAGTCACAGTAAGTTTCTTTTAAATCATAACCATGCACTTTCTACAATCAAGTCAGGGCTATCTAGAGAGGAAAGGCTGTGCTCTTTACTCCTCTCAGCAACAAAAGCACAAGTGTGGGTGGAGTTAGTCACAGAATATTATGGTGAAGCATACTTTTTCTAAATGAACTTTTCCCTGTTTAATCCATGCAAACGCCAGCCATTTCCTGAGAATGTGATGTCAGTATGATGAACAAAAGAGTTTGAAATGAGAAGGAATGGGAGAAGATAAAAGACAAGCTTTTAGCTCATTAGCTTTCTACTGACATAAAGCAAGCTGATAACCATGTGAACTGTGCCAAACTTGAGGAGAGGAGATACAAAATAAAGAGACAGAAGAGAAGACTCAGAGGAGAGCTTGTATCCTAAAAGGTGAGAAAATAGAGTGTTCAGAGTTTGCCTTGCTATATTTAAAAATATCTTTGGACCAATGATTTGTTTTTGTGACCTTTCTTTTCCCTTTTTGAGGCAAGGAGGTCATACTGGTTATCTTATGCTTTCTATGTTTCTTTATGTCTCAAACTTCGTAAAAGATACCCCATTCAACTAGTTACATACAGAGGTGTCATGAGATGTGAGGAGAGCCTCTCATCAGATTGTGTTACCTAGGTGATAAGCTTTAGTATCTCAGAACTGATGAGAAAATAGTAAGGCTTAAGCACTTTGAGTAGATTGAAACAGGGTGTCATTTTTGGAACAATGATACTTTATGTGAATTTCTGTAGATCACATGTTGGCCACACATAATAGTTTTCAGAATTTTGTGCCTTTATCCCTTAGGATTTCCATGATGCTCTGGACAGTAACAGGAATAATTATACTTTCTTTCTTAGGTGATTTTCCTATAAATGACATATCTATACTGGATTAAAGAAAAGATCTTCTGAGTATTTAGCTTCCATGGTGGTACCACCAAAGACACTTGCTGTCTGATCTACAGGGAGGAGACCTGCGATGCTTTGGAGCCACTGACTGAGGGATCTAGGGATCACTAGGTGAGAGAAGTATGCACAGCGCAGACCACAGGCGGGTTTGACCTCTGGTCATCCATCAGCCTATGGAGCACAACAGCCATGACTAGGTTGGCTTCATTCCAGGAATGCAGGGATTATTTAAAGTATGGAAATCCACCAATGTAATCCACAATATAAACAAGCTGAAAGAAAAAAGAAACACATGATCATCTCCGTAGATGCAGAAAAAGCATTTGACAAAATGCAACACCAATTCACGTTTAAAGTTTTGGAGAGATCAGGAATACAAGGAATATCCCTAAACATAATAAAGCCTGTATACTGCAAGCCAATAGCCAACATCAAATTAAATAGATAGATACTCAAGGAAATTTCTCTAAAATAGGGGACCAGGCAAGGCTGCCCACTTTCTCCATATCTCTTCAATATAGTTCTTGAAGTTCTATCCAGAGCATAAGACAACAAAAGGAGTTCAAGGCGATCCACATGGGAAAGGAGAAAGTCAAATTATCCTTATTTGCAGATGATATAATAGTGTACATAAGTGGCCCCCAAAATTCCACCAGAGAACTCCTACAGCTGATAAACACCTTCAGCAAAATTGCTGAATACCAAATTATCTCAAAAATGTAAGTAGCTCTCCTGTATACAAATGACAAACATGCACCAGAAGCAATTAGGGAAACTATACCTGTCTCAATAGCCACAAGCAACATAAAAATTCTTGGAGTAACTCTAACCAAGCAAGTGAAAGACTTGTTTGAGAAAAAACTTCAAATCTCTGAAGAAGGAGATTGAAGATGACATCAGAAGATGGAAAGATCTCTCTTGTTCATGGATTGGGAAAATCAACACAGTAAAAATGGCCATCTTACCAAAAGCAATTTATATATTCAATTCAATCCCTATCAAAATAACTACACAATTTTAAAAAGACATTGAAAGATCAATTCTCAACTTCATATGGAAAACAAGCTCTATTACAGAGCAACAGTAATTAAAACAAGATGGTACTGGCACAACAGTAGGTGGCTTGATCAATGGAATCAAATCTAAGACCCAGAAGTAAATCCACACACATATGGACACTTGACTGTTGACAAAGAAGCCAAATCTATACAATAGAAAAAGGATAGCATCTTCAACAAATGGTGCTGGTCTTACTGGATGTCTACATGTGGAAAAGAGAAATTGGAAACATATTTGTCACCATGCACAAATCTCAAGCCCAAGTGGAACAAAAACATAAACATAAAACCAGACACATTAAATATATTAGAAGAAAAGTAAGGAAGAGCCTGGGACTCATTGGCAGAGGAAATAACTACTGGAACAGAACACCAACAGCCCAAGCCTTAAGCTCAACAATTAAGAAATGGGACCTCATGAGGCTTAGAAGCTTATGTAAGGCAGCATACAGACTGGGAAAAGAACTTCACCATCCCTACAACTGACAAAGGTCTAATATCAAAAAAATATAAATATCTCAAGAAATTAAACACCACCAAACCAAATAACCCAATCAAGAAATGGGGCTCAGAATTAAACAGACAATTCTTAACAGGGGTATATAAAATGGCTGAGAAACACTTAAAGAAATGCTCAACATCTTTAGTCACCAGAGAAAATCAAATCAAAATGAGTCTGAGATTCCATCTTACATCTACCAAAATGGCCAAGATCAAAAACTCAAGTGACAATACATGTGGACAAAGGGGAACACTCCTTCATTGCTGGTTGAAGTGCAAAATTATACAAGCACTTGGGAAATCAATCTAGTGCTTTCTCAGAAAACTGGGAATAGGACTACCTCAAGATCCAGCTATTCCACTCCTTGGAATATATCCAGAAGATGCTCCACCACACAACAAGGACATATGCTCAACCATGTTCATATTAGCCTTATTCATAATAGAAAGAATTGAAAACAACCTAAATGTCCCTCAGTTGAAGAATGGATAAAGAAACTATGGTACATTTACAGTATGTAATACTACTGAGCTATTAAAAAAAAAAAAGGAAAACCCTGAAATTTGTCATCAAATGGATGGAACTAGAAATGATGCTGAGTGAGTTAACCCACACTCAAAAAGACACACATGTTATTTACTCATTTAAAATAGAACACTAGCCCAAAAGTGATGTTAGCATGAAAGTCTTCACTTAGCAGGTGATTGGGATAGATGCTGGGACCTCCTATTGAGACTCTAGGTGAGAGAAGTATGGGAGAATGGGGAAATAGAAGGATCCAGAGGGTCTTAGAAACTTATAAGAAAAACATCATGACAGACAGATATGTACCTAGGGGTATCTACTCAAACTACCGCACCAGCCAAGGATAATACATGCAGTAAACCTTGATCCCCTATTCAGATCGAGCCAGTGGCCCGGACACTATCCACAGTTGGGTGGAGTGTGGGGATTGACTCTGACATGAACTCAGGTGCCCCATATTTGACCACTTCCCCATGGTGGGGAGGTCTTGTGGTACTCAGAGAAAGAATAGACAGGCTACCAAGATGAGACTTGATAGGCTGTGACCATATGGTGATAGATAGGTCCCCTTTTGTCACAGATCTAGGGGAGGGGAATAGGGTAAGTGAAGGAGGGAGGGAGAAATGGGAGGAGACAAGCAAAGGGATAACAATTGAGATGTAATCTGAACTGATTAGTAAAAAGAGAATAAAGGCAACAATTCAGGCAGCATTAAAAAAAAAAGATCTTCTTTTGTTCTTTTATAGTTGTAATTCCCAGTATATATGTGGTTATCATATACTTTCTACTTCTTGTGTTTGTTTCTTCATTTATTCATTGTATTTTGTTTATATGTGATACTGTGTTTAGAGTTCTTTCCTTCCAGTATGGCCTTTTTCTGAACTGCTAATTTTATATCAAGAATCCTGTCTTAATATTCTGAGGCTGCTATGATAAAATGATAGATATTATCCTGTAATAACATATTTATTTTATATTTTAGAAGATGAAACTTTCAGAAGCAAGGAGAAAACACGTAGAATTCCAAAGAAGGCCCCGCATTCTAGTTTTCAGATTAGTGCATCATAGCTACATCTCTAAAGGAAAAAGCCACACCTGTAATCACTTTATTCCCTAGAAAGGTTACAAATTGCATTAGAATATTTCAACGTGATGACAATATCTAAACATAAATCATATTGAGAAAACTCACTAAATATTATCAACTTGTTTAGTTGATGTTAAGAAAAAAAAACACAAGTATTCTATCTGTAATAATTTCCAATACGGTTCTATCTTGAAGCCTCGGTGGACACAAATGTTTGAGGGACACTATTACACCCAACAGCATTACTAATAATTTAACTTAAAACAAAGCAATTTGAGCTATCGGGCTTGCCCACTGTATTAATATGAATTCCCCAAGAAGTTTTTACAGACAAAGGTAAAACAGTAAGTTAGAGCACTATAGCTGTGGAAAATATTGACTTAACAATAGCTTTGAGATAATAGAATGAATTAGTCCAAAAAGATGCACAGATTTTGAAAGTGTCTGTTTTCTTTATCTTCCAAATAACTTAAAGCAACTGAGCATTTAAGTTTGTTATTGTAATATCAAAGACTGAGCTCATCAGGCTTCTGGAAATTTACATACAGAACACTTAAAAAATAAAGGTCAAGTGTCACTGTTCAATTTAGGTAATAATACAGAGGGTAAAATATCATGTTCTTGCATTTTTCAGAATATGTTCAATTTATTAACAAATTGAGAGTCACTAAATGTTCAATCTGATAGTTCCATTATGGAATTCTCAGTGGAATGCATATTCAGGAGAAAACAGCTTCTATACTTGGATTCCATATTGAGATGACCACAATGGATTATATAAAAATCATGTGCACATGTTGGGGGAGACAACATATAAGAAATTAAGTCACCTCCCCTGTGGGAGTAGGTCACTTGAAAGACCTGTCTTAACAGAGATCACTTCATTTTTATGTCGTGAGGCCGGTTGTTCAGAAAACAGTATCGAGCCTTTCCAAATTCATGTCTTAGAACACTTTAAGGAGTGTATTTTGCACCTTAGTTTTAATCACTTTTTTGTCAATAAATTTAGAACTAGAAAATATTTGCCTTTCCAAAGCACACAATATCATGTGCCATGATCATGGTTTGTGCTAAACTGTCACACAATTGGCTTGCATTTGAAAGTTTCTTTGTGGTGTAAAGTATTTGGATTCACTGATGTTGACTTATGGAGGCTAGAGGCATATAATTCCGGTGGAGGATAATCTTTAAAGACAAACTCTGAGGAAAGACTTCTTTGTAATTTTGTGTTACTCTATAAAAACAATAGGGTTAATGGTGGAGTTATCATATTCCCAAAAAACAGAGCCTCCTGAGAGTACCTAGAATAATGAAGAAATCCCATCCCCACTCTTGGAGGTATTCATTTGCATTTTCAGAAATAAAGTACTGTCACCTTCTTCTTGCTCTTTGGGGATGGTCTTAGTAAGTAACATCTTTTTCTGGAGTTGAAGGTGAGCAGGGATGCTAGCTCCTGTTCATAAAGTGCCAAGTCCCCTAACTTTAGGGACTATCACTTGTGGTACAATTCACTGCACTTGTTGAGTAATATACAGTTACAACTGTGCTCCCTCATAAGTACTGGTCTCAGGGAATTAGATCTCAGATATTGCTGTGGTTTCTGCATTTGCTGAGTGTAATAAACTTCTGGTCAGTCTTATCCTGGAAGCCTCATGGTGGCTTTTGTCTATATATATATATATATATGTGTGTGTGTGAAGACTGACTTGGTAGACTGCACGAAGTGTAACCCTATATAACTTTCACTAGCCCAATGCCAGTGTAGCCCCAGCTGCACTAATTGACTAAGTCAATATTTTTTTAGTGAATTACCTCCTTACATTCTGACCCAAGTTATATCATTTTTCCTCACAAGAGAATAAATTTAAAATATAAAAGAAATAGATAGCAATCTCCCACAGCCTGTGCAATATTTTTCTATAATAAAATCCATGAGTCCATTTTGTATGTTACAATAGCATGGCCCTACTTGCCTATTGATGGTGAACTTGCAGTAGAAAGTTCTTTCTCTCACATGCAAACTACCACATGGAATTTTTGACTCGTTTACTCCATATCTGTGATGACTAATCATGGTGGTCATTTTGATTGTATCTATAATGCAACAAAATTCTGGCAGTTGGGTACGACTGTAAAAGATTTTTTCTTGATTAAATTATATGTAGTGGGAAGAACCACTGTCAATCATTTCCATTCTTTCTGGTAGCAGCTGCATAAAGGGAGACAGTTGCCTACCTCCCATTTGTCTTCACTCTCTGTGGTATGCCCATGTATTCTGCAGCCTAAGCATTACATTGCTAGTATTAGAATGTAAATATTCTAGATTATAAAATGTACTGAAGACCCTCTGAGACACCCAGCGTTGGATATTAAAGAGCTAATGTTTTTGATATAGTTTGTTTTGGCCTTTCTCTTAGAAAAGATTCATTGTTTTACTAGCATGAGCACAGTCTGTAAGTTACTCATGTAAATTCCAACCAAGCATATAAAGATCCATTCTATCCATTCTATGGCTCTAGGCAACCCTGGCAAACACATATCTATCATGTTGCCTGTCCCTTACTCATGCACACATTAAGTGTATAAGATGACTTCACTGTATAATAATCCTCCCTTTTATTCCTGCAGTCATTTTTTACCAGGGTGGTCTTGGTTTAAATTTTTCGCATGTTGTGCACTACATTACTTACTCCAGAAAACATGCCTAAGCCATGAAAATCTACATTGGTTTAAATATTTCTCATGTTGTGAACTACATTACTTAATCCAGAAAGCATGCCTAAGCAATGAGAATCTACACTGGTTCTCTGTCTAGTCTGTTAGGTTGTTAATCAACAAAGAGAGGTGATAGAAGACATGCTAACTTTTCAATGTTTGGAGGCTGACAGGGTTGAGTTGAACCCGAATCCCAGTAGAGAATGAAAATATTGAAAATACTTAATTAGCCAACAATTATATTGATGCTCTTCTTCAAATTGTTATGACTCTCTTTTGTCCTCTTTTCATTATTTTAACGCATGTAGAACCAAAAAATAATGGGTGTCTATAATAGTTACCAGCATTATAGTGGCTAGACTTAGAAAATGGTGTGAAACAGTTCAATAGAGACATACATGGAATTTTATACAAGGAACCATAGTGTCCTGGTGTCTGACTTCTGCCCAGAGTTTCCTAACTTGTGGAGCTGTAAAATCTTCAAAATTTTATGAAAGGGTTGTGGTTATTTTATTCCTTTTATTCCTCTGGCTTGTGTCCAAATGGCCTTTCAATCTCTGCATGTTGCTAACATATAAACATTCCTACTAAATCTATATCAAACCTTGAGTTTCATGTACTCCATTCAAAATGCCTGATAATATCAACTATTCCTTTTTATCTAGATACATATCACACACAGATAGTTGAATTTCAACTATTTCTTCCTAAATGCCTGTGGAAATTGCTTAATAAAACATCTCTTAAGTGTCTTAAACCCTGGATATCATAAAAGACTCTCATTAAAACTCTCCTTCTCTAACATTGACCTTTCTCTCTTTGTTCTGTGTTTTAATATTAACATCATTCAACCATTTGATTGATTCTAAAAAACAGAAATATTCATTGAACTATAATTCTTTATTATATCCATAGTCAGTTTTTAACATTTTTCATGCTACCCATTTCATATTCATTTATTCCATTCATTAATTATTCTAATAACTATGTATCAAAGATGTAATAAATTTCCTTTGCTTTTCTAATTTGTGGCATTATAGCATTATTAACTCCCATTTTAGGGTATCATATAGAAGACAATGCAATAAATAATGTAGCTAAAGACAATAAAATATCACCCATCTTTTCACAGAACATTTTAAAAAAACTTTCAAATCACTATTTGAAAACATCAGCTGTAACAGGTTTGTAAAGGGCATGGTATAGTGAGAATGAAATTGCCTTTTTATTGATGAGAATTAGATTCTAAAAAGACAGTCACTAGACTATCAGAAAAATTTAAACAGTTTTTCATGAGTTCATGCTAAAAATTTAAGTAAACAAAATTATATATATACATATACATATATATATATATAAAGAATCTAGATTTTTTATCTTAGAAATGATTACATAAAACAGTTATTGTGAGATTGAAATAAATTAATATATAGTGGCTACTTAGAAAATATATCACATACATGAATATTAACTTATATCAACATTTGTGTTGGTATACTTTAATTTCCAACATTACTGGATTTAGAATTGCCAAACAAATGGATGCCACACACCGTACCTATACGTGACAAGGCATTTTCAGAGCAGAATAACTGAGGTGAGATAGCCTATTCTGATTATAAATTATACACATCCCTTGGGATAAAGGTGCCAGAGAATGAGAAAAGAGAAAGGAAAATTCACCAAATAAAACAAAGTTCTTCTCTCTGCTTCTTTCTTATTTTATATTATTTATGAGATTATACTATAATTGCACCACTTCTCCCTTCTCTTTTATCCTTTCAGCTCCCACCCATATATTCCTCCCTGTTTTTCTTCAAATTCATGGCTTTAAAAAATCTGTTAGTGTATGCATATATTCATATATATTCTTAAATATAATATGCTCAGTCCTTATAATGCATGAATGTTTTCAGGTCTTCATATTCTTGCAGGTATTCTGAACAAGTGAATAAAGGAAATTATTCCTCTCTTAGGTACTTTTGTGATTTTTTTTTTTTTTTTGGTCGTATTAATGATAGGATTTACTATGAAAGGAGATTGGCACTACAATGGGATGTCTCTCTAAATAAACCTGTTGCATGGTTCTTAATTATTTGGAGATGTTGCCAGAAGTATTTGGAAGAGGCTCAGAACCTGTCCTAAAGAAACATCTAAAATACTCTAAGCAGGGATGAATGGGGAATTCTTGTAGAAATCACATGACCAGAACAGTGTTATGATTCAGATAAGAACACAGGTAATAAGATGAGAATTGAGCAGGAGGGCAGCCCTTTTGCCGTCAGAAAAATTATAAATATCTGAAAAATACATATATAGCTTCTAAACTGTCTGTGTTTCAGGTTTTAAAAAGAACCGAGTACTGACATGAGGAAAGAAAATAATATGAGATCATTTCACTCATTCTGCAACACGGACATAGCTGTGATTTTTGTAAATAATTAGTAAGACTTGTTAAGTATCTGGAAAGAAAGAGAAAACACATGTGAAAAGCATGCAGCCTTTCCAAAAATGAGAGCAAACTGAAAGTTGTGAGTAGGGCGGTGTGATTGTCAGGATCGGCACCAATAAAAATGAAATCATGCCCTCTACACTGAGAAAGTAGAAAAGAGGTCTTCAGGATATTTCATAGATCAGTACAACCCTGAGTTTCACAGGCTCCAAAATATATAACTGTTGTCCCAATTCAAACACTTTCCTGTGAATAGACAGAACTGCGGGAAGGCCTTGTTAGAGCTTCCTGGGATATGATTTCACTGATACAGGAAGGCATGCTGTCAACACTATAGCCGTAGTCTTCAGAGGCTAGATGCTGCTCAAGATAGCAGCACATTGGCATCATACTTATAAATGATACTAGTTTATAAAAGCTCAGAATGCTAGGATACATGTTCCTGGAGGCAATGGCTCTTACTTCCTGGGAAGGTCTGTAAAGCGTGATGATGTGTAGGAGTGTGCTGCTATATGCAGCTGTGAGTGTAAAGCCTTACATGCACTGAAAATATTGTGATATTGGGGGTGAAAATATCTGGAAATACATTCCAAGGAAATGGATATGCACCTGTAGCATTATACAGGATAGAGGTCACGTATGTTGACAATGACAAAGTCATAGTGCCTTAGTTTGCGTTTTTTGTTGTAAAGAGAGACATCATGACCATGGAAATGACTTACAGCTTCAGAGGTTTAGACTACTATTGATTGTCATGGCCAGAAGCATGGCAGTATACAGACAGACATGGTGCTGGAGAAAGTACTGACATGTTAATCCTCAGACAGCAGAAGGAGACTGTAAGCCACACTGGGGGGATAGTGAGCATATGATACCTAAAAGCCAGCCCCACAGTGACACTCTTCCTCCAATAAGGCCACAACTACTGCAACAAGCCCATATCTACTAATAGTAGACCAAGCACTCAAACATATGAGTCTATACTGACAAACATGTCCCAGTCTACATATAAAGACAGGACTTGCCAAATCCTTGAGGTTTTTGCCCCATGGCAACATATGCCCAAGAAGCTAAGACATATAACTGCAAGAACTAGTAATTTCCATGTTCTGTTTTATTTTTTTCTTTGTCCCAAGATTTTGTTGCTATTCCTCCATCACTATCTTTTTGTAATACAAATGTTTACTTTTAGGCACTCTGTGTTATAATATATAAGTTGACCTTTATTTTATAGGCATTCACAGATAAGGCTTACTTGAACTTTGAAAGAAAATTTGAAATTGGCTGTAAACAACAGTTTCGTCTTTTGAGACTCATAAAAATGGATTTAAGACATTTTTCATAATGAAAAGAAAATAAAATATTTTGGATAGTTTGGGTAGATTATTATTTAAAGTAATAGATTTTAGTGTCGAATAAGGGTGGACGCATTATGTCAATTACCTTTTACTTTAACATTGTCTTGGTTTAGGGCCACATACAAGACTGGCAAAATACACAAGTATAAATCTATAAGGATAAAGAGAAAATTATTTGAGGAAATTTAATTCTATTATAATGTTTACAATATTACCCCATAGAGTAGAGGATCAAATAAAAGAGGAACATGAGGAATCATATCTTAACATAGGCAAATATATTTATTGGCTTGCAGTCTCTCATGAAATTTTTTTCATTGTGTTCTCTTGGCTATTTTGGTTAGGGAATGATACCAATTTTTTTACATTTGTTGAGCAAATAAAATATTGTTTTACTCACAAAACACATGAAAACCATTATTCAAAATGCAATGAAAATGTAATATATATGTATATATATAATATATGTGTTCTTCTGTTAATAAAATTATTACTGCTATTCTTCAAAGCAAATGACTTCATGTATCCTCAGGTGCTAGGAAGATCCATTAAGTCAATCACAAAGGAGTGTTAATTAGATTAAACACAAACTCCAGTGTTTACCTGAACAATGACAGTTTTAAAGCAGTGTAAGAACAGATAATTTCTTAAATATTCTATTTTTAAAAGCTTAGTTGACACTCTTAAGAAACTTTTATTTAATTTGGTATCTCCAGTGACTCTGCTTTTGAAAAGAAAATTCATGCTCATACTTTCCTTTTAAATAATGGTATGTTCCCTGCCTGTTCATCCTTTGGTCTGCTTGTCCATTGTATTAGAGGTCTGGATGAATTTATTTATAGCCATAATCTTTTCTTTAGATAATAGCTAAAGCTAATGGTGTATCATCTGTACAACCCTGCAGTCTATCTTTTCTGATTCCTCGGGGTAGCTATACCCTGCACCTCATCAGTCCATTGGATCTTGGAACAGACATCATCCTTAAAATCCCATTTGTACCATTTGGATCAGGTCAGGAAGAGTAATAGCTCTAATCTTCTTGGAGTGATATTATTAATCTTGAGCAGGTGAGCTCCAAGGTACTTTTTCTAACCTACACATTTAGAAAGCAGAAGCTTCAGGGCTGTAATGAATAAGGCTAAACGGAAGCCAGCAGCATGAAAGGAAATGATTGCAAGATTAAGCTGATCTTTAGGTTTGTACTTAACCCCTGTTTACACTGCTAAATCAAGAGCTTTAAGAAAACTGAAGACCAATATTAAATGGCTCTCAATTTGACTACAGTCAGAATGCCATTCAATTATTTATATTTTTTTCTATCACGGGCTGCATAAAAACCATGGCACAATGAAATTTGTTCTGATATCTTATAAAATTTCAATGTCTTCCTGTAAGCACTTGCTTTTTTTTTTCTCAATACACTGTTTCTATATCTGACAAAGGAAACTAATGTGCCTGCAAGTAAAAGAAGAAAAAAAAAAAAAAAAACCAAGATCAAGCATCTTTATTTGTTCTTACCTTCGTTGCATTTGTAAACCTCATGCTACTGGGTGAAATCCACCTTTTATGTGCATCATAAAGGGTGTGGCTTCTTTGTGATCGCTGATTTTCCACTTAGAAAGCAACATCCTCAGATATAATGTATCAAAATTGTTCTCCTTAAATCGTATGTGCTAAATAAAATTTGTATTTTAATATTAAAATTATCAAACCCCCTGCATTCTTCTGTAAAATCTGCTTTTCTCCCCTCAGAGTGTCATCAGCCTATAATGTCAGACAGATACAGGTGGATTTGATGGCAGCACTTTGTAATGTCAGACTACCTTTCTTAGTGATAGTGAAAATATTTAAAAGTATAGGAAAAGAGTTTTTGTTTTATTTTGTTATGAATTTTATTTTCTTTTATTTTCTTTTTTTTATTAATTTATTCTTGTTACATCTCAATGTTTATCCCATCCATTGTATCCTCCCATTCCTCCCCCCCCCCCATTTTCCCATTATTCCCCTCCCCTATGACTGTTCCTGAGGGGGATTACCTCCCCCTGTATATGCTCATAGGGTATCAAGTCTCTTCTTGGCTACCTGCTGTCCTTCCTTTGAGTGCCACCAGGTCTCCCCATCCAGGGGACATGGTCAAATGTGAGGCACCAGAGTACATGAGAAAGTCATATCACACTCTCCACTCAACTGTGGAGAATATTCTGACCATTGGCTAGATCTGGGAAGGGGTTTAAAGTTTACCTCCTGTATTGTCCTTGGCTGGTGCCTTAGTTTGAGCGGGACCCCTGGGCCCAAATCTGCCTATCATATTGTTCTACTTGTAGGTTTCTAGGACCCTCTGTATCCTATTATTTTGCTATTCTCCCATGCGTCTCTCATTTAGAGTCCCAATGGGATGCCTTCCCCTCTGTCCCTGTTTCCTGGTAAGTGAAGGCTTTCGTGGGACATGCCCCTTGGGCTAGTATGCAGATATAAGTGAGTATATACCATTTGAGTCTTTCTGCTTCTGGGTTAACTCACTCATTATGATCATTTCTAGCTCAATCCATTTATCCACAAATTTCGGGAATTCCTTTTTTTTAATAGCTGAGTAGTATTCCATAGTGTATATGTACCACAGTTACTTTATCCACTCTTCTACTGAGGGACACTTAGGCTGTTTCCATGTTCTGGCTATTATGAATAAGGCTGCTATGAACATGGTTGAGCAAATTTTCTTTTTGTGTGCTGGAGCATCTTCTGGGTATATTCCAAGGAGTGGAATAACTGGGTCTTGAGGAAGCCCTATTCCCATTTTTCTGAGATAGCACCAGATAGATTTCCAAAGTGGCTGTACTAGTTTGCATTCCCACCAGCAATGAAGGAGTGTTCCTCTCTCCTTATTTTATTATCATTTATTCACATTATATCCCCTCACTCTTATCTTCCAGTTCTCAGCTTTGCCTCCCTTTTCTGCCTATCCCCCTCCTCTAGTCATCTAAAAGATCTTCACCATCTGAACACAACACCAAATTGCCTGCACCAAACTCAACAGAACTGCAACAAACTTTACTGTATTGTCTGTATGAACTCCCATGTATTGCTTTACTGTACTCTATGCCTCTTGCCTCTCCCTGCACTGCTTTTATGTAGCTCCCCACCAGCCCTGTTCTAATAAGAGTTGGGCTTATCCTATTTCTGACTCATTCTTTCACGTATTTATCTGATTTGTCACCTTGGCTGTCCCTCAATTGACATCATTGTTTGGATTAAGGGTGTGTACTGTGTGTCTGTACTCCATGCAGAAGGATTAAATGTGTGTATTCTACCAAGAGAGATTAAAAGTGTATACTAATGGGCTGTCTGTATTCCAGTCAGATCACACAGACCAAAGTCTTTGTATGTGATCCTTTGTGATAAAGACATATTGCTGAATTAAAACTCCTCCTCTACATTATCTTAACACAGTATGTTTTAAATATTTTTTAAGTCTTTTAGGAAATATTAACATCAACAATATTAGGATCACTTTATATTTAAGATATTAATTCTAATGTATTATAAATAAAACATAATGAATTCAAAGTCATATATATATATATATATATATATATATATATATATATTATACTAGGACCATAATTAAAAGCCAGAAATATGACATATGAATTGCAATATTAACGTGTAGTATTGTGCTGCTCTTGATGTTCTTATGCTTACATAGGTTCTACAGAGAAGGGATGCATAAGCTCTCAAACTTTGATGTGCTAATTATGTAGAAATGGTCATTTTCATACAATCTAGGCTGTAAACTACTTGAAGACAGCTTATAGTAAATAATATGTATATATTTAAAATATCTTATTTGTGTAGCAAAGAGTTCTGTAGTAAAGAGGGAACAAGACTTTATATAATTGTATATAATCACTTTCCACTGCTGTTCAGGTAGTGATCATACCCAAGTAAAAATTTGATAACTTTATCACTTGCATGTGGAAATCAAACTGGAGGTGCTTCATTCTTTTTACTTTGTTCTGCATTGGCAAATTTCCAATGCCACTTAAACACAATTTCTAATGATCTTTGTCCTTTTGTATTCCTATTATGTTTGAATCAATTTTTATATAATGTTTCATTCCTCTTGGTTTAGAATTGTTGTAGAATAATACTGAGTAGGTTCATTTCTAGTGTAATGAAGGTTGTACACTTTGTACTATTCATTAAATATTCTTTTAGATTTCATAATACATATTTAATACAATAAAGATCAAGAGAAATAATATTTCTAACTTCATCCTAAGTCATTGTACCTTTATACATTTCAACTCCAGCTATCCAAACCTAACTTGAATGTCTGTAAATCCGTATGCTCAAACAATTTCATAGAGTCACATGCTACAACATATTAGGGAAATATGATCTGGGTAGGGGACATTGCTAATAACTAAAGTCTTCAGTTCAGCACAATTTTTACAAAGTTAATATATATAGTCATTTATGAGCACATCATCAATCATTTCATTTTCAGTCTAAGAATCATTAATATTTTATAGAACTGCCAAAAGTATTTATGTCTCTAATATTCTATAAATTTTAGTTATCTAAAATATATCTATTACCTTTATTTAAGTAACTTAAACAAATGCAAACTTCATAGGACAGCTAATTAGAGGACTGTGTTATAATCATCTGTTCTTTTAATTTTTTCCTCTTGTACATATTCACAAAAGTGCTCATCTCATGCAATTCACACTAAACACACACATTTTAGTAATATGAATACCTGAATTTCATATAATTCCAAATAGATACTGTGAGGCCTATGTAACCCCATTTCTGAAAAAGGAAACTCCAATTTTAAGGAAAAGTGACCTGGGCATTAACTCCAGTTTCAGAAAATCCACAAATGTGCTTCAGTCAACTCAGCTCTGATAATGTGTGACCATCACCCCTAGCAATGGACAGCCAATCGGGGCAGCCAGGACACCTGGCCTGAAGAAGATAGGCTGGCTTAGCTACCAGGTTGAAGAGCTCCTAACTCCTGACTACAGTCATGTAGCCTCAAGAACACCTAGCAGTTTGCATCAATTTGAGTCAGTTCAGAGAGGCCCTATCCCTGAACCAGAGCACTAATCACTTCCAAATGTATTTGTACTCTTGCCGCCGATCTGTGACAACAGAAGTAAGGATTACCTAAACCACCTTGGAACTCTCCTTTCTGGCCTTTGATGAGGTCTACACAGCTGTTGGGGTTGTTGCCATTTTGTTTGAGTAGTCAACCCCAGCTAGCTGGAATTAAGGCTCTTTGCTTTTACATATAACTTCTGACTCAAGGTGGTATTGGGGTCCTCGTAGTCTAGGCATAACAATACAGAAATACATGATATTATTTAATGTATTAGTTCAAGTTGTAACAAATTAGTTCAAAGGAAAATGTTTTATAATAGATACAGGATCCCACCCACCAACTCAAGCAGGCACCTACCTCCTACTTAACCCCTGGCAACAACGTCCAGAAAATGAGATAGGATGCCAGCTTTCCTCTTCTCTTTCTCTGTTCCCCTAGCCCCAACCCCTTGGTCTCTTCCTTAGTTCTGCAACAGATAACCAATTTTAGCCTCCCTTCACAACTGCCAATATATCATATTGATTTTACAGACCATCCCTCCTATAGTCTCTCCACACACTCATCCTTTTATCCTAGCCTCTAATACCATCAGTAATTCCCTGTAAGCACACCAGATGAGCAGGCAACCAAAACACGCAACACACATCTATGTCCAGGGAGGACATGTGTTGTCCTTATCTTGACCTGTTATGTATTCAAATGCTAATTGCTTGTGCTCCTCACCACCCAGATCTTTACTGTTCCACAACCAAATGTTCACACATACAAAATGACATTTGTGAACCTTGTCTTCCAAATTATCTCTGATTGGCTAGTATAGTGGCCTACAGCCTGAACTTGGCAGAAGAGACACAGGAAGAGCTAAGTTTCATGGGCTTGGGGGGGTCACAGAATGAATATTTTCTTTCTTTTTTATTATTAATTTATTCTTGTTACATAAGGCATCAGCCAAGGACAATACAGGCGGTAAACTTTAAACCCCTACCCAGATCTAGCCAATGGTCAGAATATTCTCCACAGTTGAGTGGAGAGTGGGATATGACTTTCTCACAGAATGAATATTAGGGAAATTGAGAGAGAAAGGAGGAAAAAGGAGCAGATCACAAGGGTTGGAAGCATGAACTAAAAGCTTGTGGCTAGCATGAGCTTGCTCTGATAATCTTCATGGTAGAGGAAAGTATCCCATGTGGAAAACATGTTAAGTATTTATGGGGACTTTAGCTGGGAAATAGACAGGATAGCTTAGGGTTCTAAGATCTGCCCAGCCCTGACACATGAAGACTGGTTAAAAATCCAGCAAGTATCTATGTCTTCTTTTTCTTTCAAAGCAAGTTAAAGAGTAACTGCTGCCTTACTAATCTTGTGAATCAATATTACATATTAATAATAATTCTACAGAAATAGAATTTACAGAACAAAACACCAGAAAAACAAAGATAAATTCAGAAATCAGCACCTAAACCTATAATCACCAGAAAGTCAGATGTCTAGATGCGGAGAGAGAGAGAGAGAGAGAGAGAGAGAGAGAGAGAGAGAGAGAGAGAGAGAGAGAGAGAGAGAGAGAGAGAGAAACCACAATTAATAATAGACAGGGCAATATGTCTACACTAGAACCTGGTTACTAGACCACAGCATGTACTTAATATTCCACCGTAGCTGAAGCAGAAGAAAATCAACTTAAAATCAACTCATATGGAGATAATAGAGGTAATTAAAGAGGAGTGAATTATTTTATTGAAGAAATGTAGAAAACAGTAACAAAGAATTGGAGGAAATGAGTAAATCTCTTAAAGAAATCTAAGAAAACTCAAACAGTTGAATTAAATGAATAAAACTGTTCAAGAGCTGAAAATGAAAAGAATCAATAAATAAAAACAAAGTGAATCCTAAAAATTAAAAATTTAGAAATTCAAAGAGGAAACATATAGTGAAGCTTCTCCAAAAGACATAAGAGATAAAAAACACAATATCTGGCAAAAAAGATACAATAGAAAAAATAGATACCTCAGTCAAGGAAAATATTAAGTCTAAATGTATTTCTGACACAAAACATCTATGAAATATGGGGCAGTATGAAAAGACCAAAGTTAGGGTTAAGAGAATGAGAATTTCACCTCAAAGTACCAAAAACATTTTCAACAAGGTCACTTGTTGAGGAAAAAATTTCCTAACCTAAAGAAGGAGATGTCTATCATGCCACATGAAGCATACAGAACATCAAATGTATTGAACTAGAAAAGAAAGTCTCCTCAGCACATGATAATCAAAACACTATTCATACTACAAAGAAATAATATTAAAAGCTGCAAGAAAAAAAAAAAAACCAAGTAACATATAAAGGGAGACCTATTAGAATTACACCTGACTTCTCAGTGCTAGAAAAGACAGAAGGGCATGGAAAGATGTGCTGCAGATTGTAAAGAACCACAGATAGAGGCTAAGATTACATTTTATTATGTTAGTTAGGAAGAAGAATCATCTAGGACAGTAGTTGTGCACGTTCTCTCAAGTCATTGGATAAAGGATTTCCATAGATTCCAACCAAACTTCCAGAATATTTTTGGTAAAGTCTATTTGGTATTATCCTTCATAATATTATACAAAGGCCCTATTATTGAAACACCACTTATGTCATCAAATATGGAGAAATCAAACTTGTGCCCAACTGGAAGTTTCATCTATAGTAAATGTCATTCACAGTGCTGCAAGAAGCACTACATAATACCAGAAGAGAAATTTAATCCTGAATAACACCAAGCTGTAAAACTCACAACCTAGAGCAGCAGTCCACCTGTAAGATATATTCCAACCACAGTAGTAGAAATTTAATGGGAGTAACGACTGATTGTTTTATTGAATTAAGGCCTTCTCTATGACATCAAACCCACATCTGGCATTCCTAAGGTGAACAAGAGCATGAAAGTACATAAGTCATTGGACCTAAGTGGTGACCTACTACTACCAGCCTATAGATTATTTTCTTACTCGTCCTATGTCAGAAAACATTCTTCTTGCAGTAGATGTTAATTTACACAGATACTTAGACATAGACACTAAGCATAAAGTGAGATTGCCTTTCTGTGTTTCAGAAAACAGAATGGTATCTATGAAATAATGAAACACAATAAAACAAACCCACCAGAATAGGATATAACAAGATAAAAATCTATATAAAGTTACCTTAAGGATCACTAGGGAAAAGAAAGAATTCAGTCTTTTATTATGTCTTCTTTATGTATGATCTTTCATTCTCTTCATAATATATTGGTATAATATAATATATATTCACCTTCTAGGTAGATGAACCATTGTGTCCCGGTGGAGAGATTAGAGTGGTATGTAAGAATAGGGGAATGTAAAGACCTTAGAGGGTTCAAAAGCCCCACAAGGAGACCATTAGGAAGTCCAGCAGATCTGGACCCAAAGAGGCCTGAACAAACTGTGGCACCAACCAAGACAATTCATGCTGTAAACCTTGACCACTTGTTCAAATCTAGCCAATGTACAGCTCATTCCCCATGGTTGTGTGGGAAGCAGGGACTGATGTTGATATGAACTCTACCCTGTCCCGCAGATTTGATCTCTTCCGCTTGGTGGCACACAAAGGAAGGGAAAACGCTATCAGGAACAGACCTAATAGTCTGTTCTCATATAGGTGGTGAAAGGTCCCCTTCTGTCAGAGATCTAGGGCAGAGGAATAGGTATGAATAAAGTATAATAAATTAAAATTTAAACAATAGAAAATTAAAGCACATTTCTACTCATGGTATTGTTTTAAACCTCCTTTTTTCTAAGCAATCATGTATATCCTAAGAGTAATAGAACCTCATTCATGTTGAGAAGTTGATTTTATTGTCTTTGTACAGAATTTATGTTATTATTGCAAATTCAGGACTCATAACTATAACCCAGAATTATATTTCTAATTATGTTAAGAACTACTTGTCCCTTTTGCCAAAGCTAAGGAGGCCCAGTAGAATTCCTCATGATGCTCTGACAAAAGCAGTCATTTCATGAAGTCTGTGTTGGTTTAATCATAATATCTATCCCTTACAACATTTTCTTGTTCTCCATATTGATGGCTCTAGTGAACGGTAGGCATGATTTCAATTTCCATTATCAGCTTTCTATCCAATTTTTTGGTTCTGTTTCTGACATCTTAAATGACACATACTGTATATAACAGTATGTCATTAAAGACAAATTTATTGCTATGTTCCTTTAGAAGTAGTAGTGGGTTGTCTTCCAGGCATCATGGCCTATCTATTCTCAGATTCTTGGCCACATTAGCTTTGTCAGGTATGTGTTTCCTCTCATGTAGTGGGCCTTCAATACAACATAAATGTGGTTGGTTACACCGTTAAGATTTCTGCCACGATTGTACCTTTATATCTCACAGGGAAGTTGCTATTGTAGCATGAAAGTTTGTAGCTGGCTGATATTTTGATTAATTTTCTCCTCTGACAGGAAGAATATGTTCAAGCTCAATTAACACAGGTCAATGGTGAAGCCTCTAGTTGGACACCACGTCTAGTTCTTCACGCTCAATGACATAAGTAAATGGTATCCTTAGCAACAGAATCTATGGATCGGTTTGTGAAAGATAACCAATAGGAAGACAGTATAAGGACTGTTAATATTTTCTTTTAATTTGATTTAAGGTGATATATTTATTTATGAAAATTCATGAGTTTTCTCCAAGAACTGTAGGCCAAAGAGAAAGACACTGACCACCAACTACTCTTTGGTCTTCTATTAAGTTTTAAAAAGCTTGGTAGACCCTGTCATTTTGCAATCTAAGTGATATATTACATTTAAGCATTGAAGGAATGAAGATGAAGAGTCAGAATAAGGTTCTTTTCTAGAGCTATAAAGGGCTGTGTATCCTCCAAAATACAATGATGAAACAGTGCTCCAGTATACTAAGGGAATAAGGGCCACCAGGCAGTATTTGAATTCTAGAGTATAGGAATTTGCAGGAGTGCTTCAACTAAATGTACAAAAAAACGTAGAACAATTGAGGCATAGTACTGAGAAAGTTTCATTCAACCTACTAGTGTAAACAGTACCTCATGTACAAATTGAATGTTGAACATGTGCAGGAAAATAGTGTGGGGGTTAACTAAGCATGTAACATGCCTAGAACCACAATGGTGTTGGTGAAAGCTCAGAGCATCACAATTTCCATGCAACAAAGTCCATGCACAGTCAGAAGGCTTATTTGGGTCTAGAACATTGCATTTGGTAATTTATAGAAACACTTTCTTTTTCATTTTAGGAAAAACATCAGTTTTCAGTAAAAGAGATTTAGCTTGAAATGTCAACTTCAAATCAAAATAGCACTACCAAAAGACCATTTTGCTTTTCATTCTTAAGTATTGTTTTCCCATGAATGTGACACTGGAGAGGTCATCAACAGAGCCCAGAAAATGGGCTGGAAGGTTGATAATGGTAATTGAAGTCATTCCTACCCTTCACTAAAGCCCTCATAATGGAGAACAAGAAAATGTCAATGGAGTTCTGGAGATATTATAATTATATCAACACAGATTTCATGAAATGCCTCGTTTTGTCAGTGAATCATGGGGAAGTCTATGGGGCCTTCTACGGGGCCTCCTCCAGCCGTGGCAAAGGGAACAAACAGTTCTTAACATAATGGGAAGAAAGCAATGCTGAGTCAGAGTCATAGGTTCTGATTTTTGAAATAATAGCATAAATTCTGTACAAAGGCAATAAAATCAACTCCTCAACATTAATAAGATTCTGTCACTCTTAGGATATACATGTCTGTTTAGGAAAGGAGCTGGAAAACAATTCCATGAGCAGAAATGTTCCTAAACTTTTAAGCTTTACATGATTGCCTAGGAGTTCAGTTTGTGGCAATGTTTCCAAATACCAAAATGTTCCTAACTTTGGAAAGGGTGTGAAGAGCCAGAAGCCTCTCTATCATGCTAACAGTCCATCTCCAGGAAAGAAAACTAATGGTATGGGTGCAATCTCTTAGTGCTTGCTTTAAAACAAAAGTAGTAAATTGATAAGATTATTTCCAACAATAACTAAATCTCACCAATAACTCAGTCAGTGGCAAAATACCCACTGTTTTGGATGGAAATGTTAACTACCTTAAAAATAAAGATTCTTAAGCTAATACAGCATTTAAAATACAATAAACTTTGCCTGGCTTTTCTGACATGTCTAGGATCCTTTTGAAAATAATTTTGAATATCTTTTGCCATTATAATAATTTTTAAAAATTATTTTAACATTAAGATAACTTTTTATATAATTTTTTATAAGGAGTTATTTATATTACTATAGAAGTAATATTTACCTTAAGCAGCATTCTTGACTATGGCAAAGGCTAATAGATTTTTCAGCCCAGGAATTGCTCATTCATCTAATGTAGTTTGATTCCTCAATCGTGCTGCCTACCACCTACCGATCAAACTCTACCATGTCCCTATGAAATGTATATGTTTTACCATAATATTCAGACAATATAACCAGCCTTTTTGATTCTACTATGAAACATTAATACATTTCAAACAGTCCTATATTACTAGATAAATTAGAACCCGAATATATTACTTTCCCCAAACTTGATAAATATTTCTGGAGATGTGAACTCAAGTATCAAGCAGTTTACCCACTGAAACATTTTATAGTCTTCAGGGTTTTTTTTTTTAATATTCTATGTTCTTTTCCAAAATGTTTGAGTGGTGTGCATGTGTGTGTATGTGTGTGTGTGTGTGTGTGTGTGTGTGTGTGTATGTGTGTGTGTGTGTGTGTGTACAGGTATGCAAATGCCTGTGGGATGCAGAACAAAGCATCAAATTCACTAAACCTGGAGCTATAAGTGTTTGTGAGCCACTTGTAACAGATACTTGGAAGTAAACTCTGGTCTTCTATGAGACCTGCAAGTGTTACTAAGCACTACAGGCTCCTTCTTGCTATTATAACCTGAAAGGGTATTTCTCTCTCTCTCTCTCTCTCTCTCTCTCTCTCTCTCTCTCTCTCTCTCTCTCTCTCTCTCTCTCTCTTTCTCTCTCTCTCTCTGGAATTCATGTACAATAAGCTTAACCATTAATGTGATTGATTATTTTCCTCATTAGGTAACGGTATCAGATCACTGAGTGTGTCCAATATCCTCCTTAACAACAACAATGTTCCCCATGTGCAGAGGAAAAGAAAAAAATATTTGCCACCTTGAAACCAGCAACTACTTTCCTACTGAGAACAAAATATACTGGCACTTCACTCTTTGACTACTCAGAATCATGAGGAATAAATGAGGATGGTTAAGCCAAGCCACAGAGTGTGTGGAGTGTTCATATAATTTCTAAAATAGTGGAACACACATGACAGTTTCCCAGTTTCAAAACATGGTTTTGAAAAACTCTTCCTGAAATAAATATATAAAGTGGTTCCTTCAGTTAAATAAATTATTTGCATACATGTTGACTCTTGTTGAAACTATAATAGAGATGCATAATGAAATACTATTATCCTACCTCATAGAGTAAGGAATATCTTAAGTAAGATGGAATTTCTACACTAAATAGGGTTCTCCCAAGTACATTACTCTTTGGTACCCTTAGTATAATGGAGCCAGCTTCCAATACAATCACACTATTGATTAGATGTTTTTATATGTAACCATATAACCATATCTAACTAAGGGGTTATATAATTAAAAGTGACACAGATTGCTACAAAACAGAAATTGGTAATAATTATCACACAAACACTAGTGAATATTGTTAAATGTAAACAGTAAAATAGAGATTTTATGCTTTATAACTTTAGTATGTGTTTTCGCTCTGTATGTAATGTAGCTGAAATCATTCCAGTCTGAATTCTTAGCCAATTAGAACATAGTTAAGACTTAAAATACACTACTACATACATTTCATATAAAATAAACTTCTCTCTTATCTTTTTTATTAAAATTGCAGTGCAATGTTTCATTTTAGTATGATTCATTTACTGAAAATATAGTCTACTTCTTTCCTTTATTTTGATTTCCATTGTTTTGTTTTTTTGTTTTTGGTCGGGTTGGTTTTTGTTTTTCCAAGACAGGGTTTCTGACTGTACTACTGTTTGCCCTAACACTCAGAGATCCAGCCAGCCTCTGCATCCTTCCCAAGCTCTGGGATTGCTAAAGGCATGCACCTCCATTCTTGGGGGATCTTGTATTCACTGTTGCTCAGTTTAGTGACATTGCACATTTGACATTTCACTTGGGGACAAAGTTCTTCTTACTGTGTATAGCTTCAATACTGCCACTTTATTAGTGTGCTTTGCAAAGTCTTCATTGAAGGCCCACTTTTATATTTCACCCAAGAGCTTGTGTAGCTAATATCAAGTGAAGACGTTAATGGACTGTCTCAAAATATCCATCACAATTCTTATTTGATAACTTTGACTAAAATTTGTGAAATTATAATTGCTTCTCTATTAATCACAGTTTTCACATCATTAAAACTTTTGAAGTAGAAGCCTGTTATCTGACATTAAATCTGAAAAATCTTAGTACACTCTACAGAGACTCCCTGTTTTTATAACTTCTTAGGTATTTAAAGGAACACAATCCTTAGTGATATCAGCTCCACATTTGTTCTTACTATTTTTACATCAATGTGTTTTTATGTCTTATATTCATCATTTCCTTTAATTTCATTATGAAATGTGAAATCATTGTTCATTCTTTCAAAATACTTTTGTAACACTTTTAATAGAATATGACACCATTTTATTATTTTGGTAATAAAATATAACATATTTAACAACTTTTCTAAAAGTATGAGAAATACTTAAGTTTTTAAAAATTTTTTTTTATTAATTTATTCTTGTTACATCTCAATGGTTATCCCATCCCTTGTATCCTCCCATTCTTCCCTCCCTCCCATTTTCCCATTATTCCCCTCCTCTATGACTGTTCCTGAGAGGGATTACCTCCCCCTGTATATGCTCATAGGGTATCAAGTCTCTTCTTGGTAACATGCTGTCCTTCCTAAGAGTGCCACCAGGTCTCCCCCTCCAGGGGACATGGTCAAATGTGAGGCACCAGAGTACATGAGAAAGTCATATCCCACTCTCCACTCAACTGTGGAGAATGTTCTGACTATTGGCTAGATCTGGGTAGGGGTTTAAAGTTTACCACCTGTATTTTCCTTGGCTGGTGCCTTAGTTTGAGGGGGAGCCCTGGGCCTAAATCTGCCTATCACAATGTTCTACTTGTAGGTTTCTGTACAACTCTGGATCCTTCTACTTTGCTATTCTCCCATGCTTCTCTCATTTATAGTCCCAATAGGATGTCCTCCCCTCTGTCCCAGTTTCCTGATAAGTGAAGGCTTTCGTGGGACAAGCCCCTTGAGCTAGTATGCAGATATAAGTGAGTATATACCATTTGAGTCTTTTTGCTTCTGGGTTAACTCACTCATTAGGATCATTTCAAGCTCAATCCACTTATCCACAAATTTCGGGAATTCCTTGTTTTTAATAGCTGAGTAGTATTCCATAGTGTATATGTACCACAGTTTCTTTATCCATTCTTCTACTGATGGACACATGGGCTGTTTCCATGTTCTGGCTATTATGAATAAAATGGGACCTCATGAGGCTGAGAAGCTTCTGTAAGGCAGGAGACACTGTCAAGAGAACAAAGTGACAGCCTACAGGCTGGGAAAATATCTTCACCAACACTACATCTGACAAAGGTCTAATATCCAAAATATATAAAGAACTCAAGAAATTAAACACCACCAAACCAAATAATCCAATTGAGAAATGGGGCTTGGAACTAAACAGAGAATTCTCAACAGAGGAATATCAAATGGCTGAGAGACACTTAAAAAAATGCTCAACATCTTTAGTCATCAGGGAAATGCAAATCAAAACAACTCTGAGATTCCATCTTACATCCATCAGAATGGCTAAGATAAAAAATTCAAGCGACACCACATGCTGGCAAGGATGGTGGGAGAGAGGAACACTCCTTCATTGCTAGTGGGAATGCAAACTAGTACAGCCACTTTGGAAATCTATCTGGTGCTATCTCAGAAAAATGGGATTAGGGCTTCCTCAAGACCCAGCTATTTCACTCCTTGGAATATACCCAGAAGATGCTTCAGCACACAACAAGAAAATTTGCTCAACCATGTTCTTTTTTTTTTTTTTTTTTTTTTTTTCTTTTCAACCATGTTCATAGAAATACTTAAGTTTAACTTATTTTCTACATAAATACATAAAAGATGCAGAAAAACTAGCTGAGGGTTAAAGTTCAGTATATAGTTATATAAAATTGAAGCTGCAACAGTCTCCAGTTATTACCACCAATGCATTACTTGAGAGTTAAAAGTCTTTGATATTAGTTGTAATTTAATGCAAAATGTTAACAAGATAAATTTGCCACTGACACTTTAAAATTTATCTTGTATTAGAAATTAGAAGTCAATTAATTAATTATAATACAAGGTGATTAGAAAATACATTAAGATAAAACATAATTCACTAACAACAATTTCTGGTTTGTAATAAAATTACAAGTTTTATCCTTTGAATGCTCACTTTGGAAAAATAATAATGGTTACAAGGACTTCCAAGATGGCAGTAGTCAGGGCATACTGTATATGAGTGGCAGAAGATAGGAGACTACATTTATGGTGATTAACTTATCAGCTGAGTCCAAAACACCACCACTAGTGTTTCCTGGATAGGAGGGGACTTCCTGCAGTTGCAGGCCCCCACAGCTGTCTCCAGGATCCAGGAGTCACATAAGAACCGGACTTGTAGAGCATAGTACTTTCTTCCTATACAAGCATGGGTTCCCAGTTCCAGAGGCATTCACTTTAGCTATTAGACCTTGGAATCCACCCCCACACCAGGGAGAGAAACTCAGATGTAGAAGATATGATTTTAAAACTTGATATATCATTAAAAGAAAATCTACAAATAAAAAAATCTAAGACACTAAACAGCAAAGAAATCTGGGACAATATGAAAAGACCAAATATTAGAGTACTAGGAATAGAACAAAGAAAAGATTCCCAGCTCAAAGGCCCAGAAAATATTTTCATTAGAATCATGGAATAAAGCTTTCCCAATCAAAAGAAACAGATGCCTATAAACATACAAGAAGCATACAGAAAACCAAATAGTTTGGACCAGAAAAGAGAATCCTCCATCCACATTATAATAAAAACACTAAATGTACAGAACAAAGAAAGAATACTAAAATCTGAAAAAGGCCAAGTCACATATAAATGCAAATCTATCAGAATTACAACTGACTTATACCAAAAATTCTGAAAGCAAGAAGAGCATGGACAGATACCTTACAGACACTAAGAGGCCACAAATATCAGCCCCAACTACAATACCCAGCAAAATTTTTATCACAGTAGAAGGAGAAAAGAAGATATTCCACAACAAAAGTGAATTTAATCTGTACTTATCCACAAATCTAGCCCTACTGAAGATACTAGAAATAAAATTCCAACCCAGGCAGGCTAACTACATCCAAGAAAACATGGGGAATAAATAGCCATCTATCAGAGAAAACAAAAGAAGGGAATCACACACATACACTACCAACATCCAAGTAACAGAAATTAACAACCACTGGTCATTAATATCCCTCAAATTCAATGGCCTTAATTCCCCAATATAAAGGCAGAGGATAACAGAATGGATATAAAAATAGGACCCATCAGTTTGTAAGATACAATATATTCACTTCAGCCATATAGATAGACACTCCCTCAAAGTGAAGTGCTGGGAAAAGATTTTCCATGAAAACGGTCTCCAGAAGCAACTTCAAATAGCCATTTTAATATCTAATAACATAGACTTTCAACCAAATTTAAAAGAAACTAGGAAGGACACTCCATACTCATCAAAGGAAAAATCAACCAAGATGACATCACAAATCTGAACTTCTATGCTCCAAATACAGAGGCACCCACATTGGTAACAGAAACATTAATAAAGCTTAAACCACACATTGATCCACAAAAATTAATAGTGGGAGACTTCTACATCACCCTCTCACCAAAGGGTAGGTAAATGACACAGGAACTAAATAGAGAGATAATTAAACTAATAGATTTCATAAATTAAATGGGCATAACAGATATTGACAGAGGATTTTTATCTGAGCACAAAAGAATATATGTTCTTCTCAGCATCTCATGGAACCTTCTTAAAAATTGACCATGTACTCTGTCACAAAGCAAGCCTCAGCAGAAACAAGAAGATTGAAATAATCCCTTGTGTTTTATCAGACCACCATGAATCAAAATTGGAACTCAACAATAACAGCAACAACATTAAACCTACAAACCCATAGACCATGAACCAGTCCCTATTCAATGACCACTGGGTCAGGGATGAAATTCAATGAACATGAAGGCACAACATACTCAAACATACAGAACATACAGAACATGATTAAAGCATACTTAGAGGAAAGTTTAAGCACTAAATGACATCATAAAGAAATTGTAGAGATTTCATAATAGCAACTTAACAGCACACCTGAAAGCTCTAAAACTAAAAGAAACAAATACCCCCAAAGGGAGTAGGCAATAAGAAATCATTAAACTCACAACTGAAATCAATATATTACAATCAAAGAGAACAATACAAGAATCAGTGAAGCCAAGAACTGGTTCTTGGAGAAAATCAACATGACAGACAAACAACTAACTAAAACTAACATAAAGGCAGAGGTAGAGTATAAAAATTAAGAAAATCAGAAATGAAATGGGGACATAACAGACACTGAGAAAACCCAAAGAATCATTTGATCTTACTTCAATAGCCTATTTTCCACAAATTGAAAATCTCAAAGAAAATGGATAATTTAATATATTTCACTTACCAAAGTTAAGTTAAGATCCGGCATATAGTTTAAACATTCATATAACCCTTAAAGATATACAAGAAGTTAACAAAAGCCTACCAATAAAAATTAATCCCAGGGCCAGATGGTGTTAGTGCAGAATTCTATCAGCCTTTTAAGGAAGAGCTAAAACCAATACTTCTCAAACTATTCCCCAAGTTAGAAACAGTAAAAATATAGCTAAACCCATTCTATAAACCCACAGTCACCCTAGTACATACATACACCACACAAAGATTCAACAAAGAAAGAAAATTTCAGAACAAGTTCATTCATGAATGTCGATGATAAATACTAAAAAAAAAAAAAAAAAAAAAAAAAAAAAAAAAAAAAAAAAATCCCATAAACAGAATCCAAGAACACATCAATTACATCATCCACATGATAAAGTAGGGTTCATTGCAGGGATGCAAGGGTGGTTCAACATTCTAAAATCCACCAATGTAATTCACTATATTAAAAAAGTAAAAGAAAAAATTACCGAAAAAGCCTTGGCAACATCCAAAACGCCTTCCTGATCAAAGTCTTGGAGAGGGGAGGGATACAAGACCAATACCTAAAGATAATAATTGCTACATAGACCAAGCCAATAGCAAACATCAAATGAAATGGAGAGAAGCTAAAGCAATTCCCCTAAAATTAGGGACAAGTCTGAGCCCTCTCTCTATATTTCTTCAATATAGTATTTGAAGTTCAAGCTTGAGCAATAAGACAACTAACAGAGATCAAGGGCATACAAACTGGAAAGGAAGAAATTAAAGTGTCTCTGTTTGTAAATGATATGATAGTGTACTCAAGTGACCCCAAGATTCCACCAGGAACTCCTACAGCTGTAAAACATCTTCAACAATGTGGGTGGATACAAGACTAATTTTTAAAAAGAATCTGTAGCCCTCCTGCATATAAATGACAAGTGGGCAATAAAAGAAATTAAGGTAACTACACCCATCACAATTGCCAGAAATCATAGAAAGTATTTTGATGTAACTCGAAAAAAGCAAACCAAAGTTCTGTATGGCAAGATCTTCAAGTCTCTGAAGAAAGAAATTGAGGAGCATATCAGAAGATAAAAAGATGCCCCATACTCATGGATCAATAGGATTAACCTAGTAAAAATGGCTATATTACCAAAGCTTTTGTGCATAATCAATGCAATTCCCATAAAAATACCAACACAATTCTTTACAGACTTAGAAAGAACAATTCTGCCCTTCATATGGAAAAAAAACAGAATAGCTAAAAGTCCATATAATAAAAGAACATATGGAGGTATCACCATCTCGGACTTCAAGCTATACTAGAGAGCAATAGTAAAACCATCATGATTCTGGCATATAAATAGACTGGTGGATCAATGGGATCTATTGGAAGACACAGAATTAAACCCACAAACCTACAGACACTTGATATTTGACAAAAGAGTCAAAATCATACAATGGAATAGAGAAAGCATCCTTTAAAAATCATGCTGGTCTGTTTGTCTCCATGTAGAAAACTGCAAATTGATCCATATTTATCACTCTTCACAAAACCCAAGACCAAGTGGATCAAGGACCTCAACATGATACCAGATACACTAAATCTATTAGAAGAGAAAGTTGGTAAGAGCCTTGAACTCAGCGGTACAGGAGAAAACTTCATGAACAGAACCCTAACACCTCAGCTCTAAGATTAAAAAAAAATAATAAATGGACCTCATGAAATTGGAAAGCTTCTGTAAGGCAAAGGACACAGTCAATAACAAAAACAAAAACAACAGCCTACAAGTTGGAAAAAGATCTTCACCAACCCTACATCTGATAGAGAGATAATATCTATTATATATTTAAAAAAACTCAAGAAATTAAACATCAACAAATGAAAGAACCCAAATAAAAATGGGGTACAGAAGGAATAAAATTAATTACAAGAGCACACAGGGAGTGCAGGTTCGCAGTTTCCAAAATGAGAAAAAGACAGAGACAGTTTGCTGCCTGATTAGTCACCGGAAACTCTCTGTAATGTTAGAGCATCATCTTCAGGTTTCTGGCCCATTACATCAGACAGACATATTAGAGGCAGGAACTATTGAGGATTTGATTACCCTGTCTGGCAGAGTTTGGCTGTCAACTCTGCCTGTATTGGAGCTTGTTCATTTTATTAGTTCTCAAATCTCTGATGGGGTTGAAAACCAGATAGTTTAGTTTTATAATTAACCTTTATTTGTTTAGGGGTTAATATATTTTTAGGTGTAGATAGATATGTTAAGTTGATAAAGATGAGATATTGATTTACATTAGGAATTTTAGACACACAAAGATAAAAAAGATGATTTCTTCAAGTTTGCCAAATTTAAATAGACAAAACACTATCAAAGCAACTTTTATATAATTCCAGATTATTTCATAGTCCTTCTTGCTATAGGTAGTTTATTGTATATAGGTGTAATAATAGAATTATACATGTAAAAAGAACAACAATAATAATAATAATAATAAAACAAGAAAAACAACAAAAAAATGAGGTACAAAGCTCCACAGAGAATTCTCAACAGAGGAATCTCTGAAAAGCACTTTGAAATGTTTTCAACATCCTTAGTCAGGCCAGGTGTGGTGGCACACGCCTTTAATCCCAGCACTCAGGAGGCAGAGGCAGGTGGATCGCTGTGAGTTCAAGGCCAGCCTGGTCTACAAAGTGAGTCCAGGATGGTCAAGGGTACACAGAGAGACCCTGTCTCGAAAAACCAAAAAAAAAAAAAAAAAAAAAAAAAAAAAAAAAAAAAAAAAAAAGCTAAAACATCCTTAGTCATCAAGGAAATGCAAATCAAAAATGACTCTGAGATTCCATTATATACCAGTCAGAATGGCTAAGATAAAAAACTCAAGTGACAGCCAGGCATGGTGGTGTGTGCCTTTACTCTTAGCATTCAGGAGGCAGAGGTATGCAGATTACTGTGAGTTTGAGGCCAGCCTGAGTCTAGGACAGCCAAGGTTAACACAGAGAGACTCTATCTCAAAAAACCAAAACCAAACCAAACCAAACCAAAACAAACAAACAAACAAACAAAAAACACCACCACCAACAACAACAAAACCCCCAAGTGACAGCACATGTTGGGGAGGATGTTAAGAAAGGGAAACATTTCTTCTGCTGCAGAGAGTGCAAACTTGTGCAACCACTGTGGAAATATATCTGTGCTTTCTCAGAAAACTGGATATAAATCTACCTTAAGACCCAGCTATACCTCTCCTGGGCATATAGGCAGAATTTCTCCACCATGCAACAAGGATACTTGCTCAACTATGTTCATAGAAGGTTCATTTGTAATAGCCAGAAACTGGATACAAAGTAGATGCCCCTCATCCAAAGAATGGATAAAGAAGCCATGGAATACGTATACAATGGAAAGATACTCAGCTATTAAAAGCAAAGAAATCATGAAATTTCCAGACAAATGGATGGAACTAGAAAAGATCATCCTGAGTGAGGTAACTTAGACTATGAAAGGCACATATGAGACGTATTCACTTATAATTGAATATTAGCCATATAGTATTGGATAAACATAGTAAAATGCACAGACCCAAAGATAATTAACAAGGAGAATAAAAGGGAGGATGCTTAACTCTCATTCAGAAGGGGAAATAATATAGATAGAAGTCGTGTCTGAAGCAAAGGAACGAGGTAGGAGAGAAAGTGCAGAGATATATGAGAATGGAAGTTTGACTTAGGAAGATTTGGAGCAGAACAGAAGGTCTGTAGAGAACAGAGAAGCAGCTGTGGGCAGGGGTATCTCTGTGACAAGTTGGAGACAAGTCTCCCTGCAGAGGGAAGGAAACACCAACCTACTCACAGAAACTTCAACCTCAAATTTACTGTGCCTACAAGATGTGCAAGGATAAAGATAGAGCAGATAGAGTTTGAGGGAAGGTCCAGCCAATGCCTGACCCAACCCAAGAACCACACCACGGGAGAAAGCTGACCCCAGAAACTGTTAGTGATACTCTGGTATGCTTGCGGACAGCAGCATAGACAAGTTGTCTTCAGTGACATTCCACCTAGCAGGGTTTGAAAACAGATGCTGAGACTAAAACAAACATTAACCTATGTGTAGGGAGTCTTATGGAAAAGTGAGAGGAAGTGAGGAAGTACCCTGGATGGGACAGGCGATCCACAAGAAGACCAACAGAGCCAACTAACCAGGGACCAGAGGGAGACTGAAGCACCAAACTTGCACCATGAATGGACTGGACCTAGGCCCCCCTACGATATGTAGTGAACAGGCAGCTCAGGGAAGTGTTGAGCATCCCTGATATGGACTCTGTTGTCAGCTTTTTGATCACTTCCCTCCATTGGGACTGCCTTGCTTGGCCACAGTGTCAGAGGACATGAAAGGCCTGATGTGACCTGATGAGCTGAGGTAGATGGGTAGCAGGACTCCAATTTCCTGATGAATAGGTGAGGGGGATAGGAGAGAGGGTAGGACTGGGAGTATAGGAGGGATGGGGCTACAACCAGGATGTAAAGAGAATAAATACACAAAGTAAAAATAAAAATTTACATAAAATAAAAATAATAGCTACATTATAACCGATGATAATCACATTTTAATGGAATAAAGTATGAATTTAATTTGAAAATGGACATTAAGTAAAATCAAATGTTTTTATGATTAGGTGACACATGAGCACGTGAGTATGGATATCTTTAGGGAAATGTTAAGCATTTCGCTCCTCTACATTGAAGTGCACCTGTGCAGCCTCTTAGTCAGTATAAAAGAAGTACATTTTGGTGTATGTCTTTAATATTACTTCCATTAAAGAGAAAGATAATATTAATAGGTGGCATATTTTCTTGGGACAACGGATTACCAAATTAGTCTATGCCCAGACAAACATGTTATTTTGAACGTCCCATACACAATGATAATCTGCATGCTTGTCCATGAAAGAAACATTCACTAGGGAGAAAAAAACCATCTAAAAGAATCCAAGTGAACTAGTTATGAGAGTTAGTGTTTGTTTATTCTCCAAAATTAGGAATTATATGACAATGTATTTGTAGAAATAGATTGAATATGGATGTTTACAGATCATCTATTATTAATGCTACATAAAGTCATGTTATTTATAAAACATTCATTGGGCTCATATATTATGTTAATTTAGCACATTTTATTTATGCACATTGCCAAATTAAGCTAAATATAAATATCCCACCCAGGAAATGAAACTCAAAATTAAGACAAAAGAAATTTATCATCATTATCCAATATTATTTCTAAATGTTCAGCTTTATCAATTCCATTCTTATGACTTCATTTCCCATATATTAATTTGATAATTGTGTCCAATATTTCAACTTTTATCTCTAAGATTATAGACTTAAAATGGTGTGGGATAATATGCTTTAATTTTAGTAAACAAAACTGAATTGCCGGCAAAGTAGATTACTAGATGATATAATTTCTAAATGTTTTAATTCTAACACATGCTTATGATTTGATTAGCTATATAAATGCCATTAGAATGGTCTCTCCTAGTACCACAGCACAGTGTGTATGTAGATGTTTGTACACCAAGCCTTGAAAACAGCTTCACAGCCAAATCTGAAACTTTTTTTAGTGCTATAAGTTCACTAACAAGATTCTGGGTTTCAAATATTCAACTACATTCTTTGCAAAGTAAATGAGCAAGGTGGTGTTCTTGCTGCAGTGATTATAGAATGATTGTTGACTTTATAAAAATCTTTTAACCTCTGTCTGTATCTGTAACTGTGGTCCTGTTAGACAATATGTGTAAATATAACATTGCAAAGGTGTTAACATGTATGTTCTGGATAAATTAGGTAATTATACCACAGAATGATCTCATTGGACCCTTTTAACACGAGATATACCTCTGCTTTTCCATCAGAGAGTTATATTCATTAGTCAGACATGATTTTCAAATTTTGTTTTCTAAGAACTTTTCATTTGAAATATGCACTTGGATTTCAGTGTTTATACATATGCAGCATACATACAGACACACATACGTACATGTAAGAACAGTCTGTTACTCAGTGTCTTAAAGTTGGATCTGTTTCAAGTTGGTTTTCACAGTATTACATTAAATGAATAGAAAAATAAATGTCTATATCAAATGATTTGTGATATATATCAACACCAACTTGCTAATTCAGCTAAGTGTTCATTTCGTAGATAGTTATAAACCATCTTTAATGCATAATGTAAAATTTATAATATGGCTGTTCCAATAAATTACATGTGATTTTGTTTTAACATTTTTTGTACTTGAAATTGTCTGAAGCAATCTAATATTAAATGGAAAAATATTTCTTTTTATCTACTATTATTAAAAACTTTGCTTGAAACTCTGTCTTGTACTTCCTCAAGGAATAAACAGATTCCACTCATAAGGAGTTCACTTTGTATTAGCTTCTCTTTCTTATGCTCCTCCAAGTCTTTTTCCACTCCTGCCTCTTTTAGACATGGAAACACACATAGCCAGAACACTCATTTTCTCAATGGGATTTTTTTTCCTCTTCTTTTTCTTTTTTGTTTGTTTTAGGTTTTTTTTGTTTTTTGTTTTTTGTTTTTTGTTCTTCGAGACAGGGTTTCTCAGTAACAGTCCTGGTTGTCTTGGCCTCACTTTTGTAGACCAGGGTGGCCTGAATTCACAGCAATCCACCTGCCTCTGCCTCCTGCATGCTGGGATTAAAGGCTTGCACCACCATGCCTGGATGGAATTTCTTTTCTTAACACCAATTTTGGCACCTACATTTCCTTCAGGTGTGGCAGCTCCTAATTTCACTCAAAACCTCCTAGGTATCTGTGATCCTGCCAGCAGTCCCTTGACTTTAGAATTTCAACTCAGCAACCTAGTTGGACAAATGTAGATCACAAAAGATTAGTTATGAGTCATTTGTCCAAGTAATCCACTCATTGTGTGTCATATATAGAAAAGAGAATTTAGAAAGTGCCGGCAGCTTCACCACCACAATCTCTCTCTCTCTCTCTCTCTCTCTCTCTCTCTCTCTCTCTCTCTCTCTCTCTCTCTCTCTCTCTCAAAAAGGTCTTATTTTCTTTAAATCTATATTAGTTCAATGCACTGCCATATATCAAAATGGATTGCTGTCATTAAAGTAAGCCACTGCTAAGTGTTAAATATACAATTATTACAACTATTATAAATAATGTAATATTAATCACGTATGAAAGTAATCAGAGAATATTGTCCTAATTAAGCAGTTAAAACTTTATTAAGTACATTTGTTTTGTAGTAGTTACTTTTCTCATTGCTGTGTAAAGCACCTGACACCTGGAAACAGTAACTTAAGCAAGGAGAGATTTGCTGGGTCTCACATTTTTAAGGGTCACTCAATGGTGGGGACGTCATGGTTACAAAAGCATGAGCTGACTCTAAAGTTCTCAATCAGAAACATGAGAAAGATGACTCCTGGTGCCCAAATTGATTTCCTCTTTTCCTTCTGTTTGGGACAACAGCTCTTGGGAGAGGGTCACCTGCAGTAGGATTGGGTCTCACAATCCAGTCAGTTAGGACATCATAGACATACCAAGAGATTGTTTTATACAGTGATTCTAAATCCAGCCAAGCTATCAATGAAGAGCAGCCACTGCAGCCTAATATAGGTGCCTTTGCCTTTATGCTCTTATTATTCAGCCAATGTTAGAAAACAACAATGAAATAGTTACAGACAGTAGGGAGAGTGTGCATGACTGGTAATAGGAAAAGTACTTTCCCAGGAAAGAGGAATCCATGCTCCCATGACATCTGCATAGCCTCCAGATTCAACATCTACTAACACAGGCTGGACCCCAAGAAGATCCCATGGGAATTGTGCTGCTGCATTTTAGGACGCTTGCATTGCTAAAGTAGAAAGTGACGCCATTAAGCTTCTTGTGGAGTATCTAAGCTAGATTCTGATTCAGAATCCCCATACTTGGTGAAGTCTCAAGAAAGTGAAGGATCAGTTTGGATTTCTAAGCCTTCTACAATATTTGATCTTAAGTATTTTATGTCCCTTCATTTTGTCTCAATTTCTTCTGTCAATTCTTAAGCAAAATAAATATGTTATCTGCTTATATAATTATGTTTTTCACATAAGTGTACTGGCTCATAGATATTCCCATTTTGCATGGTATTTTTGAGAAGTTATTTTATAAAAGAGAAAAAACATTGATTTCCATCTCAGTAAAATTTACCTTTCCATACTTCATATGTCTGAAATTATGCCTCTCTTGTGTGTATTTTGTGAGGAAGAAATTCAGGTATGAATCTTCCTCTCCGCAGGTCATGGTCAGAATCCACAGACATACCGGATAGAGAGGGTGACTACCTAGCTGTCTTGAACTTCGTTAGCTTACTTTTCTATTTGCATATATTAGTAACAATGCTTTTTAAAGTTTCATTAATATGAGAAAGTGAAAAAAGGGATATATGAGGGTTGGAGGGAAGAAAGGGAAGGAGAAAATGGTAAGATAACAATAAACATAATATTTAAAAGAAAACAGCTATTAAAAACTTCTGAATTCAGGTGGACACCACTGTCTACCAGAGGTCATGCATGTCAACAAATCTCCACATAGACCACCCCTCATAGATATCCCCTGATCTCTCTATACCTGCATACTCTATCCTCAAATGGATCCTGTGCTGTTCACAGTGTCTTAACTTTGAGCAGAGAGACATCCTGCTCAACTAGAGGCCACACAATCCATAAGAAACCATGATATGCCAACAGTCAGTCAGTGGTCATTCCCTTCTCTCTCAGTGCCTGTCTGACCTATCACCAGTACCTCTTCCCTTCTTATCACCGTGCCAGCTCCCACTCTGACATGAAGACCAGAGAAGAAACAAAAAACATGAGGCAGAATACCCATCCAATGAAGACAAATAAAGAAATTATCACTTAGACTTATCAATCCCCATATCCTGAGGCCTATATGCAGGATGAGGAAAAAAAGCCACAATCAACATGAGCCAGTTCAATGGTACACAAGCAGAGGCCAGCTATCTTACTACAGCAAGCCCTGAATATTCCAATGCAACTAAAGCACAAGTAAAAATCCTTAAATCTATATTTATAAAGACAACAAAAGTCATTAAAGAGTAAATAAATCCCTTAAAGAAACCAAGAAAAAGACAAATAAAATGTTGGTAGAAGTAATAAATTCCTCAAAGAAGGCCAAGTATAACAACAACAACAACAACAACAACAACAACAACAACAATAATAATAATAATAATAATAATAATAATAATAATACAATAATAATAGGATAAGAAGATTTTAAGACCTGAATATGGAAATAGGCAAAAATAAAGGAAAAAAAAGCTGAGATAATTCTAGAAATGAAATGTCTTGGTAAGCAAACAGGAACTACAGACACATGGATCATCACACAGTAAACAAGAGATGGAATGAAGAATCTCAGATGTTAAAGATACAATAGAAAAAAGTAGATACAACAATCAATGAGTAGATACAAAAATCAAATTTATCTGACAGGAAGCATCCAGGAAATATGAGACACTATATATAGACTAAACCTAATAATAATAGGATAAGAAAAAACAAATCCAAGCTCAAAAAATGCAGAAAGTATTTTCATCAAAATCATAGAAGAGAAGAACAGAAGGAGAAGATTCCCAGCTCAAATGCCCAGAAAATATTTTTTGGACAAAATCAGAGAAGAAAGTTTGCCTAACCTAAGGAAAGAGATGACTATAAATATACAAGAAGCTTACAGAACCACCAAATAGATTGGACTGAAAATGAAAATCCTCCTATCACATAATAATCAAGACATAAGATGTACAGAACAAAGATGATTAAAAGCTGCAAAAGGAAAAGACCAAGTAACATATAAAGGCAGACCTATTAGAATTACCTCTGACCTTTCAACAGAGACTCTAAAAGCCAGAAAGCCCTGGTCAGATGTCTTGCAGTATCAAAGAGACAACAGATGTCAGCTTAGACTACTATACCCAGCAAAAATTTCAATCACCATAGATGGAGAAAATAAGATATTCCCCCCAAAAAAGAAATTTAATCAATATCTATCCACAAATCTAATCTTACTAAAGTTAATAGAAGAAAAATTCCAAGCCAAGGTGATTACCCTCAAGAAAATACAGGATACAAATAATTTACACCAGCAAAACCAAAAGAAGTCTCACACACACAAACACACACACACAAACACACACTCTCAAAATAACAGCTATTAGTAATCACTACTTTTCAATATCTCTCAACATCAATGGATTCAATCCACCAATAAAAAGACACAAGCTAACATAATGGATGGGAAAACAAGATGCATCCTGTTGCTACATAGAAGAAACACACCTCAATATTACATATAGATGTACCTCAGAATAGACACCTGGAAAGATTTTTCTAAGCAAACTGACCCATAAACTAAGCTGGAGTAGCTATTATAATATCTAATAAAAAGGACTCCCAACCAAAATTAATCAAAAGAGATGAAGAAGGAGATTTTATATACATTAAAGGAAATATGCAACACCATGACATCTCAGTTTTGAACAACTTTGCCCCACATGAAACAGTACAATCCACATTTGTAAAAGAAACATGACTAAACCTTATATCACACATTGAACCTCACATATTAATTGTGGGAGACTTTAAACTCCTCATTTTCATCAATGGACAGATCACCTAAACAAAATAAAAACAGAGAAATAATGGAACTAAAGAACATTATGACTCAAATGTACCTATCAGATATCTACAGAACATTTTACCCAAATGGAAAGGAATATACTTTATTCTCAGCACCTAAGAGAACTTTCTCCAATATTGACTATATGCTCACTCACAAACAAAGGCTCATCAGACAAAAGAAAACTGAATTTACCCTCTATGTCTTATCAGACAACCATGGATTTAAGCTGGACCTCAACAACAACAACAGAAATCTTAAGACTCTTGGAAACCAAACAACTCTCTACTCAATGACCACTGTGTCTAGAAAGAAATAAAGCAAGATACGTAAGACTTTATAGAAATCAATAAAAATGAATGCACAACATGCATAAACTCATGGGACACAATGAAAGTAGGGCTGAGGAAAGTTCTTAACACTAAGTACCTTCATAAAGATACGAGTGTTATTTCATACTAGTGACTTGGCAGTGCAAAGTAAAGCTCTAGAACAGAGAGGAAAAGACAAACCCGATAGGAGTAGATGACAAGAAATAATAAATCTCAAGGCTCAAGTCAATAAAATAGAAACAAAGAGAACAATACAAAGAAATAATGAGACTTGCATATTTGATAAAATCAGTAAGATAGACAAACCCTTATACAAACTACATATAAGGCAGAAAGATAATATCCAAATGAACAGAATCAGAAGAAAAGTGGTACATAGCAACAGATGCTAAAGAAATACAAAGAATAATTAGTTCTTACATCAAAACCTGTACTCCACAAAATTAGAGTTTCTTTTTTTTTTTATTAATTTATTCTTGTTACATCTCAATGTTTATCCCATCCCTTGTATCCTCCCATTCCTCCTCCCCCCCATTTTCCCATTATTCCCCTCCCCTATGACTGTTCCTGAGGGGGATTACCTCCCTCTATATATTCTCATAGGGTATCAAGTCTCTTCTTGGCTACCTGCTGTCCTTCCTCTGAGTGCCACCAGGTCTCCCCCTCCAGGGGACATGGTCAAATGTGAGGCACCATAGTACGTGAGAAAGTCGTATCACACTCTCCACTCAACTGTGGAGAATATTCTGACCATTGGCTAGATCTGGGAAGGGGTTTAAAGTTTACCTCCTGTATTGTCCTTGGCTGGTGCCTTAGTTTGAGCGGGACCCCTGGGCCCAAATCTGCCTATCATATTGTTCTACTTGTAGATTTCTAGGACCCTCTGGATCCTTTTATTTTGCTATTCTCCCATGCGTCTCCCATTTAGAGTCCCAATAGGATGCCTTCCCCTCTGTCCCAGTTTCCTGGTAAGTGAAGGCTTTCGTGGGACATGCCCCTTGGGCTAGTATGCAGATATAAGTGAGTATATACCATTTGATTCTTTCTGCTTCTGGGTTAACTCACTCATTATGATCATTTAGTTTTTAACTTAAAAATGAGTAAATGTCTTTATAGATACTTCTTCCCAGAGTAATATCAATATCAGATAAACAATCTAAATTGACCTATAAGCTCCAAGGATATAGAATCAGTCATTAAAATTTCCCAACCAAAAAAAAACAAAACAAACAAACAAAAAAAAAAACAACAACAAAAAAAGCTCTGCAGCAGATAGTTTTATTGCAGAATTCTACCAGACTACTACTCAACTTATTCCACAAAACAGAAACAGAAGGAACATGACAAAATTAATTTTAAGAAGCCACAGTCATCCTGACACCTAAACCACAAAAGACTCAATGAGTAAAGAGAAATTCAAACCAACTTCCCTTATGAACACTGATGCAAAAATACTCCATAAAATACTTTCAAACTGAATCCAAGAACACATCAACCATATCATCCACCATGGTCAAGTTGGCTTCATCCCAAGAATGCAGGGATAGTTCAACATACAACAATCTATTAATGTAATCCACCAAGCAAACAAACTGAAAGAAAAACCCCACCCCAGTAGACAACTTTGCTTTACTGGGGTCAAGATTGCTTGTCACCTACTAAGTAGACAATAAGATAACTAAACACTCATAAATTCTTTTTTCTAAAACTGAAAGCAAAATGAAGTGTAGAAATTTTGAAACCATTTAAAAACCCTGAGTGTGTTTTGCATCATAGTGTTGATAGTTCACAATCAATGAAGAAAACTGAACGTTTGCTACTGTAGATTACTTTGGACATCAGGAGACATTTGCTCTCCCTCTCCTGGCTATTCCTGTGTCTCTGCCTTTTGGTCTCATCATTTTATGAGCATTGTTTAAATCATCTTTGCTTACAAAAATGCTCTCATGAGTTGGAGCCTTCTCTCTGGCAGCTAAATTATGAACACAATATATTAGTTATAATAAGTTGAGGAAAATGGGTGGAGCTGGAGATATTCTGATATATGAATAAATCATTTCATAAACAAACTTATATCATGTATACTCTTATCTGTGGAGTGTTTGTGGTGTGTGTGTGTGTGTGTGGTATGTTTGTGTGTGTTTAGGTTTATTTGTGTGTGTGAAGACAGACATAGCATCAAAAAATTATCCACTAAAGGTGTGAAAATGTAAGGGAACAGAAAAGAAAGACATGAGGAAAATTAAAAGGGAGGTGAATATGAGAGTATATTATATACATGCAAAAATGTTACAATAAATTTTTTTCTATGTATAATTAGTATATGCTATTTAAAAGCTGCCATATATGTCAATTTTAGATAAGTTGACATATGTCAGCTTGATCACAATTGGCTCTTTTATCCTGTAGAATTAACTAACCATGATTTTTTTCCACACCACAAAGCATCATTGCTGAGATGATGAATTATACCACCACCCTACCTTTGAGGAATTTGACATTGCCAGTGACATATCACAAATTGAAAAGGTTGCTTCTGAGAAAGAAAGTCAGGGTCAGGCCCAGTTCAGAATCATAGTGACTTTATAACCTTTGATGAAGTACATAGACAGGGTGTACAGACTGTAAACTAATGCTATCGTATAATCACACAGTGTTACACTGAAACTGTGGTTTACTGAAAGTGGAGAAGTTATAGATAGAAAATAAGTTCTAAAAGATTTCTTTTTATTTCTCTTCATATATTTTCATGTCCTCTGAAATCTCTTCTGGCATCTAAAAACCAGTGAGCCAAGAACTGGACAGCCCAGTGGCAAATGCCAATAAATCTTCAGAATTTCTGGATAAGCAGAATGATTAATTCATTGGAATTTATAGCCCAGAAAACACCAAAGGTGGCAGATGCTTTCTCAACAGTGATTTACATGGAGAACAAAATCAAATCCGTGGCTATTTTAATTAAGTGAATGAACCAATGAACCCTGAACCTTTCTTCTGCTGTTTTGTCAAGGAGCAAGAGTGCTCTTTGCATAGGGTTTCAGTTTATTTTTTGTGGTGTAAATTTTTGCCATTTTTTTTTCTTCCCTGATCGAGTGGTAGTCTCTAAAGACTGCTGCCTTGGAAACTGATTAATCTTTAGTCATTAAAGCTCTCAACAGACATTGAAGCAAAGTTGTCCATACCTCTTCATTAGCCTTGTGATTGGAAGCTTTAGCTAAGCTTGCCTGAATCTGAATTCCTGCTACACACCATGCCTAGGATGTGTTAGCAGTGAAGGGTTTTACAGGCTCCAATGGGCAGACATTTTCACTATTCAGATACCATTTTATCTAAGAATTTTTGCAGGATAAAATATATCTACCTTAATAATATTCAAAATTGCTAATATAAGTCTTGGGACTATTATGCAATTGAAACTTACAACCAATAACTTTCTCCTATCATTTATTTTAGGGATGTAAAAAGATGTACTTCTGAGGTATTTATCTCATTTATTCAAGAGTTTCTCCTGTAATCCACACTCAATCAACTTCCAGTGAATTCTAAGACACTAAAAAAATTCCTTTAAACTGCATTTGGGAAAGCTTTTTTATTATTATTATTCTTTAATATTGGTGTTTCAGGAGCTTATTTCAGTGCCAACATTCTTACTTAATTTATTCTTGCCTTAACAAGGAAAACTGAAACATTTCATAAGTCCTTATAAACATACATGCAAATCCTACTTAAAAACAAGCAGAAGCATGGTGGCACACACCATCACTGTAAACCCTTGGTAGGAAGAGGCAGACAAATTTCTATGAGCTCAATGCCAGTCTTACCTACATAGAGAAATGCCTTCTTCCATCTACCCATTTTTCCTCTTCACAGCTTCATATAAAATTATTATTATATTTCCCTAATTTGAAATTCATTCATAATTACAAGAGAAAATTACTGAAATAATTTGGTTTTCTCTACTCCTGTTCTTTCTCATTTAGCATTCTCATTCAGATTGGTTTCATATCAAAACATTGCAATGACTCATTACATTTAACTTAGATTTTTTCTTCCATCAATTAACATTTCCAATGAAAACTTTTAGGTAATAGGTAGTATAAACAAATAAAATCTAGAAAATATATTAAAATATGTATCAGTTATCTTTCAAAGATTTTAAATATATTTTTTTATCTTCATTATGTACTTCTTTATATTTAAAATGAAACAGCTTGATGAAAATACACCCTATATATCCAGTTCTAATTTATTTTTTATTTTTATTATTATTATTATTATTATTATTATTATTATTATTATTATTATTATTATTAATTTATTCTTGTTACATCTCAATGGTTATCCCATCCCTTGTATCCTCCCATTCTTCCCTCCCTCCCATTTTCCCCTTATTCCCCTCCCCATGACTGTTCTTGAGGGGGATTACCTCCCCCTGTATATGCTCATAGGGTATCAAGTCTCTTTTTGGTAACTTGCTGTCCTTCCTCTGAGTGCCACCAGCTCCCCCTCAAATCCTTAGTAATGAGGATGATAATGGAGGAAACAAATAAAATTCGTAATCAAATGCAGGAAGATGCAGCCAAACAGGTGAGAGACATAAAAGAAGCACATAGAGTGGAACTGGAAAAATTTCAGGAAAATGCAAACAACCAGATGCAAGAAATAAATAAAACAATTCAAGCTCTCTGTAGACCGATAAAGAGGCAATGGAAGAAACTCAGGAATATACAAACAATCAGATGATAGAAATAAAAAAATCAGTTCAAGATCTGAAAATGAAAATGGATTCACTGAAAAACACACAGACAGAAGAAAAACAAGAACATGAGACTTCAGAGAAGAAGGCGAGCAACACAAAGGTGAGCTTTTCTAACAGAATCCAAGAGATGGAAGAACGAATCTCAGGTCTAGAAGATACAATCACAGATCTTGAAGCAACCCTTAAAGACAATGCCAAATCTGGAAAACTCCTGACACAAAACATCCAAGAAATTAAGGACACCATGAAAAGAAGAAATCTGAGGATAATAGGCATTGAAGAAATAGAAGATATCAGACTCCAAGGGCCAGAAACTATTCTCAACAAAGTCATAGAAGAAAATTTTCCCAATCTAAAGAACGAGATGCCTATAAACATATAAGAGGCCTACAGAACACCGAATAGAATTAAATACATTTTATATAGTAGTTTTTGGCAAAGATGTATGTACTGCTCTAACAGAAAATATTTAATGACAAGATCTCTTCCTAGAAAAAGCATGGTTGAATCTATGCAGTGACTTCACACTATCAATTTGGAGGTTATGAAAAGAGTCTCATTGGTACTATAATTTATGGTTGTGTTGTCATTGTTATTTTCCTTTAATAAACTGTCTTTACACAATATGAGAAAATACGCAAGTATTTAACTGAAATACCAATGTTATTTAAGATATAATACATACTTGAAGATACCTCTATAAGAGCTAAATGGATATATTTACTTACCAACAGAATGTTGTCCCCTACCACACTTGATCTATGACACACTGTACCCCAATCATATTAATGTTTTAACTAAATGATTTTCTTCAAATTAATTTTCTTATGTAAATGATTTTCTGTCCTTTTATATTATAGTATAATGACATTGTTTCCCATTCTCTTTTCCTCTTTCAAACATCTCATATACATTGTACCTTCCTCTCTTTCAGATCTATGTCCTCTTTTATCTTTCAATGAATTTTCATTCATAGATGTGTATATGTCTGTATATTCCTAAATATGTAGTACAACTTGACCAATATGTATAATATCGGCATGTACATCTTCACAGGATGGACTATTTGGCATTAGATAACTATTCTCCCTCTCTCACTTCTTTTAGATGCTTCCAGATCTGTGTAAAGAGTTGGAGTCTTTTGAAAGTTCACCTATCCGTGATAGCACACCTATTCGTGTCATTCTTGTTTAGCACATATTTAGTGGTCATGTTGTTGAAACTTTATGGTTATATTTTGATATTTCTTGGAGACACAATCACACAGAAATCTCCTTTACCACAGTGATCCCTGAGCCTTAGGTGCTGGAATCACTTGGGACTGGCCTCCATAACTCTGGAGTTTGATTGTTTGTGGTTTTCTGTAATGGTCTCCATCAGGGGCAAAGTAACATGGTGACTGTAGGCTCTCCTTCAAAAGCCATGGCCTCATTGGGGTTATCTGGTTGGATTTGTTTCCAGTACCAATAAGGATTTGCCCTTACTTTAGTGGATCTTAAGTTCAGTTAGAGAGCTGTTGGTTACCACCAAGGTATGTCACTACTAAAGTCTTAGAGTTATCATGCCATGCTGGTAATTGTTGTGGTTCATAGGTGAGGCATCATAGCTGGGTAGGACTGTTTATTCCGTGAAGGCGAGCCATCACTGAGGAGGTTATACAGTCAGTTTTAATTTAGATCACCTCTGGGTCCTATATCTGAAGTGTGTGATGTCTTCAGCAATAAGAACTTACATTCCAATTCTTGGGAGAAACTAAGATGAAAATCAGTAGCACTGAATGCTTTACTATTGAATCTTTTTTAAAAATAGTTCATTAAATATTTTATAATTACATTTATATCATTATACATATATACAGTAAATGAACTACCTACAGCAAGAAGAACCATGACACAATCAGCAATTATATAAATGTCATATTTTTAATGTTTTGGCTATTTGTATTTGGTAGCCTTTAAAACAGCATTTTTCCTATATTGGTGCATTTAAAATTCTGAATGTAAACCAATATCTATCATTATCTCCCCATTATCAACTTAAAACATTTCTCTAAACCTAAAAACATCTTAACCCCTAAACAACTAAGCTTAATTTTAAAACTAAACTATCTGGTCTTCAGCCCCACTGGAGATTTGAAAAAAATAAAATAAAATAAAATTGACTTCCTGATTACGCTGGGAGAGCAGTTCAGTAGTTTTGCAAACGAGAAGATGACAGAGACAGTTTGTTGTCTGAATAGTCACCCAAAACTCTCTATATAGTTGGAACATCATCTTTAGTCTTCTGGCTCAATATATCTGACAGGCATATTTCTGAGACAGAAACTATTGAGGACTGGCTGTTGACTCTGCCTGTATCCAAGCTTGCCCATTTTAGACAGAATTCTGTCTTTGGTATAAATGAGGAGGAAATGTCTCCCTGTGGCTTATTTGCCACATTTGAATATATTTCCATAAGAAGGTTCTTTGATACTCATCATCTTCTTTGATTTAGACTGGGTGTTGGCAAGAGTTAACCTGTCTCATTGTCAGTGAATCTTCAAAATAATAAAAACTTCTTTAAATGCCATATTCTTTAAATCTCTGAGGTTTTTGAAGACTTTATCTAACTAATTTACGTTATCTTTCTTTAGAATCATATCTATCTGTTGCACGTAACATGTATATTCTTGTGAAAAATATACTAGTAATTGATATGACCATGATTTGATGAACTAACAATTAACTTGTATAACTTCTTTATCCTAAACAACCTGCAATAGCACTTTCAAAATAGTGCAAGTAAATCTTGTATTATAATTAAGTTATATTGGTACAATACCTCAAATAGAGTAGAAATAGATATAATGTGTGTGAACAATAACATTACATTTGAATTCTACACAGCTGTATCTAAAATTAAATTTATTTTATATCTATATACAAAATTCTATACCAATGAATTAAAAATAATCTTTGAGTAACAGTTAAGGCATTAAGTTGAGGAGTCATTCCACTAATGTGCTTTTTGTTTTTTCTTCCCTATATATTTCGATATTCCCCCTTTTTTTCTTGAGCAGCCATGGCCACCAACTCAAGAGAGGGAATCTCTTGTACTGAGAGTTTTGCTAGATGGGTTGTGTCTTTTAAGGGGATATTTTCTTCAAACCATATTTTTATATCAACAGATGACTGGATAATAAATATGCACGTAAGTGATACTATATAATGCATTTCCTTTTGTTTATACTTATTGCATACCTCAGACGTCTTTCTTAGAGCTGATTATTATGTTGTGAGGCATTAAACATTCCTTTTGTTTTTGGATATTTGAGTTGCCCCTCTTACATCTGAATAAAACTTTTTATGAATGCAGTGTACAAAGAATGTGTTTGAAGCCTGAATTTTATTTTATTTTTCTCATCTCGTTTTCCCCAATAACCTATTTGGGATCTTAGGTCACTCATCTCTCTTGGCATAGAGTCTCACATCTGCAACACGACTCAGAGTGTTGAGGAGACTGAACTACTACAGCAGAGTCTCAGCATAGTAGGTATCTCACAGTTTGTCAACTAACATCAGCAGTGCTCTCTGAGTACCAGATGCATAAATATATACAGAAATTTATCTTATCACTGTGGATCCGCTAAGCCCTTGTTAGATATCCCCTTCACAACAATATTGCATCTCTGTAGTTAAGGGTGCTTTAGGTAAGTCATATCTTGGCATTTGAGCTTGTACTAATAGAAGACAGACTTAAAGATCCAGGAGATAAATTGTTCAGTGTTCTTTTTTTTATCAAGTGTTCACATTCTAGTTGACTCAAAGCTGTGTGTGTGTGTGTGGCAAATGCCCAGTCAATCAGCAGTGATCTCTTGAGAAATTGCTGGAAGCTCTGCAATGTTGGCTGTCTACTTTCCTTCTGTAGGTTGCTCCCACTTTTATATGTCTCTATCAACAACTGAGGGCCTATTACTGTCATCAAAAGAGTGAACAGGGCTCAAAAGCACTGTTGAAAAGATTAATTTCAAGTCTGTCTCAGGTGCAAATGCCATATTCCCAAGTTCCTAAAAACAGGATCACAGCCAAAACTTTTGGAGGGGACATCATTATATGTTTTCGATTATCTGAAAAAGCTCATAGGTTTTGTACACATTCCCCTTCACGCATATGTCTGTGCTTCCTGTTGTTTATAATTTATACTTTGAAGGGAACACTTAAAGTGTTTCTTATGCTTCCAACGCGACCCAAATACTTAAGAATCCTTACAGTTTTCAACAGCTGCATTAACTGAATTATTTTCTGGAGTGCATCTTTTGATGTTCCCTTTAGCAATTCCCAAGACACACATGGAAATGAGAAAGGTAGCAATCAGTCCCTTGTTGAACATTTATTTTTACCGGATTTGGTCTTGTGGTCAGGATGAGGCAGATTTTACATCATAATTCTCCTGGGAATTTTTTTTCTTCCGAGTAGAAACTGTCATTAATTTCCATGAGACTCTAAATTTTTTATCTTTCTAAAATTGAAATCTTGGGTGCCAGAAAAATGGGTCATTAAGTAAGTCACTTCCTCTTCCTCCTTGTGGGTGTTACCGTTCCTCTAACAATCGGGCCATAGCTCACCTTTAACATCAGAACCGACGGAGGGTGACTGGACCTTCCTTAACTAGGGCCCAGCTCTCAAACGTGAAATTCACATTGAGGAAACGACTTCAAAGGAATAAGTAAAGCATGATGGATGAGGGCATCTGATGTCCTCCACATCACACTTAAAAAACAGGAAGAGAGGGGGAGAGGAAGGTGGCGTTTCTACTACTGTTTGGTAGAAAGGATTCGTTTTTGATTTCCTCACGGGGTCTTGCCGGTCATCATATAGTGGAAACTTCTGGATACATCTGGCAGCTAATAGAACTAATCTATCTGCAGTGTAATTGTGACGACATTCAAGTTGTTTTCAACATTGATTTGAAACAAACACCTTTCTACAAAACAGAATCAGGTTTTTCCTTTATAACAACGTCCTTTAAATGCAACTTGCTTGCTTTTCCACCTCTCTCTATGGCCCTCTCTCTCTCTCTCTCTCTCTCTCTCTCTCTCTCTCTCTCTCTCTCTCTCTCTCTCTCTCTCTCTCTCTCACGCACACACACACACACACACTTGTATTTATATGAGTGTGCATGTGTGTACATATAAGTCATGATGTGTCTTTTTGTATATATTCAGATTACTTGTTTTCTTATGCATGTACCTCACATACGATTATGATTCTTGAAGTAAGTGGCATGGAATGAGACCGGGATGTCACAGACACAAAAGTGAGCTCTAACTCAGGCAGATGTGTCTTCAAATGAGTGCTTAGCTCAGTAAGTTTCCTTATGTCAGGTGTAGAGCCTTTTATGTTTCCCTATTTTTCTCTCAAAGCCAGGAGATAATCCAATGCTCAGCCAAACATCTGGAAGCCATCCTGACAAAGATGTAACATAGAAAGGTGTTTTCTAATTTAGGATAATAGAGTAAGTTCTACATGACAAATTAAATTTTGTTTCATTTGTTTTTTATTTACCAGATGGAGCCAGTAGGAAGAAGAAATATGATTTTCTTTTTAAAGAAAAAGTCATGTTGTATTTGGTATGGATGCGAATAGTTTAAATGTAAGTGCCACTATAATTCAGGTCTCTATGAGTAAGTGATGAAGTTAATATATTTAAATTATATGCTTAATATATATATATATGTGTGCATGTGTGTCTATGTGTGTGTGTGTGTGTGTGTGTGTGTGTGTGTGTGTAATATGGTAAATAGATAGAATGTTTTAATTTGGTTACCACATTTCAGAGCTCCAAATTGACGTTAACTGATGGGCTTACTTGTTACTATACCTCTATTTTTACCGAAGAATTTATAAATTCTAGTTTAAAAACAAAAAATATTGAATAAAAGATTAAGTTTGAAGGATCCCTGCCTGCCACTCATTTTTCTCACAAGTAGAACTATCATTAAGGTTGACATTGGAAATGAAATAAAATGTTTTTATTAATATTTTTCCTAAGGAAATCTCCTTTTCATAAGCTTACATTTATAAACCTTTCTATATAAACCTTAAAATTCCTAACAGGAAATATTTATTTCAATCCCAAAATTGTTAAATTCAATCCTAAAATAAAGAAAACTAAAATATGATAATCAAAGAATTGCTTAGTGAAGAAAAATATTTAGGAAAAGTGTATAACTGCTTATTCCAGGAGGAAAAACAAAGGAAAATTCCATCATTTATCACTCTATATATGTAAAAATGTAACTCCTAACCTTTGGTATCCATCATTTGTATCCGAGCAAAGCAATCTTGTTACCACTGACTCTTTCTACATATGATTGTGAACAGCACAGCAGCAGCTTCTGTTATCATAGAGTCTTACTCCATAAATAGCAAGATTTTGTTTAGCAAGGCAATAAAAATTTCCTATGACATGAACTGCCAAACCCTTGAGGCTTTCATTTCTATCCAAGCTAATCATTTTCTTTGAACAATATTAGATGTTTTTAATATCCAACCAAATTAAATTAGGCCTTCATTAAGCCACATGAGCACAAAATGAACAGTGTTTAGATGAATCATTGCTACAATGCTAAAACATAGGATTATTTTTGGGGAAAGACAATGTTCTTTTTTTAAATGGGGAATTGCTTTATGTATTCTTATTATAAACATTTTTTATTTTTTACATACACATTTATATTATTACACATGTATACAATAAACCACCTATAGTAAGAAGAGCCAGGACACAATCAGGAATTATATAAATGTTACATACTTAGTGTTTTGGCTATTTGTAATTGACAACCTTAAAGAAGACATCTTTCCTTTCTTGGTACTTCTACAATTCTTACAGCTACTAAATGCAACTCCTAAAATGACAATGTGCTTTTTCACTACATCATAACTGATCCTAACAATGTGTTTTAAGATGAGTCATTATAGGTGCTTTGTAGATGAGAGAATAAAGGTAATTAGATGTTGATAATCATATCATAGATACAGAGTGCTAAGATTCATTTTCTGTCCTATATATTACACAAAGTGACAATGAGTGGTTTATGCATATATTTTCTTCAAAGGGCATGGCTAAGCTTTTGATATTTTATTAGTTAATCTTTACTTTAAATTCTTATATATGTATGCCCATGAATAGAATATGACATGCATGATACGGCAGATGACAATTTGCTTGAGTTTGCTCTCAACTATATGAGCCACAAGGACCAAACTTAATTTGTCACTCTTGTCAGCAAGCACAGCAAGCAATCCATGATGCTAGCCAACAATCTCTCTTATTCCATATCTAGCACACACTCAGCTTTATGGATTTCTACTGTCATATATTGTAGGGACTTAAAACCTTTCCTTTAAATTTATTTTAAATATATTCTTCTAAACTTAACTATCTAGAGGGTAGTGTCAATAATATAAGACTTATTGGTAACTCCTCACTTCTATTGGACAGCTAACTGACAAATATAGTGTGATTATAGCAATATTTATTCCTCCATACATGATAACAAAGACTAATATATTCAATTTCCACATATGAAATTTTTTTAAGTTTTAGCATTCTGAATGGCTAGCTCTGGGTCTTCTAATGTAATACAGTGGGACAATATTTGACAAATATGAACAAAGTTCAAGGTTCAAATTCTGCCATGTCCAAATATTAAAATGAATAAAGGTGTTTTTATATTAATATTATTTAAATATAAGATTTGTTCTTTCATTATTTTAAAAATATTGCAGTTAATATATTCAATATTTATGTAAATAATTGTCATATAATCCATCTAATATTAACATTTTCAGTGAATTTTATTAATTTTAATTTTCATTGGAAAATTTTGTTCTATTTTCACTTTTTAAATGAAGGCAACTTCTAAAATAATCATTCCTTGTTCAAGAGAATATTTATAATAAAGTGGATTTGCTTCAAGCATCATGTTTAGCTAGCATTTATGGCCTTTCTACACAAACATCTCTGTGCTTTAGTGGATATTGTAGTCAGTATTATGAGATAAAGGTCAACTAGGTCCACTGAAATGTTCCAGGCCTTCTAGGCCAAGAATCATATTCCACCTGCTATCTCAGCATCATGAGTTTTACCATGAACATCCTTATACTTGCTAATCAGATCTAAAAAGTAATTCAAGAACACCAGCACTTCTTCTCCCCTCACCATTGACAATCTTTAGCTATAGGAAGAGATGAACCTTCACAGACCCCCACCTCCACCTATGATAGAAATGTGAAGACTCCCATATTGTGGCAATTGAGCTGTGAATGTGGTTCACGCCATCCCAAATATAAAATGGATAATGGATGTGTAATACAAACCTTCCTCTCTTTCTGATTTTTATCCAAAGACATGAGACTAAGTGATCTCATGCTTCAGTGAACACTCTATTTTAACAGTGATGGACTGTAACCTCACTATGTGAACCTAGGCAAATTCTTCTTTACCTTGCTTTGTGAGATACTTTGTCATAGACATTGAGTATAGAATGGTTAACCACATAATAATCTCAGTTTTTATTATATAAGTTGGTTCATTTGCCTCAATTACCTTATGCACACTTATCTTCAGAAATAAATGTAGAATAATTGTACAATATTCTATATGTACATATATAACTTATTTGTTAATATAATCAAACTTAAATAGAGAAATGAAGTACAATGTCTGTTATAAGTGTCTGATCTATAGAAAATGTAGTATGAAAAGACATATTATTTTACTTGATGTGCTAGACATTCAAGTTAAGTTATGATTGCCTATTGAATACTAAAAATCTATTATAACATGTACATGGAAAAATAGTTCTTTTAACAAGTTTCCAAATACAAACATATTGGGTTCTTGCTTGGCTCCTACAAAGGTGCTATATTCATTCACAGGAATTTCAACAAATTTAAGAAAATCAAATGTGTAAAATATCTTCCTATCATATAAAATGTGTCCTATAAAATGTATACCAGCCTTTTGAAAGCATAGTTTACTTTTTTGTGTTATAAGAGAGGAATATTTGTTTTTGCTTCATTTGTATTAAGAATAAAATAAGCTCAGAAAGAGGCCTGCTCCCTTTAGTAGGAATCTGCAAAAACACTAAGCTACATAACTATAATTCCATGTTTTGTTTAATATACCTGAAAGCCCTGCCCTTTTCTGAAGAAAAACAGAGGAGTGGATGGGGAGGGAGGAGGTAGGTGGATGGAGGAAGTGTGTGCTGAAGGAGGGAGAGGAAACTGTTGCCAAGAAGTAATATATGATAGAATAAATTATTAAGAAAGAATAAAATAAGACCATTAAAATTAAAGTGTGTAACTTGTGGTACATAAAGGACCATGAGATCATGAATTGATAGTTTATGAAGTAACGTTGTCATCATTGAGATAGTAAATTCCTGAATAGTCTCGTCAACATTCAAGCTGTATTTACACATTGAAATCAGAAGGATGTGATTTAAGCAGGAGCCAGAACACACAGGAGTGGCTCTTTGATCAGTCTAGTTGACATGTGGCTGTATTAGTCTTTGCCAATATAAGGGGTTACCTCACATTGACCTTAATTACTATTTATTCAGAGTTAGAATTCAAGGGAACAATTGTCTTTATGTTGATAGTTTAGATAAAAACTAACACATTCTACATTTACTAGTACATTTATTGATTTTAATAGTTAATTCATAAAATAAGTAGCATTAAATATAAAAAAATAATGATATAAATTGTTCAGGAAAATGCCATTAATGCAATGATTTCCTGCTGGCTATTGACTTTTATATTAGATGAAATTATAACTATAGTATTATCAAGAAATAAATAATGATATTCAATAATATACTCCAAAATATGCATTGATATTTAGTAATGTACATCAATGTATGCATTAAATATAAAATTATGTATGTGTGGAAATATTCCTTGTTTTTAGATAACTTCAATACATATTTTGTAAAATCATTTCTCATACTGGATAAGGAAAACAGCACAACTCTAAATTCTGCATAAATGATAATTGTTAACAGAAAATATATCTTTCTTAATACATGTTTTTTTTAATTTATACAGATTTTACCACTGAATGTCATCCCGTCACTTGTATCTTCCTGTTCCCTTCCTCCCTCCCTCTTCTGCCCTATTCCTCTTCTCTAGACATCTGACAAGAGGGGACCTCCTCTCCCAACACATGACCACAGCCTATCAGGCCTTACCCAGATAGCCTGCTTCCCTTTCCTCTCTGTGCCACCATCCCTCTCCACCAAGAGGAAGTGATCATATCCAGGACTTCAGATTTCATGTCAGAGACAGTCCCCTCTCTCCCTACAACTATGGAGAATGAACCTTATACTTAAACACTATCTGGATATATGTTTAGGTCATACATTGATGTGAACACAAGACTCAGGTATCAAACTTTCTCATCAGTCTGATATTTGATTACAAATAGAAGAGCAGATTTGTGCTCTAAAATGAAAGTACAATTGCAAAAATATATTGTTTGTACAATATTTTCTTGGGTATGGTGCTATAGCTTTCTCACTTTCCTTCTTTTTCTCTTTCTCTTATCTCTAAAGGCAAAAATAAATGTAATTTATTCTCATTGAAATGATGTGCAAATAAACAACTCTAGAAAGTTTTGCACTTACCCATATTAAAAAATATAAGCTTCTAGAATTTATTAAGATGCAGTCTAACTCAGGACCCTATGTACAGGATTCAGAAGTATCAAAGACAGAGAATCATGCCAATATATATCTCAAGAATTTTGTTTCAAGTACTATGAATAAAAACATATAACAAGAAATAATAAAAAGATGACATCCTTCACAATTATAGACTAAGTTTTACTATAAAGTGAAAATACCATTAATTGCAAAGCTTTAAAATGATTCAGTTTAACTTTTAAGATCGTTAAGCTACTAGAGCCCTTTAAAAAGAAATTGAAAACACCTACAATATGAGATGTTCTGGATGATTCATGCTTTTCTTCTACTTGAAATCTATAAATATGTTAAATATTAAGGATGACAGCTCCCTCACATGCCCTTCTGTCACGTATAGAAAAAAAGCAATCAAGCCTATAAATAATAGTTACTGTGACAATAAAATTAATGTTACTATATTCAAATATGCAATTTCTGGAGAGGTTAGAAAAAGCCATATGTTAGTGAATGGTTATCACATTTTCACAAAAGTTTTTCAATGCCTTTGTGTGACATGAACACTGATGCCCTCAATTTGATCACTTCCCCTTGGTGGGGGCAGCCCTGGTGGCACACATGGGAAGGGTATGCAGGCTATCCAGATAGGCTGTGGTTATATGGTACAGGATGGGCTCCCCTTCTATCAGAGGTTTAGGGGGTGGGCATAGGACAGAAGAGAGAGGGAGGTTGGGTTTAGGAAGATACAAGTGAGGGGATAACAATCAGGATGCAATCTGAATATGCTATAATAAATCCAAAAATTTGAGCACACAAAATGAAAACAACTCATCACCCATGTATGTGCATCCTTCTAAAGACAGAAAAATGTTTCATGTGTAGAGTACCATAACATCATTGCCATGTGTTGTAAAGTTTTGAAAGTCCTTTCAAGACTTTCTGGATATGTTAAATGAATCTCGCCTTCATAAAAAAAAAAAAAAAAAAAAAACAGCACTGCTACTTCTCCCCTCAGGCCTGAGAATGAAAAGAAAGGATGAGCTCGGAGAAAAATTACAGTCATATTATCCTTGGATACCCCTGGGATAGAGCGGACTGAAACAGAAAAAGAAATCTTTGGCCTGGTGAAAATAATAAATCTTTAATCAGTTTGAAGGGAAGAAAGAACTATCAGCATGCCAGACTGACAGGATCCTGTCAAAGGCTGTATCACTCAAACCTAATGTGGGACTGGGCAAAGAATGACAGCAGTTGACAGAAATATAGTCTCAGAAGTGTATCTATAAGCTCCAGTTAAGAGGAGCAGAGTAAGGATGAGTTGCTGTGTAGTAGGTGTATCCCCTTGGTCCAATTTTAACTTTCTTCTTTTTTAAAGTAATTTATTTATTTATTCACTTTACACCCTGATCTTAGCCCCCTCCTCTCCTTCCTGTGCCACCCTCCCTTCCTCTTTTCCCATCTCCCCTCTCCTGTTCCTCAGCGAAGGGGAGCACACACCCTCTACCATCCCACTCTAGCCCACCAAGCCACATCAGGATCAAGCTCTTCTTCCCCTGCGGCCTGGAGAGGTAGCCCTGCCAGACAGAAGTGGTGCAAAAGCAGGGAACAGTCGATGTCAGAAACAGTTCCAGCTCCCCTAACCAGAAGGGAGCTAGAGGGCCTCGCTGAGACTGACGCGCTAACAGGGACCATGCACAGACTGGACTCAAGCCTTCTACACAGATGCTGCCACAGGAAACCCAGGCTTCACGTGGTTCCCGAACTTTAACTTTCTACGAGATATTTAAATAAAGTAACATGACTATCTGAAATAACAGTGATACTCATTTATATCTGCCAACTGCTTTTCATTCAGCAAACACTTAAAATTATAGACGCATTTCAATTAAGCTACATGGTGTAATTGCTGAAAGGATGAATAATTTAAACCACAATAAAGTATGAATGTAATATTTACTGTAATCAACTCTGTTGTTCTGATAAAGCTTACACGATTGCTAAGTTGATTCATGTAACGTAAAGGTCCTGTTGACACAACTACGAACAATTTATGTGGGAACTTCTATTTGTAGAATCTGAGATGGTGAGTGCCTATCTTTGCTACATGCATTGGCTTAGTGGCTTGTAGTTTTTTGTGCAAGAAATTTTTTCTTCAAAAGCATAACTTTATCAAATAAATTAAGTACTCATAGATTTATGTCGATATTATCATGTTTTCTGATGATTTCAGGCAAAAGAATTTTAAAGAAGTATATGCAAGTTATCATTAACAATGTATTTAAGATCTTGTTTTCTCCTCAGTAGTCTACTTAACCTGCATTGGTTATTCAAATTAACAACTTAGAGAAAGAAAACAATCATAACAAAAGCCATAAACTAGTTTGCTAGCTCATGAAAAAACTTAAACTAATTCAAAAGGGGTTTATGTGTTTATGAAAAAATTAAAATGCATATGCATAACATTAAAAATATGAAGGAGGATGTTATCAAGTCACAGACATATAATAGATAATGCCTTATATTTTGCTTAGATATTAACAAAGTAATTTAAAAACAAGAAAAACATGCATTAAGTAAGACTTGGCCTTGTTCTTGCTCTATTTTTGTTTTTTCAAGACAGTTTTTTTTTTTTTTTTTTCTGTTTCAAGACAGGCTGTTCTGGAACTATCTTTTTAGATGATGGTGGCCGTTGAACTCTCAGAGATCTGCATGCGTCTGCTTCCAGAGCACTGGGACTAAAGACATGAGCCACCACTGCTCAACTTAGTAAGGCATTAAAAAATACCTCCAAGAAACCAGTCTAAATTTATAAATTTCTCTTTGAAGAAAGAGGATTTATGAAAGAATAAAAGCACAAACAAAAGACATATTGAGCTGCAGCCAGCCCCAATGGCCCACTTAACTAACAGTATCTTGGTGATCACCAGTTTTATGGAAAAGAAACCTATCTGAGTACACACTGCTTGTAGCATTACCAAATGTTTACATAACATTTGGGAGTAAGGAGATGCTGAACTATGAATTGGGCACAGTTTTCTGTTTGTCTGTTAGTCACCTTAAATAGCAAGCATATAAAGCAGAAGTCTACATTGATATCATGCAGGTTTTACCTATTTTAGGAGAAAATGAGAATAGCTGAATATTGTCATTAAGCTACCAAATATTATTCTACTATTATTTGGTATTTTAAGGCCATAATAATTAAATTAATTTTTTGTTATTTTAAAGTTACCAAACTACTTTCAAATGAATAACATGTCTCAATGTCTTGTTATAAAACTCACACACTGAACAAAATTTTCCTAGTGAATTATAAAGTATGTTAATTATACTATTGGTATCTTCTCAGGAATGATGCTGGATACATAAAAGAAAATAAGCATTCCTGGCAAATTAGAGTATGTCTCTTGGATTACCCTACATGAATGATCAAGTGTTGTTATTATTATTATTATTAGTAGTAGTAGTAGTAGTAGCAGTATTACATAGATCCTCTATATTCCTGCAAGTAAATTGTTCATGTAGCCATAGAGAAAATATCACAAGTCATTAGGAATGATTTATGGACTAACTGCATAATAAATTGTTTCTCATTCTTGTTACTCTCATTCTAGCAAGTCTCAACAACATAAAAGAATTATCATCGAGTACTTGAAATATAATTAAACTATTAGTATATCAAATGATTTTTCAAAGTAACTATTCAAAGTTGTAGCACTGTGCAGACATGTTTTGGTGAGGCCTCCCCTCATATAAAGTGATCCAAAATCTCAATATAAAATATAATGTATCCTTGAGTGAATCTAATGTAGCAAACATAATAAGGTGCCAAATGTAAATTTATCAATAGTTAAATATATGTGATTAATAACTGAGCTTAAAGAACCTATGACTAGGAAATCCAAGAGCCTCTAGATCCCTACAGCTGAAGAGTGGGTTAGTACATACCTCCAATCATAGCATTAAGGTATATGACGACAGGTGACTACAACTTAGACATCAGTCTAGGCTGTTAGACCCTATAACACATCAACAAACAAATAAACTAAAAACCCCTGAGTATGAAGTGCAGAAGGAAAGATATTACTAAAGAATACTTATACCCTGGAGAGTTAAACACTGGAAAATATTGTATTGAAAAAGACAAAGGCGTCATATTGTATAAACATTGGGTTTCCCTTTGTCTTGTGACTTCATCTCAATATCGCTTATTGTCCAGATCGAATAAAAAGCCAATGTTGTTCATTCTAGGAGACAGACTAGAATTCCGTTTTGCCTAAGAAGAAAGAGGATGTTTCCAGTGGAAGCAAATCAGGACAATAAAACCATATTAGGGCAATAAAATATTCAATGCATCAAGTAAGGTAAAATGAACTTATACAAGCAAACCTATCCTGATATTATCTATTATCATGTTTCCCTGGAGAAAATTACTACACAAAAATGATAATTAAAATAAAAATAAAACAATAGAGATAATACAAAAAAAATAAAATGAGGGCTTAGACATGGAGGGAGAAAACCAGTGGGATTAGGGAGCATAACATGAAAAGTGGGGATTAAAGTGCATTCCTTACATGTTTAAATATAGTAATGAAAGCCATTGCAAATAACAAGTACTAATAAGACTGGGAAAAACACAAATCTGTGTGAGAACGGATGGTGGCTTAGACGGTGGGTTTGAGAAGAATTAGTGAAAGAGGTGCTTGTCTTAAGTTAGGAAAATTACCTACATGAGACATAATATGATAACTTGTCATGTTTTCAATTACTAATGGGCTTACTAGATGCAGAGAGGAGGTACAACTGAAGTATTGTGTATCAACAAAGGCTCACACTGTGCAGCTTGCCCTGACATTTGACCTCCCCAACTCTCCTATCTCTATGTTCTGAATTGTGGAATTAATAGTGTAAGCTACAACAACTGGCTTTGAAATAGTTCAGGTGAATGGAAATGCCTGAGTCCTTGTAAAAGTTTTATCAGAAGCTTAAGATAAACTCAACACTCTTCATTGAATAGTTTCTCACCCTAGGATAGCCTTGGAAAAACCAAAGGAGCCACAAAACGTCATGAGCATGAAAAAGAAATGTGGAGGGAGACGGAGAGATGACAGAACTGGGAGAGGATGAGAGAGGAGGAAGAGGGGTAGAGTAATCATGATCTACTGTAGATATGTGAAACTGTTAAAGAATACATTTCATTAATGAAAAGAAGATACTTTGTACAGCAGATTGAGCATGAGTCAAGTTGTCACAGTGCCTCTTACTATTCCATGTTCAGCAATAGCACAATACTGTACTTCCTGTGTTCATGTAAGGAGAAGCAATGTGGAGCTGCAGCTGCTACATACTGTGTAGTCAGCTCGAATTCCACATGCTAAGTACTGCATTCCAGGCTTTCTTCTATCAGCACCTTACCTAGTTCTTGGATTTGACTAGCTTCTACAGGTAGTGCTATTTTGTCAATTTGATTACATCTGGAATCAACTAAATCTGAGCCACTGGACATACCTGCAAGAGATTTTCTTAATCAGATTATATGAAGAAAGAAGACGCACATGACCCCGGGCCACACCCTCTAATGGCAGCCATAAAAGATCATAGAAGGAAGTTTATGTTTTTCCTGCTTGCCATCACTCTTGCTAGCTGGTTTGTGAATCCTGTTTCTAGGTCATTTTCAGTTTCCTCAGAGCTCCAATATAGATTGAAAACTAGCAGCTTCCCAGGAATCTTCCAGAACTCCAGCCCCAGAAACAGTGAGCCTCCTAGATTGAACAGCTACTAGATTCTTGACTTTTAGTTGTGAGACCGCCATTCCTGAAAACACAGACTACATCCTGTAAGAAACATTATGTCATGTCTAGGCAGTAATTTCTTCCTACCAAATAATTAATACAGATTTCAATTTGGTAACTCTGATCTTTATGATTCTTCCAGAATTCCCATCTGACTCTATTATACTTCATCAATATGTTTTATTATATATTAATTCCAGCTAAAAGCTATTTATCAGCTAAAGATGAGAATCAATGAATTAATCCCCGTGGGACTCACTGACAGAATCCAATGGAGCTTGATTGATGCACTGATCGAATGAGTCATTGATCATTTAAAATGAACTTGTAAAGAATGATCACAGTAAAACTATAGGTTTTTAAAGGTACACATAGTTTAACCAATTAGTAATGTATAAACTTGTGTCTTCAATAGCTAATGTGCTATGTCAATGTTTCTTCCATACACTTCATACAGGTGCCGAGAAAACAAAGAACTAAGTAATTTCTTTTGTCTGACTAATTATGAACTCAAGCAATTTTCATCCTCTTCATTATTTTCTCTATGAATCTGAAATTTCCATCTTAAGAAAATTTCTTTGTATACTTTTAGTTACTACTCTCAATTAATGTCAAAACATTAGACACAAATACAACACATGTTATTGCTTCTTATTTAACTGGGGGTAACAGTTTAGATGGTTGGGAGGAAAACCTTATGTATGAGGTTTAAAATGTGTTAAAAACAAAGTTAAACTAGTTACAACCTTAAACAGTTGCAGAAAAGTTTTTTTCTAATGACAAATTTAAAAGCAATTTGTTTAACTTTTTGTATTTTAATAAAAATAAGTTTAAAAGTTAAAATTTAAAAGCTTACAATGTGCATTTACTCATAATTAGTATAATGCCAGATAGAACTAAAAGTTGGGGGAAGAGGAACATACATGATACAATATAATAATAATGAACTGTTGTGTAATATCTTCATTTATTATTGTGCAACCTTAATTTAATTATTTTTATAAAAATACTACAGAAAATATTATTTCACACTCACATTTTCAGTTTTTATTAGAATCAGTAAGTTTATTAATGATATCATGATTATTGTATTACTAATTCAAATAATTAAAAACTGTTCAGAACAATCATTTCATTATTTGAAGAAATGAAGATACCTGTGTAAGACAGACTGGAAAATTGACTTGTATAGATGTAATTTTAGTTTCTTGGTGAAATACAAAATTTAAAATTTAATAGCCAAAGCTGCATAAGCTAACTCTTTGGATATCGTGGCATTATTTTTAAATAACGCTACATAATTTCAATATAACTTCAGTGAATATACCTTTCTGGTAGTGTAACCTATATCCATTAGTCTATTATAGTAGTGGAGACTTTAAACAAGTGTGCAATCTTAAATTCCATCCTATTTATAAAATATATAGGGGGACGTAATCCCCCTCAGGAACAGTCATAGGGGAGGGGAATAATGGGAAAATGGGAGGGGGGGGAGGAATGGGAGGATACAAGGGATGGGATAAACATTGAGATGCAACAAGAATAAATTAATAAAAAAAATATTCATAAAAAAAAAAATATAGCACACTGTCGTATGGTAGTCTGAGTGCAAATGGACATCGTAGGTGCAGTATTTAGTACTCTTGCTCCTCAGATAGTGGGACTGTTTTGGGATGCGTAAGGAGATTTGGGCTTATTGAAGAAGGTTTGCCACTGAGGGTGGCCGTTGCTGGTTTCAACTGCTGTTGTGATTTCCAGTTAAAAATCTCTGTTTATGCTTGTAGATAAGATAGATATGAGCTACCAAATAGTGTTCCATGCCTGCATGCCTGCTGAAGTGCTCCCTGCCATAGTGGCCATATACTTACCTTCTGGAACCATAAGCCTCATTATACATAGAATAATTATTCTGTGTATAAATTGCTTTTATAAATCACAACTCCAGATGAGAATAAGACACTTTGTCATGAGCCAAAACAAACAAGTAGAACAATACAATGGATAGCTAATAGCAAAATGAGAACACAAACTTTCAGCTTCAGTTTCGATGTTTTACTAAGGCCGTATCCCAGAGCCTATGCTTCATGAGGTCTTCAAAAATATTTTACAGGTACTATATTAAAGAGATACAGAGAGAGTGGACAGCCTTGTCTTGTCCACTTGCTCAACTATGTTCATAGCAGCTTTATTCATAATAACCAGAATCTGGAAACAACCTAGCTGTCCCTCAACCAAAGAATGAATAAAGAATCTGTGGTACATTTACACAATTGAATACTATTCAGTTATCAAAAACAAGGAAGTCTTGAAATTTGCAAGCAAATGGATGAAACTAGAAACGATCATTCTAAATGAGGTAACACAGACCAGGAAAGACACACATCCACTTTCTGTGGATATTAGACCAACATGGATGTCCTCTGAGAGACTCCACTCAGCGGGGGATGGGGACAGATACTGGGACTTGCAGGGGTACTCAGGGAGAAGAGCTGTGAGTTGTATGAAAGATATGGGGGATTAAAGAATGGGGGGGTTGTCAGAAGATCCACAAGGAGATTCTCAAATTGAGGGATCTGGATCCAAGGGGGACCTGCAGAGGATGATGATACACCAACCAATGACAGTGCACACAGAGGATCTAGACTTCCTGTTCAGTTGTAGGCAATGGACAGCTCATACTCCACATGGGAAAGAGGAAGGAATGGAGGACGGCCTCTGATAAGATCTCTGGTGCCTGGTATTTGATATCTCCCCTTTGGTGAAAAGGCCCTATGGGAACACAGAGGAAGAGGACACAGATTGTCCAGTGATACCTGATCGGCTGTGATCAGATTGTGGTGGAGGAGGACCCCACCTGCCAGAGCTCTAAGGGAACAGAATAGACAGAAGGAAAGGGGAGGGTGGGCACAGGAAGATAAGAACAAGGAATTACAATCCAGAAGTAATATAAATTTAATAATAATAATAATAATAATAATAATAATAATAATAATAATAATAATAATAAAATTTAAATTAAAATAATCTTACATGCACACATATTTGAATTAAAAGACTATGCATTGAAAAGTTCGCTTATCTCACACAGGAAGTCCTGAGAAATGATCAGAATGGCGTATTTTCAGAGCCTTCCTTCTTGGTATAATCAGCACATGTGGACATGCTGAGGCACATCCAGACACCACACCCATGCACTAAACTAACCATGCTTTGTGTTCTGACAATTCTCATGTCCCTGCCACTTATTGCACTATAAAGACATGAGGATTATATATGCATGCGATCATCCCCAGGCTTATCTGGATCTGGGAAGCAGTTCACTCTTGCATGACAAACACTAAACCATCTCCCTAACACTCACTTAAACTTTTAAAGACAAAATTGATTCTCTTGATGCTTCATACTCTCCTTTTACTCTTCTTTTAACTATTAATTTATTCAGATTACAACTCAATTGTTATCCCATCACTTGTATCCTCCCATTCCTCCCTCTCTCCTGCTTTCACCTTATTCCTCTCCCTTAGGTCTATGACCGACAGGGACCTCCTCCCCCACTATATGGTCATAGGCTATCAAGTCTCATCTTTGTAGCCTGCTTATTCTTTCTCTGTTTGACACCAGGCTACCCACCAAAGGGAAGTGGTCAAATATGGGGCAACAGAGTTCAAGTCAGAGTCAGTCCCCGCTCCTCACATAACTGTGGAGAATGTCTGTCCATTGGCTAGATCTGAGTAGGGGATCAATGTTTACAGCTTATATTGTTCTTGGTTGGTGCAGTAGTTTGAGCAGATGCCCCTGAGCCCAGATCCACCCATCATGATGTTCTTCTTGTAAGTTTCTAGGACCCTCTGTATCCTTCTATTTTCCCATTCTCCAATATTTCTCTTGCCTATGGTCCCAGTAGGATGTCTTCAGATCTATCCCAATCTCCTGGTAAGTGAAGACATTCATGGGGCTTGTCTTTGGGGCTAGTGTCCAATTATAAGTGTGTATATACCATGTAAGACTTTCAGCTTATGTGTTAACTCATTCAGTCTGATCATTTCTAGTCCCATCTATTTGCCCACTAATTTGGGAATTCCTTGTTTTTAATAGCTGAGTAGTATTCCATAGTGTAAATGTACCACAGTTTCTTTATTCATTCTTCAACTGAGGGACATTTAGGCTGTTTCCAGGTTCTGGCTATTATAAATAAGGCTGCTATGAACATGGTTGAGCATATGTTCTTGCGTTCTGGAGCATTTCTGGGTATATGCCAAGGAGTGGAATAACTGGGCCTTGAGGAAGCCCTATTCCCAGTTTTGTGAGAAAGCACCAGATAGATGATGGCACCTATCACCTATCTCCTTTCATTCTTGTAAGAAAAACTACTCTTAGAAATCAGGCCTCCCTATAGTTTACATTATCAGCTATGAAGATCAATCATTAACATGTATTTGTTATAATGAAAACATTTTCCAACATTAATGACATTCACTCATTCACTTAAATTGTATTTAGTATTGTCATGGTTTCTATCCTGTATGCTGGCCACTAGTTGGATTACTGCTTTCAGAAAAAAAAAAAAAAAAAAAATCTTAATTTACAATGATGGCTGAAAACCAAACAAATGCTTTACCATCTTTAAGTTTTGTTTTCTTACATTATCTCCTTAACACAAGCCAATACTTTCTTTGAGTTTCAAAATTATTGACATTTTTTCTTTATGTTTTGTATGGTATAATTTTGTGCTTGAGTTTAGTAAACATCTTATTTAATGTATTTTCTTTTTAAAATTATATTTACTTTCTTTCCAGTTGTACTCTATGGGCACATGCTAACCTTGATAATGGTGTTTCCAGATTCTGATTGAAAAACACTTTGAGCAAGCCACTTTGTCCAATCTTTCTCTCCCACATTCCCTCAGATTAAAGTACATTTCTGAAAAACAACAGTGTATAATAAATTTGCTTCTGAACTTATTATAGTATGACCTTTGAACTATTCCTGTATTAGATGCATTCGCCTGAAGACATGGATATAATTTTTCATACTTCAACAATTCTTCTAGTATAGAATTATTTTTTACTCATTTTTCTATTGACTGCTGTCTACTGCAAAAAAGAAGGTTTTCTGACCATAGTTGAGAGCTTAAAAATAATTTTGTTATTATATTACTATCTACATATTACAATATATTACATAGTATAATAGCATATCATTATTCCTTACTATTCTCATACCTGTCAAAGTCCTTTCAAGTTTTCTGCCATCTACTCATGTTGAAAGTTACACACACACACACACACACACACACACACACACACACACACACAAACACATAGGGTGGGGGGAGGGGGAGAGAGAGGGGGGAAAGAGAGGGAGAGAGAGAATCTGTATATGTTCTTTCCAATTTGACACAGATTTTATCATCTTGTCTGTCTTCAGAACTGAGTAATATTCCATTGTATTTATGCATCATATTTTTCTTATTCATCTGGTAATAAGAAATCTCAAAATAATAATCTAATAATGCATTTAAAAGCTGGAAGGAGGGAACCAAACTCCAAGGGTGTAACCAAAATCAATCATGGCTAAAACTAATGAAACTTATTAGGAGAAAATACATTAAATAAATCATGAAGACTCAGAGAAAGAACAAATTGATCCTTAAAAATAAGATTCTCAAATAGTAAGAGATAATAATGAAAAGAAAGATAAAATGAAGTTTGATAAAATCATAGTTTAATTTTATAAAAGGAAAATATAAAAGAAATGGAAAATCTTAAATGTATACAAAATAGCAACATTAAAGTATGATTAAATAAATAATTTCAAGAGGTCTATAGCTATCAATAAGCTTGAAACTGTAATAAAAACTTTCCTAACAAAGAAAAACTTAGGACCAGATGATTTACTGAACAATTTTACTAGAAATATAAGAAGAATTAATACCAATATTACTGAAAAACATACTAATAAAGAAGAAAAATCCCAAGCTCTATTAATGAACCCAGTAGTAACACATACCTAAGCCATATGAAAACAAAATATAAAGTTTGAGAACAAGGTAAGGTTATTCACTCTCTCTGTTCCTATTTTACATATTGTGTGAAGTATTTATTATGTAGAGTCACAGGTAAAATTTAAAAGGGTAAAAATGTGAAATGGAGATATGACATTCATATTTGGTTGACATATTTTCTCCTAAGTATTTTAGCAAAAACTTTGATAAATAACTTCAGTTAATTGTAAGGATATTAAATTAACACACAAAACCCAGTAGCCTTATTTTATATAGATGAAAAGCAGACTTAAAAAATACAGAATATAATCCTCTTCATGATAGCCGTACAATAGTAAAATAGATGAAAACAATTCAGTCAAGAAAACAAAGGTCTCAAAAATGAAAAACTAAGACACTAGAAAAAATAAAGAAATAAGTATAAGATAGAAAGAAATGCCATACTCATGGATTGGAAGAATTAATACTTTAAAAAGATTATACTAACAAAAGCCTTTTAGAAATTCAATGCAGTCCTAACCAAAGTTTCAATATCCTTATTTGCACATAAAAACACAGAATTTCTATGGAAGCATTAAAGGCTACAGATAAAGAATAAAATCTTTAACCTAATACTATTAGAGAAAGTATTATCATACATAATTTCAAATTATGTAGGAGAGACATAGTCATAAACCATGTATGGTGCTGGCATAAAAAGACACATAGAAAAGCGCAGTAGAATTGACAATCCAGTTATAAGTTGACACAACTATACTCATCTGAGTTATGACAAAGATGCCAAAATTAGACAGCCAAGGAATAGACACCTTCTTCAACAAATATTTCTGAGACCACTGGATTTTAAAATGTAGAAAATTAAAGCTGGATATCATCTTTCATATTCACATGGTTTAACCATGTGATTTCATGCTCTCTCACACAAGACCTGAACCTGCTAGAGAAAAAGAAATGCATCACACTTCCACTTAGAGGCACACAAAAGAACCTTCTGGATGATACTCCAGTAGTACAGCAAATATGACAAAATGAAGCTAAAAATGGTTTGTACAGCGAAGGGAGTTGTGTAGGAAGTGGATAGGTGGCCCAAAGAGTGGTAGAAAATCTTGAGGTCTTTAATCCACTTGGATTTGAGTTTTCAGAATATTCTCCACAGTTGAGTGGAGAGTGTGATACGACTTTCTCACATACTCTGGTGCCTCACATTTGACCATGTCCCCTGGAGGGGGAGACCTGGTGGCACTCAGAGGAAGGACAGCAAGTAGCCAAGAAGAGACTTGATACCCTATGAGAATATATAGGGGGACGTAATCCCCCTCAGGAACAGTCATAGGGGAGGGGAATAATGGGAAAATGGGGGGGGGGAGGAATGGGAGGATACAAGGGATGGGATAAACATTGAGATGTAACAAGAATAAATTAATAAAAAAAATAATTAAAATCAAAAAAAAAAAAAATCTTCCCAAGCTGTGCATCAGATAAAGGATTGGGGTCTAGGACATTCAAATACAAAGAAAAAACAAACAAAAACCACTTACGAAAAAGTGAGAACAAGGTATGAAACTGACCAGAAAGTTCTCAAAGAAGAAATGGAAGTGACTAGGACACAGTTAAAACTTTCAACATTTTTAGCTATCAGAAAAATTCAAAATGAGGATACTTTAGCAGTCTATCTGATTCAGAAAGATCTGGCCATCATCACTAGTGCATATGACAGAAGTGTGTGTGTGTGTGTGTGTGTGTGTGTGTGTGTGTGTGTGTGTGTGTGTGTCCAAAGAAGTACACATAAACATTTTTGGTGGAAGTGTAACTGGTATTGTCACTGTGGAAATCAATCTGGAGTGTTCAAAAAAATAAAAACAGACCTTCATTGACCCACCTACAACTCAGGCTACAACTAGGAAATTCATGCTCATTGTTGCTTCTAAATGCTAAAAACTAAAAGTCATTTTCTATTAATCTGTGTCTGGCAAAATCCTGAAGACTTTGGTCTCATAGTTAAAATCAGTTTTCATGTCCGTTTCTGTATTGAGCTTTTTAAATATGTCTCAAAATCTGATCTACAGTATCCATAATGTGGCATATCATCTCTGAGGGCCACAAATACATATTATGGTTTTACATGATTTTCCTTTCTGTTTAGTTCTTTAGTTTTGTTCCTCAGAAATGTATGTAACCTATTGATATAAGTCACACAATTGACATTGGCAAACAAATGAGGGACGCTAGATGAAAATATATCAAGTAGTGTAATAAAATCATAATATACAGTGTCTTTTGCTATTCTGAGCTATATTAACTATAAAATAGAGAGTGTGATATCATGCATGAAGATGAGGGATTGGCATTTTATTTAGCAGCTTTTCTACTTTTAATTGAAAATATATCTTCATCTAATATATTCTGATCGTGGTTTTTCATGCCTCAATTATTCACAGATCTTCATCATCTCCCCACCAAACCATCTCTCTCTCTCTCTCTCTCTCTCTCTCTCTCTCTCTCTCTCTCTCTCTCTCTCTCTCATATATATATATATATATATATATATATATATATATATATATATCAACCATCAACATGCATGCCATGCTTGAGGGATGCTTGAGGGATGGTTCAGTAGTTAAGAGCACTGACTGCTCTTCCAAAGATCCTGAGTTCAATCCTAGTAACTACATGGTGGCTCACAAACATCTATAATGTTATCTGATGACCGCTTTTGGTGTGTAGATGTACATGTAGGAAGATCGCTGTATATATAATAATATATAAATACTTCTTTTTAAAAAAGAAAAGAAACAACCAGGCCTTAAAAACAATGAAAATATTTAAAAGCATAAAAACACACATATATTCAATCAAACAAAGAGACAAAAGGAAAAACCATAAAAAAAATCTCAGAATCCAAAAGCAAAATACACACACACACACACAAAAGACCATTAAGATGAAAAGAATGTCCAAATAAATTAAATAAATGTCAAAGTCTCCCTTAAATTTTCGTCTTTATAAAAATTATCTTTTTAACACCTGGAAAACCTTTTTTTTAAACATAATTGTTTAAAGCATATTTTTCTGTGCCTCGCCTCGACAAAAGAATATATGATTGTGTATCTTAAAAGTTTTTATATTGTCAATCTAAAATTATGCCATAAATACTGACATTTAAGATCTATCCCAGATGTAATTATTTAGCACTGTGACTTGAAATTGAAGACTAAAACTGGAGAAGACTCTATATACTGACACCTTTTCCAAGTGGCAGCACAGGCATATGTGCATTGGACACAGGATAAGAAAAAGGAAAACAAAACGTTTCTAGGATGCTCACACAGAGAACATAGTTGAATGAGGATTTGCGTTATTTACAGAAAAGATGAAAGTAGAGAAATGAATTCATTTCTAAGATATTGCAGTAAGTCTGATTGCCAGCTTTTTAGTGAGTCATGGGATTTGTTTCCAGGTGTTCATGAAATGTGAAATATTTCTATATGGATCTGACAATAAACAAATAATAAATGTCTCTTCTTTTTATAGTTAATTATTAATATTTATTTTAATGGACTTCATTCAAAAGGATAATTGAAGAAGCCATTTTTGTTGGACACAAACATTTCCTTCAAGATGCATACAAAAGTTCTACTCAAGTCCATGTACATCCAAGTGTCTTCCCAGAAGAGGTCTTGGATCAATAATACTTGGAGCTACCAATTAATCCTGGCTTGATTAAATTTAAAATATAGTAGGGAACACAGTTCCTGTGTGACACTAAAATCAATGTGTTTATTAGAGTGAAAACAGGAAAAAAGAAGCTGGCATTATTTTTCTCTTCATCGGGTTTTGTAGAACATGATAGGCACTCTCAGGGGAGTGGACTGTCTCCTCTGATTACTAGCTGTCTCAAGCATTCTCTCAGGGAAGAGAAAAATAGGCTTCTTAAAGTCTGGCATACAACTGAAAGTTGGATGTAGAAAAACAACTTTGAGACAAAGAATTGAGAAGTTATTAAATATCTGCAATATCACTCACAATCAAATCAGGAAATCAGAACCAATACGAAACATTTAAAATATAGACAAAAAAAGTCTCTTATTTCAATTCTGTAAATGAGTATTAATTTGTGTCTCTTTGTATGTTCATGTATGTGCTCGTGCCCATTGATGCCAGGAGGAATCAGGTGATCTGGTGTGAAGCGCAGTTGTTGTGAGATGACCAGTGTAGTTCCTGAGAACAGAGATCCTGTCCCCCACAAGTGCAGCAGATGGTCTTAATCAGAGTCAGGGCTCCCCCACAGCTTTCAGTTGGTAACAGAGTTGACACACTGTAAAAAAATTTGACATTTTATACCCTTATACTTCTCTACTTGGATTTAGTATGTTCATGTATTAATATTTGAGTTATTTCTAAAATAATTTTGTTTCTATTTAGTTAATTAATTTAGTTATTTATTTTCTTTACATTCCATTCATAGTCTGCTCCTACTCTCCTTCCAGGCTCACCTTCCTCTCACTTCCCCCACTCCTCAGAAAAGGGAAGCCCCCTACCCAACCACCCCAGCTCATAAAGTCACATATGGATTGAGTTTCTCCTTTTTCCCTGTGGCCTGGCAAGGCAGTCACGTCAGAGAGACATGATGAAACAACAGTGTTCAAGTCACAGAGTGCCACTGCTCCCCTTACTGGTGGACCCACATGAAGCCTAAGCTGCCCATGAGCTGCATACAGAAGATCTAAGTCCAGTCTATGCATGGTCCTTGGTTGGTGCTACAGTCTCCACAGGCCCCTCTGTGCCCTTGTTAGTTGCTTCTTGTGGAGTGCCTGTTGCCTCTAGTCATTTTATCTTTCACCACACATTTCCACTACACTCTCTATGCTTTGACTAAATGTTTGTCTGTGAGTCTCAGCATCTGTTTTGAACCTTTGCTGGGTGGGGCCTCTCAGAGGCCAACTGTCATAGGCTCTTGTCTGCAAGCATAGCAGAGTGGCATTAATCATTTTAGGCATTGGCTCTTTTCCAAGGGGTGCATCTTGGGTAGCGCTAGGCACTGGTAGGACATTGCTCCAATCTCTGTTCTATCTTTACGCCTGCACATCTTGCAGGCAGGGTAAGTTGTGAATCAAAGCTTTTGTGGTTGGGTTGGTGTTTTCTTCCTTCTGCTGGGAGTCTTGTCTAGGTAGCTGGTATCATCTTCAGTCTCCATGACCTCTGCCACTAGGAGTCTCACCTATAGTCCCCATCATATCTTCCAAAATACCTGTTCTGACTTTGATCTCCTGCTTGTCACAAAGATGTCCACACACACAGTATCTCTTTTCTCTGTACACCCTCTGTTCTCTGGCTCTTGCTCTCTCCAGGTCTGATCTCAACCATTATTTCTCTCTGCACTCCCTCTTCCAGTTTGTTCCCTCTCTTCAACCACTACCTCTGTCTCCTCTACTTCCCCTTTTCAGTGAGATGTAAGCAATCTCCCGAGGACGTTATTTGTTACATATCTCCTTTGGGTCTCTGAATTGCAGTATGTTTATCCTGCACTAAATTTCTAAAATATGCTTATAAATGAATATATTCCATATGTATCATTCTGGGTCAGGGTTACCTCACTTAGGATGATCTTTTCTAGTTCCATCCATTTGCCTGCAATTTTCAAGGTTTCTTTACTTTTAATGGCTGAGTAGTATTCCATTATGTAATGTACAACAGCTTCTGTATCTTTTCTTTGACTGAGGATACTTAGATAGTTTCCAGATTCTCTAATCAATTTGGAATTGATTGTGCTAAATGGTGAAATATATAGTTCTAATTTTATTCTTTTGTAGGTAGATACCCAGTTCTGACAGCACCATTTGTTGAATATATTGTCTTTTCTCCATTATAAGTTTTTGTTTATTTTCTAAATATTTAGATGGGTATAGGTTTGTTGGTTTACCTACAGAATCACTTTTGTTCCATTTGTCTATTATTTCATGGTAAAAAGTGACTTCTACAACTGTCAATAATTCATGTCATATCATTGTGTCCTGTTAATGAGCAGCCCTGTCCATAATTCTTGCGCTTGAGAGGTCTTGGGATCCTTTATGGCTTTAGGTGTCAGTTTTTAGGATGTGTGTGTGTGTGTGTGTGTGTGTGTGTGTGTGTGTGTGTGTGTGCATGTTTCTGTGCGTGCATGCTTGTGTGTGTGTGCATGTGTGTGTTGCCTGTAGTTGGCCTATTACAGACTTGACTTCACATTGTTACTGAACACAGAACTAAGGGGATATAGACATACCAGTCTCTGCCTTGATCATCTCAGCCAGGTTTTTCTTTTTTAATCTGCTCATTCTTCCAGGAGTACGAGAAAGCAAATCAGACCAAGTGGTGGGTTTTAATCTTTCAGTTTTTTGAATTCATTTCGATGTCTAACATTAGAAAGTAAGAACTTTAAACTTGATCAGCAACAACAGTCTCAGGAGGGCAAGAAATTATGGCAGCTACCATTTCCAGTTCAGCTATTTGGTTCTGGGAGTAACAATGCTTGTTTTTCCATTAATGGGCTGTAGGTGAAATACTGAGTAGGCTAGATCTGACTGTGGATTGGTCAACTGTGCTCACTGGCTGGAAACATGCATGTTGTGGAGCCCCTATTGTCAGCGTTCTATCAAAAGTCTATTTTTCAAATGATTTAAATGATGCTTTAACATAGTAAATGAACCTGGGAAACTGTTCTGCTTTTAGCTCCAGAAGTGAGCATCAATCTAAATCCCAAGTCCCTGGTCTCTGTGGACTGTGGATTTTGTCCCTTTTCAGAAATAACCACTAGGGAAATAGGCAGCTGGAATTATCTTGAGAAATGTCTGGAAATAGATTTTATATCCAGCTATGGATCCAATAGTTCAGAGTAAGGGGTGTCCCTTCTTGCCTAGCTTCTGACTACAGGGTTCCAGGTATTGTAATTGGGTTATAATTAGAAACAATTTTGTCTAATATTATTGCAAATGTTAAGTCAGGTTTCTGACCACTACAACTAAATGACTTCCATATACACACAGTTAGATTTTTCATATTCGTATCTACTCATTGCTAAATAACTCATAATATTAGAAATTCCAAACACCATCCAAATATACTGTGGTAATTTTCCTATCCTATTCTTCAGATGTTAGTTGTTTTATTTTAGTTGATTCTTTTTTAAAACATGGGAACCTATAACTTTTCTGTATATTCATGGATTAGGTTAAATGACCTAATTTTTCACATCGACATCATGCTTTAAAGAATGATCACTTATAAAGACAAGGACAGACGGTAACTCACATGCATCCATAAGCAAAAGCGTTCTTTGTCACCTAAGTAAAAGGTATAAACTAGTAGAGAATATTACTCATTAAACTTTTTCCTATGATGTTAGAAGAAATATGTCACTTTTTACTATTATTCAAAGTAGGTCATGGCTTAAATAAATTGAGAGTTAAAGAAAAATAAACCATTGGAACCACTTCCAACATAGTGAGGAAAATTAGTCATATAGGTAAACTCAGATCCTATGACTGGTATGTTATCTTTTCACTTCTTTCCTATTAGGGCGAGGCAGTCCTATGCCTATTCTCTGTATGGTGAATGTCAGTTTTCAGTATTTGTAATCATAAGCTGTCTTTCCATAGAGAACGCTAGGCGGTTCTTGTACTAGCACATACTGGATTAAAGTCTAGTTCTACAACCTAGTACAATGACATTTAGTGGGAAATATCCAAAATCATATGTATCTCTTCATGAGACAGCAGTACTAAGGGTAAGTCATTACATTTGCTAAAAAGAATCAAATTTCCCAAAGGAATGAATAAAACAGATCACCTATTTTTATGAGAAAAGGAATATACTAGACTATTCAACATTATTCTTGATATACACTACAATAATATCATATATAATGTCAAGTCCCAGTCCTAAGAACATCAAATAGATTTTAAAATTTTACATTCAATATACTTTATAATTTATAAACTTATATAATTAGAACTAGATCCTGATATTTCATCATAGTTCTGTGTGACTAAAGATATGACAAGTGATTTTTTTGTCTCCGTTTGACTTTCTGTGTTTTTTACTTTTGAAAATCTTATACATATGTACAAAATATTTTTGCCATATTCATCCTAAACTCCATTCATTCAGTCTCTCATCAACAGACTCATCTTCCTGAAACATACAGACTATTTGTTTTTATAACTAAGTCCAATTACAGGAGCTTATATAAACAAATGTTTGGCATCCTCCACCAAGCTTAGGCAAACAAATACTAGTAGCTCCATTCAAGGAAAGTGACCTTGCTTCTCAGTAATTAATTGACTGTCATTAGCTCCTCAGTTAGGAGTGGAGCATCAAGGGCACTCCCCAACATTCACAATGGAAATTTAACTATCTTGATCACATGGAGGACTGATCCAATATTCAAAATGTTGTTATAAGCATTATTTTAATCTAGGTTTATGGCATATTCAGAAGCAAATTTATTTTGTAAAGTGTTCTCTTTATGAAAGGCAATAGAATCATCCTATCATCTGTTTAATATACAATTACTAAAAATAAATATAGTTTGGGACCTTTGAAATAAGCCCATTTTTATCTTTTTTACTTAAAGTTGTTAAAAGTTCCTCCATATATTAAGCAGTAGCCATCTATATCTTGACGTGCCATTGATGTTGAAGTGTAATGGGTCCTCATAACACTTGTGCACTGTACAATGCACACACATTTTTACTGACATGCTTGCACACACATCACTCTGTTTCACAAGTTCACAAATTGTGCAAATAATGCAAAGTGTTTCATTGTCTTTTGAATGCTAACCTTTTAAATATTAAAGTAACAATGGAACTTTCTGAAATAAATATAACAAAGAGGTATTCTAGTATGATTTTAAATACAGTGACTGTAGTCTGCTATAATTTTAGAGTGATCATTTTAATGATATAAGAGATACATTTTCAGTGTAGTATCAACATAAAGTAATGCCTCAAACATGGCAATATAACGATTACTTTTGAACAATAATAACAACAAGTCTCCCAAATGAAATTGTGTTAAATTTAATTATAGTACTATCAGAAAAATAACAAGCAATTGGGCTCTGACTAAGGTAGGGTGTTAAAAATGACTTGGCTTTTTAATGACTTTACAAATTAAAGCTAATTGACACTTCAAAATGATACAACATTATCATTAAATATAGTTGAAATTTGATTGCTCTTTAATCCCAATATAGTGTTTTGTGGACAATCCAAGGCAACCTTACAGGCTGATTTTCATTGCACAGAGCATGAGATGGGTTCACAGTAATAAGGACATCCTTGACCAGTTCAGCTCACAGCTAAAGCTTCACCCACCCCTCTTTTTGCTGCACATGCTGGCAGAGCAGCTTGCAAAAGATGAATGCAGAGTCATTTTCGTCTTCTCGTTTTCTCTATTGCCAATTATCCTTAATTATGGAGAACTTTTTCAGTGTATAATGGATGCTGAAATGTTAGTATGCTCATTATGCTGAGATTCTAGATAGAGTAATCTATTCTGATGAGCACGGGTTTGTTATAGTTGTGAAATCTCAAGAATTCCTTACTCTATTAACCTTGTATTCATACTACACAAAGCAGTTTCTCAAATAGTATTATTTTTTATTCCAAAGTCTTAGCAAAATGTCTTAAATGATACGAACTATAAGAAACGTTAGTGTAGCTTGCATAAAGGACGGTCTGCATCATAAGAAGACAGAAAAAAAAATCATCTGATAGCAGAAAATATGCATCCAGTACTCTATTTATGTAAAAGTCTGCCTTCCCTGTGTCAAGTGATATAGCTGACCTCTGAAAGGTAATATTCTGTCATAGATATGTGCTCATGGTCTCCTCTACTTATATTACTGCCTACGTAATGAAAAACTTCTATGATGAGCTTGTCTGTCTTTCCTTTGGCTGAAATCGGGACAAGAAATAATATTCTGTATGAGATTTGAAAAGGCATGTAGAAAGACTATCTGATATTAAGTATCCAATTATTTCTCTATCCTCTTCTTTCTTGCACCAACAACATTAATGTTGTAGGTAAAAGAGGACAGGTTTTACATGCTGTTTCCAGCTTAAACCTGATCTTCAATATATGCAGATTTTCACATATACTGTTAATCAGCAGTCCCATCAGGACTTCAGGATATTCCAGGGTGCAGAATCACCAGCACTCAGAATTTGCTTTATAATCGGCTTTTATATTGGTTGCAATATGAAATAACTAAATTAAAATCTGTTGTTTCAACATTCAAATATTGAATACTTCTTCACTTGAAACCCTCTGTTTCTTCCCAATCTATGAGATGTACTAGAACAAGAGAGTTATAGTGAACAAGAGAAAAAAATCTCTGTGTCACCCCATTTAGCCTGCTATAGAAAGCTTTGCAGCCTTGCAAACCTCAGCAACACTTATCTCATGATTCTGGAAACAGGGCAGGTCGAGAGCAATGTATCAGCAGGTTTGTTGTCTATTAAAGGCTTATTTCCTGCTTCATGGAATCGCATTTGATCAATGTGTCCTCACAATGCAGATGGGAAACTCAGCTTTCTGAGACCTACTTTATAAAGGTTAGACCTGGTATTTGAATCCTTTGCCCCTAAGGCCTAGTTATCATCACACCAGTAATGAAGTTTTTTAAAAGGTAGGAAGGGTGTGTGTGTGTGTGTGTGTGTGTGTGTGTGTGTGTGTGGTCTGTCTGTGTGTCTGTGTGTCTGTGTGTCTGTCTGTCTGTCTGTCTGTCTCTCTCTCTCTCTCTCTCTCTCTCTCTCTGTGTGTGTGTGTGTGTGTGTGTGTGTGTGTGTGTGTGTGTGTAAAGCCATAAACACTTGGAGCATAATAATTTTCAAAGCTGGATCTTATTAAAGGAATTCCTGTAAACTATATGAGGTTAGAGTCTAGCATAACATACACCAAGTATATTGCAGATAGCAAATTCTAGCCTGGTTTACAAATAGTCTCAATTTTCAATGCTTAAACTGAATAGTCCTTGCTAAAGTTATTTCAAAGCCCACTCAATAGTTACACATGCCAGTGTCATGGAGCAAGGAGTTGAAGGTCCTGATCAGGCATATGATCAAGGAGACAGCTTACATTATGGAGATGACAGAGCTACTAGCATGTTTTAGATACAGACCTTAAAACATTTCATGAAGAAGTTGACCCATTTATCATAATCTAAGAGATTGTACTACTCTACTAAAAATTCCCGAGTTCAGATTCTGATTGAATATCAAGAGGCTCACAACTGCCTCATGTTCCAGCTCTTCAGAATCAAATGCCCCCTTCTAGCCTTACCGACAGTAATGAACATGTGGCATACAATCACACAGATGCACACAGACACACATGACTGATGACAGTGTAGGAAGTAAGATACTGTGATATGATCAGTCCTAAATGAGACATTTATATTTTACGCTCTTCTTCTTCAGAGTCAGGGATCATTGAGGAAGGTGAGATGGAAAGATAATAAGAACCAGAGGTACTAAATGACTATGAGTAAATGGTGTTTCCTCGACTCTGTAGAAAACTTACAGGAATGAATTCTAAGTGGCTTTGGCAGCCACTCCAACCAGATAAATAAGCCCCAGTATGAAGAAGGGAGGTTGAAAGGCTTCCCTTATGCTTATGGACCCTGCTATGTAGGCTAAACTCCACTAGAAGGTGTAAATCCATGGGTATTTGGACAGCAAAAATTAGGTTTGATTAGTTGAAGGGAGAGAGAGAACAATTGAATTGTGTGACTATGAACTCGAGGTGGTTCTGGAATTATATGACAGAGGATGTTGAATATATTTAAAACCCATTATACAATATTTTTCAAAAAGCTAATTAAAAATCATCATGAGATAATCAATATTTGTCATAAACTATCCTTCGTGTTGGGTAATTTTGTTCAATTGTGTGTTATTGATAACAATATGTGTATATTTTGGGTAGAGTGTATTTTTTTTTAATTTATGTTCATTGGTGTGTGGGTGTCAGATCTTGGAGTTACAGACAGTTATGAGCTGCCATGTGGGTGCTGGGAATTGAACCCAGGACCTTTGGAAGAGCAGATGGCTCATAACCACTGAGCCAACTCTTCAGCCCCGAGTGTATATTTTTTTCTACCCCAATATTCTAATGTTTGACTCCTTTCTGGGATCAAATTTAACTCCCAAATGAAAATGTTTTTTCCTATTAAATATTCTAAAAATATCTTGACAGACATCAATTCAAATGTAAGAGGTGTCAAGGCAACTAGAAAATATGCTCATCAGATTTTATTCTAAATAATAAATGTTTACATCTGTTTTCTGAGCATATTGACAGGGCATATAAATCACCTCATCTCCCTGGCAAAAGTTTGTTCAGTCCCATCCTATTTCCAGACCACGGGTATTAGACAGATTACAGACTTTCTAAATCACCATTTTCCATTTGTTTTCTCTGTTTTGCAAAGCAATCTCTCCTTATCTTTTCTTGTCACATTCCATTACAAGTGGCAGAGGAAAACAAGGTTATGCCATCTAGAGTTCACATGGTAAAGTCTTCAGTTAAATAACTGTATAGCTACCACACATTCTTTCCTTTACCCAAAATAAATTATTTTGCCCATTTTATCAATCATTCTAAAAAATAATTCTTTTTCTTTTAGAGGCAAATAATGTGCTCTTCATTTTTGTTTAGAGAACTCATATCTATTTTAGCAATTATATTTATAGTTGCATTCTGTTCTGCTCAAGCTATGTACCTATTTATCCTCTAATAAGATAGATCCACTCCTCCCCAGTTCCCTCTGGTCTTCTGGTCCCAAAACTGTAATCTGTGACCTCCAAACTACTTCTAAACTCTCGTCAAAAAAAAAAAAAAAAAAAAAAAAAAAAAAAAAGAATTTCCCTACTAAAATCACAAAATAAATCCCATCATCAAAGACCAAAACACTAAAGTATCTCAGAGTTTTAACACATAATTAATCACATTGGTCCTCAGCATGACTAAAAATTCAATTTCGAATATGTTAAAGGGTTCGATCATTTATAATAACAAAAACTAAAGACTTGGAGTTTAGGTTTTATCCCTGTTAAATTGGAGCACTAAAAACTTCAACACAGTCCATACAAAGAGAGCAGAACAGTTGCTTTAGAAAATAGAATTAAACATGTTTTAAGACAGTGATTTTTAGGCTTTGAGAATGCAGGTAGAGTGTAACGATCAAGTTTTAGCATCATAAACAAATGAACTCTAATACTACAGAACAGTGTAGAAGATCAATTGACCAGGCAGCTTGCAGGAGCCCGGTGGGCGAAACAGCATTTATCTTGTTAATTTGTAATTTGTATAGACCTTTATAACCTTGAAATAAGAAACATTTTGAACAAGATACAATAAAATGAGATCTGTTGCTTAGGAAATAAACATAAGTTAATATGATTAAGAAGTTTTATATATGGTATAAACATTACACCCATAAAACAATCATATGATTTTTTTTTTGGAAGTAGAAAAAAAATCAGATACAATTTTTATTTTTAGTGAGAGTCAGACATATTTGACTCTCTTAGCCCATAATTTACTGAGCTAGCACAGGTGCCAGTGGCTGGTCACCTTGTGGAGGTGACTCCACTCCTGGCCTTCCCTGGCCAGCCTTTGGGCAGACAGAGTTTAGGAAGTGGGGGTCCTGCATTAGCATCTCCTGTGCATCTCAAGCAGCCCTGCAGTGGGTAAGGGGGAGGGGCCAGGGCAGTGGAGGGAATCAGGTGGCAGGAAGAAGTCAGCAGTCACTCTGTTGTCCTTAAAGATGGCTGCCTGGTAAGGAAGCAGGTGGCAGGAAGAAGGCAGATGGTGACAAGCAACTAGTGGGGGGAGCAGATTTAAAAATGCTATCAGTAATTAACTGTCATTTTCTAGGTTTTAGAGAGTGGTCAAAGCCTTGGTCAATCAGTGTCCGCAATTTCCTTTTGTACAGTTCGTGCTCAATAGGCACAGAAAACAAAACACGTGACAGCATTCCAGCATTTAAAGATTGGCCTAATCTTATATAATCTAATTTTAAATAATAGTAAATTTTGCTGTTTAGTCTTTAAAAAAAATGCTATCAGATTGTACTGACTCAAGGTAGCGGAGTGTTCCCATCCAGGCTCTAGTGCTGCAGGAATAACCCAAACCTGAAGGGGCTTCCCAAGACGTGCCTCTGGTGGGAGTCGGGTGTGAGATGCTGCATGGAGAGAGTGGCAGAGAGGGTACCTGCAAGTGACTGGCAGAGTGCGGCCAGCTCAAAGTAACTCGGAAGAGAGGGACCCAAATGTGATCACACTCTGGGGTGGGCATTTGCTTACCAATAATAGATGGTCTGGCTTTCTGTGAGTCTACATCGGGGTTCACGGTGAACAGTGCCATTGCTGGGTGGTCCAGCCATGCAGCAGAGTGAATTACCTGCACTCTGAGTCTCTGGAGAGAGATAAACAGCAGAAATTTACCGCAGCTTTGAATCTCCATCTGAAGACTGGGTGGTGATGGTGGGTTCATTGGGGAATGAATGGAGACAGAGGGAAATTTTTGTGGGAACTGAGATAGGATTCCAGACTTAAGATAATTCCAGAAGAGCCTTTTCCATACAAGGCTACCAATTTTATGTTTACTAATAAGAAAATGAGAAGATACCAGATGCTTGGCATAAATATTAGATTACCTGGCATGGACTGTTGTTTTTCTATTCTTTAATATAATCTCCATTTCTGTTTCTCTGTTCACATTCCTCACATCTTATAAAAACTTAAATGATGTTGAATTAAGGCCTACAACACAATTTTACCTTAAGTTTATTGCATCTTCAAAGAATTGAAAGATAGGGTTGATTGCATATGTTCAAGAAAAAAAAATTTCAGCCCATCATTGTTCTTTAGAAATAATACTATCTACAAAAATGCTTTGTTAAAAACTATGCACTTATGAGGCAGCTAGATTGAAGGCTGCCCTAATACCTGGCGTGTTTAGTGTGATAAAGTGTTCTATTAAGATAGAGTTAAGGGAGTAAGGGATTAATTTTGCTCAGAGTTCCAGGTTTCCAGGGAACTCATGACCACAAGAGCTCAGAACATTGGTCATATCTGGCCCATAAAATGGTGGCACCAACATTTAGAGTGAGTCATATCAAGCAATTATTCTAATCAGGGGCGTTCTTCCCTGGCCTTTCTGCCTACTGCCCGAATCTCTGTGAATTGTCATTGGGCTTCTCTCTGCACATGAGCCTAGATTTTGTCAAGATGACAAGTAAGGCTCACCATCAGAAACACCTTTTGTAGTGACAACTGTCCCTGTGTCCACAATAGGTTTTCCCAGAATGCCATAATAATTGATGCTTTCTAAGGTTCTTCTATTTTATTGTTAATGTAATTTTGTCTCCATTGAATGTGTCTTAAAAAGTAAAGCAAGAACACACCATAGATATATATAAATGAACCATTATATATTCTTCCAAATAAACTTTATATAAAAAAAAAACAATAAAATCCAAGCACAAGACAGGATTTATTTAAAATCTGTAATTTGTAGTCTCCAGTGTGTGTGTGTGTGTGTGTGTGTGTGTGTGTGTGTGTGTGTGTGTTTAATGTTTAGACTGATATTTCTTTTTTTTTTCTTTTTTTTCTTCTGTTTTCTTTTTTTTATTAATTTATTCTTGTTACATCTCAATGTTTATCCCATCCCTTGTATCCTCCCATTCCTCCCCCCCCCATTTTCCCATTATTCCCCTCCCCTATGACTGTTCCTGAGGGGGATTACTCCCCCTATATATTCTCATAGGGTATCAAGTCTCTTCTTGGCTACCTGCTGTCCTTCCTCTGAGTGTCACCAGGTCTCCCCCTCCAGGGGACATATTTACCTTTGGAATGTAGGAAGCACTTATTTTTTTCATTTTTTAAAAAATATATTTTATTAATTTATTCATATTACATCTCAATTGTTATCCCATCCCTTGTATCCTCCCATTCCTCCCTCCCTCCCATTTTTCCCTTACTCCCCTCTCCTATGACTATGACTGAGGGGGACCTTCTCCCGCTGTATATGCTCATAGGGTATCAAGTCTCTTCAAGGCCAAAAGTTACAATGGAAAATGAGCAACTTTAGAAAGATTTAACATTGTTTATAAATGTCAGAATCTATTCCTTACAACCCAAGTGTTTATAGTCAACATATCTTTAAATTAACCTATAGAATAATGTCTATGTCAAAACTTGAAACCTGGAGAGACATGGAAATTTACTTTAGAAAACTTATCTTGCTATTAATAACTAAGAGTATATTAGTGGACAGTATCTTATTTTATACTATTGTTCTTGATGGTGGTTTATTTAAATAAACGAGGATATTGTGACTGTACACTAATTTGGCAATACAACCATAGTTCAGTAGGTAGATAGAAGAATGTTAAAAATATAATATTAAGCTTTCACAACCTTATATATACTATAGTTCCCTTTAGGTAATAAGTATAAAACACAAGTTATAACCACAACTCAAAAAAATAGCATGAGGACCAGTGATCTATTGCTGAAGTTATGGCCAGTTAATCTCCCAAAAGCTCTGTGCCTTCAGTCATTAAGTATTCATTTAGATCATGAGTCTGTAGGTTGACAGTGTAGACTGGCCTTACCTGGACTGACTCTTATGTCTGATGATCAGGACAGATTGACCTCATGTGGAAGGCCGGGCTGGGGGATGTATCTTCTCCATTGTCTCCTTACTTAACAGGCTGACACTAGAATGCTAATAGGACAAAGAAGAAGAAAGGACAGACAAAATGAAAAGTGAAAGTTAGGAAACAGATAACCAAGGTGCTAATAAAGTTAAAAAAATATTAGTAGCGCTGTTGAAACATATGCGTTTCTATATAGGTAAGTGAATTTTTACTTCAATTATCTCTGTCAAAATGTTTTTAGTTACTAAAACTTGGATAATAATTTTTGTATTTACACTGAAACGATATTGTTCATACATTTCAACATTAACAGAAAAATGATTTTTATTGAAATTAATAATTACATTTGTAGAGAAGAGCTGGACAAAGGGTTAAATTTAGTACAGCAAGGGCACCAGATATACATGCAGGCAAAGCACTCATAAGGTAAAATAAAGCTAAAACTTGTAGACAGAATAAATAAAGGCAAATCATTTTTCATAAAAACATTTAATGGATATTTTTTTCTTTTTTTTTAAATTAATTTATTCTTGTTACATCTCAATGTTTATCCCATCCCTTGTATCCTCCCATTCCTCACCCCCCCGATTTTCCCATTATTCCCCTCCCCTATGACTGTTCCTGAGGGGGATTACCTCCCCCTATATATTCTCATAGGGTATCAAGTCTCTTCTTGGCTACTTGCTGTCCTTCCTCTGAGTGCCACCAGGTCTCTTAATGGATATTTTAAGGCAAAATTTCTTTTTTCATTTAGATTGAGGATGCTCTGAAAAAGCATAAACCGTGTGTGTTGGATCTACGTCCTTGTACATAGCCTGCTAGAGCTGCATCAAAACTTTCATTTTACCACATTTTTTCAACATGCCCAGAAAGCTGCCTGACCATATAGCCTTGAATTTAAATTTTTTCTAATAGCCAAGCCCAGTACAAAATCCTTTCAACATTGGTCCAGTGCTTCTAATGCATCCACTACGTTCATTTGTAGTTTTTCATGGAATAGTTGACTTGCAAAAATGGATGAATGCAGAGTCTAATGATGTTTGAAACTTCTGATCTGATTGCTATCAAAAAATCTACACTCGGAGCTCTGAGTGCTTTTACCTTTTCATTTTTGTTGCCCATTCTTGTCTGTCTGTACAGCAAGTACACATGACTTAAATACACATGAGGCTTGCATCTGTCTTTAAAATTGTTAAACGTTGTACTGCTAAAACCTGTCCTTACTCTCAGACAGTTTGTCTCACACAAAAGAAACATAAGAAGCACGATGTTGCTGTTGTTTTCTCAGTCAATTAAAGAGATTGTACATGGGCTCCTTCTGAATCTTGAAGATGACAGGTTTGACTTTTACACGTAACAGCATTACAGTTTAATTCATTATGCACAAACACTTAAATAAATGCAGTGTATATTTAAAATAAGATGATTCCCAAAGGAAAAGTTCCTCTTTTTATATGTATAATTTATATACATATCCATTCAAAAATTTTCAGAATCTTTCAACACAATCAGGGAAATCAGAGTTCATTAAAATTTGAATTTAAATTAGTTTTGTTAGCTTTGTTTTTAAAATGTTTTTAATACTGTATTTAATATGATATTTTATATGATAAATTAAAAATAAACCACTTTTTAAATTATAATGTTATAGTAATTGGGCCTTTCAGAGTTTAAGTTATATTATGAAAACACATGACCAATTTAGGTAAAAATAAGGCTTTTGTTATTTCATCAATATTTTTATTCTCATATTGTTTAGAACTAAGAGGACATCAGTCCCTGTCTATGAGCTTAACTGAAGAAGATGGCACAGTCAATAAAGCACTTGTCTTACAAGCACTAGAACCTGAGCTTGGATCCCTACACTTTCATCAAAAGCTGGCAATGGTGGTGTACACACCAGTGACACAAATGTTCAGGATGTAAATTCCATAGGATCCCTACAGCTTTTAGGACAACAAGCTAGCTCTGTATTCTATGAGCTACCCTTTGGTAATTTGAATAATAATGACCCTAATGAGCTTATGTGATAGTTTTGATGAGAATAGCTCATATGTTTATATGCTTTTCCCCAGGTAGAGGTACTGTTTGATAAAGATTAGGAGGTGTGGCCTTGTGGAGTAAGGATGGCTTTGTTAGAGGAGGTGTGCCAGTGAGGGTAGTCTTTGAGGTTTTTAAAAGCCTATAGCAGGCCCAGATTCACTTCCTGACTACAACTTGCAGACCAGATGTGAGCTGTCATCTATTGCTCCAGCACCCTGTCTGCCTACGTTCTGAAATGCTTTCCACAATAATGATCATGAAGTAACCATTTGATGCTGTAAGTAAGAATCCAATTAAATGCTTCCTTTTAGAAGTTGCCTTTGTTATAGTGTCTCCTCACAGAAATACAACATTAAGATAGAAGCTGGCACTGGCCTACTGTGATATGCTTAACCATGCTGAGTGTTTAAGGAATAAAGTATACTTTGGAACAGTGCCTTTAAGGAGAATTTTAAGGAGCTTTATGGTCCATCTGAGTAGGAGCTTGCAAGACAGTAGTGTTGATACCAATTGGGAATTTATAAACCTCAGGAGGTTCTAGAGGGGATAAATACTAAGACTGCAATTCAGATGTGTCAATCAGCCATTCCCTTTGAGTTGTGTCTGACAGAATTATTTTCATTGTAAGAAAGGTAATATTTGTTTTTATACCTTTTGGAAACTTCAGTTTGTAACTATTTTTAACAGGTCATTGTAATTATTGCATAACTAATATATATTATATATACATCCCCCAAAGTGATAAGTATGACAGCTAGTCAGAGGTTGTTTGATCACAATTTCTTCCTAATTAATAGAATGATTATATAAACCATGTGATATGACATCAAAGTATATCATATACTTTGATCAAAATCAAAGTCTGATAATTTGAGCATTACTTTTTGATTATTGACAATTCCATAATGAGATTAAGTTATTTAAATTCTGTAGATTTTCTTAAAACAAAGAGATTGATTTTAATGTACATCTCATTTAACCCTTAAATGTAGTTTTGCAAGTCTAGTGTATTGCATTTTGCAAATTTAAAACAACCCCTCATCTTGGAAAGCATTTGGTATTAGCATGTAATAAGCGACAGTCATTAAAACATTTATATGTACTGTAGTGTAAATTTCATAGTTATTGTTATTATTATTATTATTATTATTATTATTATTATTATTATTATTATTATTATTATTATTCCTTCATACATTACATCCTAATAGCAGCCTCCTCTACTTCTACTTCTCCAAGCCCCACTCTACCTCCCCTCAGATCTACTCCTTCCTAGTTTCCTTGATAAGAGACCAGGCTTCTGAGGGATATCACCCAAAGAAGCCATAAAAAAGTTACAATAAGACCAGGCACAAACACATCAAAGCTGGATGAGGAAACCTATTAGAAGGAAAAGAGTCCCAAGAGCAGGCAAAAGAGTCAGAGACACCTGCAACTCTCACTGTAAGAAGTCCCGCAAGAACACCAAGCTGTATAGCCATAACACCTATGCAGACACCTAATTAAGACCCATCTAGGGTCTGTGACTGTTGCTTCATCTCTTAGTTCACAGCCCAGCTTAGTTCATTCTGTGGGCTGTGTTCTCCTGGTATCATCAGACCCCTAGCTCCCTTAGTCCTCCCCTCCCTTATGTGGTGTTCCTGGAGCTCTACCTAATATTTGCTTGTGACTCTCTGTGTGCGCCCATCAGTTTCTGGAAAAAGCCTCTCTGATGTTAGGAATCGGGATTAAATTACTGGGACTTTTGTACATGGAAGTTTGGTGAAATTCAAGGCTTTAGTGAACTACTGTGTGAAGAAAGCAAACTTTCTATGGTTAATCAAGAAAATTACTATAGGCCTTTGGCACTGTGCAATGACATCCTATCACTTTTTCTTGAAAGAATAAAAGGCAACAAAAAAAATAAATCTTGCTTGTAGACTCAATTTTCTTAACCAAAATATTTTATTAACAACTTATTGACCGAGCCTATGTCAATTATAACCCGATTAACCAAAACTGTAAGAAATGAGGATTAATTGACAAAACAACAAAACCTTAAGGATATCAGTCCCGAGGAACGATTCTCCGGTCAGGAGCCGCAGGATTTCTTCCACTGGAACCGGGGGTAACCAGACCACAGAGCCTCACCTGGAGCTGGAGCTCTGAAGCCTTCCCTCAAGTGCTTTTCTCTAGGAGCGTTTTGAAGGGCAGCGATGAACAGTCAAATCTATCCCAAGTCTTCAATCCACGCAGCCGCCGGTTCTGGGCTCGTTTATATATCTCCTCCCAGAGTCTGTTCACAGGATCTTTTTCATCTGGTAGCAATTAAGCTCCTGCAGGAGGTGGTTGCTCTTCTAGTGAATTAACATCACCTGTTCTCTTACTAGACCTTTCGATCCCACACTTGGGATCCTAAAGAACAGGTTTCTCTCCTTCATTTGCTTATGTAAAAGCCTCTTTCCACTATAGGATAGAGAAGGGACACAACTATAATAATGAGGTTTTATCTTGTCAGGGGAAAATACGGAAAAAATAAAATAAAAATCGGGGTTGATAGTTCCATTCCAGTCGTTTGTTTTGAGTAGATTGTGTTGGGAGCCACTGTTATGCATTTGTCAAACACTGAATTCTCTACCTGATTGAGAGCTTAAGTAGTTCTACTTGTATTCATAAAAAGTTCTCCACTGAAGATGAAATGATTAGCATGTGTCCTCATTACTCTGCATTTTAATTATCTATTATTTATTTCTTCAATTCATTTTCTTTGTTATACTATGCGATATATAAAGTATCTATAGACACCCAATTAATACTGTCATATGTCTTATGTGTCTCCATATTTATGAATCTATGTGTATACTATATAGGTAAAAGTTACACATCAACATACATGTGGAAAAGATACACACACTTACATTTTCCTACATCACTGAATTCAAGTTCAAACATCATTGAATTAAAGTTCAAGCTGAGTCACGTTTTTGGACTGCAGGTTAAGTCTTTTCAACAGTCAAGTAGTGAGAATATTATGTATCCACAATCTTTATACCATAACTATAATATTGTGCTTCTTGTTCAATGAGTATTATAGTTATTGTTGCATGAATATTTTATTCAGAACAGAGAAAATGCCTATATCAAAAACATTCCCTGCTATTGCTGCCAAAACGCTTTATACATAGTAGAGGCTAAATGACTGGTTCCTTAAACATTGAAATTACATAACTTCATGAACCTCAGGTTCATTTTTTTCAAGCTCTTATGAAATATGGTTTATTAATAATAATTACTATTATTATAAATGAAAAGCTCAAAATGGTTATGAAATTAAATAATAAATAGTTGGTAACTATTTTCACAGATCTGCCAGTCAAATTCCAAGTGAAATAATTGTCTCAAAGGACTCTCTAGTAAATTTGAAAGTGCATGTAATAATATAATTTATAGTAATAATTATCCAGAAACAATTTTTAAGCGTAGAATAGTAGTTTGGGTTAAAATTCTAAAATTAAAGTACAGGACTCAATCTTTAGTAGTGCTGGATATAAATAATTTTTTTTATAGGATCAGTGTAGAAACTATTCAGATTGGTAGTTTGAGCCTCAGTATAGTTTTTGCTGAAGTACTTTGTGCATGTGTTTAGTATGTGCATAAGGGCTGATGATAAGGGTAACCCCAGGGATAACTCTGTAGATACTTAAGAAAACATCAACAACAGGTGTGCACTATTTATTACCCCTCACTACCCCTACTAGAAAAAGACAATTACACCCTAACTGAACACACAGCTACTAGCTACAATCTATTACTGAAAGAAAACCTTTTTAACATGTCCAGTTCTATTAAATCAGTGTCTCATTCTAACCTCACTTTTTAAAATATAGTTTTCATTTGAACTATAATTGTATCACTTTGCCCATTTCCATTTCTGTATCTCCTGAAGTTCCTTTCCTCAAACCCCTTTAACTGCATCCCTTCATTCTTATATTGCTGGCCCTCTTTCTTTGAGTATTATTGATACTTATGTATATGTGTGTATGCATAAATATACAAATATGACCTGGTGAGTCTGTTTTTGTTATTTATGTGTGTATGGTTATGGTTTCAATGATGACCCCTCTGCATTGGACAGTCAATCAGGCGCCCTATCCTGAAAAGGCTAAATATCTTTTCCTCAGTAGTAAATTGTTTTCTGCAGTCCTTCATCTTGTAATGGTACGTATAGTCATTTCCCCATTTCTTCATTAGCATGTCTACTGAGGTTGCCATTTTTCACATACTGTTAACTCAGTTATTTCCAAGAAAGAATGTTTCATATCAGTTACCCTGATATTCTATCTTTTCGAATTTTTCTGATCCATTGTGTAATATTCCCTTGAGCCATAGATACAAAAGCCTTGAATATAGATGTATTCATTGAGGTTGGGCTCACCAGGTCATTTTGGTTTCTTGACTGTGTCTCGTTATGGTTTTTCTAGTGATCTTCATTTTCTGTAAAGATATGGTTTAGGTTTTTTTGTTTTGGTTTTGTTTGTGGGGAGTTGTTATTGTTGTTATGATGTGGAGTGATGTCTGCAATTGTATGTAAGTATATGACTGAGATCTGGATTGTGGTTAGGAGTTATGCCGGTATAGCAAAGTAGTGGTAGTAGACTCTTTTATAGAATCCATTGCTTCATACATTCTTTTTAAACATCCAGTAAAACTTTGGATTTTTCATAGATATTCATTTGAGTGCACAGAACCATGAGTCTACTGATGAGAAATTAATGAGTCTTCCCTGCTTTCTATTATCATCAATTACATTAATAAAATATTTGCAATTTTGACTATTTTGTCTCATTGATATTTGGCCTTCTAATCATGTCTGAAGAAAAGCACCAGTGAAAGTCTGTGTAATGCTTGTAGAGTTCTTTACCTATCTTCTGCATGTTAACTCTTTGGTAGTAATTATTTCAGTGGCAAACATCATACAGATTGGTCAAACAACTACCAGTAACCCAAAAATCCTCCTTAAAATTTGGAATATCACATGAAGTCCAATCTTGACAACGGGACCTGTGTCAATCAGAATATTTGAAGATCTAAACCCTCATATTTTCTACTTTGATATTCTAGGAGGTGGCATAAAGGATTGAAAGCCATAATGTAACTATTTTCCTCTATTTTGATGTTTGTTTTTGATACAGGCTTTCTCTACTGTAAATATTATCTTTCTTTGTATGTTAATGTTCCAAATACTACTTTTATTATCTATTATCCTGACTCTTTTTTTTTTTTGCTTTTCTCTTTTATTTTTTTTTTAACTAATTTATTCAGACCATATCTCAATAGTTATCCCATTATAGACATGCCTTTGTTATTAGACAGAAATGTGTGATTCCTTCAACAGATTGGTCATAGTCATTCATTCAACCAGCTACATTTGGTTCTATTGATGGTGCAAAACAAAGCTGACTTTACAGTTAGATGAGACATGTTCCGTACTGAACTGGCTGGTTTATAATTTGCAGAGAAATTCTTTGACAGGTTCCTTATTTTTACAATACTGCTCGCATACTTAGGATCTGCTAGCAAAATGTTTTAGCTTATTCCTCTGGTGCTGAGGTAAAATACATTACCTGAAAGCAATTTAATACTGTGATTTTTTTATTAACTCTTATGGTTATAGTCCAGCCTTAAAGAAAGTCAAGGCAGTAATTAAAGCAACAACTCGAGGAGAAAAAAAATGGTAAATACTGCCTACTGATTGGCTAACTGGATTCTGCTCAACTCTCTTTTTGCCACCACCCAGGCAAAAATCCTTAGGAATGTGCCCACCCACAATGCATTGAAAATTATCATATCAATCATCAATAAAAACAATCACTCATGTTCATAACTACATGTAGAATTGACAGTGGAAGTTCTTCAATTATGGTTGGCATTTTCCAGGTGACTGTAGGTCGTGTCAAGTTGGCAAAGAAATTAAATGTAATAGTCATCAATGCCAAGAACAGAGACCCAAAACAGTGGGACTCATATTAATCTTTACTTGCCTAATTCTCTGAAATAGCTTTTGTGTTCTTTTTATGTCCTCTGAAGGACATTAAATAATAATAATATGAAAAAGAAAACCTAACAAACAAAGTAGAAAATGTTGTTTATTACCTTCAGGAAATTTGCAACCTATTTAGGGAGATAATATAATTACACATAAATAATTTATTTGATTCTCAGTTTTATCAGCAATAAAATAAAGATGGCAATTATTGCAGGGTACTGTGTGTTGGCAAGGGTGTATTAACAATGCTAATATAATGAGAAATAAAATTTGTATGAGATCATGATTAATGAAGTTCACATCTAGATATTTAATTGGAGTACCATCACTGTACTGGCCTGCAGTGACAGGTGCAGCTGAAGATATGTGAATGCATGTGTGTGTATGTGTGTTCTTAAGTGGCAGACACTAAGCAGAAAATTTATCATATACAGATTGTTGTAAATCAAGGAACTTAATGGCATCCTGTAAGTTTTTCCATATTATTCCATTGAGATAATGAACTAAATCATTTAGTATAAAATAGTGAATGTTAGAATTGAGAATGAAACTGACAGTGCTATAAAAAAACAGACGTGTTTTCTAAGTTAGCATTCACCCTTTTAATGATATAATTTCTGTATCATCCTATTGAAACTGTTATTTTGATATTCTGGAAACCAAACATCAGTTGTAAAAAAATCTAGAAGGAAAGTTTTGGTGAGTATCTGCATTTCATCTCTTTGAACTTGTTTTCCAAATTCTAACAGAATTCCTCGTACACATTGTAGGGGATGCTTGTGGTTACAGGTATATTCAAAAAATCTTCCATCTGCTGCTGATCTTACACATGCAACAAACACAGATAAGTGAGAACATAAAATCATTCTACACAAATGCTCTTTTAATCTGAGCCTTTTTTTAAACATACTTAAGCTAGGTTTCAGTGCTGCAGGACTCTGATAAAAAATCATGAAAGTCAGAAAGAGAAGGTTAACTGGTGCGGTGCTCAAAAATAAGTTTTGTAGACATCAGGCGAAGCAGACATCTTCTTTCCGTACTCCTTCATTCACTGACAGTTAGCACATAGTTTCACTGTATCACTCTTGCTCAATAGGTAACAATGTCAAACAAGTCATTTCTTAAAGATGCAAATATATATGACACATACACATATATGTCTTTGTGTAGATATTACATTATAGTGCAGTTGCTAAAGTGAGTGTTAGAAACTAACACTCAATGTAGGTCCTCTGAGAACACAACATGAGAATTAAGTACTAAGCAAAGCCCTCATCCAACCACTCGGGTTTTGTAAGAATATTTTCTGATTCTATGTTATATGCAAATATTTTTCATGGCATGCTGAATCATGATGCACATTGAAGCCTCACCAACTGATGACCTCAAGTGAGGTAAAAGTAGTTATATGAAACAAACAAGAACACAGATTAAGTCGAGGAGCTTCACAGGCTACAGTCAAGAACAAGAGAACTGACCATAAATAACAAGGTAGATAAAATAGCAATAAATACGATAGAAACACGATGAGTCAATTAAGACCCAAGCCCTTTCCAGTCTCTTCAAATTCCCCTAAATTATAAAAACTCTCATATGTAGCCATCTAAAAGAAAGAAAAAATATCCTTTTCCCCTAATTATCCAACATCAGTAAAACTTTTGATATTTTGAATATCTTTTGTGTTGTTATTAATACCAGTGTGTTTTTAGGTTAGTTAGGCCATAATGTCCTGCTTAGTACAACTTCTTAAAGTTTTACATAAATATAAAGTTGTTGAATCTTTGTAATATTAAACTTTTTCATATAGTATAAATTTAAATAGATTAATGCTTTTTCAACACTGAGTTAATAAATGACCCCTTCACACTGTCTCACTCAGATGTTTTTTCCATAAAAAGAAAATACAGAAAAAGAAACAATCATCAAAGATATAATGTACTGTTTTGTTTGTTTGATTGATTGAGTTTTGGTTTGGTTTGTTTTTTTCCTAAAACTGAGAAATCGATTGATAGCTCTGAGATGGGGCCTCACTATACAAACACGACTCAGGAGATCAATAGAGACGGACTCATGGGGCCTCCAAGAAATCTTAGGACCTGTATAGGGACTGACCTAGGCTCTCTGCATATATATTGTGGCTGAGTAGCTTAGTATTCTTATAGGAATCGCCATTATGGGAGCTGAGGGTGTCCCTGATTCCCTAAGCTGCTTGTGGGAACCCTGAGTGGGTTTGCCTTGTTCACTTTTGATAGAAAGATATGTGCCTAGTCTTGTTCTGGTTTGTTGTTCTGTGTTTGGTTGATGTCATAGGGAGGCCTGCTCTTTTGGAGATGGAGGTGAATCTGTTGAAAAAGAGAGGTAGAGAAGAAAATCTGCAAAAGTAAGGGTTGAAGAAACTATGGTTGGGATATAACATGTGAGAAAATAATGAAATTTGACCTTAAATTGTATGTTCCTGAGTCAATCACTGTTTTAGCATTATTACCTGTGGAGTAACTAATTGTGAAGCAGCATTTAATTTTCATTTTGCATTTTTTAAATAAATATTTGTTTGTTTGTTATACAGTATTTTGTTCATATATGAGCCAGCAGGCCAGAAGAGGGCACTAGATCTCATTATAGATGGTTGTGAGGCACCAAGTGGTTGCTGGGAATTGAACTCAGGACCTTTGGAAACACAGGCAGTGCTCTTAACCTCTGAGCCATTTCTCCAGCCCTCTTTCTCATTTTGCATTTTTATTATAGTAACATCCAATAAGATGGTTTGATTTTCCCCATGAAAGTTATTTAATAAATAGAAACATAATTCAAACATGTCAATAACAAATTTCAGTGGAGGAGGGGCCACAGTAACACTCTAGGGCTAAACATTCCTTCAAATTATATGCACTGTAGTCTTGCTTCCACATTTTTTTGAAATTTAAGTTTTATCTTCCATCTTATGAGAAGTGACACAGATTTGATGCCTTGGCAGAATTCTGCAGCCAACACATGCTCATGTAAAACTCAGTAACTGGCACTGATGACTATTCACATCTAAAATACATATGAAATTGCTTAAGGATGTACTTAATTATACTGCATCATTGCATATTCTTTTTTTTTAAATTTTTTATTAATTTATTCTTGTTACATCTCAATGTTTATCCCATCCCTTGTATCCTCCCATTCTTCCCTCCCTCCCATTTTCCCATTATTCCCCTGCCCTATGACTGTGTCTAACGGGGGACTTCCTCCCCTGTATATGCTCATAGGGTATCTAGTCTCTTCTCGGCTACCTGCTGTCCTTCCTCTGAGTGCCACCAGGTCTCCCCCTCCATGGGACATGGTCAAAAGTGAGGCACCAGAGTATGTGAGAAAGTCATATCCCACTCTCCACTCAACTGTGGAGAATGTTCTTTTCATTGGCTAGATCTGGGTAGGGGTTTAAAGTTTACCGCCTGTATTGTCCTTGGCTGGTGACTTAGTTTGAGCGGGACCCCTGGGCCCAAATCTGCCTATCATAATGTTCTACTTGTAGGTTTCTAGGACCCTCTGGATCCTTCTACTTTGCTATTCTCCCATGCTTCTCTCATTTAGAGTCCCAATAGGATGTCCTCCCTTCTGTCCCAGTTTCCTGGTAAGTGAAGGCTCTCGTGGAACATGCCCCTTGGGCTAGTATACAGACATAAGTGAGTATATACCACTTGAGTCTTTCTGCTTCTGGGTTAATTCACTCATTATGATAATTTCTAGCTCAACCCATTTATCCACAAATTTCGGGAATTCCTTGTGTCTAATAGCTGAGTAGTATTCCATAGTGTATATGTACCACAGTTTCTTTATCCATTCTTCTACTGATGGACACTTAGGCTGTTTTCATGTTCTGGCTATTATGAAAAAGGCTGCTATGAACATGGTTGAGCAAATTTTCTTGTTGTGTGCTGGAACATCTTCTGGGTATATTCCAAGGAGTGGAATAAATGTGTCTTGAGGAAGCCCTATTCCCATTTTTCTGAGATAGCACCAGATAGATTTCCAAAGTGGCTGTACTAGTTTGCATTCCCACCAGCAATGAAGGAGTGTTCCTCTCTCCCCACATCCTCGCCAGCATGTGGTGTCACTTGAATTTTTGACCTTAGCCATTCTGATGAGGGTAAGATGGAATCTCAGAGTAGTTTTGATTTGCATTTCCCTGATGACTAAGGAGGTTGAGCATTTCTTTAAGTGTTTCTCAGCCATTTGATATTCGTCTGTTGAGAATTCTCTGTTTAGTTCCAAGCCCCATTTCTCAATTGGGTTATTTGGTTTGGTGGAGTTTAATTTCTTGAGCTCTTTATAGATTTTGGATATTAGACCCCCTACTTTGAAGGTATATACGCCACAAAATTTGAAAATCATTGCATATTCTTACAATGCCCAAAAAGGTCCTAGGAATGTGAGCACATGCTTACTCTGGCTTGGTCATTAGACTAACTGAATAATGGAACCATCCAAAAGTCTGTGAGGCAAGATGAAACAATACACTATTAGATGTGTTAATATTTTAATGTGTTAAGTTAACCTTCACATTATGGTTAAAACGTATGATAAAATACTATGTCTTAAAAACAAATGAAACATTTGTTTAGAAAATAAAATTTGAGGCTGAAATTATACTTCATGTTGAAACCTGGTTTATCACATATGTGTTTCTAAGTTTTGTATTTCACAAAGCAACAAAACCCAGTGAAAATTTAATTTAGTCAAGTTAACCAGACTAATGGAAAATAACTTAATTTTGACACAAGTCTGTAATTTCATTGCTGTGGAATATTATTTAATTTCATACATGAGCATAATTTGTGTGATTGGCATTTTAATGCTTGTCTTACCTATCCCATAAAGACAATGTAATGAGATAATACAATTGCCTTTTAAACTATTGGTTTTGATAAAATTATGTTTATAGAAACATTTTAATAGCAAAATTATGCAAGTTTCCACTGATATTTTGAATATTTTCCTTTTTATTAACTTGGTTATATAAATTCATACAGATGCATGTAAATGAGATAGTCATAATGACTATAGATTACAGTTAGTCATGTGGGAATAACTATGTTATTTTGTTATGAGGTAATATTTATATTCTCCCATCTTATCTACAGATAAGTACAAAAACCAAGAATATCACCTTTCATATGGCAATATACATTCAAAGAAAAAAATAGAGAGGAGATGCTGTGCTCATTCTAAAAATTCAAAGTATTTCATGAAGCTGTAAAAATGCATGGAACAGGTACTGTGTGTAGGTTTTAGTATTGAGTCCATCACAGCTAGATAGCTGCAGTAGAACCAGAACTGTATTAACACATTTGTATAAAAACATTTAATAAACATGAATTCATATAATATTTTTATGGTTATTATACACATTTTAGAAATGATCTATTACAATTTGTTTTATTGTTTTTTCTCGAATCATCATTATTACAACTATGTCAGTAGTCTTGAAATATGACCAAACTCAAAAACAGTTAAGTCTTCAATGTCATTTTTCTGAGTTTTCTTGGTTATGAGTTAATTTACCACTATGATGTAGATGTATTTTACACTTTATTTAGTCAATGAGATTTACTACATAGTTGAGTGCTTTAAAACACTAGCATGCTCTAATTTACACGACTGTGAAAAATGTTGCTCTCCTTCACCTTACCATCATTACTTGGACCATCCATTGGTTCATTCTCAGACCCTCATTCTCAAATGCTACGGCATCAGAAGAGCTTTCTGATCTTTTTACCTAATGGCAGCTATTCTTATGATGTCACTATGTATCTAACATAACTAACTCTTCATACAGACAATTTGATCACAGCATCGATTGGATGCTGACTACTTTCTTGATGAGTTTTCACAGCTGAATATATATGTGAACTTAAGGTCCTTACCTGACACAGAACTTGAATTCTATAAACATTCTATAGTGAATAAACATATTGACAAATAATCAAATATTTTAATAAATATAACAAACGATTCAACATGGAAAATTAAGAGAACATTCTCTGAGTAAATACCTTAATCAAGAGGAATAATATTTTCATTATAAAATATAGTTAGTAGGTTATGCAGCCAAAAAATATATTTATATGTGAAACATTCACTGAATCTGATGTTATATGATTTTGCTATGAAATCTAATTTACTTTCAACTTTTCAACAGCCTACAGCATTATCATAAATGCATTTATACTAAATTTGTGTAAATTAGATACATATTGATAAAATAAATGAGTTAAATTTTTGATATAAAGAAAACATCTCCAAGGCATATCAAATTTGAATTGCTTGAGAGGAGTAATAAATATGAAAAATTTAGATAGGGAAAACACATATTATATACAGTGGCACAAATATAAAATATGAAAGGATAATTTTATCCAAACAAATTAGTAGAAAATGCAATGAAATTTGTGAAGTGTTTCAGAAAAGTGCTCTCAACTTCGAATTCTATGAATAGATGAGAAAGTTTTTTTTAGGCACAGAAGTGTTAATCAAAGAAGAGCTACAAAATTGTTAAAAGATTTATTTTGGAAAATATTATTGCGAAATTGAGATGGTTTCTTAATATTGTATCTTTAAAGTCATGTAAGAGATTACCAGGACTTACCGTTACGAAGTAGGGAGAAACAACTTTGTCCTAAACAAATCAATCATAAGGCATTTAGAAAGTAAAATATGTCTGAGGACAAGACACTACAGCTATGTACGATACCCCTGCTCTCATTTCTCACCTTGTTAAAGGATGTGAAAAACAAAACTAACATAGATACATTGCTGGCACAGCTAAAAATGCCTGAAGATCAAAGTGACTGGGTTTAAAGTAACCTTGCTCCTCATTCTTATTCACCTATAGGAGAGGAGATTGGAAGTTATCAAGAGCTTTAAATTTGAACCAAACCTCATGCTAAATGATCATTCCAATCATAGTCCTGAAACTACCCAAGCAGTGATCTGACTGACCAGAGCATACATGACCAGAGAAGGAAGGATGGGGTGGTACAAAAATAATTCTGAGGGAAAAGACAAAGGAAAGAAATGGAGAAAGACCCTTCAATAATAGAGACAAGGAAAGGAAATGAATACAAGGCAACATTCAGAATATTAAAAAAAATGCCTACTAACATAGAGTATCTACACTTTATTACTGTTTTAATTCCAATGTCATTAATGTTTCTTGACAAGCATGAGAACTACAATATTGCCTTTTGGTCCTTTTCCACCTCACTAGTCAAGGTAAAACTATTTAGCAATAGATTTCAGATTGTTTGGAAACCATGGCAAGATTGGCAATGCCTACGTAAAATCTTTTAATGCTTTACAACAGTGCCTTGATTATCAATCAGCAGAAAGACAAGGAATGGCAGGAAGCAGGGAGAGTTGTGCACACATCTATTATGAACTTAGATATAAATTTAGTTATAATATCAACAAAAATCTGCTAAGTGATTAAAACATTACACAGTTTATCCTAGCAGTCATAATTAAAATAACAAAAACCTAAGAACTGAAGAGCAAACATTTAGGTAAAGAAAGCACATCTGTTAAGGGATGGGATAAACATTGAGAGGTAGCAAGAATAAATTAATAAAAAATAAAATAAACCAAAACACCACACAGCTAATTAAGGAAGCTATTAAAACAGCAATGCCACTTTTAAAGGTTATTGTTTTATTATTGCAATACTATCAGTAAATACAATTAGTTTATACAAGATAAAAAAATCTTATATCTAATATTGTTCTTAATATTAAACGTATATTCACTTTCATCTACAAATTAAAAGATCATGATAGGTATAAAATTTTCTGCCTGTGACTCTATATTGCCTGAATGCCACAGCCAGTGTAGTAATTCAATAATATTAATCCAAATGTGTATTAAGTATCTTAATTTCTATGTATACAATTAAATATTTTATTTATATATATCTAGGAATTTATACTGTAATTTCATTTTATTTAGCTATTTCATTTTTTAGTGATTTGTATATGCAGATGTTATTCTATGGTATCTTAAATACTTTTTAGAAAAAATGTAAATTTTAGAATGTACATTATTTGGTTTCAAAATCTATTATGGTGCTGACACAGTAGGACATCACTATAAGAAAAACCCCTGTGATAGTGAGACAGAGTTTACAATAAAATATTTCTGCACATCCAACTCATTTTCAAAACAAGTTTCAAGTTATTTCATCCTTGTAAAACACTAATGTTTGATAATCAATCTGTACCTTAAACATGAGCTCTTACTCTTCCTTCACATTTTAACAAAATATCTTTGCCAGGCATGGTTACACATGCGTATTATGTAAATATAAAGGGACGGAGAGGGCAGGGTCAATACCAAGGCCTGTCTCAAATACACTGTGAATTTCAGGTCAACTCAAGTATGCTTTAGTACCAAAATGTTATGTTACTCATTACTGTATAAGGATCTCTTGTAAATTTTATGGATGCAACACCTGTCAGTTATGAAACCTATGCTTTACGGCTGAAGCAGGAAATAAATAGGATATCTCAAAGGGATAAGGGATTCTGTGATAGAGCCAGGTGCCTGAGCATCAGCCAGGAAGATGTGAAGAGAATGGATATGTGGTGCCTGAGCTCAAGTATCCAGACATATGTCAGAGTGTGAGTTAGAATAATGGGTTATTTAAAGTTATGAGCTAGTCAAAGAAGAGCCTAGCTATATGGCCTAAGTATTTGTATAATATTCAATAAGTTGTTATTTCAGGAAGCTTAAGGACAGGAGAGAAAAAGACACCCAAAGCATAATGGTGGCCCACTACACAAATCTGATATCAGATGGAAGGAGGTTAAATAAATTTGTAAGAGAATGAGGCAATTGGAAAAAAGTGTATCTATCTGAAAATAAAAAATTACTAGCATGAGTTATGTCCAAGATTAGAACTAACTACTGATGAGCAGGAATAAGAGACAAATTTATTCTGCACAATTTATATGTTTTTGAATTCTGAACCATATGCAATTTTTTTGACAAATATAATTAAAGAGTGAAAATTTAAAAGCATCATGTACTTCTTTTTAAAACTTTATGCAACTCAATAAATGTTTGAAAATAAGTAAAACAAAATGCATTTAAGAAAAATTTCTTTACATATGATTTCTACCATTTGAAATAGAAAAGAAATTAATAAATCCATCTTTGTATTATTACTTTTCTGCTGCTGTGATAGAATACTCTGACCCAATTCCTCTTAAGAGAAAGGGGGTTTTACCTAGGTCATAATTTCAGGTTAAAACTCATTATGATGGGAAATCAAGATATGAACTTCAGAAAGCTAGCCCCATCATCCCCATAATCAAGAGCAGAGTAAACTGGATAAATATATGGACATATTCTTGCAAACATTAAAATATCTGGAACACTCATAAATAGATAATAAGCCCACAGTATAAAACCACTTTGGAAGATACTGAATAATCTTTATAAAGCATAGCAAAAATTACAGGCTCATTTGTAGCTATTTACTCAAAGGCAGAAAATACAAATATCCCTGCTCTATGGGGCTTTCTTTGGAATTTCTGAATATCAGAAGCAATCAAGTGTTTGTGAGAAACCCTTAGTAAACAACTCTGCAAAATGAATACTCCAAATGTTTGAATAATAATGAGATTCACCTAAACCAGAAAGAAACTAAGCAATATATATATTACCAATAGAAATATGTCTAATACTGAATGCACATTCTAATTACAACCTTTAGGTAAGAATGATTCATCAATTTGGTGCAAGCCAAGGGAGTCACCTGCAACATAGCTGAAGAATACCTAAAGCATGATATATATATATATATATATATATATATATATATATATATATATATATATATATATATACAATTTCATGGACTGCATGACTTTACTTATTAGTTTAAAAATTATATTCTATAGCTAAGAACAACATATTTAAATATCAGTTATCTCTTTGTAAATCTCATTAATAAAATGTTAAAATGTTTAAGAAAATCCTGGAGAGACTTCAATGTTGAACAAAAAGGACTTTATAACTGTAGTATAAAGTACACAATTCATCACAATAATCATAGGAACAAAACCAAGAATTAATAAAACACACATAATTAGAGTTCCCAAATCTTGAGCTTCACAAAGAAAGTTAATTTATGACTACAGCCAGGGGAGGCAATGATCTTAATCACTGATAAAGCTATGCTTATTGGTAAAAACCAATAGCCACCAGGCCTCCCCATCAAAGGGAAGGGGTCAAAGAGGGGACACCAGAGTTCATGTAAGAGGCAGTCACTGCTCTCCCCACAACCATGAAGAGTGAACTGTCCATTTACTAGATCTGAATAGGGAGTCCAGATTTACTGCATGCATTGTCCTTGGTTGGTACAGCAGTTTGTGCAGCACCCCCTGGGTCTAGATCCATCAGCCTCGATGGTCTTCTTGTGGGGTGGCTGGACACTCTAGGTCCTTCTATATCCACAATCTTCCATACCCTTCTCATCTGCGGGCAAATACAGAGTCCCATCTTCTCTCCCGATCTCCTCTGAGAGAAGAATCTCAGAGCACATCCGTGTTGGGCTAATATCCATTTATAAGAGAGTTTATACCATGTGTGTCTCTCTGGGTCTGGATATCTCACTCAGGATGACCATTTCTAGTTCCATCCATGTGCCTGCAAATTTCAAGATTTCCTTGTTTTTAACAGCTGAGTAGCATTCCACACTGTAAATGCACCACAGTTTTTTTTTTAATCCATTCTTTGATGGAGGGACTTCTAGGTTCTTTCCAGACCCTAACTATTATGAATAAGGCTGCTATAAACATATTTGAGAAAATGCCTTTGTTGTGTGGTGGAGCATCCATCAGGTATATGCCAAGGAATGGAATAGCTGGGTCTTGAGGTAACCCTAGTTCAAGTTTTCTGAGAAAAGTGCCAGACTGATTTCCTAAATGGTTGTACAAGATGCATTCCCACCAGCAATGAAGGACTGTTCCCATTTCTCCACATCCTTACCAGCACATGATTTCAGTGTCCAGCATGCTGAGAAGAATGCATCCTGTCAGGTCTGATCCAATGTCAGTGTCTGGTTCTTTGTTCTGGAAGAATATATTTCTCACAAGAATTATACAGTCCTAAAATTATAAGTGTATAAGGTCTAAGTGATGCACAAGCAATCAAGGCTGGTTCTCTGCTCTTTGTATAAGCAGAAAAGAAAGACATCTGTAAATCTTCATATATGTCATATGAAGGATGGCATCAGTAGTAATTCATAGGGATTCTGTAGCCAACAAGAATCATTGTCCATGCCTAGACATTCATGTCTCAGCCCATCTCTGAGCTATTCCCATGTAGTGGGATTAGCAATATAAGTTACCTGCTTGTTCTTCAGTTTGAATTCTTCACATCCTGATTGTAGCCTCCTCCCTCTTTCCCTTCCAATCTCCCTCTATCCCTCACCCCCTCTCTCATCCTCCTTTAGTCCTGAGAAAGGGGAGCCCTCCTCCCTTAACATCTGACCTCAGCCTATCAAGTCTCATCTTTACTACCTTAACCTCTTCCTCTATAGCCTGGGAAAGTAGTCTTGCCAGAGGGAAGTCATCTAAGTTTGGTGGCCAGAGTGCATACCCAAAGTAGTCCCTAATATCCACACATGGGATCCACAAGCAGACTGTGCTACTACATCTGAGCAGTGGGTCTAGGTCCACATCATACATGGTCGGTCCTTGGTTGATGTTTCAGTCTTTGTGTAGTAGTGTAGTTGTCCTGTATTGTGTGGCTAATATGCACTTATGAGTGAATATATAGCATGTGTGTCTTTCTGGGTCTGGATTACCTCACTCAGGATGATCTTTTCCAGTTCCATCCATTTGTCTACACATTTCAAGATTTCCTTGTTTTCAATAGCTGAAAAGTATTCCATTGTGTAAATGTACCACAGTTCCTTTGGTTTGGTGGCTTTTAATTTTTTAAATTCTTTATATATTTTGAATATTAATCATTGGTCAGATATAGGGTTGGTGAAGAACTTTTTCCAGTCTATACGCTCTCGCTTTGTTCTGTTGACAGTGTCCTTAGCCCTAAAGAAGATTTTCACTTTTGTGAGGTTCCATTTATTAATTGCTGACCTTAGAGCCTTGGCTGTTGGTGATCTTTTCAGGAAGTTGTCTCCTGTGCCAATTAGTTTGAGGCTCTTTCCCACTTTTTCTTCTAACAGATTTAGTGTGTCTGGGTTTTTTTTTATTGAGGTATTTAATCCACTTGGACTTGAGTTTTGTGCATGGTAATAGATATGGATCTACTTGCATTTTTGTACATATAGACATTTAGTTAAGCCAGCACTATTTGTTGAAGATGTTATCCTTTTTTCATTGTATATATGTGGCTTCTTTGTTAAAATCAAGTGTCCATGGGTGTGTGGATTTATTTATGGGTCTTTGATTTGTTTCCATTGAACAACCAGCCTATTGCTATGCCAGTACTATGTTATTTTAATTACTGTTGCTCTATAGTAAAGCTTGAGATCAAGGTTGGAGATTCCTCTGGAGGATCTTTTACTGTACATCTACTTCAGATGACTATTAGTTTTCTCTTCTACATGAGATCCAAACATCTTTGTGCCTCCTTGACTTCTTTGGGTTTGTGAGTTGTACCATGGTTGTCCTGTACCTAATAGTTAATGTCCACTTATACGTGAATTGATATCATACCTAAATTTCTGGATCTGTGTTACCTCACTCAGCTTAAAAAACAATAAGGCATTTAATATTTCTAATAATTTCTATTTTTGCCTTTCAGAAAGTCAAATATTATTGGATCTACTTATATTGATTTATTTCCTTTAAATCTTTGACAAGTATAGTCCTTACCCTTTATGAAGGTAACTTCGGGTTGAAACAGGTATAGACCATTAGAGATAACTACAAAGTAATTGAAAATATAGAGTTGTGGATCCAAAGTCCCAATGGAAACATGTACAAAAACACTCTGGCATCCAAGGCTCAGGTTTAATTGGAGTAGGGATTGAAGAGATCATAGAAACAGAGGATCATGGAGTTTTCTGTGAGACTGTATCTCTAAGGAATGTCAGAACTTACAATCATAATTCTTCACACCCTGATTGTCTAAATGTGAGCTGAGCAAGGATAACAACCACAGGCATGAAAAATGTAAAGGGGAAAGCTTATACGACCTATACTCAGGGAAAGAACTAAAGCCAGGTAAGGAATGCTGAGAGTGAGAGGGGCAATCTGGCCCTGAGACAGACACATTAGTTGAGGATCTAATACCAAATGTTCAGCACTAAAAAGACGCATGCAATGAACAAAGCTGAGAAGTTTGTTTTTGTGCATTTAGGTATTTGTGTGGACGAACATATACTGAAATATGTATAACAATAATTTGTAACAACAATAACAAAAGAAGCAATGGATTGAGGTGAACAAAATGGGTTGTATAGGAGTTTTGGGAGGGATTAAAGAAAGAAAATAAGGGGCTGGAGAGATGGCTAAGTCTTTAAAGGCTAGGATCACAACCAAAAGTATAAGGAAGAAAAATATAGTTATGTTACATTCTCAAAAATAGAAATAATTTGTCTGTTTCAAAAACTCTTTTCATCATATTATTAATAAATATTGTGCTATGATTAGCTTCAGTAGCCATGAGTTCTCCCATCTAGTTGGTGGATATTATTTTTCATCTCATATATTACATTTTCATGTCACAAGCCAGCAATCTTTGTTTATACAGTTTCCCTTTCCCATCACAATCAGTTGGTTACTTTGTGTTTTTGTACCTCATTATAGATTTTTAGAAGTTTATCACTGTGGGTGCATAGTATCAATTTAGATACTTCATTTCTTCCATTTCTGAAAGTTTTGATGTTCTTTTTGAACCAAGTTAATCTCTAAACATCAATTCCCAGCTTTTACTTCTCTGGCTTACCATTTTTAAGGCATCTCTCCTTGCCTCCTGTCACATCCATCCTTCTTTTTTGCCAAGAGTTTAGTTCTTTGCATGTTTGTAAAGTGCCATGATCCGACAAGGATTTGTGCACTTTATATGGTATAGACATGGGAACTCTCTAGTTATTTTTGCACAGTGAATACTGTAGTCTTCTAAGTTGAAATGGTTTTAGGCAAACCTAATTTGCCTCTTTCAGCATTCCCCCCCCTTTCAATCGCTACCTTTTCAGTGGAGCCTCCTAATGTTTTGACCTATAAACAGTTATGTTTAAATCTATTTCCCATTGCAATTAGTATAGTGGTTATCAGTAGAAAATTTAATCAGGCAAATTATCCCACC